>NC_135807.1:43788139-44988139 GCF_964213995.1 Mustelus asterias | reverse complement strand
CTACAGCGTAGCACTCAGAACTATACACAATATTCCAGTTGATGTCTAATGAGTATCTTATATCTTCTTGTGGGAATTTCAAAGGTAGTTTTCAGATTTTTAAGAAAGCTTTTAAGCTAGAGTCTAACCAGGGAATCAAGATCAACTAATTGCATCAATTTATAATTGCCCAGATCAGTTTATAAATCTGAGTGGGTGGGTGGAGGTGGCGGGTTGCGGGTGGTGGGTGAGGGGGGAGGTGGGGAGTTGGATTTAACTCCCTAATGGGAGCAGGTTTGAAGGTGAGGGGGACAATAGAATTGGAAGAAAATATGGGAGGTGGCGTGCCCAGCAACTTCTTGATTTCTCCCTATAAAGCCAGGTGCAGGGCACATCGAGGCCAACATTACCCTTGTGCTATTCTCCTTTAAGATACCCTCGAACTGCCATCCTGGCCAAAAACTGGTGCAGGAGCATGAAGTGCAAGAAGAGCAGGACACCGAAGGTTACAGAAGGACATAGATAGGTTAAATGAGTGGGCAAAACTCTGCAAATGGATCTGTATTTCCCTGTTTTATCTCTCTCCTTTCTTGAAAATAAAAAATCTTAATTTTCAAAAAATTGTTGCCATTTATTATCCAAAATATTATCTTCCAAAGATAGTTTTGATTTGATGAAAAGTTTAGTATGAACTTTCTTGAAAAGCAGAATAACATTTGTCAACTTTCACTCTGATGGAACCATTCTCAAATCCAATGAACTCTGGAAAATTGCAGCCAGCGCATCCATTATCTCTGCAACTATCTCCTTTAGAACCAAGGGTGAAAGCCATCAGGTCCTAGGGATTTGTCACATTTTAGTGCCTTAAGTCTCTTCAATACTTTTTCTCTGTTGATATTAATTTCCTTCATTTCTTCACTTTTTAGCCTCTGATTTACTGTCTATTTCTGGACAGATGCCTCACTACAATTATCATCAAGCCTGGGCACTAAATCTGGTTTAGTGGAGCAGTACCAGGCATACTTAAACATAAAATGTCAGCCTTGTGAAGCTACAATACAGAACTAAATGTGTCCAAGACAGAAGAAGCAGCATGTTATTGACATAGCTAAACAATCCACAACCAATGGATCAATGTCACGCACAATGGTCGTGTAAACAAATAACAAGTGGAGGAGGAAACTCCACAAACATTTCTGTGCTCAATGATGGCAGAGCTGATCACATCAGAGCAAGAGAAAAGGCTGAAGTATTTACAACCGTCTGCAGCGGAAATGTCGAGTGGATGATCTCGACCTCCTTGTAAAGTCCATTACATCACAGTCAATTTGAGTCACTTTAGGTGATATTCAGAAATGGTTTGAGACATTGATATAGCAAAGGCAATGGGCCCTGACAGCATTCTGGCTGTAGTATAGCAAAGGCAATGGGCCCTGACAACATCCTAGCCGTAGTATAGCAAAGGCGATGGGCCTGACAACATCCTGGCTATGGTACAGAAGACCTGAATGCCAGAACTATCACTACCCTTCGGCAAGTTGTTACGTTACATTGACACCTACCCGACAATAAGGAAACCTTTTCAAATGAGGTGCTGTCCATAAAAATCCAAAGCCAATTACCACCTTATCAGTCTACTCTCCCAGTTGTCATGCCCCATAATGGCATGTTACATTTCTAACTTCGAAGACACCAGTTTTATTCAATGTTGACTTCTTGAAATTGATTTATCCTTTAAAAAGTGGGCAGTGTGCTGCAAAGATGGCCACTGATGGTCCGATGACTTATCCTGTGTACTCAAAAATTAATTCACTGTCCAGCTGAACTTCAGAAGTGAGTGAGAGAGACTGACATTGACATCAAGGCAACATTTGACTGAATGTGGCATCAAGGAGCCCTAACAAAATTGAAGTCAATGGGAATCCGGGAAAACCCTCCCCCGGTTGCTGTCATACCGAACACAAAAGAAGGTGGTTGTGGTAGTTAGAGGCCAATTAAATCAGTCCCAGGACATCGCTTCAGGAATTCCTCAAAGTAATGTTCTAGACCCAACCATCCTTAGCTGCTTCATCAATGACCTTCTCTCTAGCATAAGGTTCAAAGAAGAAAAGTAGGAAAGTTATGCTAAACCTTTATCAAACCTTGGTTGAGCCACATTTCAGAGTACAACATGTAGTTCTGGTCATCATATTATGAAAAGGATATCGAAGTGTTAGAGAGGGTGCAAATAAGATTTACAAGGATGATGTCAGAGTTGTTTGAGTATATCAGGAAAGGATTAACATATATGATACAAATAGATTGAAGGTAACGAGCAGAAAATTTAGAGGAGATTTGAGGGAAACCTTTTCACCCAGAGAGTAATGGGAATCTGAAACTCAATGCCTAAAAGGGTGGTAGAGGCGGGAACCCTCACAAGATTCAAGAAGTATTTAGATGAGCACTTGAAACACCGTAGTATACAAGGCTACGGACCAAGTGCTGGAAAATGGAATTAGAATAGATAGTGTTTCATAACCGGCGTAGACATGGTGGGTGGGATTTTACAACCTCGCTCAAGCGAGACTGAAAATTCCTACCCGAGATCAATGGACATTTCCGTTGTCCGCCCCTCATAGAGTCATTGAGTCATAGAGTCATAGAAGTTTACAGCATGGAAACAGGCCCTTCGGCCCAACTTGTCCATGCCGCCCTTTTTTTTTAAAACCCCTAAACTAATCCCAATTGCCCGCATTTGGCCCATATCCCTCTATACCCATCGTACCCATGTAACTATCTAAATGCTTTTTAAAAGATAAAATTGTACCCACCTCTACTACTACGTCTGGCAGCTTGTTCTAGACACTCACCACCCTCTGTGTGAAAACATTGCCCCCCTGGACACTTTTGTATCTCTCCCCTCTCACCTTAAACCTATGCCCTCTAGTTTTAGACTCCCCAACCTTTGGGAAAAGATATTGACTATTTACCTTGTCTTTGCCCCTCATTATTTTATAGACCTCTATAAGGTCACCCCTCAGCCTCCTACGCTCCAGAGAAAGAAGTCCCAATCTATTCAGCCTCTCCTTATACGTCAATCCATCGAGTCCCGGTAGCATCCTAGTAAATCTTTTCTGCACTCTTTCTAGTTTAATAATATCCTTTCTATAATAGGGTGACCAGAATTACACACAGTATTCCAAGTGTGGCCTTACCAATGTCTTGTACAACTTCAACAAGACGTCCCAACTCCTGTATTCAATGTTCTGACCGATGAAACCAAGCATGCCGAATGTCTTCTTCACCACTCTGTCCACCATTGATGCCACTTTCAAGGAGCTATGAACATGTACCCTCAGATCTCTTTGTTCTGTAACTCTCCCCAATGCCCTACCATTAACTGAGTAAGTCCTGCTCTGGTTCAATCTACCAAAATGCATTACCTTGCATTTGTCTAAATTAAACTCCATCTGCCATTCGTCAGCCCACTGGCCCAATTGATAAAAATCCCGCTGCAATTGGAGATAACCTTCCTCACTGTCCACCATGCCACCAATCTTGGTGTCATCTGCAAACTTTCTAACCATGCCCCCTATATTCTCATCTAAATCATTAATATAAATGACAAATAACACTGGGTCCAGCACTGACCCCTGAGGCACACCGCTGGTCACAGGCCTCCAGTTTGAAAAACAACCCTCTACAACCACCCTCTGGCTTCTGTCAAGAAGCCAATTTTGTATCCATTTAGACACCTCACCCTGGATCCCATGAGATTTAACTTTATGCAACAACCTACCATGCGGTACCTTGTCAAAGGCCTTGCTAAAGTCCATGTAGACAACATCAACTGCACTGCCCTCATCTACCTTCTTGGTTACCCCTTCAAAAAACTCCATTAAATTTGTGAGACATGATTTTCCACTCACAAAGCCATGCTGACTGTCCCTAATCATTCCTTGCATCTCTAAATGCCTGTAGATCCTGTCTCTCAAAATACCTTCCAACAATTTACCCACCACAGATGTGAGGCTCACTGGCCTGTAGTTCCCAGGCTTTTCCCTGCAGCCTTTTTTAAACAAAGGCACAACATTTGCCACTCTCCAATCTTCAGGCACCTCACCCGTGACTATCGATGATTCAAATATCTCGGCTAGGGGACCCGCAATTTCCTCCTTAGCCTCCCACAATTTCCTGGGGTATACCTCATCAGGTCCCGCAGATTTATCTACCATGACGCGCTTTAAGACTTCCAGCACCTCTTTCTCTGTAATATGTACACTCCTCAAGACATCAATATTTAATTCCCCAAGTTCCCTAACATCCATGCTTTTCTCAACAGTAAATACTGATGAAAATATTCATTTAGGATCTCACCCATCTCTTGTGGATCCGCACATAGATGACCTTGTTGATCCTTAAGAGGCCCTACTCTCTCCCTTGTTACTCTTTTGCCCTTTATGTATTTGTAGAAGCTCTTTGGATTCTCCTTTGCCTTATCTGCCAAAACAATTTCGTGTCCCCTTTTTGCCCTCCTGATTTCTCTCTTAACTCTACTCCTACACCCCCTATACTCTTCAAGAGATTCACTTGATCCCAGCTGCCTATGCACGTCATGTGCCTCTTTCTTCTTCTTGACCAGGGCCTCAATATCCTGAGTCATCCAGGGTTCCCGACTTCTGCCAGCCTTGCCCTTCACTCTAAGAGGAATGTGTTTACCCTGAGCACTGGTTAACACACTTTTGAAAGCCTGCCACTTATCAGACGTCCCTTTTCCTTCCCACAGACTCCCCCAATTAACTTTTGAAAGTTCCTACCTGATACTGTCTGCTTTGATTCTGTGGCAGGCAGGGAGATAGATTTTGGCCCGAAGGGCTTCCTGCTGTGCTGTAAAACCTGATGACTCTATAACTGGCTAGGTCTCCTTTCGTTTGTAAAAAGAACGCTGATGAGTGACCTAAAGGAGGTATTAAACTTATAAACAGTTTTGATAGAGTGGATACATAGAGAATGTTTCACCACAGGTGTACCATAGAAAGCATTCTTTCTGGTTTTATCACAGCTTGGTATGGCTCCTGCTCTACCCAAGACCGCAAGAAACTACAAAAGGCCGTGAATGTAGCCCAATCCATCACGCAAACCAGCCTCCCATCCATTGACTCTGTCTACACTTCTCGCTGCCTCAGCAAAGCAGCCAGCATAATTAAGGACCCCACGGACCCCGGACATTCTCTTTTCCACCTTCTTCCTTTGGGAAAAAGATACAAAAGTCTGAGGTCACGTACCAACCGACTCAAGAACAGTTTCTTCCCTGCTGCTGTCAGACTTTTGAATGGACTTACCTTGCATTAAGTTGCTCTTCCTCTGCAACCTAACTATGACTGTCACACTATATTCTGCACTCTCTCGTTTCCTTCTCTATGAACAGGATGTTTTGTCTGTATAGCATGCAAAAAACAGTACTTTTCACTGTATGTTAATACATGTGACAATAATAAATCAAATCAAATCAAAATCAAATCAAACCAGCGTCCCATCCATTGACTCTATCTGCACTTCCCGCTGCCTCAGCAAAGCAGCCAGCATAATTAAGGACCCCACGCACCCTGGACATTCTCTCTTACACGTTCTTCTGTCGGGAAAATGATACAAAAGTCTGAAGACATGTCCAACCGACTCAAGAGCAGCTTCTTCCCTGCTTTGTCAAACTTTTGAATGGACCTACATTGCATTAAGTTGACCTTTCTCTGCACCCTAGCTATGACTGTAACATTACATTCTGCACTCTCATTTCCTTCCCTATGTATGGTATGCTTTGCCTGTATCGGGTGCAAGCAACAATACTTTTCACTGTATATTAATACATGTGACAATAATAAATCAAATCAAATCAAAATGTTTCCTCTTGTGTTTAGGAGCATAACTAGAGGCCATCATAGAAATCATAGAAACCCTACAGTGCAGAAGGAGGCCATTCGGCCCATCGAGTCTGCACCAACCACAATCCCACCCAGGCCCTACCCCTACCCCCACATATTTACCCTCTAATCCCGCTAACCTACGCATCTCAGGACTCTAAGGGGCAATTTTTAACCTGGCCAATCAACCTAACCCGCACATCTTTGGACTGTGGGAGGAAACCGGAGCACCCGGAGGAAAACCATGCAGACATGAGGAGAATGTGCAAACTCCACACAGACAGTGACCCGAGCCAGGAATCGAACCTGGGACCCTGGAGCTGTGAAGCAGCAGTGCTAACCACTGTGCTACCGTGCCGCCCCGTTATAAGATAGTCACTAAGACATCTGAAAGGGATTTCAGGAGAAATGTCTTTACCCAAAGAGTGGTGAGAATGTGGAAGTCACTACCACAGGGAGTAATTGAGTCAAATAGCATTGATGCATTTGGCAAAATAAGCAATGTGAGTAAAAAATTTTAAATGCAGCAAGTAGGTAGGATCTGGAATGCAGTACCTGAGAGTGTGCTGGGCACATTCAGTCATTGATTTCAAAAGAGAATTGGAGCATTATCTGAAGAGGAAAGCTTTGCAGGGTCATGGGGCAAGTTGAGGGGTGGCAGTTGGCAAATTGCTCTTGCAGAGAGCCAGCAGGGTCATTGCAGGCTGAATGGTCTTCTGTGCTGCAACCATTCTCTGATTCCATGCATTTAATGTGAATTTAGAAAAGCATATGAGGGAGCAAGGAAAAGAGGGTTACGATGGTAAATTTAGATGAGGAAAGCTGGAAGGAGGTTCCAGTGGTGCATTAACATCATCATGAACTGGTGGGGCCGAATGGCCTGTCTCTGTTCCATATCGCCAATATAATCAGATTTTAAATGGGGTTGCTCACTGATGATTGCACAGTGTTTAACATCGTTTGCAACTCAGGCTTGGACTGATAAGTGATAAGTAACATTCATGCCACACAAATGCCAGGTAATGGCAATTTACAACAAGAGAGAATCTACCCATCTCCTGTCAACATTCAAATGCAGTACCATCACCAAATTCCTCACCAACAATATCTTGCAGATTACCATTGACCAGAAATGTTACTGAATTAGACATACAATGGCTACAAGGGCGGACCAGGCTGCAAATTCTGTGGTAGTAGCTCACCTCCTGACTCCCAATTAACAGTGCTGGAATACTCTTAACTTGCTTGAATTATTGCAGTTCCAACAATGCTTAATACCTTCCAGGACAAAGCAGTCCACTGATCTGCACCCCATATACCACCCTACATTCACTCCCTCCACCACCAGTGCAAAGTGGCAGCAGTGTGTCCGATCTACAAAATGTACTATTACAATTCAGCAAGGTTCCTTCAAAAGTACTTTCCAAATGCACAACTTCTATCATCTAGAAGAGTTAACAAGGGCAGTAGCTGCATGCATGGGAGCACCAACACCTGCAAGTTAACCTCCATCTTGACTTGAAACTAAATCACAGTTTCTTCTCTGTCGCTGGGTCAAAATCCTGGAATTCACTCCCTAATAGCACTGTGTGTGTTCCTAAAGCAATAGTTCAAGGAGGCAGTTCACTACAACCTCCTTAAGACCTTTTAGGGATGGATAATAAATGTTGGCCTTACCACAGCCTAAGAAAATATTTTTAAAAGTTTACACCACACAGACTGCAATATTCAAGAAAATGCCCAATACCTCCTTATCAGGAGTAGCAATGGGCAATAATTGCTGGCCTTGCCAGTAATGGCCTCAAACAAAAATCAATTTTCAAAAACAATTGAAAAAGATGAAAAATCTTTCATCCAGATACTCAACATGTTTACAACTGAATGTATACAGTGGTAGTACCTAGAAAATACACAAAAACATTATGCAAGACAATAAAACATTCATACATCTACTACTACCTGGATTTCCTATGCACTGGTGTTAGAGAATGTTAAAGTGCCATTTGAGCGCATTAAGCATTCATTAGCTAAAATCACCAACAGCGATTCTCGACGATGCTTTAGCTTTATGTTTCTTATTTCTCCTGAAAATTACATTTACATTTATCCACATTCATCTGTATCTTTCATGTATTTTTCTAGCTATCTGAAAGAGCTGGAACCTCCTGAATCATATTCCGTATCTTTTCCTCGGCCTTATATTTTGTTTCTATCTTAAAACGTCGAGGCCTAGGAATTGATCTGTGGCAGCCTGCAAGGAAATTTTGTCTAACAGTGGGCAAAATCTCATGTTGAGAGATAAATGCTGTCTGACTAACATCATGTGTATGTTTAAGCTCTAATGAGCTCCAGATGTCATGCTCTCTTTTAGTAGTCTGTATCTGTGGCTCTCTTGCTAATGCAAAGCAGAACGTTCTCTGCAAATACTCAAAGGACCGCATCAATGTAATCTAGGATGCCTTCTAACTGCAATTCACAAAAAAAATGTCCATCCCTGTAGCTGCTGTTAGGCACCATGGAAAAGCTTTAGAAAGGTTTTGCAGTCCAGCAGGACACCAGCTTTCTATCTGATGCAGCAGGATATATTAAAATAGCTGATTCCTTGTGCCTTGCAGGAGTGGCTCAATGGTGCAAATGTTCAAGCTACAGAAGTTTAATATCCTGGTCACTTTTACTGGCACAATTCGTGCACTAAAAGCAGTATATTCTCAAAGAAAATTATTGCTGTTTGGATTATTTGATTCATACCTCCCCATCTTAAGATTCACCTCTTGAATTCACAATCCTTAACTGTTTCCAAAGTTTCTGCCTCTAATATCCCATCCTCGTAAAAATCGCTCTTTATCTGACAAGTATCATCAGTATAGAATTTGCCTTTTACTAATTGATACATAGTTCTGCTTGTTCGAAACTCATTGTTAACTGGATTATGTTCTAGCTTAACCTTTCCTATTTCACTTAATGTTATATAATTCGATCATATCATCTCTCGGCCACCTCGCCTCAAGAACTGAAACCTTAGGTCTTAATTCATCAGGATTGCAGTGAAGCACAACCCATCCACGCTCTTGCCTAAGGTTGGAGATATTATAGATTCTGAATACCTTGCATAGCTGGTGCAGCCAATGTGGGACTGCCACTCTTCTGAATTCAGATGGTGCAATGATGCTCAATCTCAAGTACTGAAGAAGAAAATGCTTTAATCTTCATATTTCACTGCAGCCATTCTATCAGGAGTCAGTGTCTTCAAGAGAGAGTCTACCCTGTCACAGTGCTGGGAAAAAATGACCAGTTTATAATCAATTTTGTGTTATGCAACGCAGCATCCACATCCTGTATTATTTGTTTCTTGTGATATCCATGTATTTTCTTGCTTGGATTTGCAAACCTCTGTCACCAGTGTAAACACTGATGGACACATTTCATTTAATCCCAGATTAATAAAACAAGGGCAAGCGTTATACTATGGATTTCTCCCTGGCAATGACTAGTGTTCCTGAGGCAGAGCTATCAAAATCGTGTGCTATTTCATTATTTGCAACAAAAAGTTTGCTGGTATGTAATTGTGACCACCAGACATATAATGCTTCCATTACTGCTGTTAAGTGTTTCAAGTCAAATTGTATAGCGTTTCTCAGAGCAGTCTCCCCATCTGAGACAAGAATGATGTCCCTAATATAAAAGCAAAATACTGTGGATGCTGAAATCTGAAATTAAACAGAAAATGCTTGAAAATCTCAGCAGGTTTGACAGCATCTGTGGGGAAAGAATAGAGCCAACGTTTCGAGTCTGGATGACACTTCGTCAGACCGAATGAAGCTCTGATGAAGGGTCATCCAGACTTGAAATGTTGGCTCTATTCTCTCCCCACAGATGCTGTCAGATCTGCTGAGATTTTCCAGCCTTTTCTGAAGTATGAGCTCCCTGCCCCTTTATGGCATAGACTGAAATCATTCAAGTTAGCCAGGTCAACACTCAGACCTGAATGTATGTTAATCATAACTTTATACAGTGCTAGACCGCAATGTGAATTTCTATAATTTCATGCTGGAATCCAAGAACACATCTAATATTGTCTGCACATTGGTCACTCCTTCCTTATTCGTTCCATCACCTCTTTGTCCTTCAAATTTAGAAAAGGCCCAGCCATTGCCTCTTCCTCTGATTGTGTCATATCCTCTAAAATTGCCAAGTACTAATGATGTGGACTATGTTGGTACTGTTGCTCTCATTAATTGCAATTCGTTTTAATGTACATTGTCTTCACATCACTAAATGCTTCTGCAGCATTCATACATTCTTCTGATTTTGATCTCACATGAGGTTATGTGCCATGGTTGAGGGGAAATTGATAATTATTGACATATCAGGCATCCTCATTCACAAGAATCAGCTCCCTCTCTGTAGGGATGTCCATTCTCCACAACTGTGCTTTGTTGGTATTATTGCGTGCTAACTTGCAAGTGTCAAGGGCCTAATTTCCAGCTTGTAAACTAGTTACATCAATTATTGAAAGACTGTCCTGATTTGTTATCTTAATTTACTGTTAACGATAAACTACCACATGGAAATGTGGGCAAATGGAATGTTAGTGAGGGGTTGTATACTTAACAGTCAAAAATGTGCCCCCCACCCTCCCCTAACCCCCAAAAAATAATCCATCAGGATTTTTTTCTCAAATTAAGGAATACATTTTCCACTTATAATATTGGATCTCAAATTACTTTGTTTGCATGTGTAGAAATACACTGGAATCTCCCATCATGAACGTATCTTTACTGCATTTTAATGCTCCACATTTACCTTTCCTGGTGAGGTTTTACTGCACCCAGTTGACATGAATATAAAATTGAGAGCAGAGCCTGCATAATGCATGTAAGCTCTTTAATGCACTACAGACACACTCTAGACAGTATGTGCATGTGTACACTTAACTGGAATGCAGTCTTAAACAGGGGCCTGAAGCAATAAAACAGTTTACTGCATAGTAAAAATACTATTTCAGCATAAAGTTGGCATATCCTTCTGATGTAAATCAAGTTATAAAAAAAAAGGAACAAAAAAATAAAGCCAACAGTACAAAACATCACATACTTCGCTCCCGTAATCATTTGACTTAATTGTGAATTAGGATGACTGCTACTATTTATATAGGAAAATGCATTTAGGATCAGCACCAGTGTGATGGATATGTGGAAAAAAAAATTAGAAAACTTTTTTCCGCTCCACTGAACATCCAGAATAAATACTGAAGGTCAAATTCATGGTTAAGGCAACCAGACATAAAACATCCATCAGTATCTTGGCAGCTGAGATCTCAATTCCAATCAGCTAGGGGGTAGTACAATGTTTTCCAGTCAAACAACAAATATTTGGAAGAATTTTGCACAAAATCTATAAAATATTAAAATACCGCGCACCAGATAAAAATGAAGATAGCTGTAATCTACTAAAATAATTTATTTTACCTAAGAGAAAGTAGCAGAGTGCAATAATAGTTTATGAGTGGAATGTAAAGCTTGGCTTTGCGGCAGTCACACCACAAACTCTAACCGCACTTAGTCAGAAAATTCTGTTCCATCCAATAAATGGTTTAAGATGTACAAATAGAAGTTTCTGTACTCAGTCAGCTTTAGAAGCCACCTGGACCATGTGTTAGAGATTCTATCCATCAATAAGGCAGCTGGGCTAAAATCATAAACAGGCTGCTTTTCATCATGTCTACAGTAAAGTATATAGCTCTCTTGTCAAAAGACACTTACACACAAGCTGACTAGAACCACTAATGACACCCATTACCTTCACTCCATGCCGTTGTTTTTTTTATATCCTACATACACAGAAAATCAGATTTATCTTTTCTTCAAAATACTGCTAATACTCTGGTGCAACGACAATAATCTTTCCCTCAATGACAACAAAACAAAGGAGATATAGTCATCGACTTCAGGAAGCGTAGTGGAGGACATTGATGTCTTCATCAATGGGGATAAAGTAGAAATGGTTGAGAGTTTCAAGTTTTTAGGTGTCCAGATCACCAACAACCTGTCCTGGTTGCCCCCATGCAGACACTATAGTTAAGAAAGCCCACCAATGCCTCTACTTTCTCAGCAGATTAAGGAAATTTGGCATGTCCGCTATGACTCCCACCAACTTTTAATATTCACCATAGAAAGCATTATTTCTGGTTGTATCACAGCTTGGTATGGTTCCTGCTCTATCCAATACTGCAAGTAACTACAAAGAGTCGTGAACGAATCCCAGTCCACCACGCAAACCAGCCTCCCATCCATTGACTCTGTCTACACTTCCCACTGCCTCAGAAAAGCAACCAGCATAATTAAGGACCCCAGGCATTCCGGACATTCTCTCTTCCACCTTCTTCCGAAGGGAAAAAGATACAACAGTCTGAGGACATGTACCAACCGACTCAAGAACAGCTTCTTCCTTGCTGCCATCAGACTTTTGAATGGATCTACCTCACATTAAGTTGATTTTTCTCTACACCCTAGCTATGACTGTAACACTACATTCTGCACTCTCTCATTTCTTTTTCTATGAACGGTATGCCTTGCCTGCATAGCGTGCTAGAAACAATACGTTTCACTATATACTAATACACGTGACAATAATAAATCACATCAAATTTAACTGTAATTCATATGCATTCCTGTTATTTCCTTTCAAAGTCATTCTCTGTGTTTAGGTGTGTTTACAAAAAGGTTTTAACATGTTTACTTAAAGAGATGCAGTGCACTGCACTAACAAATCTTAGTGCTTTACTGTGATTAGAAACAGACAATTATTGTAAGCTAATGTGAATTTGTAGTTTATTGCATTTATTTAATAAACATTTACAACATTTTCCATGCCAATATGGCAAAGGCTCTACATTCTAACAATGATACAGTCTCACAATTTAGCTCCAACTGTGGTTTTTCAATGTAGTCTTTTTTAGACAACCTTTTTGCTTAATTTATTGGTCTGTACATATTCACTGTTTTGTGTAACATATTCCCTTAAATAAATATGTTTGAATTAAGTATAAACAACAGCAAATGATCTTCCTTTGAATGTTATCACAATGTATGTCTCTGGTACATATTTTTTTGAGACTTAAACCAGAAACTGACTAACAGATGACGATTATTCCCTGCAGCACTAGCTCAATCTAAAAAAAAGAAATGCCAGCTGTCCTGAGGCTGATAAGCAGGTGGGCAGAAGCTTCTGTACCAACCAAAACTGGCAGATCTTCAAACCTGGTGGGTATAACCTTTAATTCACTGCTATCCTGGCATCACATCCTAAGCCATCTGCCCAAGTATGCAAAGCTGTGCTTGTTTCTGTTGAAGGAAAGTGCCAACAATACATACCATCTCCGACATGTGTGGGGTATCATCAGCGCAACTAGTTTTCAAAGCCCATATGGTGGTATTTACAAATCTGCTCCGTCAGCAGTGAAAATGCCACATTTACTAGAAAATAGGAAATGCCTGGATTCTGATGGCACAAATATATTCACACAATATTCTTTGTCAACTATTCTGGGTAAGTAAATTCTGAAATGATAATACAAAGTGGCGCCCGTAAAACAAGATTCAGTGGCACATGATGATATCAAACTAGAAAGAATTAGAATTAATCAAACTACAAATGAAGATATTTTATCCAGTGTCAACCTGCCACACAGAATTCAAATAGAAATAATTTAATGTTCACTTTTAAAGTTGTTGCTGCCAATAGGCTTTCTAAAACAGTTGCAAAAGTAATCAAGTCTAATCATTTAACAACTCCAGTTCAAAAGTGCTACAGCTTTGATCTTCCCAGACCAACAAAATCAGACCAGTGCTCACTGCGGCATAGGTGCAGGAAAGATGAGCAGGCCTCAATGGATTTTGTAAAGCCAGTTCTTCCCTCTGTTAGATGAACAGTCAGACGAGGAGCCTGATTGACTGTCAGCTGCATAAGGCTTGCCTGAAGCTCTTAAAAAACTGCTTAAAACAATTTTGGTATGTGCAAACAAATTGTTTGCTGTGTGAGGATATTGCTTCAAGGAATAACATAGGCAGAACTTGACTAAGATCATGTGGGGACTTCTCCACGCCTGTTCGCTCCCGGAGAGAATCGTGATGGCCCAGAGGATTAGGCACGGGGCACAAAATCTGTCGCAATTCTCCCATCCCGCCCCACCGGCCCTGCTTGGGTTCCCACTCATAATGGGCGTTAATTATGCAAACCCGTTAATTGGACAACAACTAGTGGGTTTAATGAGCCATGCACTGGGTCCCCGCCATTCACCCGCCTCTTCAGCAGGAAATGCACCAGGCGGGCTTTGGTGCTGGTCATGACCAGCGTAGGCTTGGCATGCTGGTTGCCACGTGTCCGTGGAGCACCACAAACCACTCAGCAAATAGGATCCACCCCCAATCATTCAAATAACAGGTTCCCCCCAACATACCATGCAGGCATGAGGGTGACCTAACCCCCCAGCCCCCTCCCCTCAGATGCCCCACTCAGCCCACCCCCCCCCAGACACCCCACTCAGCTCACCTCACCCCTCAGACACCCCACTCAACTCACCTCCCCCCTCAGATCCCCATTCAGCCCACTTCTGCTCTCAGGCCTCACATGCAGCCCACCTCCTCCCTAAGATCCCCACTCAGGCTCCCCTTCAGCCACATGTCTTGGTAGCGTCAACAGTGCACTGCCCCCTGGCACCCTGGCACTGATATCCTAGCCTGGTATTTCGGGCCTCGGGGCGGGGGGTGGGTGGAATCAAGGTGCTATGACCAGTGGCGGCTACCAAGCTGCAAAGGGAGGGTCCCCCAAGGGTCCTATTCAGGCTTAGAGTCTATGTAAGCATTGCGGTTAGGAACAATGGAGGTACTTGAGATGCATTCAAAGTTGAAGGGAAATGTAAATTAACACAGTTGACTGGAGGCTGTGTGAAATCCATTAAGCTGTTAATCGATGCTTATTTCAAAGACATACGCCACGAAATTGACAAAGTTCAACAGTTTCCAATGGGATAGAGAGGGTTTCAAAGGTTTCAGTTAACTCGGAAGGCTCTTGGAATTCAAATAAAAGTTGTTTCAATGCATTGGGGCTGAGTGCACAGCTGTGGAGAAGGGACACCCCCCAGTGAAATTGACATCTCCTCTCTGTCAGAGGACTTCAAAGGGGTTTCTTCACACCTAGAGCTTCTGACAGGAGAAAGGGAAATCTCTGCTGCAGAATGGGATGCTGCAATGATTTAAACCCTGTCAGGTGACCAGGGTAAGAAGTTTAACAACACCAGGTTAAAGTCCAACAGGTTTATTTGGTAGCAAAAGCCACACAAGCTTTCGGAGCTGCAAGCCCCTTCTTCAGGTGAGTGGGAATTCTGTTCACAAACAGAGCATATAAAGACACAAACTCAATTTACATGAATAATGGTTGGAATGCGAATACTTACAACTAATCAAGTCTTTAAGAAACAAAACAATGTGAGTGGAGAGAGCATCAAGACAGGCTAAAAAGATGTGTATTGTCTCCATCTTTTTAGCCTGTCTTGATGCTCCCTCCACTCACATTGTTTTGTTTCTTAAAGACTTGATTAGTTGTAAGTATTCGCATTCCAACCATTATTCATGTAAATTGAGTTTGTGTCTTTATATGCTCTGTTTGTGAACAGAATTCCCACTCACCTGAAGAAGGGGCTTGCAGCTCCGAAAGCTTGTGTGGCTTTTGCTACCAAATAAACCTGTTGGACTTTAACCTGGTGTTGTTAAACTTCTTACTGTGTTTACCCCAGTCCAACGCCGGCATCTCCACATCAAGGTGACCAGGGGGCATGGAAATTAAAGTGACCCGGCCACTTCAAAATTTTCACAGTTGACAGGCAGGAACGAAGATGTTGATCACATGGCTGCCTAAAATCACCATGCCTGGGGTGATCTTCAGGCCCGTATGGGCTAGAAGGGGCAGTTCAGCCATGAGATCCCAATCCTGTGGGAAAGTCATGGAGTCAATCCTTTGCCCCAGCTCAAGCCGACACAACCCCAAGGACCCTTGGGACACCCTCCCTCTGCAGCCTGGCAGAGGCAGAGGGCAAATGATCACGGGACCTACATCCTTGGCCCAAGGCATCAGGCCAGGGTCTCAGTACCAAGGTTTCAGGGGCAGTGCACCATTGGCACTGCCATGATGTGTGGCTTGAAGGTGGAGCTGAGGGGGGGCAGGGTCTGAGCGGGACAGCGGGGAGGTCAAACGAGGTCATCCTTGTGCCTGTGTGGGGGAGGTTGACCCATTATTTGAGTGGTTGGGTGGGGAGGATTCCCCTCTTTGCTGGGTGGTTGATGGTGCTCCCTTTGTCAGTGGGGGATCATCATTTCATTTCTGGGTGGTGGAAGGGGGGCTGTTTTCAACCTCAGAGATTGGGGCGCCCTTTACAAATGGTGTCCTGACCTCTGAACAGCTGGGCTGGCTGGCGGGTTTTCCAAGATGGCCTAATTTGCATCTTTCAGGTGGATGAGTCTGACAGATGCTGCCAGCGCTAGCGGGAAACATTCCCATTTTCCCACTGGTGTGGACACAGCCTGAAAACAGGAGAATTCCACCCCATCTCCTGCAGGTGGTTTGATGAAGTGGAAGATTTTGTCACACAAGGTCTGCCTTCTATGAAGATAGAAATGCAAGCTACAAAGAGGGAGAATTAATTCAATCTTTCAGGCCCATCTCATAGGCCAATGCTGCACACAAACAAAGGGACTGAAACATGGCAGACATGGGACCAGCCATGATGGAAAAGTTGATATCACAGAAGAAAATTATACCCTTTTGGAACGGAAGCTGTGAAGGTCATTGACAAAGGCTTGTTTGGAGACTTGGTGCTACTGCTCAGCAGGTTAATGGGTTTGCAATACTAATGATGCAAAACTGTCAGCATTTACTTTTGTTACTCTTCTGAAACTGACAACTTCTGGAGTCTGCACATAGAAATCCAAAAGTTGCTGTCAATGATTCTATTTTCCTCCGTAGGATGCACTGATGAAGTTCCCACACATTGCAGTCAATCACAAATCACTGAACTGACATCCACTTGCACTTTTACAATGTAATATCGCTGTGTTAAAACCGACAAACAAGATGCACTTAGCTAATGTATTGTAACTGGGTTTTTCATGGAACACTACATCACAGATAATGCTGAGGAACCGCTCCATCTCTAAAAAAACCTAATTTTATATTGTGGTATGTCAAGTTCTTCGAAGCTGATAAAAATGTCACATTTAAAAAAATATATTTATTTGTGTGAATAACATTTCATGTTTTAACATGTTCAACCAAGTCATTATTTTGCTTTCTCAAAGAGTTACAAAATGTGAAAAATAATCAGTGTATTTTACTCCCTGGTTTGCTATCTGTGAGAATATTTCAATGTGATTAGTTGCACATTTTAGTTGATAGCATTGCTGTCGCTGGATATATGAAGATCTGCCCACTAGGCTATAGATTCAAATTAGCATTGGGATAAGTGAAATCCATGTCACAGCCATCACTGAATCGTTGGGGGCAACTTCCATAAAAGATAGAAGAAGAACGTAGGAGCAGGAGGAGGCCATTTGGCCCTTCGAGCCTGCTCCGCCATTCAGTACGATCATGGCTGATCATCCTTTCTTCGAGATCAGTAGCAAACATTGTCACTTTGCCACTGACTGCAAAATCTAGGTCATTATAACCATTGTGCCCTGATTTCTATCCACAATGTAAGTGGTGGAAATGGAAACAGAAATAAATATTCATCTCAAAATCACCACAAATCTTTCCTTACGAAGTTGCATATATTTCTTGTCCAGTTGATTCAGGCAACTAAATTTGCTGTGATACAAAAATATTTTTTGGTCTTTTTGATTTGATATATATATTTTTCTTATAAAATGTCACTGTGCCTTAACTTCTCAAAACAGGCATAAGTCACAGATGGGAAGGGTAAAAAAATTGGGGATGAAATTCGTCTTGGGATGTGATCGGCAGCCAATTTTTAAGCTCCACAATATTTTCTTTTCCATTGACTTCAAGAACTGTGAGATCCAGAAACTCTCACTTTACAATACTATCAGCAGAGATAAAATGGGTCATTTCTGGAGAGGAGTATCAGACTTATTCAAACTTCATTAATATTCTCTCTCATCCAATTCTTTTTAGCTTAAATAAATTAATCTGACTGTGCAATTTGCAATGAGAAAATGTGATTTTGTGGTCAACAAATTTGAACTTTGAGGGATTGTGAATAAATGGTACAGTGAATAGCACTAAAAAAAACAGCAGAAGATAAATTTATGGTTATTAAATCCAGGTCTTTATATAAAAATGGTTACAAACATATTATAGCACCATTTACTATGGCAGACACCTTTGATTAGATTACCAAAAAGCTGTGCAATATTGAAAGAAGATTGTAATAAGTGAAAGCAGATGTTCGTGTTTGATAGTTTTGCTGCACAAATCACAGAAAGCTAACAGTGTGTTCCATTATTTAAGTGAAAATTTAAGTATCCATTTTGATGGTACTGAAATAGTTGCTTAAAACTAGGCAGTTGTGATAAAACTCTTGGCTATTAAAAATAAAAGCAGTGTATTTTTCAGACTTAGTGGATCAGTGGCCTCACCACAACTCACAGGCATCTCCATTAAAATAGTCCTTTAAGCATTCAAAACAAATTCAGCATATCTGAAATTGAAAGCTAAAAGGAAATGTAACCAATGGCCACTTCATTTGTGAAAGCAATACACTGATAAATTTAGATTGAATATGGGCAGGGATGCAGGGATATCAGTAAGTAGTCGAATCCTTGCAATTATGCCTTAAGATCCTGGGGCTGAATTTTCCAGCCCCACTGGGTGTGGGATGGAGGTGGGCAGGACCAAAAATATGATTGGCTGGCATGCCAATTTCCCAACACCCTTTCTGGGGCCGGCCATTTTGAAGAAGGTGATTGGGGTCTGGCAGAGCTACCCAATGGATATTCAATTAGGCTCATTAAGACTCTTGTTAAGGCCAATTAGAAGAGAACAACTGGGATTGCCCCCCAAGCTTTGAGAAGCCACCCATCACCCTTAATTGATCAAGGTACTAGGGTCCATGTCAATTAAGTGGGCGTTCACTTCAAAATCACATCAAGAGACCTTTAATCCCCAGGGTCATGTTCTGGATAGGGAACCATTCCAAGCAGCAATTGTCAGAATACTGCAGATAGTCAATTCTACAATGAAACAGAAGGTCACCTGCACCTGACTGCTACAAAATTGCACAGGGAAGCCTGGAAGACAATGATTATAGTCACATTTGGCCAAAGTTTCTCAATACACTAACTGCAAAGGACACAGGCCTAATAATTTTAAACTAGCAGTCTGACAACACTAGTACTGAGATCAGCAAGGTACCAGCATCAAATCAATTTTTCAACTGAAATATAGAAATCGTAGAAGAAGGAATCTGTCATGTTAAAGCATTTCTAGAAGATCTGTGCACTATCTATCTACTCATGCATGTAGAGAGTTTCAGGATTCCCCTTTGGAATGTTCGTAACACCAGCACTTAATCCTGTGCAAGCATGTAATAATACTCTAAAGCAGTCTCACTACACCAGCATTGGCCTTTGTTTTCTCTGGGTCCTCTTCTCAAATAGCCAAGCTTTCTATTTCTCAGCACCTCTCCTCATGCCTCTAAAGTCAGCCTCCAATGGTCACAGCCAAATGCAACTTTTTTCCCAATTGCCCATGTTAAAGTCCACCTTCTTTGTATCTCACCTGCAGTTGTTCTTGGAGTGGAAGTATGGACATCCGGTAGGTAGTGACCGAGTGGCCAGTTCATTGTACAGACGATCTTTGAGTACACAGCAACCTTTACTCTAAGCCGATGGGGTCTGTGTTGGCTCTGCAATGACATGGTATAAACACAGTAAGAAGTTTAACAACACCACGTTAAAGTCCAACAGGTTTATTTGGTAGCAAAAGCCACACGAGCTTTCGGAGCTCCAAGCCCCTTCTTCAGGTGAGTTGTGCTAAGCTGTAAGTATTTGCATTCCAACCATTATTCATGTAAATTGAGTCTGTGTCTTTATATGCCCTGTTTGTGAACAGAATTCCCACTCACCTGAAGAAGGGGCTTGGAGCTCCGAAAACTTGTGTGGCTTTTGCTACCAAATAAACCTGTTGGACTTTAACCTGGTGTTGTTAAACTTCTTACTGTGTTTACCCCAGTCCAACGCTGGCATCTCCACATCATGGTATAAACATACATAGATGTTTCCTTACTTCATTAAGTGGCAATGCTCTGTTTAAGTCTGACTCTGTAATTAAGAGGTATTCCATTAACAATCTACCTGACAATACACTATAAACAAACTAGAATTTAAAGAGCAAGTACTGTCCAGAAGTTGAACTGCTGTTGTCCGCAATGCTTTTTTAAAAAATCTGATCAAAGTCATAGCTTTTCATTTAATCTTGCATCTTGGACACAGCAGAGACAAATGGGAAAAAAAGGGAAAGTGAGAAGAAAAACAAAATGGTAAAAATGGACATTGAAAGCAAGGTACGAACAGCAGGTAGGTATTAATGGAAGAAGTTGACATTCTCTTGATCTAACTGAATAAATCAACTTTAAAGTATGGATCAAGAGGATTGGTGTGGGCTTGAGAGCTTAAGTTACACATTCCAGATCTAAGTATTAAAAAGATGTGTTATGATTTTATTACAGGTACAAAATGGAGGAATAACAATGTGCAAAGACAGAAGGCCAAATTTTCACTCCTAAATTGGGAGCGAGAAGTTGGGAAATATACCCTGAATTATCCACTTCTAGTTCCCAGTGGGGGAGAGGGAGGGAAGAAGGAGACAGGTGCAAAAGGGTCCAGAAAGAGTTAGGAGGCAGCCACAGAGGCTGGCAGATGCGGAAGCAGGCTGGCGAAAACTTTGTCCCAGCTGTAAAAGGATAATAAAACTAAAAACAATCCTCTAGCCCTCACTACTCACACCTGCTCACCGTGCACACTTCCAGTGCCCTATCGATGTTAACCCATGCTACCTCGTGCCACTACCCACACCCATGGATCCTTACATCCTCTATGCCAACCTATGTCCCTCTTCCCACTCCCATGGCCCTTTATAGCTTATGGGTAGGATTTTGCCGCTTCACTCGGGCGAGACTACAAATTCCCGCCCGAGGACAACGGAGATTTTCGTTGTCAGACTCTTGCCCACGCCAATTCTGTGGTGGACGAGATGGTAGAGTTCCGACCCATGTGTCACTTAGTGACAACTAATACCAACATGACATCCACCCACCATCCTTTGCCCTTACACTTTCCATGTCAACTTGCCCAATATTCACTATATGCAGACCCCAGGGCTCATGGTGAGAGTGAATAAAATAAGTGTCAACTGATTCCTCATTGTTCCACAGGACCAGGCTGAGGAGAAGGCAGTTGGAAGTGGGCCCAGCAGGAGTCTGGGAAGGTTTTTGGAGGGTTTAAAAGTAGGCCGCACTTTTGAGCGGGCAGCGTCGTTAGTGGGCAGCAGAGTGAGCAGGAGGCAGAGTGAAAGCTGTAGGGCTTTGGCTCACAGGGCTTGGGCGAGCAGGGGTGAGTTAATTCATTTTTTGCTGTTTCTACCTGGTACTGGCAAGGTATCTAGAGGGGATGGGTGTGAAGGCAGTGCAATGTTCCTCTTGCACTATGTTCGAGGTGAGGGACGACGTCAGTGTCCCTGCTGATTATACCTGTGAGAAGTGCATCCATCTGCAGCTCCTCCAAAACCGTGTAAGGGAACTGGAGCTGGAGTTGGAGGAACTTAGGATCATTAGGGATGCAGAGATGGCCATAGACAGAAGCTTCAGGGATACAGTTACTCCGCGGAATGAAAATAGATGGGTGACGGTGAGAGGGGCTGGGAAGAAGCAGTCGGTGCAGGGATCCCCTGTGGTCGTTCCCCTTAGCAATAAGTATTCCGCTTTGGATACGGTTGAGGGGGACGACATACCAGTGGTGAGCCGCAGTGAGAGGATCTCCGGCACTGAGTCCGTCCCTGTGGCTCAGGAGGGTAAGGAGGAGAGCGGGAGGGCAATAGTTATTGGGGACTCGTTAGTTAGAGGGATAGATAGGAGGTTCTGTGGCAGCAAAAGAGACTCGAGGATGGTTTGTTGCCTACCGGATGCCAGGGTCCGTGACGTCTCGGACCGTGTTTTCCGGATTCTTAAGGGGGAGGGGAAACAGTCACAAGTCGTGGTACACATTGGTACCAACGACATAGGTAAGAGAAGGGACGGGGATTTAAAACAGGAATTTCGGGAGCTCGGCTGGAAGCTGAGAGCAAAGACAAAACATGTGGTCATCTCTGGTACGCTACCGGTGCCACGTGATAGCGAGTTGAGGAACAGGGAGAGAGTGCACTTAAACATGTGGTTGCAGGGATGGTGCAGGAGGGAGGGTTTCAGATACGTGGATAATTGGAACACGTTCTGGGGAAGGTGGGACCTCTACAAACAGGACGGGGTGCACCTGAACCAGAGGGGCACCAATATCCTGGGAGGGAAATTTGCTACGGCTCTTCAGGGGGATTTAAACTAATTTGTCAGGGGAGTGGGAAAAGGAGTTGTAGTCCAGAAGTCAGTGTTGAGGGTGGTGAGGTATTGGGGAAGGTATCAAGGTCAAGGGTGGGTACCGGTAGACAGGAAGATGGGTTGAAGTGTGTCTACTTCAATGCAAGGAGCATCCGGAACAAGGTGGATGAACTTGGGGCGTGGATTGCTACTTGGGACTACGATGTTGTGGCCATTACGGAGACGTGGGTAGAACAAGGACAGGAATGGTTGTTGGACGTTCCGGGGTATAGATGTTTCAGTAAGTGTAGGGAAGCTGGTCAAAGAGGTGGAGGAGTAGCATTGTTAATCAAGGATAGTTTAACGGCTGCGGAAAAGCACTTTGAGGGGGATATGCACACTGAGGTAATATGGGCTGCAGTTAGAAACAGGAAAGGAGCGGTCACGTTGCTAGGAGTTTACTATAGGCCCCCAAATAGTAATAGAGATGTGGAGGAAGAAATTGCTAAGCAGATTATGGATACGTGTGGGGGTCACAGGGTAGTTGTCATGGGGGACTTTAACTTTCCAAATATTGATTGGAACCTTTGTAGGTCAAATAGTTTGGATGGGGCACTTTTTGTGCAGTGTGTGCAGGAGGGTTTCCTGACACAATATGTGGATAGGCCGACAAGGGGTGAGGCCACATTGGATTTGGTACTGGGAAATGAACCGGGCCAAGTGTTAGATTTGGTTGTGGGAGAGAACTTTGGAGATAGTGACCACAATTCGGTGTCTTTTGTTATTGCAATGGAGAGGGATAGGGCCGGACGGCAGGGCAAGGCTTACAATTGGGGGAGAGGTAATTATGATGCGATTAGGCAAGAATTAGGGGGCATAAGATGGGAACAGAAACTGTCAGGGAAAGGCACTGATGAAAAGTGGAACTTTTTCAAGGAACAAATACTGGGTGTCCTTGATAGGTATGTCCCTGTCAGGCAGGGAGGAAATGGCCGAGTGAGGGAACCGTGGTTCACAAAAGAGGTGGAATGTCTTGTGAAAAGGAAGAGGGAAGCTTATGTAGGGATGAGGAAACAAGGTTCAGATGGCTCGACTGAGGGTTACAAGTTAGCAAGGAACGAGCTGAAAAAGGGGCTTAGGAGAGCTAGGAGGGGACATGAGAAGTCCTTGGCGGGTCGGATCAAGGAAAACCCCAAGGCTTTTTACTCTTATGTGAGGAATAAAAGAATGACCAGGGTGAGGTTAGGGCCGGTCAAGGACAGTGGTGGGAACTTGTGTATGGAATCAGTAGAGATAGGCGAGGTGATGAATGAATACTTTTCTTCAGTGTTCACCAAGGAGAGGGGCCATGTTTTTCAGGAAGAGAAGGTGTTACAGGCTAATAGGCTGGAGGAAATAGATGTTCGGAGGGAGGATGTATTGGCAGTTTTGAATAAACTGAAGGTCGATAAGTCCCCTGGGCCTGATTAAATGTATCCTAGGATTCTTTGGGAGGCGAGGGATGAGATTGCAGAGCCTTTGGCTTTGATCTTTGGGTCCTCGCTGTCCACGGGGATGGTGCCAGAGGACTGGAGAGTGGCAAATGTTGTTCCTCTGTTTAAGAAAGGGAATAGAAATGACCCTGGTAATTATAGATCGGTTAGTCTGACTTCGGTGGTTGGTAAATTGATGGAAAAGGTCCTCAGGGATGGGATTTACGACCATTTAGAAAGATGCGGATTAATCCGGGATAGTCAGCACGGATTTGTGAAGGGCAAATCGTGCCTCACAAATTTGATAGAATTTTTTGAGGAGGTAACTAGGTGTGTTGATGAAGGTAGGGCGGTTGATGTCATATACATGGATTTTAGTAAGGCGTTTGATAAGGTCCCCCATGGTCGGCTTATGATGAAAGTAAGGAGGTGTGGGATAGAGGGAAAGTTGGCCGATTGGATAGGTAACTGGCTGTCTGATCGAAGACAGAGGGTGGTGGTGGATGGAAAATTTTCGGACTGGAGGCAGGTTGCTAGCGGAGTGCCGCAGGGATCGGTGCTTGGTCCTCTGCTCTTTGTGATTTTTATTAATGACTTAGAGGAGGGGGCTGAAGGGTGGATCAGTAAATTTGCTGATGACACCAAGATTGGTGGAGTAGTGGATGAGGTGGAGGGCTGTTGTAGGCTGCAAAGAGACATAGATAGGATGCAAAGCTGGGCTGAAAAATGGCAAATGGAGTTTAACCCTGATAAATGTGAGGTGATTCATTTTGGTAGGACTAATTTAAATGTGGATTACAGGGTCAAAGGTAGGGTTCTGAAGACTGTGGAGGAACAGAGAGATCTTGGGGTCCATATCCACAGATCTCTAAAGGTTGCCACTCAAGTGGATAGAGCTGTGAAGAAGGCATATAGTGTGTTAGCTTTTATTAACAGGGGGTTGGAGTTTAAGAGCCGTGGGGTTATGCTGCAACTGTACAGGACCTTGGTGAGACCGCATTTGGAATATTGCGTGCAGTTCTGGTCACCTCACTATAAGAAGGATGTGGAAGCGCTGGAAAGAGTGCAGAGGAGATTTACCAGGATGCTGCCTGGTTTGGAGTGTCGGTCTTATGAGGAAAGGTTGAGGGAGCTGGGGCTGTTCTCTCTGGAGCGGAGGAGATTGAGGGGAGACTTAATAGAGGTTTATAAAATGATGAAGGGGATAGATCGAGTGAACGTTCAAAGACTATTTCCTCGGGTGGATGGAGCTATTACGAGGGGGCATAACTATCGGGTTCATGGTGGGAGATATAGGAAGGATATCAGAGGTAGGTTCTTCACGCAGAGAGTGGTTGGGGTGTGGAATGGACTGCCTGCAGTGATAGTGGAGTCAGACACTTTAGGAACATTTAAGCGGTTATTGGATAGGCACATGGAGCACACCAGGATGGTAGGGAGTGGGATAGCTTGATCTTGGTTTCAGATGAAGGTCGGCACAACATCGTGGGCCGAAGGGCCTGTTCTGTGCTGTACTGTTCTATGTTCTATGTTCTATGATGAATTCATTACTTAAAAAACCACTCTCAGTTATAAATCTCCACTCAAATATTTTAATTCACTCATGTACTTAATTCCTGATTAAAAACAAATGTTTCCTTCAAGCACCTAAATCCTTATGAAAACAAATATTTGTATCCATTGGCATCTATAACTACTTGGAATTATCAATCAAATTGTGAAGTTATGGAACCTTACACTGATAATGATGGGTTGTGGAATCAGTCATGCAGCACTAATCCTATAATAATAACCCCCAGGCTTATGTCAACAGAAAGTTAGTAAAATTCAGGCACCTTTGTTTTTCAACTGCGGGCTGTATATTTTTTGAAACATAAGAGCTTGAAAAGTTAAATGCTTTTACAGTTTGACAGTTTGTGGTGAACCATCGTTGGTTCACCACTGGGGGTTGTTACTATGTTACTGTTGGGCTAGGGTGTTGTTACTGTGGGGGTTGTACAATGTTGTTGGGTTAGGGTGTTTACCTGTTATAAGAGTTATCATGGCACATTCCAGTGGGGTCCCGCCTCCGGTGGCGAGGTATAAGACCCCCTGCTCCGGCAGGACCCCTTCAGTCTGAACTGGTGTATTCGTGTTAGTAGTTCCATTGTTACTCTATTAAAGCCTTCAATACCGAAGCCTTGGTTCCATGTGCTTATTGTCGCGCATCAATTTAATAGAGTAAACAGAAAACTCACAGCTGTACAACAAGAAGAAAAAAAAAACAGAGAGTATGGAACAGATTCTAAAACCGGATCGTCTGACACTGGACCCACGTGCGGTCGGTGCAGCTAACACATTCGACCATTGGTGGAAGTGCTTTGAGGACTACCTGGCAGCCTCGGTAGCTATCACTACAGACAGTGATAAACTCCAGGTCCTCCACGCAAGGGTAAGCGACACGATTTACCTAGCCATTCGTGCAGCTCCCACTTACCTGGGTGCCGTCGAGCTCCTAAAAAAAAGATACACTATGCCACCCAACGAGATACATGCTCGTTACCTCCTCGCTACACGACGTCGGCAGTCGGGCGAAACCATGGAGGACTATGCCAATGAGCTCCTGCAGCTTGCCAGGGGTTGCGATTGTAAGGACGTATCAGCCGAACAGTCTATGTACGACCTCGCCCGAGACGCGTTCGTAGCAGGGGTAGGGTCCTCGTACATCAGGCTTAAATTGCTGGAAAAGGGGAAACTCAACTTGACCCAAGCAATGGAGATGGCCGTGAGGTTGGAGGCGGCGTCGAAGAGCTTGGCGCTGTACCCCGAGGACCACGTGCAGTCAACGTGGTTGGAGCAAGCTCAGCTCCCTCCTCGCCCCGCGAACCCGCGCTCCCAGATCGATTCGACGACGGCGGCAGCTCCAGGTGGCCAGCGATGCTATTTTTGTGGTGGGGCCAAGCATCCACGGCAACAGTGTCCGGCAAGAACGGCAATCTGCAGCCAGTGCGGTAAAAAAGGCCACTACGGCAAAGTCTGCAGGTCCAAACCTAAAAACGGCAGTGCAGCTTGTAACCCTCCAGAACGGAGACAATCTCCTTCGGCGTCGCAGTACCCACGAGGTCCGACCACGTGCGATCCCAGGACGGCGCCATCGTGGCTGACAGAGGAGGAGGAAGACCACCAGGAGTCACTGCGCTTGGCGCCCTCGCCCACGTGCGATTCATGGGGGCGGCCATCATGGTCCACGACGACTAGGAGCGACCAGCAGGGGTCCTCAGCATCCACATCGGCAGCATGCAGTGACGCCCAGGGGCCAACGGTGGCGTCGATCTCCCTGGATCAGACCAGGCACTACAGACTGGAACATTCTATGATGGATATAAAGGTTAGTGGTAGAACTGTGAATTGTCTGTTTGACAGTGGAAGCACCGAAAGTTTCATACACCCTGAAACTGCTAAAAGGTGTGGACTCCGGGTTCTCCCTGCCAAACAGACAATTTCCATGGCATCACGGTCCCGGTCTGTACCGATCCAAGGACGATGTATGGTAACTCTTGAGGTACAGGGCACAATTTACGAGCAATACAGGCTCCTTGTGTTACCTCACCTTTGCGCGCCAATTCTCCTCGGACTAAACTTTATGGTCCACATGAAGAGTGTGATCCTACAGTACGGTGGGCCACTTCCTTCACTGGCAGTAGGGAATCAGCCGCAGCCTCCAAATTGCCCAAAGCGCCCCGCATGCAATCTATCCACCCTGAAAATCATTACACCATCCCTTTTTAAAAATCTGGTACCTGGCTGCAAGCCCATCGCTACTAAAAGTAGGCGTTACAGCGCTGAGGACCGGATCTTTATTAGATCTGAGGTTCAGCGGCTCCTCAAGGAAGGGATCATACAGGCCAGTGCTAGTCCGTGGAGAGCGCAGGTCGTGGTAGTCAAAAGCGGGAACAAACCTCGGATGGTCATCGACTATAGTCAGACCATTAATCGTTATACGCAGCTGGATGCGTATCCTCTCCCGCGCATTTCTGATATGGTCAATCAGATTGCGCAGTACCGAGTGTTTTCTACCATAGACCTTAAGTCCGCCTACCATCAACTCCCCATCCGCCCAGAGGACCGACAATATACGGCTTTTGAGGCGGATGGTCGTCTATACCAATTCCTCAGGGTTCCATTTGGTGTCACCAATGGGGTCTCGGTCTTCCAGCGTGCTATGGACCGAATGGTGGACCAGAACGGGTTGCGGGCTACCTTCCCGTACCTGGATAACGTCACCATCTGCGGCCATGACCAGCAGGACCACGACACGAATCTCCAACACTTTCTGCGCACTGCATCTCACCTGAATCTGACCTATAACAGGGAGAAGTGCGTATTCCGTACGCGTAGGTTAGCCATCCTCGGATACGTGGTGGAAAACGGGGTCATTGGCCCTGATCCAGACCGTATGCGCCCACTCACTGAACTTCCCTTGCCTGCTAGCATGAAAGCACTGAGGAGATGCCTCGGGTTTTTTTCGTATTATGCACAGTGGGTCCCCAACTACGCGGACAAAGCTCGTCCGCTCATTAAGTCCACGACCTTCCCACTTACGCCGGAGGCCCAATTGGCCTTCAAGGTTTTGAAGAGCGACATCTCGAAAGCCACGATGCACGCGGTGGATGAATCCATTCCTTTCCAGGTGGAGAGTGATGCATCTGACTTCGCCCTAGCCGCCACACTAAACCAGGCAGGCAGGCCCGTCGCGTTCTTTTCCCGCACCCTTCAAGGCCCAGAAATTCGGCACTCAGCGGTGGAGAAGGAGGCTCAGGCCATTGTGGAGGCAGTCAGACACTGGCGCCATTACCTGGCAGGGAAGCGGTTCACCCTGATCACGGATCAACGATCCGTGGCGTTTATGTTCAGTAACACGCAGAGGGGCAAGATCAAGAACGATAAGATCTTGCGGTGGAGAATTGAGCTCTCCACCTATAATTACGATATTATGTATCGTCCAGGGAAGCTCAATGAGCCCTCGGATGCCCTCTCGCGCGGAACATGCGCCATCATGCAGGAGGACCGCTTGAAGGCTCTCCACAATGATCTGTGTCATCCTGGAGTCACCAGACTCTACCACTTCGTCAAAGCCCGCAACCTGCCTTACTCGGTGGAGGATGTCAGGTCAGTGACTAGAAGCTGTCGGATTTGCGCAGAATGCAAACCACACTTTTATCGACCAGACCGGGCACAATTGGTCAAGGCCACTCGCCCTTTTGAGAGGCTGAGTGTGGATTTTAAGGGCCCCCTTCCCTCAACGGACCGGAATGTCTATTTCCTCAACATAATAGACGAGTATTCCCGGTTTCCGTTTGTTGTCCCCTGTGCGGACACGTCGACTGCCACCGTCATCAAGGTTTTCAGTGAACTTTTTACCCTGTTCGGGTACCCCTGCTACATTCATAGCGACAGGGGCTCGTCGTTCATGAGCAACGACTTGAGGCAATTCCTGCTCTCATTCGGGATTGCCTCTAGTAGAACCACGAGCTACAACCCTAGGGGTAACGGACAGGTGGAAAGGGAGAATGCTACAGTCTGGGAGGCTGTCCTACTGGCACTGAAATCCAGGGGCCTTCCAGTCTCCCGTTGGCAGGAGGTCCTTCCAAATGCGCTCCATTCTATCCACTCCCTCCTGTGTACGGCAACCAATGCTACTCCCCACGAGAGGATGTTCTCATTCCCTCGGAAGTCGTCCTCGGGAACCTCATTGCCAGCCTGGTTGACGTACCCAGGACCCGTCCTTCTGCGGCGACATGTGAGGGCTCGCAAGTCCGACCCCTTGGTCGAACCAGTCCAACTCCTCCACGCCAACCCTCAGTATGCCTATGTGGCATATCCTGACGGGTGAGAGGACACTGTCTCCATTAGAGACCTGGCGCCCGCAGGGGACGTAGCAACTCCTGTCGCTCCTATTCCCCCAGTCACGAATCCACTACTCCTCATTACTTCCCCAGACGTGGCGCGGTCAGCACCGGTACAGCTTGCCTGAGACTCGGAGATCGGCGCCACCATCATCACCACCACCACTACCACCAAACGTTCCAGGATCCCCTGCACCATCGCCTCACCGGGGCCGGCCGGCCCGGGAGTCCTTGAGGGGACAGCCAGACGTTGCTTTGGAAAGAGCGCCACCACAAGCACCTGCTCCGGTTTCGCAACCGGTGTTGAGGAGATCGCAGCGTCGGTGCGGTCCTCCAGACCGTCTGGACTTGTGAATCCTGTGATTTGTCTGTTTATATGACCTGTTTTTCGTGCACCCCGCCACCTTTTGTTCTTAAAGGAGGGGTGAATGTGGTGAACCATCGTTGGTTCACCACTGGGGGTTGTTACTATGTTACTGTTGGGCTAGGGTGTTGTTACTGTGGGGGTTGTACAATGTTGTTGGGTTAGGGTGTTTACCTGTTATAAGAGTTATCATGGCACATTCCAGTGGGGTCCCGCCTCCGGTGGCGAGGTATAAGACCCCCTGCTCCGGCAGGACCCCTTCAGTCTGAACTGGTGTATTCGTGTTAGTAGTTCCATTGTTACTCTATTAAAGCCTTCAATACCGAAGCCTTGGTTCCATGTGCTTATTGTCGCGCATCACAGTTCCACAGAGGTTTCCACTTTTATATACATTATGTCTAATTTTAACAATTCCAAAGGGCACCTGATCTCTCCCAAAGCACAGCTGACCTCTCCCAAAGGGAGGCACAATTTTAGCTATAGCGCAGAGCCCTTCAACTCAAAAGTTTGGAGAGTGTGAAGAGAAGTCGAAATGAGGGATGTGAGGTCACAACATGATCACACATGGAGACTGGGTTAAATCCTGAGAAAATCTGCAAATTGATCTCAGAAACAACTATTTGTGCAGAAAAATAAATGATCATCAAGGATAATATTATAAGCAACAAAACAGATAGCTACGTGACTTGAATAACATTCTTATAAACTATGATAGTGCACATAGTAGGAGGACTAACAAGGAGAGAGAATACACAATGAACAGTAGGATACAAGGATGTACAGATGATCAGAGGAACCATGGGTTGCATGTTCATAGATCCCTGAAGGCAGCACGTAATGATTCAGGAAACTCGACTGGAAAGGAACACAGTTTATTATGAAATGCAAAGTAAAAGCACCACCGTGGTGTACACACATTAGCCCCTGCCTGGGACTGCAGTTCAGCATGTTCAGTCTTGGACTTGACTTATAAAAGGCTCAGCTAAAGTGTTCAAGCTGGGAAGGCCACTGCCTGTTTCCAACAGAACTCATACGCAATAAGCCTCACAGGGAGATCAAACAATCATGGACCTCATGGGGGTTATCACACAGCAGGACAGGAAGATAAGATGGTTAAGAAGGCATATGGGATACTTGCCTTTATTAGCCAAGGCATAGAACATAAGAGGTTATGATGGAGCTGTATAAAATGCCCACTAGGTCACAGCTGGAGGTATTGTGTGCAGTTCTGGTTGCCGCACTATGAGAAATATATGGTTGCATTTGAGATTTGCAAAGAGGAGATTCACCAGGATGTTGCCTGGGCTGGAACTTTTCAGTTGTAAAGAGAGGCTAGATAGGCTAGGAATTTTCTCCTTAGAACAGAGAAGGTTTAGAGTGGACATGGTCGAGGTGCACAAAATTATGAGGGACATAGATAGGATACTTTTCCCCTAGAAGGTTCAATAACCAGGGGGCAGGGAATTAAGGAAGGGCAGGAAGTTTAGGGGGGATTTGAGAAAAAACTTTTTCACCCAGAGCAGTGATGGACAACCTGCAGCCTGGGTTCTGAATGCAATCCACAAGATATTTGGTTGACTGTTGTCTACATTGTAGGGTTGCTGCATTCCATTTGAATAGCTTTTGTCCTACCAGTATGACTGAGTGATGTGCACTTAAAGCAAGGGCACTTGAAATGAGGTGCATGCTGCCTGCACACGACATTGACTGTGACTGTTCCCTCTGTATCCAATCAAGCATAAATAGTTATTTTGATTTTACCACTTGAAGATGATGACAGTTCTTTTAATATATGAATAATTAAGCATTTTCTATAACTTGTTATGAAATATTCAGCTTGTATTAAATGTATTCAATCTTATTCAAGCATCATGGTTAATGAACATGCCGATTTCAATCTTGCAGCCCATTGAGATGAAGAGGGGCCACTCATGTGGCTTACTCACTAGCCTAGATTGCCCAACACTAATCCAGAGGATGGTGGGAATCTGGAACTCACTGCCTGAAAGAGGGGTAGAGACAGGAACCCCCACAACATTCAAGAAGCATTTAGATGAGCACTTGAAACACCATAACAAACAAGGCTACAGACCAAGTGCTGGAAAATGGGATTAGAATGGATAGGTGGTTGGTGGCCAGTGCAGATACAATAGGCTGAAGGGCCGTTTTTGTGACTCTGTGGCTGGAACTTTATGGCCATGCATAACGATGAGATCTTCCAGTCCTGCCAATGGCACACCCCCTGTCGTGGGTTTCCCCCGTGAGGTGTGAGGTGCATTCAATGGGAAACTCCCTTAACAATAGCAAGACCAGAAGACCTCACTGCTAGCCAATGGCAGCCACCTCGCTGCCGCGAAACACGTAGCTGATTGCATGGAAAATCCTCCTCATGACTCTTTGACGATAAGATGTTGGACCAGATTAAACAGGAACAAAATTAAAAGAAAGCAATAGAATTATTTAGTATGAAGAGGCTTAAATACCATAGACCACAGTATAGCAACCACAAGGGAGAACATTCCATATATTAAACTTCCTGCAGTAACATTGCAGGGTCCTGTCAGTCATCCGATTTTGTTCAAGCCTGAATGAACATTTTTGAAGAACACATCTTTTCTCTTTTGCCCTATTAACAATCTTCAACAACCACTAAGGCATTTATCCAAGCCAAGAAGCTAGCAATTTAACATAATGCTTGCCAGAAACTTCAAATTCCTTTCTTCCTGAAATAATAGCAGGCCAGAGGCATAACAATGATGTGCCTGGAGTTGGCCTGATCACGAGATATCAAATTAGAAAACCTAGAATTACTCCAGTCAATGTTGGCAGATAATACTTTGCACATCCAAATATGGCCATTTTGATACAGGCATCCACCCACTTTTAAAATAAATTAACATATTTGTCAAAATAGCCAAGGAGTGTCTTAAATGTTCAGCTGTTATTATTGTCAATAATAATTTCAAGGTTATACCACTAAAGCTTAGACATACCAAAAGAAATGACTAACTATTAACAAAAGATATGGAACCCAATCATCCAGATACCACTTACTAGATAAATATCACATTTTATCTGCTGGTTACCTCCACTGCTGGAAACAACAGACAATAAGAGGTCATAGAATACTTCACAATGTAAAATGTACCCAATGTGTATCCACGCCACTCCGAGCAAAGATTAAAGTGCCTGTCACAGCACGGGTGGACATTTATTCCTATTGAAGCCTACTATTCCAAACTTTTCCAGCCCCTCCATCTCCAGAAAACTTAGATTGGGATCAGTTACTAACAATATAGAAGTGTTTTTCTTTGAAGGTTCAAGTGGATCACACATTCAAAGACCATAGGGGAGATTCTCCCAAAAAAATTCGAAGTGCCGAATTCAGGTAAAAACTGGAGTAAATCACGCTGGTTTTTTCAGCGGGAGTTTCAAAATGAATCTCCCACACTCTGTGCACTGCACAGTGCACTTGCGTAAATCTTGTGAAAATCAGTGGGCAGGGCTGATTCCCGCTGGAAATCAGCAGAGGCCAGCAGCATAGCGCTGAGTGGGCCACTGCGCATGCGCCGATCTGTCAGTGCCAAGATTGGCACATACGCGGTGACCCCTGTCTGCCAGCCTCCTAATCACTGGCCAGCTCAATCGCTGGCCAGCCCCATGACCCCCACATCACCGACTGTGCAACCACCCCTCCATGGCCCAATCGTTGGCCCAGCCATGACCCCCCCGCCGACAGTGCTGACCCCTCCCTCCCCCCACAGTGCCGACACACCCCCTGCAGTCCCGTTCCCCCACACCCCCAGGCCACCCCGATTGCTAGCCTCCCTCCTTCCCCTACCGATCCTGTCTGCAGAGTGGCAGTGGGACCCCCCCACCCCCACCAATCGCCCCATCAGGCCCAGTCCCTTCAGGCCCTGCCCCCTCGGCCCTGCCCCCATATGTCCCGTCCCCTTTTCACTGTCCCATGCCTGATGGACAATGCCAAGGTGCCCTCTGGGCATTGGCACTTTACCCCTCAGGCAGTGCCGGGGTGCCAATGCCCAGGAGGAACCCTCCCCCGCTGCCCGAGCCTGTGGGAGGCCCCAATTGCACCCCTTTCACTCCAGCAGCGTCGGGCCGCTAGCTCCCTGAAAGTGAGGAGCTAATCTACACCCCGCTGGAGTGAACTACTCCGAGCCGGGGTGGAGAGGCTAGCGGGCCTGAGACTTCCTTCAGTCCCGGGCCCACTAATCATATTTAGATTATATTAAAATCACCCCTGCATACCTAATGCATCTCCACGCCCATTTCCAGCTCAGAGCTGATGGCGCCAGAAATCTGGAGCTGGGAGAGATGCACTTGGGGCTTGGGGCCAGATGCCCAGCGCGGATCGTGCTAATCTGACCTAATGAATTCTCCCGGCCCACTGCGCTAATAAATTAGTGCAGTGGGATGGGAGAATCACCCCCCGCCCCCCCCATGAAAATGGTTCACCCTCCTTCCCCTGACATGCTGGCTGATCCCAGTCCAGGGACCAGGAAATTTCTGGCCTGAATCCCCTCTCCTCACCACATTCACCTGACTGGGGATTATGGTTGGGCTACAAAATAGATTCTTGCAAAACATTCTGCACAAGCTACCGGCCCAATATATTTAGGTTTCACCCTAATTCTTGTATTTTTAACTATCCTATCATTCAAAGATGGAGCAGCATCAGAAGGCACAAAAACATAAGAACAAGGAGCAGGAATAGGCAATTCAGCCCCTCAAGCCTGCTCTGCCGATCAATATGATCATGGCTGATCTCATCTCGGCCTCAACTCCACTTTCCTGCCTGTTCCCCATGACCCTTCGTCCCATTAAATACTTATCTATCTCCTCTTTAAATTTGCTTAGTGTTCCGGTGTCCACTGACTCTGCGGTAGAGAATTCCCTAGATTCACGACCCTTTGACCCATTATCCTCATTTCTGTTTTAAATCTGCCACCCTTCAGCCTAAAACGATGGCCTCTCATTCCAACATCTACTCTACATCTGCCCTGCCAATCCCATTTAGCATCTTATATACCTCAATTAGATCTCCTCTCATTTTTCTAAATTCCAGCAAATATAAGCCTTAACAGCTCAATTTCTCTTCATAAGACAAGTCCTTCATCCTTGGAATCAATCAAAGTGAATCTTCTCTGAACTGCTTCTAATGCATTTACATCCTTCCTCAAGTAAGGGACCCCAGATGCGGTCTCACAAATGCCCTGTACAGTTGCAACAGAACTTTCCTGTTTTATAATCTATTCCATTTGCAATAAATGCCAAAATTCCATTTGCCTTTCTTATCACCTGCTGCACCTGCATACTAATTTTCTGAGATTCATACATGAGTATACCAGATTCCTCTCCACTGAAGCATTTCTCTCCATTAGATAATAAGTTGCCTTTTCCTTCCTCTGACCAAAGTGGATAACCTCACATTTATCCACATTAAATTCCATCTGCCAAATCTTGGCCCACCCACCTAACCACCATTTCAAAATTTCTTATTTTCTCACTGCAACTTGCTTTCTCACCTATCTTAGTGTGATCTGCAAGTTTGGCTCGAGTACATTCTATCCCTGTAGCCAAGCCATTAATATAGATTGTAAATAGTTGGTCCTCGAGGACTGAACCCGATGGCACACCATAGGGGCGATTCTCCCAAAAGTGCTGAATTGCTGAGAAAACTGGTGTAAATCACGACTGTTTTTTCGGTTCAACTTCAGACCTGAATCTCCCACATTCTGCGCAATGCAGAGGTCACAATTGTTAATCTCATTAAATGCTCAGGGGGCGTTTCACACCAGAATCTGACAGTTTTCGAACTCTGCACATGCCCAGTGTCCCCGATCTGTCAGTCTCCCCATTTACTGGCCAGCTCGATCGCTGGCCAGCCCGGGACCCTTGCACTGCTGCCCCCCCCCAGACTTCCCCACGGCCTGATTGCGGCCTGATCGCAACCCCCAAAAGCATTCCTGGGCCAGCCCCAATGCCCCCCATCTCAGAATGCCCTGATCTCCAGCCACCCTCCCCCCAGCAGTGATAATCCCCCCCACCACCCCCCACCCCAGCAGTGGCGATCCCCCCCCCCCCCCCCCACTCCAGCAGACCAGCCCCACCCCCCCGCAGACCTCCCACCCAGGTGGCAGACTGCACTCCCCCCCCGGCAACACCCCCTGGGAGGCAGGTACATCTATTGGACACCCATTATCCACTTTGCTTGTTACATCTCCGAAGAACTCTAGCGAATTAGTCAAGCATGATTTACCCTTCGTAGAACCATGCTGACTTTGATGGATTGTGTTTTGACTTTCCAAGTGTCCCATTACTGTTTCCTTAACAATGGATTCCAACAGTTTCCCAACAATAGGTGTTAAATTAACTGGTCTATAGTTTCCTACTTTTTGCCTTTCTCCCTTTATGAATAGGAGTGTTAATTAGCCTTTTCCAATCCACTGGAACCAGTCTAATATCCAGGGAATTTTGAATATTATAACCAATGCCGCCACTATCTCTGCTGCCACTTCCTTCCGCATCAGATCCTGGGAACTTGTCTGCCTTTAGTCCCAATAAATTGTTGAGTACTTTTTCCCTAATGATGGGGATTGTTTTAAGTTCCTCCTTTTGAACAACCTCTGCATTACCAATTACTATTGGGATTGTTTGAGTTATCCACCATGAAAACCAAGCAAAATATTGATTTAGTGCCTCTGCCATCTCGGTGTTCCCCTTAAAACTGCCCAGCCTTGTCCTCTAAGGGACCTGTGCTAACTTTAGCTACTCTCTTCCTTTTTACATATTTATAGAATCTTTTGGTATCTGTTATTATATTTTGCACAAAATTTCTTTCATAATTTACCTTTACTTTTTTTACTACTTTTTAATAGCCTCTTTGGCGATCTTTAAAAGTTTCCCAATTCTCCATCCTGCCACTGACCTCTGCAATCTGATATGCCTTAGTTGTTGCCTTTATGTTATCTTTAACCTCCTTGCTTATCCATGGATGCATTTTGCCCTCTTGCAATCTTTCTTCCTCTCTGTAATATATTTTAGTTAGCAGGAATTGAATATCTCCTCAAAGGTCTGCCATTGTTCATCAACTGTCCTACCTTTTAGTCTTTCTAGCAAGTCCACTAAGGCCAAGTCTGGCCTCATGCCTTTGTAATTACCATGGATTAACTTCATAGAACACTAGTGTGGAGCTCAGGTTTATTGCCCTCAACCTGAATTTGAAATTCAAGCATTCAATGATCACTCTTCCCCAGAGGATCCTTTATTAAAGATCATTAATTCATGTTGTAACGTTAGTTTTCCTTTGAGAGATTTTTTTAAAAATCATGATCTCTGCAGCTCACAGCCTTAGGTGATGTAATTGGTGAGAGGAGAAATAGAAAAAAACTGTGTGCCGATCATGTGACAAGAGTTGTTTTCAGTTTCGTTTTTGGCTGCAGTGTTAAAAGCACAGGTGAAAGAAGTCTCTCTGTTTTTATTTTGGAAGTTTTACCAGTTAGCTGAAAGCACATTTACTTGCAAAGCTACACCATCTCCTTTTCCTTTCTGTCTATCCTGAGTACCCTTGGATATTCAACTCCCAGACCTGGTCTCCTTGTAATCATGTCTCAGTAATCGACACCAAATCATACACCTTTGTCTCTATGTGCACTGTTAACTCATTAATTTTATTCTGAATGCTACATTCTAATACAAAACCTTAAAGTTTGTCCTATTATTAATTGAATATTATTAAAAGATTATAATTAAAAGCATACAGATTTTTGGCTCCATGTTCCTTAACTGAGGAATTTGTTTTGGGATTGGAACAGCTATCAAGCTTTGTGGATTTGAAGCAGTGCAGCAGTAAACTCCATCGTAACTGCAGCAGGAGTAGCGAGGCGTCATCTTCAGTAGTTCATTGTTGGTCAACACTGTTTTTCTCTTTTTCCAATCCTACAAGTTAATTTCGGGAAAATCAACGAACAGTGGTTAGCACTGCTGCCTCACAGTGCCAGGGACCAGGGTTCGATTCCCGGCTTGGGTCACTGTCTGTGCGGAGTCTGCCCGTTCTCCCCATGTCTGCGTGGGTTTCCACTGGGTGCTCCGGTTTCCTCCCACAGTCCGAAAGACATGCTGGTTAAGTGCATTGGCCATGCTAAATTCTCCCTCAGTGTATCCGAACAGGCACCCGAATGTGGCGACTAGGGGATTTTCACAATAACTTAATTTCAGTGTTAACGTAAGCCTATTTGTGACTAATAAATAAACTTTACTTGAATACATTTTTAATGTAGAGCTCCAGTACACATCTTTAATGCTTCTCTTTTGATAAGGAGTCTCATGACTGGCAACAGAGCACACATCATCTTCTCCAGCATTGTGATGCTGCTGATGTACTGCCAGTCGTCTTGGCCAGTTCTTGACACTGGATAAGGTGCATTAGCCAGGGGAGAGAAGCTTGATTCATGTGCTAACCATTTACTCTTATCTCACCAGCACAGGCAAAGGTCGTACTAGCTTCATCTGCCTGTGAATTGTAAAAAAGGCAGATCATTTGTAAAATTTTTTTAAAAGTCCTGTTAGCTCTAACAGGAGATGATGGCCATTCCCGTTAAAAGAAGCAACTGCCTAGCCCACGCCATTGCCCTAAGAAATCAAGAAGCTCAAGTTAGAGATGGGCTGCTTGCCCACTGTCAGGACAGCCCAGTAAAAACAGTGCTAAAAAAGCCTCACTAACTCCTTATGTATCAGTCGCTACAAAGTCTCAACAAAGAAATGAAACTGGACGGACCACTTGGCATCGACCTAGGCACCAGAAAAGACAACGGCAAAACAAACAGCCCTGTCAGCCCTGCAAAGCCCTCCTTACTAACATCTGTGGGCTAGTGCCAAAATTGGGAGAGCTGTCTCCCAGACTAGTGAAGCAACAGCCTGACATAGTCATTCGCACGGAATCATACCTTAGAGATAACACCCCAGACACCACCATTACCAACCCTGGATCTGTCCTGTCCGACCGGCAGGGCAGACCCAGCAGAGTGGCAGCACAGTGGTATACAGTCGGGAGGGAGTTGGCCTGGGAGTCTTTAACATCGACTCTGGACCCCAGGAACTCTCATGGCTTCAGGTTAAACATGGGCAAGAAAACCTCTTACTGGTTAGCATCTACCATCCTCCTTTGGCTGATGAATCAGTATTCCTCCATGTTGAACAACACTTGGAGAAAGTACTGATGGTGGCAAGGGCGCAAAATGTACTCTGGGTGGGGGATTTCAATCTCCACCACCAAGAGCGGGACAGCAGCAGCACTACTGATCGAGCTGGTCGGGTCCTAAAGGATATAACTGCTAGACTGGGTCTACAGGAGGTGGTGAGGGAACCAACAAGAGGAAAAATCATACTTGGCTTTATCCTTACCAATCTGCCGGCTGCAGATGCATCTGTCCGTGATGGTATCGGTAAGAGTGACCACTGCACAGTCTTTGTGAAACAAAATCCTGCCTTCACATTGAAAATAATCCCCATCGTGTTGTGTGGCACTATCACCGTGCTAAATGGGAAAGATTTTGAACAGATCTAGCGACTCAAGACTGGGCATCCATGAGGCGATGTAGGCCGTCAACAGCAGTGGAACTGTACCCCAGCGCAATCTGCAACCTCATGGTCGGGCATATCCCCCACTCAACCATTACCATCAAGCCAGGGGATCAACCCTGGTTCAATGGAAAGTGCAGGAAGGCATGCCAGGAGCAGCACCTGGCATACTTAAAAATGAGGTGTCAACCTGGTGAAGCTACCAAACAGGACTACTTGCATGCCAAATGGCAAAAACACCAAGTGATAGACAGAACTAAGTGATCCCACAACTAATGGATCAGATCCAAGCGCTGCAGTTCTGCCACATCCAGTTGTGAATGGTGGTGGACAATTAAACAACTCACTGGAAGAGGAGGCTCCACAAATATTCCCAACCTCAATGATGGAGGAGCCCAGCACATCAGTGCAAAAGATTAGGCTGAAGCATTCGCAGCAATTTTTAGCCAGAAGTGCTGAGTGGATGATCCATCTCGTCCTCCTCCAATGGTCCCCAGCATCTCAGATGCCAGTCTCCAGCCAATTTGATTCATTCCACGTAATATCAAGGAATGGTTGAAGGCACTGGATACTGCAATGGTAATGGGCCCTGATAGCATTCTGGCAATAGAACTTGCTGCTCCCTTAGCCAAGCTCTTCCAGCACAGTTATAACACTGGCATGTACCCGACAATGTGGAAAATTGCCCAGGTATGTCCCGTACACAAAAAGCAGAACAAATCCAACATGGCTAATTACTGCTCAATCAGTCTACTCTTGATCAGCAGTAAAGTGATGGAAGGAATCACCAAAGTGCTATCAAGCAGCATCTGCTCAGCAATAACCTGCTCAGTGACGCCCAGTTTCAGTTTCGCCAGGGTCACAGCTCCTGACTTCATTACAGCCTTGGTTCAAGCATGGGAAAAAGAACTAAATTCCAGAGGTGAGGTGAGAGTGACAGCCCTTGACATCAAGGTTGCATTTGACCGAGTGTGGCATCAAGGAGCCCTAGCCAAACAGGAATCAATGGTTATCAGGGGGCAAACACTCCGCTGGTTGGAGTCATACGTGGTACATAGGAAGTTGCTTGTGGTTGTGGAGGGTCAGTCATTTCAAGCTCCAGGACATCTCTGCAAGAGTCCCGTAGGGTAGTGTCCTAGACCCAACCATCTTCAGCTGCTTCATCAATGACCTTCCCTCCATTATAAGGTCAGAAGTGGGGATGTTCGCCAATGATTGCACAATGTTCAGCACCATTCACGACTCTTCAGATACTGAAGCAGTCCATGTTCAAATGCAACAAGATCTGGACAATATCCAGGCTTGGGCTGACAAGGTAACGTTTGCGGTACATAAATGCCAGGCAATGACCATAACCAATAATCGATGCTCTAACCACCACCCCTTGACATGCAGTGGTGTTACCATCATTGAATCACCCACTGTCAATATCCTTGGGGTTACCATTAACCAGAAACTCAACTGGACTCACCACATAAACACCGTGGATACAAGAGCAGGTCAGAGGTTAGGAATACTGTAGCGAGTAACTCACCTCCTGACTCACCAAAGCATATCCACCATCGACAAGGCACAAGTCAGGAGTGTGCTAAAAAAACTCCCCACTTGACTGGATGGGTGCAGCTCCAACAACACTCAAGAAGCTTGACACCATCCAGGAAAGCAGCCCGCTTGATTAGCACCACATCTACAAACATCCACTCCCTCTACCACTGATGCTCAGTAGCAGCAGTGCGTATACTGTCTACAAGATGCACTGCAGCAATTCACCAAAGATCCGTGGACAGCACCTTCCAAACCCACGACCACTTCCATCTAAAAGGACAAGGGCAGCAGATCCATGGGAACACCACCACCTGTAAGTTCCCCTCCAAGCCACTCGCCGTCCTGACTTGGAAATGTATCACCATTCCTTTACAGTCGTTGAGTCAAAATCCTGGAACACCCTCCCTAACGGCATTGTGGGTCAACCCACAGAACATGGACCGCAGCGATTCAAGAAGGCAGCTCACCACCACCTTCTCAAGGGCAACTAGGGATGGGCAATAAATGCTGGCCAGCCAGCGACGCCTATGTCCCATGAATGAATAAAAAACAATAAGAAAGGAATTTCAAGAAATCACTAACTAGCTGATGCTTTTGCTGAAAGATCCATAAGAGGTGAACCTCAGAGCCCAGCAGAGCAGTGGCCATCACTTCAGCATACTATGTATGTATGCAACAGCCAGAGACTTTCTTGGTGTAAGGGAAAGAAATTAAGCCAACTTCTTTAATACTTATGAAGCTGCCTTTGTCCCAGCGATTGAAGCAAAGAGTGCAGTATTTGAACACTTCTAGCAATGTATATAAACAGCAAATTGGAAAAGAATCCCTAACATCCACCGAGAATATTACAGATGTATGAAAGGATACTGCTTTGACTTCTGTCGAAGTATCAAGATGTACATTGAAAATTGTGATGTATGTAAAATATTTGCAGGATTTAAAGAAGTGATGGGCCCTTTGTCACCAAATCCACTCCACTATGCACAACTATGGGAGGAATTATCACTAGGTCTATAAAATAATGAGGGGCATAGATAAGGTAGACAGTCAACATCTTTTCCCAAAGGTATGGGACTCTAAAACTAGAGGGCATAGGTTTAAGTAGAGAGGGGGGAGATACAAAACGGCCCAGAGGGGCAATTTTTTCACACAGAGGGTGGTGAGTGTCTGAATGAGCTGCCAGAGGTAGTAATAGGGGCGGGTACAAGTTTGTTTTTTAAAAAGCATTTAGATAGTTACAAGGGTGAGATGGGTATAGAGGGTATGGGCCTAATGCAGGCAATTGGGACTAGCTTAGTGGTTAAAAAAAAGGGCAGCATGGACAAGTTGGGCCAAAGGGCCTGTTTCCATGCTGTAAACCTCTATGACTCTATGACTTCCATAAGAGAAAATTATGGGCCTCTAGATAGAGCATGATCTGGATTTGTCATCTCCTAAGACATGAAAGAGATCAAAAACTATCAAATTAAACTTTACCCTTTAGATTATTTAAAAAGTAGACATGGTTGAACTAAAAGATGACTGCTACAGGTTACCTGATTCACATGTTGGCTACAGTTTCTATAAACAGCAGTTTACAGAACAAAAAGCTCAATCTTACCCTTGTGGAATCTCACGCCTCTCATTATGAGGGCACATTACAATCAACAAGTCCGTGACCAAAAACCAACCTGTTTCCCCAACCTGGACTATAACAAAGGGAGAGCCATCAAAATTCATTACACCTGCAGTGACGCTAAAAACCACCATCTCCTACAGTAAATGATGGCATTTGACCAGGTACATCGCAACTGCTTATTCGTTTGCAACTGATTCATTCATGGGCAAAATCACATGAAATAAGCTTCTGATCTTTGGAAAGTTTTAAAATTATATTTTGAGACTCACAGTTCGATCTGCTGTCTAATTTCTAGTCTGCAAACATCTAAGCAGGACTCCAGGCCAACCAACAGTCTGCATCAAGTCTAAGCTTCATTGTACCTTATTTTCTGGAAGATTCCTGCTATCACCTGTCCAGATGACAAAGCTCATCTTGCTGCATAGCCATCAGCTCTTAAAGGAGTTCTGCAAAATCCTGCTTCAGCTAGCTGAACGGTAATTTCTTAGTGAAGAAACCCTCACTGGGTCTCACTTTCAGGACTCTGGCAATCACATCATCTGATGTGCACCTCGATGGTGCTTTTTCTTTAAGTTATCCATAGCTTTAAAAACTCATTCTTCCTATCTTCTTATGGTGTGCTTGGGTGTGTGTACAAAATTGTGACCATTTCCCAAATTTGAATAAGCTGAAAGAGAGTTTGCTGTGAGTTGCTGTGAAAATTGTCCTCACAGAGGATTTGAGGAAACATATCACAGCATATATCAAAAATTTAAACACCTCTGCTATGGAGAGGAGGTGAGAACATAAAGGAGTTCAGTTTTGCCTCTTTCTCTTGTCTGTAACAATATGTACACTAGACAAAATACAGTCAGTGAAGAAGCACTGCTTTTTTCACCAAACAGCAACACATGAACTAAATACTCAGTCCACCACGAAAGATGTTACAGCAACAGTGCTAAATAAATATTATTTGGTAAAGCAGTTGGCGCTGATGGGTTTCCAGTTGTTAGAGTCATAGAGGTTTACAGCAAGGCCCAACTTGTCCATGCCACCCTTTTTTTTAAACCCCTAAGCTAATCCCAATTGCCCACATTTGGCCCTCTATATCCATTTTACCCATGTAACTATCTAAATGCTTTCTAAAATTCAACATTGTACCCATCTCTACTACTACCTCTGGCAGCTTGTTCCAGACACTCACCACCCTCTGTGTGAAAAAATTGCCCCTCTGGACACCTTTGTATCTCTTCCCTCTCAGCTTAAACCAATGCCCTCTAGTTTTAGACTCCCCTACCTTTGGGAAAAGATATTGACTATCCAGCTGATCTGTTATTTTATAGATCTCTATAAGATCACCCCTCAGCCTCCTACGCTCCAGAGAAAAAAGTCCCAGTCTATCCAGCCTCTCCTTATAACCCAAACCATCAAGTCCCGGTAGCATCCTCGTAATTCTTTTCTGCACTCTTTCTAGTTTAATAATATCCTTTCTATAATAGGGTGACCAGAACTGTACACAGTATTCCAGTGTGGCCTGACCAATGTCTTGTACAACTTCAACAAGACGTCCCAACTCCTGTATTCAATGTTCTGACCGATGAAACCAAGCATGCCGAATGACTTCTTCACCACTCTGTCCACCTAATTGTTGCAATCTGATTTGTCACCTTTATTCTTGTCCATGGTTATGATTTAGACATCCTTCATTTCTTAGGGATCTTCTCCTTTTCTCCACACGCTGATAGTTTCAGTAGACCCGTTATGAGGGTCTCCATCTCCACCTCCTTTTCAGGCAGTGAGTTCCAGACTGGATGGATTTTTAGCACAATAAAAACTCACCTCTTACATATTTAAACTCAGGAAAGCCTTTCATAGAGTCATATAGGTCTACAGCACAGAAAAAGGCCCTTCAGTCCATCATGTCTGTGCTGGTCAAAATCAAACCACCTAAATATTCTAATCCCATTTTCCAGTGTTTGGCCCATAGCCTTATATGCCTTGGTATTGCAAGAGCACATCTAAATACTTCTTAAATGTTGTGAGTGCCTCTGCTTTCCTTTCAGGCAATGAGTTCAGACTCCCACCATCCTTTGGGTGAAAAGTTTTTCTTCACATCCCCTCTAAACCTTACCTTAAATCTATGCCTCCTAGTTATTGATCCCTCTACCAAGGGGAAAAGCGTCTTCCTGTCTCCTCTATCTATGCCACTCATAATTTTATACATCTCAATCATGTCCCCCTGCCCACGTCCCCCCCCCCCCCCCCCCAGTCTCCTCTGCTCCAAGGAAAATGACTGCAATTCTCCCCGAAACAGACATGCCTTGCTTGAACTGGACTGTATTCTCCTCTGAAGGCTCAGAGCAGATGAGCAGTGAATTGCCAGCAATGATACAAAGCCAAACATAATTTAGAAACTGAGACAATCTTGATGCTCTGCTACTTCTCAAAGAAATAGTGTTATCTATTAATACCACACAACAACGCAACAGACCAAACAGTTGCCTACAAACAAACAAGCTCCTCCTCTTTGGAATCCTTCACCATTTTCTAGCAACATCCTGTCAAAAGGCAGACTCTTTCATAAATAAGAGAGCGAACACAATGGAATACATTATATTACCATCCAGCTGGTGAAAACAGAAATTTACCCTAATGCTCCTTATATAGTTCATCTCCACGTTGACCCATGATAACAAGATCCTAACAAATATTTTAACAAATTACTTCAATCAATTTATTCTCAAACTCAATGAGAGAGGATTTCCATGCCCAAATACAAGAAAGTGCAACAATTCTTAAACACCGTGACTTTGTAAAGCACTCCAGTGGATTCTCATCGTAAATTCAGTGGGGTGTCATCACTGTAGGATCCCTCAGGGCAGTATCCGAGGCCCAGCTAGTTTTAGCTGCTTATTCAATGACCTTCCTTTCATCAGAAGATCAGAAGTGGGGCTGCTTGATGATGACTGCACAGCATTCAGTACAACTAACAACACCTCAGATAAAGAAATAGTCCATATCTGCATTCCAGCAAAATGTGGATGCCATTCAGGCTTGGGCTGATAAGTGACAAGTAACATTTGCATCACACAAGTGCCAGGCAATGACCATCTCCCCTTGTCATTCAATGGCACTATCCTCAATAAATATCTATAGCTTGGATGTTAGTTCTAATCTGAAACTTAACTGGACCAGCCACATAAATATCGTGGCTATAACAATAGTTCAGAGTCTGGGAATTCTGTGGTGAGTAACTCATCTCCTCTCCTGACTCCCCAAAGTCTGTCCACTTTCTACAAGTCAGGAGTGTAATAGAATACTCTCCAGTTGGCTGGGTGAGTGCAACTCCAACCACACTCAAGAAGCGCGACACCATTCAAGACAAAACAGTCCATGTGATCAGCATCCTATCTAACACATTAAACATTCAGTCCTTCCGCCATTGTGATTGTTTTTTGGACCAATATGTTGTGACACCAGGTTACTCTAGATTTTGTATTATGTAATGAGGCATGGCTAATAAATGATGTCATAGTTAAGGATCCTCTAGGGAGGAGAGATCATAGCATGCTAGAATTTCAAATTCAGTTTGAGGGCAAGAAAGTGGAGTCCCATGTTAGCATACTGGAGTTAAACAAAGTAATTGCACAGGCATAAGGACAGATATGGTCCTAGTGCACTGGGCAGGAAGACTGAAAGGTAGGACAGTTGATGAACAGTGGGAGATATTTAAGGAAATATTCAAATCCTCCCAACAAAAATACATTCCAGAGAGGAGGAAAGGTCTAAGACGGGGGAAAGACTTCCATGGCCAAGCAAGAAAATTAAGAATAACAAAAAGACAAAAACAAGGACATATTGTAATGCAAAGGCCTGTGATACATAGAACATAGAACATAGAAAAGCTACAGCACAAACAGGCCCTTCGGCCCACAAGTTGCACCGAACAATTTCCTTACCTTCTAGGCTCATCTATAACCCTCTATCTTATTAAGCTCCATGAACCTATCCAAAAGTCTCTTAAAAGACTCAATCGAATCCGCTTCCACCACCACTACCGGCAGCCGATTCCACACACCCACCACCATCTGAGTGAAAAACTTACCCCTAACATTTCCTCTATACCTACTCCCCAGCACCCTAAACCTGTGGCCTCTCGTGACAACCATTTCAGCCCTGGGTAAAAGCCTCTGAGAATCCACTCTATCAATACCTCTCAACATCTTATACACAAGAAAGATACACTAGAAAAGAAGATACACTAGAAAATTGGGAAGCTTTTTAAGATCAACAAAGCTTCCCTAAAAAAGTAATAAAAAGAGCAATGGTAAATTATGAAAGAAAGTTCGCGCAAAATAAAAAAATGGACAGCAAAAGCTTCTATAAGTATATAAAGAGGAAGTGAGCAGCTAAAGTGAATGTTGGTTCCTTGGAAGATGAGGCTGGAGAGTTAATCGTGGGGAACGCAGAAATGGCTGAAACACTATATCAATATTTTGTGTCAGTTTTTACACTGGGGGTCATGAGTACCATTCCAATAGTGATGCGCGTTATCACACACGAGGCTTGATGCTCAGGAAATAAAGGCTTTTATTTGCTGTAACAAGGCAGCTACTAATTATATACACGATCCCAGACTGAGGGGTCCCAGACAGAGCAGAGACCTTTATACCTCTCCCAGGAGGCGGAGCCCGACTGGGATGTACCACAATACTATAATACAAAGGTGTAACAACCCAACCCTAACCCCAACAGCAACAAGTAGAACAACCCATCCCTAGCCCCAACAGCAACATATATACATACTTGTAGTACTGGCCAGACCCTGGCTCAGTACTATCTAGTGGGAACCAACGATGGTTCACCACATTCACCCCTCCTTTGAAGACAAAGGCCGGCGGGGTACAAAAACAGAATAATTTGTCATCAGTCTATAAGTTCAGACGGTCAGGGGGACCGCATCGTCGTTGTGACCTCCTCAATACCGGCGATGACACCGGAGTAGGCACTTGCGGTGGCGTTCTCCCCAAGGCGATGTCCAACTGTTCCTCCACAGACTCACGGGCCGGTTGACCCTGAGGTGACGGTAATCCATGGAGTTCCGACATGCCCTGAAGTGGCGACCATCCTCTGGACTCAGGCAAGCTGTACACAGGAGTAAAAGGGTTAAGTAATGGTCCCGATGCTGCCTGCGCCGTGTCCGGAGGGGAAACAAGAGTTATGGGGTTTGTAACAGGGGGTATGGGAGCGACAGGGGTTGCTACGTCCCCTGCTGGCGCCAGGTCTCGGATCGAGACCGTGTCCTCTCGCCCGTCAGGGTATGCCACATAGGCATACTGAGGGTTGGCGTGGAGGAGATGGACCTGTTCGACCAACGGGTCGGACTTGCGGGCCCTTACATGTCGCCGCAGGAGGACAGGTCCTGAGTACGTCAACCAAGATGGTAATGAGGTCCCCGAGGAAGACTTCCGAGGGAATGAAAACATCCTCTCATGGGGAGTAGCGTTGGTTGCCGTACACAGGAGTGAGCGTATGGAATGGAGCGCATCAGGGAGCACCTCTTGCCAACGGGAGACTGGAAGGCTTTTTGACTTCAACGCCAGTAAGACAGCCTTCCAGACTGTAGCATTCTCACGTTCCACCTGTCCGTTACCCCTAGGGTTGTAGCTCGTGGTTCTACTAGAGGCAATCCCGTATGAGAGCAGGTATTGCCTCAAGTCATCGCTCATGAACGATGAGCCCCTGTCACTGTGAATGTAGCTGGGGTATCCGAACAGGGTAAAAAGATCACGGAATGCCTTGATAACCGTGGCAGCGGATGTATCAGAGCAGGGAATAACAAAAGGGAATCTAGAGTACTCGTCAATGATGGTGAGGAAGTACACATTCCGATCTGTTGAGGGAAGGAGGCCCTTAAAATCGACACTCAGTCTCTCAAAGGGACGAGTGGCCTTGACTAATTGTGCCCGGTCAGGTCGGTAAAAGTGCGGTTTGCATTCCGCGCATACCCGACAGCTTCTTGTTATGGACCTGACGTCCTCCACCGAGTAGGGCAGATTGCGGGCTTTTATAAAGTGGTAGAGCCGAGTGACCCCAGGATGGCGTAGGTCATTATGGAGAGCCTGCAAACGGTCCTCCTGTATACTGGCGCATGTTCCACGCGAGAGGGCATCCGAGGGCTCATTGAGTTTCCCTGGACGATACATGATGTCATAGTTATAGGTGGAGAGTTCAATTCTCCACCGCAAGATCTTGTCGTTTACCTGAATGTCCATCATAGACTTGTCAAGTCTATGAGGCTTGGCCTGGTCCAGGATGATCGACGCCACCGTTGGTTCATGAGCGCCACTGCAGGCAGCTGAAATTGACGAGGATGACCCCTGCTGGTCGTTCGCGGTCGGTGCCGACCAACATGGCCGCTCCCATAGGTCGCACGTGGGTGATGGCGCCAAACTCAGCGACCCCTGGTGGTCACACATCTCCGACTCCGTCGAACGTAATGGCGTCGTCCTGGCCTCGCACGTGGACGAAACCCTCGACGATTTCGACGACGAAGAACCGGGCTCTGAGGAATCGCAGGCCGCACTGCTGTTCCTAGAAGCAGATTTAAATCGGCACACGTTTGAATAGTGCCCCATCTTACCGCAGGCGGAGCACAACACAGCTTTAGCGGGACACCGATGCCGAGTATGCTTTGCTCCCCCACAGAAGTAACACCGCGGGCCACCCGGAGCTGCTGCCGTCGTCTGGCCCAAGTGTGAGCACGCCATTACGCAGCATTTTGAACCCGAGGGACGAGGAGGGATTGGCGACTGCTCCTGCCACGTTGTCTGCATGTGGTCTTCAGGATACAATACTAGGCCTATGGAGGCCGTCTCCAGCATCTCCGCTAGTTCTATTGCCTGGGTAAGGTCAAGGTTACCTTTCTCCAGTAGTTTGAGTCGAATGTACGACGATCCGACTCCCGCCACAAACGTATCTCGAGCACCGCACGTTCATATTCTGCTCAGCCGACACAGCTTTGCAGTTACAGCCCCTGGCTAGCTGTAGGAGCTCGTTCACGTATTCCTCCATCGTTTCGCCGGACTGCCGTCATCGAGTTGCTAAGAGGTAACGAGCATGTATTTCGTTGGGCGGTTTAATATAACGCTTCTTCAGAAGCTCGAGCGCCTTTGTGTAATCGGTGGCCGCACGGATCGCGAGGTAGACGGTGTCGCTTACCCTCGCATGGAGGACCCGGGGTCTGTCATCATCTGTGGTGACCGCTGCGGAGGCTGCCAGGTAGTCCTCAAAACACTTCAACCAGTGGTCGAAGGTGTTAGAGGCGCCCACCGCACGTGGATCCAGTGTAAGGCGTTCAGGCTTCAGTATCTGCTCCATACTCTTTTTTTTCTTCTTCGACGAGAGTTTATTTACAGCAAATAAAATTGATGCGCGTTATCACACACGAGGCTTGATGCTCAGGAAATAAAGGCTTTTATTTGCTGTAACAAGGCAGCTACTAATTATATACACGATCCCAGACTGAGGGGTCCCAGACAGAGCAGAGACCTTTATACCTCTCCCAGGAGGCGGAGCCCGACTGGGATGTACCACAATACTATAATACAAAGGTGTAACAACCTAACCCTAACCCCAACAGCAACAAGTAGAACAACCCATCCCTAACCCCAACAGCAACATATATACATACTTGTAGTACTGGCCAGACCCTGGCTCAGTACTATCTAGTGGGAACCAACGATGGTTCACCACAAATAGTAACAGAAAATGCAGAGGTTACAGAAAGGGTTACAATATTCCAAAATTTCCGGAATGCAGGAAAGGTTCTGGTGGATTGGAAAATTACTAATATAACGCCCTTATTCAAAAAGGGAGAAAGGCAAAATGTAGGTTGGAGTGTTATGGTAAGGTTATATAAGGCATTGGTGAGGCCGAATTTGGAGTATTGTGTACAGTTTTGGTCACCTAGTTACAGGAAGGATGTAAATAAGGTTGAAAGAGTGCAGAGAAGGTTCACAAAGATGTTGCCGGGACTTGAGAAGCTGAGTTACAGAGAGAGATTGAATAGGTTGGGACTTTATTCCCTGGAGCGTAGAAGATTGAGGGAAGATTTGATAGAGGTGTATAAGATTTTGATGGGTATAGATAGAGTGAATGCAAGCAGGCTTTTTCCGCTGAGGCTAGGGGAGAAAAAAACCAGAGGGCATGGGTTAAGGGTGAAAGGAGAAAAGTCTAAAGGGAATATTAGTGGGGGCTTCTTCACGCAGAGTGGTGGGAGTGTGGAATGAGCTGCCGGATAAAGTGGTAAATGCGGGGTCACTTTTAACATTTATGAAAAACTTGGACGGGTTCATGGATGAGAGGGGTGTGGAAGGATATGGTCCAAGTGCAGGTCAGTGGGACTAGGCAAAAAATGGTTCAGCACAGACAAGAAGGGCCAAAAGGCTTGTTTCTGAGCTGTAATTTTCTATGGTTCTATGGTTCTATGGAAGAGAGGTCACAGCCACTTTTTACAGCACAAGTGGCCACTGGCAAATTTTCTAGTGTATCACCTACAATGTCTCCTTTCTGTGAAAACTGGGCTCGAAAGACACCAAAGTGAATGTGTGGTAGCCACGATTCAGGGAAAGTTTTGAGCAGAGCAACAGCCCTAAAATTATTGCCATTACTGGGAAGATCCAGTCTATTATGGTGCCATGAGGCAAGAGGAGGGCGATGGGAATCAAAAAGCCAGTACAGGTACAATGGGCCAACTGGCCTCATCTGTGCTTTATTAATCAATGATCTGCCAAATAATTTGCATCATGGAGCATTAGGACTTTTGTATCCACAATTCAACTTCTGGTAAATTTGTGATCTCGGTAAAGAGTAGAGGTGAGGCATTTTCCATGGGGAACAAAATAGACAAGTCAACACCCAGGGCACATCTAGTGACCAACTCAATTGCAACATCCAGAGACGTGAGAGTTTGTTGCAGCAAGCTGAAAGGGAGTACATCATTTTGCAAGTGCAAATTTTGCCAGTGAGAGCTACTATATAAATGCAGCGCAATATAAATCCAGTATAAAATAACAATTCAGACATTCCCAAGTCATAAAACCTGATATTTTTGCATTTGCCTGTCCATTGAAAAGTTCAGTTATATCATAAAAATGATTTTCAATAAAAGTATGCAGGGCAAATATTTACACCCCGATAAATCTTTACACTCATTAATAATAGTTGAACCAGGTTTTCCATCTTTCCTTAAAAAAAATTAAGCATCTTAGAATGAAAATAAATCTCTTGAGTAACAGTTTGTGCACTTACACAGGTGTTTCCCTTTTGGAATTTACACACTGGAGGAAGTCAATTGGTAGGAAATTTTGATAACCAATTTATTTCAGGATTTTTAATGTCTACTCACAGTGCATGAAATGTATTGTGAAATTTCCAGATAGTTATATTCATTATATTAGATGCAACTAATAACAAATGATAGCTAGCAAATTAATTATTTAAAATCTTAAATGCAGCATTTCATAACAGATGGCAAATTGAACTCTTTCTGCGAATTATTTCTATTCTTCTAAATCTGTTCAGCTACACCTATAAACTTTTCAGCATGTGTATGTGACATCAGCAGCTATCCTTACTGGGATGGATGAATACAAACCCATTGTCAGCCTTTGCTTTAAATTCATGTTGCTCTATGTCCTTTGAATGGAACAGAAAAATGCAGTTTGGTTGAAGCAGCTCAAGGAACCATAGGTGTACAATTTATATTAACCACCATAGGGACAAGAATGAATCAGCAGCCCATCTCAGACACTGCCTGAGTTTAGTTAATGGCAAAGAATATAATGGCAACATGGTGGCACAATCGTTAGTACTGTTGCCTCACAGGACTAAGGACCTGGGTTCAATTCTGACCTTGAGTGACTGCCTGTATGAAGTTCACATGTTCTCCCTGTATCTTTGGACTGTGAGAGGAAACCAGAGCACCCAATTCCTCTCACAGTCCAAAGATGTGCAGGTTAGGCGGATTGGCCATGCTAAATTGGCCCTTAATGTTCAAAGATGTGTAGGTTGGGGGATGAGCGGGGTAAATGCGTGGGGTTACAGGGATAGTGGGCCTGGGTATGATGCTCTGTCAGAGAGTTGTTATGGACTCGATGGGCTGAATGGCCTCCTTCTGCACTGTAGGGATTCTATGATTCTAATTAGATGCAGCATAAAATAAGCAGCTGATTCACAATTGCTTCTTTTTAAGTCAAATTTCATTCCCCATGTTAAATAAGTAACTAGAAATTCATACGTATAATTATAATATGATGCTGCTTTATTGGGACAAAAAGCATTTGAGGACAAAACACTAATGCGAGAAACAGTATTCAAACAGGATCACAAATCCTAGAGATCTGCAAAGAATCCCATGATTTCAAATAGTCAATTATGAGGAGATAGTTTCTCTGGTAGGTTATTGATAAAACCCACCAGATAATCTGTTAAGAATGAGGGAAGTAGTTGGGATCTGAAATGAAGCACAAATGCTGAATCCAGATGTTTGTAAAGTGCCTGATGGAAAGATGAGGTATTGTTCCTCAGGCCTCTATTGAATTTCATTGCAACAGTTCTAAGGACAGGAGGCAAGAGTGGCAATGAGGCAGAGAGTTTGATAGACAATGTCCCCATTTCTTCAGACAGCAGGTGCTGGCAATGACCCTGCTGTTGCCATTTACAACTCATCCAGATCCATTTTATGAAGATGGGAAGCCTGCTGGGATGTCCTTAGGAATGTGTAAACATTTGCAGGGAACCCCCCTGGACACATTATAGTTTGTAAACTTTGAAGTTTGGACAGGGGTTTAATAAGATGTGATATTCATATGATTATGTGAAAGATGATGTAACAACCACACTGGAAAGTCAAGTGTAATTTAGCAGTTATCCTTTTGCTTCTCCTGCATAGTGTAAAACAGTAACATTAAAAACTTAAACCACATTTAGATATGACATACAACAAACAAACCAAAGCAACCTACTAACTCAATATGTAATAGGGTAATAAATGGTTCTGTTGATGCATTTAATTCATTTCAAAATAAACAGGTAAGCAACTTGTCACTGATGATCATCATTCTTTTATTCTGCAAGATCCATTTATTATGAGCCACATTGAGACTGTGATTCTTTAAAATGCCCCCCAGGAATTGGGTGCCTTGTTAATCTATATTGTTAGAGTTTCATTTCACAGCCATTCCTCAGTGTACAATCCAGGGAATTCAATTTGTTTACAAGTCAGTTTTCAGCCGAAAAGCTGAATAAGCTGTAAGTTGCCTTTTTTGTTCCTTTTAAAGTCCTAAGCAAAAAACATTTGAGTTTCTGCTGGATATGAGTCAACATCCTATGCTGTATCATTGATTAAGTACATGAAACAATTTAAATGGGATTATATCTAGATATCTTTCACTCATTAGTTGAACAATTTAGGAATAGTGGAACCGTAACAAAGGGCTGGATTTTCTGGCCTTGCCCGTTGCCTTGATCATCCGGTCCCACCACATGTCAATGGACTTTTGGCTGACTTGCCACATCCCCTAGGCCAGGTCCCACCACGACGGGGCCGGAAAATCCTGGCCAAACTATCTAACAGCTTTTTCGTGGAATGTAGAAAATAATAAATGAAAAAAAAGCAAGGTCTATCTCGTTTGTTTACAGGTAAATGCATGATACAATAATGGAGTTGTTGATTGATCCAAGTAATCAATTAGTCTACAATGGATCAAAAGTGAAATTGGAAAAATTCCAATGGTAACCAATCCAGTCTCAGTAAATTAGTCAGCAAACCACTGTCCCTTACCCCTCCTTCAAACCTGGTAGTATCTCCAACCCTAATTTCCTTCTATTTGTCCACAAGTTCTCCCCCTAGCTGATCCCACTATTAGGTAAGCAAAAGTAGTTTTAAGGGATTTATATTTGCACTGACAGCATTAGAAATATGGTATAATTTTAAGTGGGTTTCGTTTGATGTTTTTGTGCCTGTAGGGTAAAATCTATCGTTAGATTCATGCTGGACAAAGGTGTTTGTATGTGTGGTAGTTGGGTCAGTTCCAACTCTGATTCTACTGTGCTCAGAAAGGGCTATGACCTGAAAAGTAAATAAACTAGAAGTGGTTACTTAGCAACAGGGGACCACATTGTAGGGGGAAGGGATTTCCTTTGTTCTTAGTTTTAGCTGAATTTGTTGGCAGTTGCAGAAAGGGCACCAGGGAGTGAACATCACTCAACTATGCCAGGAGAAGCAGACAGGGGTAGGGAGCTGCAAAGAGGCAAATTTCCCAAAGAACCAATTATGTCCAGTTAACCATGGAATTAGGACAGAAAGAATATCTGAAGATGACTGAAGTTAACAGAACAGAGATCAAGATATTGCTCAGAAGAATTCAAGGAAAAGTAAATAAAGTGTTCTTAGTTAAAGAGACAATTACAGTAACCTGATTTAAAGTGGGAAAGCAGACTTCAGAGGTAAATCAGAAGTTTGATGCCATTTTAATAGAATTTGGGAATCGAGAGTTAAAGCAATTGTGAACAGTTTGCACAGCAATCAAGACAAATAAATCCTTAAGGGAGTCATTTGTAATGTCTGGACTGGATTCGCTGATAAAAGTAGAGCAGAAGATTTGTTTAAGAGAGTCATTTGTATAATCTGGAATGGGTTTGCTGTTAAAGATGTAGTGGAAGCTTTGCTTAAGAGTTATTTAGAAAACCTAGACTGATTTCAGAATGCAAACTGCTGGTGGAAAGCAGTATTGTGAAATACGTTTAAAGCTTATTTTTGAGAATGGAGTTTAGAAACTCTCATGTGACAATCATCTGGGGGGATTCTGAGCTGAGGTTCACAGATGCTAACTTGGTGACAAGGCAGAATGTGTGTATTTGATCACAGCTAAACTGTGTGCCTAAAGGGACTTTGTGTTAATGAGACCATTGTAGCTTAAGGCGCATTTTGTATCCTATGTTAATTTTAAAATCTGTGGGCATTTGCTAAGATAAGGGGGGGAATGAAGGAGTACTGTATCATTGTCCAATTTTTCATTTTTTAATGGTTTTTTTTCTTATTGTTAACACTGATTGCTGACCTGGTGACTCTCTTCCTCCACGAGTGATAAAAAATGTACAATTTATGGTCCTTTATGCCAAGGTTCCATTCTGAAATCTCCCCGTTCAGTTATAAGATCAACTGGAATTGTAATAGAACCAACAAACTCTCTGGTCTCACCAAACTCCATGAACTTTACCCCAAATCCACTGTTGTACCCTTGTGTCACAACACTTCTGTCAGTCGGGCTAGCTGCCAGGCAGGAGACTTGGTAAAATAAATTAAAATATGCCTCCAGTTAAAAGTTAATGTTGTTTGGGGAAACTCATGCAGCCAGGTGTCTTGATCATAGCATTTTCCACCCTGCCTCTGAACTCAAGCGTTAATGTATATTAGGGTAATTTTTTGCAAATCAGTTGAAATTATTTTTCTTCAGAGCTAAAGAGAGGAAGAAATGGGGTGAATTCTAAAATGTGTAAAAGTGGGTGGAGCAGAACAGCAGGAAATATTGCAACAACGATGTGTAGGGCACAAGACAAAGGAAGTGTTAACGGCAGTCAGAAGGACTATAGAAGGTGCTGATAGTGGCATAAAGGTAAGACTGCAGAATGTGTTAATAGGAGAGCAAAGGTCAGCAAAGGGGCCACGACACAGTGGCACAGTGGTTAGCACTGCTGCCTCACAGCGCAAGGGACCCAGATTCGATTCCAGCCTTGGGTGACTCTCTGTGGAAGTTTCATGTTCTCCCCATGTCTGTGTGGTATTCCTCTGGTGCTCTGGCTTCCTCCCACAGTCCAAAGATGTGCAGGTTAGTTTGATTAGCCATGCTAAATTGCCCCTTACTGTCCCAAGATGTGTAGGTTAGGGGGATTAGTGGGGGTAAATACATGGGGGTACAGAGATAGGGTCTGGGTAAGATGGTCTGATGCAGACTCGATGAGCCAAAATGGCCTCCTTCTGCATTGTAGGAATTCTATGATAAGAACTCTTCCCCGCAGACTGGAAGGAATGATCACTCGGATTCCCCACAATAGACTCCCACCTTGGATGGTCAACTCAAGCTTTTTTGACACATAGGGGCCGCGATTCTCCCTTTGCGACCCGCATCTTTTCTAGCCGGTCGAGGTGGGAGATGCATGTCTGCGGCTTTGAACAGGGATTTGCACATGCGCATCTCCCAGAGCCAGAGAACAGTCGCCAGCCAGACCACGCTGGAAACCGACGGGAAGGTAGGTAAGTGATATAAATCTTTTCTGCATGTATTTTAAATATGTATATTTGTTCATTATCAGGATCTTTCAGGTCCCGATTGAATCTCCCACCCTGCCAGGAGTACTTCATTCCGGCGGAGTTTAGACTAGCTCCCCACATTCGGGGAACTAGCAGGAGACCCTGCCGGAATGAACAGGGGGTAATCGGGGCCCCTCAGGGAATTGTGGGTGAGGCCTAGGGGCGATTGGTGGGGGTGGGGGGGTCCTGCTGCCACTCTGCAGACAGGATCAGTCTGGGATAGAGGGAGGGCAGCGATTGGGGCGGGCTGAGAGGGGTGGTCTGTCGGGGGCTCAGCGGGGAGGGGGTGGGGGGATTTTCTGGGGTGAGGGGGGTGGGGGGATCGCCACTGCTGGGGGATGGGGACTGGACATCGGGGCACTCCAGGACAGGGGGGGGTGGGTCAGGGCTGGCCCGGGAATTGCTGTGGGGGCCGCAACTGGGCCTTGGGGGGGGCTTGAGGGACAGCACTGCGGTGTCCCAGGCTGGCCAGCGATCAGGCTGGCCAGCAAACTGGAGGTTGACAGTTTGGGGCCACTGCGCATGCACAGAGCTCCAGAGCTGTCAAAGTCCGGCACGAATCGGCTCACCAAACTCGTAATGTTGCGCCAGCCTTTTTAAGGTCACCACAAACTGAGCAATGCTTTCGCTTCCAATTGATTCCTTCGGGAGACTCTGAACCATTCAGTGATGATCAGTGGTTTTGGAAACTAAAGCTCTTCAAGGATTTTTGCCAAGTCATCATAAGTTTTGGTTCCTGGCTTTGATGGATGAACAATGCTCTGGAGCCAATTAGAGGTTTTACATCCTATCATACTGAAACAAAATGCTATGAGCAACTCATTACAAATTCATTCCCTTGTGCAAAGTACTGAAGCCGCTCTGCATAGGAACTCCATGATTCATTTTCTTGACTGAAAGAGCCTATTGATCCTAATTGAACTGTCTCACCTTTCTCTGATCAGAAACCCCCTCTTTTAAAACCACACAGGGAGCTTTTTCTTACTTGGTCTTCTCGGCACTTTAATCTTTAATCCTGTTGTTGCTTCTCCCCGGCCTTCTAATATTCGAAGTGTGAAGAAGAAAAGAAAAGATGTGATTTGCACATGTGGATTCAATGTAACAGCAACAGATTTATTAAAGAGATGTTCTCTGCACTGCACCAAGTACAAAACTGAAAGTAAAATAGAAGCTTCTGCAAACACCCTATTGATATCACCATCAAATCATGTGATCAGCTCTTAAAGCAACCTGCAACACTTTTAAATATACAACAGATAGGTAGAAAAGTAACATGTGAAGAGGGCATAAGGCTACAAAGGGATATAGATCAGTCAAGCGAGTGGACAATGATTTGGCAAATGGAATATAATGTGGGAAAATTTGAAATTGCCAATTCTGGCAGCACAAATAAAAAGAAGCACAATACTTAAATGATAAGGTATTGTAGAGCTCTGAGATGCAGAGGGTTCTGACTTACCTAGTGCATGAATCACAAAAAGTTAATGTGAGATGCAGCAAGTAATTAGAATAGCTAATAGAGTTTAATCATTTATTGCAAGAGTAATTGAATACAAATACAGGGAGGTTATGCTTCAGGTATATAGGGCATTGAGTATCGTGTACGGTTTTGGTTTCCTTATTTAAGGAAGGATGTAACTTCATTGGAAGCAGTTCAAAGGAGTTTTACTAGACTCATACCTGGAAGTGGTGGCTTGTCTTATGAGGAATGCTTGGACAGGCTAGGTTTGTATCTGCTGGAGTTTAGAAGAATAAGAGGCTACTTGATTGAAACATATAAGATCCTAAGGGGTATTGACAGGGTGGGTGTGGAGAGGATGTTTCCACTTGTGGTAGAATCTAGAACTAAGGGACACTGTTTAAAAATAAAAGCTGTCCTTTTAAGACAGAGATGAGGAAAAACATTTTCTCTCAGAGGGTCATGAGTCTTTGAAACTCTCTTTATCAAAAGATAGTGTAAGTAGATTCTTTGAATATTTTTAAGGCAGAGGTAGCTAGATCCTTAGTAAGCAAAGAGGTGAAATGTTGTCGAGAGTAGGCAGGAACGTGGAGCTGAGGTTACATAGAACATAGAACATAGAACAGTACAGCACAGAACAGGCCCTTCGGCCCACGATGTTGTGCCGAGCTTTGTCTGAAACCCAGATCAAGCTATTTCCTCCCTATCATCCTGGTGTGCTCCATGTGCCTATCCAATAGCTTCTTAAATGTTCCTAAAGTTTCTGACTCCACTATCCCTGCAGGCAGTCCATTCCACACCCCAACCACTCTCTGAGTAAAAAACCTACCTCGGACATTCTTCCTATATCTCCCACCATGAACCCTATAGTTATGCCCCGTAGTTACCGCTCCATTCACCCAAGGAAATAGTCTTTGAACGTTCACTCTATCTATCCCCCTCATCATCTTATAAACCTCTATCAAGTCTCCTCTCAACCTCCTCCGCTCCAAAGAGAAAAGCCCAAGTTCCCTCAACCTTTCCTCATAAGACCTACCCTCCAAACCAGGCAGCATCCTGGTAAATCTCCTTTGCACTCTCCTTGCACTGAAGGTTACAATCAGATCAGCTATGATCTTATTGAATGGCAGATCAGACTTGAGGGACCAAGTGACATGTGCCTGCTCCTAATTCACATGTTCATATCATATGATGACTAATCCAAAGAAATGGTTAGGGATGGTCCAGAGAGGAGCATCCAGCCATTATATGGCACTGGAAGGGGTGCAGAGGCGATTCACTAGGTTGTGCAGAGGAGATTCACTAGGTTGATTCCGGAGTTGAAAGGATTGGCTTATGAGGAGAGACTGAGTAGACTGGGGCTATACTCATTGGAATTCAGAAGAATGAGGGGAGATCTTATAGAAACGTATAAGATTATGAAGGGAATAGATAAGATAGAAGGAGGGAAGTTGTTTCCACTGGCGGGTGAAACTAGAACTAGGGGGCATAACCTCAAAATAAGGGGAAGCAGATTTAAGACTGAGTTGAGGAGGAACTTCTTCACACAAAGGGTTGTGAATCTGTGGAATTTCCTGCCCAGTGAAGCAGTTGAGGCTACCTCATTGAATGTTTTTAAGGCAAGGATAGATACATTTTTGAACAGTAAAGGAATTAAGGGTTATGGTGAGCGAGCGGGTAAGTGGAGCTGAGTCCACAAAAAGATCAGCCATGATCTTATTGAATGGCGGAGCAGGCTCGAGGGGCCAGATGGCCTATCCCTGCTCCTAGTTCTTATGTTCTTATGTTCTTATTATATTGCATAGCTACTATTCACCCATGTTGAACATTTTGGAGATGGTTGTGATGACTGCTTTCGTGATGCATCTCACTCCGTGCAAATATTTTCAGTTGTTGGATTTGCTGTTTACACCTTTTCAAAAATGATTCCTGGTTCATGTGGTCAGATTTTGGCTAGAATTCTCTGGCCATTCATGCCGGTCAGGATTCACTGGTCCCAGTGGCAGCGCACCTCCTGCCATGGGTTTGCTGGCAGTGTGGGGTGGCTTCAATGGGAATTCCCACGAATAAATGTGGGACCGGAGGATCCCACCACCGGCAAACAGTGTAAAACCTCCCAGGCGGAGAGAAACGCCAGAAAATCTTGCCCAACATGCTCACAGCTCACCAGCATTAGTATATTTAAGCTTACTCATAACAGCATCCATGGCTATCACTGTGAAGTATGCAGTGGTGTAATTTTCAGTCACAGCTATGCACAGAAAAATGTTTCAATATGTTTTCCTCTGGAGCTGCAATACTGGACGTTCATCTGATGTACCACTTTATACCTGAATTCTGGGGGACATCCCCTTTTGGAAACTGTCAAATAGGCTTAAACTTCGTAACTAACAGCAATCTTGCTCATTTTTTCTTTAATGCACTTCTATCAGGACTCCTACTGCCATTTTTGCGTTGCAGAACAGTCACGTGCAAAAGTGGTGCCGCCTCTAAACATCAACAAAAAAAGGCCATAAAGATAGGTCATCTTTGAGTTCAGTTATGATTCAACACTACAGACAACATTTGGCACCATTAACACTGCCTTCTCTGGTTCCACATTAACAACAGATGGCAAGTAGAATGCAAGCTGTAGCAAGTAACTATACTCATGGAATATACAGTGATGAAGTTGAACTATACTTTAGCCAGGAAATTCCATGGAGCTGCTCCTGTTTCACTACCATAACTTTGCCAGAACTGCGGTGGAAACCCCACAATTCCCAACATTTCATTTACGCTTAAACTGAAGATCTAAGGAAAAATGTATTGACTTTTCACCCTTTAATGGAGATTTGCCCATCAGAAGGAAATATATGAAATATAGACCATACTGCACACATTTTAATTTCAAATGGTGGGAAACCATACATGTCCAAATTTCCCATGCACTTTTGGCAGTGATAGCTTCCAGCCAAGTGTAAAGTTAGGTAATTACCCTTTAGTGCAGAAAGAGCATTCTTTATATTTTAATGTTTATAAATTATGCCTTCTGTTTTGTTCCCCACGACTATTTCAACCCAAGTTATTTCTTCTAGTCGGACTTAGACCAATGTAATTTCACACGGGTGTGACGTGGGATTGGAAGGGCGAATGAGATTCTGGTGGACAGCTGTTTTAATTAGCATTCAAGAGATGCAAGTAAATGCAAATGACATTTACGCCACCAGCCAGCGGGAAGACTCGTTGGCATTGACCTGCCATTGGGAGAATTGCAACGTGATTTTATGCTGGTGAGTTTCTGTCTTTTTATGGCTCCTGCTAGATTCTCTACTCCCACCAAAGCTGCAACGGGAGGGATGGGAAATTCCATCGATCATGTCAAGTTTCAGACTTCCCCCCCACCAGGCATCCAAACTGACCTGAGGCATGATATGCCACCCCCTCCCCCCCCCCACTCCCTCACACCCACCCACTTCACCCTTCCCTCTGCTGAGGCTTCTGATCTCTCCCCACCATGCCTCTGATCTCCACCAACTTCCCTCCTGAGCTCCTGATTCCCAGCTCTCCATTACCCCCTCTTGCTCTCCTTCTACCCATGAGCACCGATCCCACCACCATGAGGACTCTGCTTATCACACTCACTGCAAACACCTCCCACCAAGGCATACAATCAGGCCACCCAGCTCAGCATCAACTAACTGGGACTCTGAGACCAGCAGCCCTCCTGGCTGACCTCCCAAGCCCCAGGATCAGCAACCGCTCCCCCCATCACTCACACAGACTAGTCTGATCCTGACGTCTTTACTGACTGGCTCCCCACTTGATTGAAAACAAAACCTTTCATTTGGCATCAGTGATGTCATGTGTGCACTTTGGAGATATGCAGATGTTTGACTATTAAACAGACTTTTGATTGACAAGGGAGTGAAGGGTTATGGGGGACGGGCAGGGAAATCAGATGAGCCATGATCTTACTGACTGGTCAAGCAAGGGGCTGAGTGGCCTACTCCTGCTCCTATTTCTTATGTTATTATGTTAAAGCTCCATAGCATGGGAGCAAATGGAATCCCAACCTCAGAGTTCTCAGCATTTTTCAAACCAACCTGCACCCTGGGGGTCAGGTAAGTAACATTGAGAAGAAGTCAAGAGGTCAAGGTTAGTTTAAAAATGAAAAACATTCAGTGAGGATTCCTTCTGGGCTTGGAGCAACAGAATTATTTCTCCAAGGGATCTTCAGGCCTTCTTTTCCCTGGTCTTCCCTTTCACTCCCAAGGGCATCATTTGTTGATAGCTGCGCTGCCTCCACACAACACTATTCTTATGGACATATGGTAAACATTGATGCTGCTCCGGCCAACCTTAGTATGGTACTGTTCATCCAAGAAGTGGGCACAGTAAGAAGTCTCACAACACCAGGTTAAAGTCCAACACGTTTATTTGGAATCACAAGCTTTCAGAGTGCTGCTCCTCCCTCAGGTGAGAAGTGAAAATAGTCCAAGCTTCTTGCTGAATTCTCTGTGAGAATTACCCACCCACCCTGCACCTTGCCTACAACAAGCCCTCAGTTCAAATTGGAGCTATGGAATACGGTATAAGAATAAAGAAGGGGATAAAGTACTAACATTTGTTCAGTGATACACAAGGGAATGAAAATGTGACTGACTTTTAAATATTTCAAATTGTTTCAACTGTGTGCACCACGTCCAGTATTCTGGGGAACTTGAGTACAATTTTCTGTTTAAACCATTAAGATTAAATACACAAGAAGTTCTGAACAACAGCACAGTTTAAAATTATCTGGGGAGACAGGGCTGAATATGTATCACAGATGGCATCATGCTGCAATATATTTTCCAGACATGCAAAAATTCCATTTAATTTGTTCAGCATTAGTGTGCAAATACGTTGCATTAAAAGAATGGGACAAAAGCAATTATACTTTGCAGAAAGTCTCAATTCTATCCTGAAACTATATAACTTTAGAGCATTTTTTCAGATGAAAAAAACTAAATTGGAAAAACAAATGTTTTTCTTCCCAAATATTTGTGCTGAAAAAGATGCATGTGTTTTCACTATGGTGAACGTTTAAATATTGATAAACTAGTCACAGGAATTTGAATCTTCTTAATTCTATTTAGTCTTTTTGCAAACTTAATCTCAGATAACATCTTTCAATATGTACATTGATGAAGGCACAACAGCAGGAGAAACTTCTGGAATCTTCTTTATAAGGAGAACGTTTGACATCAGCTGGGAGGGCAGTGTGCTGAAATGTGATAAGGAATGACCTCTGGACAGTGACAGAACAAGATACAAGAATCTTACAGAGTAAATTGTATTGCAATTGAAGATTGGGGGTGCCTTCAGAATGCAATGGAAGGGTACATTTTCCATAGCCACAGTTGGTGCTGTCAGAGTAGGAAAGGTGATTGGGATCTGGAACATTAGAAAAAGAACCATACCACTGGAACTCTGCCACTTTTGTGTCATGAATGATCTTCTCACCAGCTGCAAATGCTCTCGCATGCAACTTCGGAAAACATTTAAATTAAGCATAGTGTAATTCACAGTACAATAGCTCACTGTGCTCTTGGTTTGTCCGTTTGGAGTGCATTTACAGAAAGCTTACAATACGTTTTTAAAATGAGCAGACACTTTCTAGACATTTGATTTATTTTCTAGTGCAATGGCATGTTTTTAATTGTATACTTTGCTAAGAGAAAATATATGTTTGATAAAGAATTGAGCTTTTTCATTATGTGGTTTTATAGAAGCTGAAAGAGATGAATATTGTCTGTTAATTCATTGAAAGGTTGACCATAATAGAATAGAATAGAATAGCCTGAAGATTACTGATGGCAGTCATGTGACCATCTAGACATGAAGATTCTGCTCCTGCTTTCCACCATCAGGTGGTTCTCATTGCTTATGTTACTTCCTCAACCTCACTAACTGCATCTTCTGCAGTGTGTACAGCAGTGCTTTCAAACATTAATGAAAGGACTGCAGGGTGCTCTCCTATTGTGAACCACACTCAAACTCTTCTCCTGGTTAGACAATGAATGAAAAGAAACAAACATGAAAATGAAGACTGCAAGTCATAACTTTACATGGAGGCTGCATTAAAAGATAATCATGATAATAGTGATGGCTGTATGAGAAGAGGAACCTGATGGATATTATTGGCCCTGTGTGTTAACCTTCTGGTACTCCCACTTTGCACACACATACGTGTAATTCCATGATGGCTTCATTCAGTGCAATATAAGGTTTGTAATTTCTTACTCTTCTTTCAGTTCTGGCCTGTCCCCATGTAGTGTGTGTCATGCAAAGATATGGGAGGAGCTCCTAAACCATGACAGACAAACACTCAACATGCACCCAACCTGTCAGTAGATGATCATGCATAGTGTGTCTACTTAGTGTTACAATAATTCTATAAGTGAATATTTTGGCAAATATGTATACCAAGCATTTGGCCGGAAGTTGCAAATTGTATGTTTGCATTATTGGTTTGCATGAGAAGCAATGACTGCAAAGTTGTGTAAGAGCTTAGAACATCGAGCACTAAATGTGGAACAGGTTGACAGGCAGCATTTTGTGCCACACATAGCAGGGCCATGGCAATTAAGAGTGGTCTTATGTTGAATAGGTAGTATATTCTGGTCTGATCCTACCTATACTGACTCTCAAGCCTGCTGTACTGCTGTTTAGATAAACGTTCTCAAACATACCTCACAAAATATGCTCACTTCACAAATCATGAAACAATAGGCTCTGGTGTTGCATTACTTCACGGCTTGCAGAACCATTTTAATTTTGTCTTCTCTAGGTTCGGTCAGACTCCTGTTATTCCTCCATTAAGGTGGTAAAGCTGAAAATGCATTGCTAATATGTGTAGATTTTGGAAATGCCAGATAAATTTTGTTCCCACATAGATTCACTTATCTTTAAGTAGTAGCAATCCCATTACTGTTGTTAATTATTATTTAAGAGTTAACGATACATACGGACTGCAAGATTGAGATGGGCCCACAAACTGACATGGGGATCACAATGCAAGATTATCATGCATGCCTTGCTTCTGATGCAAGTAGCACACACACTTGCAGCATGAAACTAATGCTAACCATACCATTGAGTGGTTGTATGCCTGAGCAGTAGAGGTGCAAAATCAAGAAAGGCTAGCAAGAATTAAGCTAGCCCTCACACTTAAAGCAAGTCTGCTTCTTTTAAAAATGTGGTGCATTGTGAAGGTCTTTTCAATGCAAATTTGACATGGAGAACATTCAATGGAATCACTTGAAATAGAGTATGGATCAGGATTTTCCAGTGCTCAGCATCATCATGTATGCTCTGCCCCAAGACAGATCCTTGTCTTATAGTCTTTTCCATGTCTCTCTGTTCTGTGTCAGTCTTTTCATTTTCTAATAACATCCTTCACTTTTCAAACATGGATAGTCTTTTCCTGCATCTTCCCTCCATATCATCCCTTCCCAGTCTAATTCCTCTTATATCCTCTCCCCAGTCTCTCTGCCATTTCCTAATTTGGTTCAGCACATTTCTTTGTTCACTCACACTCCCCAGCACTTCACTATGTTACTTTTTCTATCCGTCTGATCCTTTATACTCTCCTCCAAATCCTTTCAAAGCTACTTAACAATTTGGTCTGCTCTTTCCAAGGTCAAAGTCAACTATCCATACAAAACCATACTCTAAATCATGCTCTTTATGAGTCGCTACTTGAGTTGTTTATTCAGCTTTCCAGTTAGCAACTGTCTCTTTTAACCAAACACAGCCTTTCCCATTACTATCTTTGTTATTATTTCTTTGTTTCACCTTCAATCTGCAGACATTATGCTTCCTAATTACTTAAGTCCTTGTGTGTGTTTGACTTTTTTCCTTCTCTGAATATGAAATTTTTGGTGATTTTGAGATATGCTTCACTTTGATTTTCCTGATGTTTGCTTTCATTCCAGGTTCATGGCTTGCCGTTCGTAGTCTATCTATAAGTTAATGTAGCTTTCTTCTGTGCTTGCTGCAGCACACCTAACTAACGCTATCATTCATCCCTCAATGCTAGTGTGCCCATGTCTTCAAACACTTCCTTAATCATTGCTTCTCCATAGACCTTGAAGCAGACAGGTGATAAACAACACTCTTGGCAAACTCCGCTTCCAATTGCACAAGTTTCCAACTCCCTGTTCGCTACTCTCACTGTTGCTGTTTGTCCCGTGTACAGATTTCTTTTGTGCTGTTTATCTTTCCAGTCTACTTCAATGTCTTTCAGCAATCTCAAGAGCTTAATCCAGTTAAATGCTTTTTCAAAGCAAACATATACTTCCTGTCCAAACTCAAAACTGTGTTGCCGATTCTTTTGCCCCTCTTCCTCCCTGGAATCCAAACTGTTCAGTTCTGAGGTAGTTCTGCATCTGCCCATCTACTCTCTGTTACAATTCTCAACACAACTTTTGATAAATAGACAAAAAGACTAATCGTATGAAAGTCAGAACATCAGCGTGCCTTTAGCTTCTTTGTTAGGGTGATCACTGTGGTCTGCATAAAATCCTCTGTAAGAAGTTTAACAACACCAGGTTAAAGTCCAACAGGTTTATTTGATAAACCTGTTGGACTTTAACCTGGTGTTGTTAAACTTCTTACTGTGTTTACCCCAGTCCAACGCCGGCATCTCCACATCATAAAATCCTCTGGCCATTTTCCTGATATATAAATATCTTTGCATAGTTTAGTAAACATTGATGTTACATTCTTTCCCATATCCTTAATAACTCTGCAGATACTTCATCTATTCCAGCCACTTTTCCAGTTTTTATCTCATTTATTGCTGCTTCTATCCCACTCTCTGGCATTTCTGAACCAATGAAATCAATGTCAACGTTACTCTCTTCTTTCTCTTCTTTTCACTCAATCATTTCAGGTCTTAATTTTTTGCATGTTGATTTTCAATATGCTCCTTTCATTTTTTTATTTCATCTTTGTTTGTTAATGAAACACCATCCTTACTCTCTGTTGCTGGTGTTTTCAGTCCTTTATGCTGAGTGCCACTACTCTCCTTAGTTTTTGCATACCTCGGTTGACCCTTCCGAGCTGATCCAATTCATCGAGTATATCACATTGCTCTTATAACCATTGTTCTCATTTCTATTCTGTTTCTTTTCTTAAGTCATTATTGAAGTGCCTATCTCAGCTTGCCTTCTTCAATATTGATATTCTTCCATTTTCACCATCCTTCCACCTTTTGCCACGTTGCTGTCATAATCTATGGTTCCTTGATCTTTTATTCCTCTTAAAAAAAACTAGAGCTCTTTGCCCTTTCTTTCTTGGCAGATTTTTATTTCTGCTTCCATTGCTCATTCATATTGATGGTATCTTTATATTTTCTAGCTAGTACTTTGTTTACTTCAGGAGACAGGTATGGTTGTATATCCAATGAAGGAGACAGTAGTCTCCATCAATGGAAAGGATACGATTGGTATTATGGCCAGAGACATGGCTGAAACCATTGAAGATGGGGAAATCCTCATACCCAATCCTCCTTCCCAAATCCAATTTCCTCCTCATTCCACAATCTCCTCAGACGTACAGGCTGCAGATGATATTCGCATGCACTTCCTGCTTTCTTCCCTTCCACTTAACATGGTCAAACTGGCTCAGTAATGGCTGAAGAACAAGAAGTGGGTGAACAGGAAGGCAGTGATGAAGATGAAATATGGTTACTCAATCTCATACTTGCAGCCAGCAATTCAGATGCTGATACTCCGCATACTTTAGAGGACAGCTTAGAGTTGGAATCTGCTTGTGATGTGACACTGGGCACAAGTGGCCTGTAATCAGGCAAGGGACAAAGTTAGTGCAGGTGCCAGTTTGCTGGAAGGTGAAATTGCACATGCGTTCCGCTGAAGAGGATTCAGATGAGCACTTCAAAGGGCCAGCCAGAAGAAGATTGCTGGGTGTGCTTGATGATCTAATTGGCATATTGGCAGGCCTGCCAGAACTTTGAGTGAAACTTGGACCCATCCTTTCCTGTGTGTAACTGATAGATAACTCCATTAGCACACATCTTTGCCCAATGGTGATGCAGCCTCTGATGGTCAATGTCAGTCTCTATTCTACCACAATTAAGCCACTCAATGCTTCAGTGCTGCAGTAGATTGAAAGTCATGCAAGCACAGCTGATGCGATCATGGCTGTGGATAGCAGTGCTTAAAGGGATTTGCAATCTGCCCTCTGACAGATGACTAGGATTGACGAGACAGTGCCCTAAGGAGTGGCAGTGGCACTATGGAGCACAAAAATGCTGCCTATCTCAGGAAGACACATTCATCCTCTGGCTACTGTCACCAATGCCCTTGCTCATGCCTGTTATCCAGTCAGCCCGTCCATGCTCAGGTGGTGCAGTCCAAAGCCCAGTTGAAGTTCTAGGACTGGAGCTGCTCAAGGCCATCTTCCAAGGCTATTAGCAGTCTCAACTTGAAAGTCAAAGCTTTCCACAAGCCATGTTGCAGCCAAGGGGGTAACTTTGCTTAGGGCATGAGGACAGGCAAAGGTACAGGTAAGGGTCACTCTCAGAGAATACACAAAGATAATTATTTGATATTTGTACTCTATATGGCTTGGTTTAATTGATACATTGTGTTTTGACTTTTTGTTCTGTGGCAGCCTTTATTTTAACATTATGACAAGGTTGAACAAGGAAGTTAGCATCGTGCTTCAAAATGGCAGCACTGACATCGAGTCAGCATTTACACACTGATTGATATCACAATCTGTCTATTCTGCTACTTCTGGCAGATCCTCCTTATGCATGCATACGCCAGCAACCTCACAAAAATTCATGTGATTTTTACCAGTGTGCACGATTGCTGCAGATGCCATTTTGGAACTAAAACTGCACATTCGACGCTGAAAAACTGGCCACAATTTATTTATCTCTCCCCTTACACAATGCCAGCCCTAAACAATTATGCATTGCTAATTAGGCCTGGTCTGTGGAAATCCTGTGAAGTCAACCTGGTATGATCCAACTGAGTGCCAAGCTTGCTGCACTCCCTTCTCACCTGAGTGGAATTGGAAAACTTACACTGAAACTGGCCCCATCCAGAAAAAGCAGCATATGGAAGGTCAGAGACGAAGACATGGATAAATGAAAAAGTGACAATTGCAGACAGCTGGAAGCATGCAGCAAAGTGAAAACAGCAACACGTCGTGGGCAGCCTAACATGATGCCATAATAGCTGACTGTAACATCATGCACATTAATACATACAATAATATTCTGTGAAACATTACACGCAAACTTAAATTTGGAACTGGCAAGAGCTGCATGAAAAAAGCTTGGGACAACTAACAAAACAAATCAAATGGACACAAAAGGATTCTAGCAATCATAAAATGTTAATTTAATGCTTTAATCATGTATATCTAACTTAGAATATAAGAGAGAGAAACTCAACTAAGAATTAGATCATTAGCATTGAAGTATAATGCTTACTTCATATTTTAATTCAATTTGCCTTATTTCGGTAAATTATTAGGATATAATGCTGATGGTGAATTAAAGGAATAAACAATGTAGGTGCACTATATCAGCTTTATGGTTTTAAAATGCTATCTAAAAAAACCGCCAAATTTTTGGCTGGACATATAAGTAACTTCATCCAAATGTGAAGTGTAAATTCCCACAATTAGCAAGTATACTCTCCACTTCTGAAGAAGGGTCATATTCAAATATAAACGTTCGCTCTGTTTCTCTCTTCACAGATGTTGCCAGACTTGCTGAGTACTTCCAGAATTTTCTGTTTTTTATTTTTGAATTTCCAGCATCCGTGCAGCATTTTGTTTATTCCATCGTTACGGGTATTGCCAATATGACTCCTGAAGATATCTGGCTCCCCCACAGTGCGATATTTTAAAAACTGAACTAAACAGATGTGAGCAAAGTCCCTTTAAATGTTGACAATCTTTCTGAAAAGCAGGCCTTATTTTTCAGCACTGAACTATCTCGATCTTTCCCAAATACATCTGGTTGTTTCTTTGATCAAAAGTGTCATACCCAAAGGAAAACAAAATGGCTGATGAAAGGACAGACTTTTCAGATTTGTTTCTCCTTAGACAATAATTTTGCAGAAATCAACGAGAGCAGCAGTCATCTGTAACTTAATAAAATGAGCAGGAGGAAGATGTATGGTCAGGCTGGAGCCAGACAGTGAATCATATTGCAAGAATGTACTTAAATCCTGGTACCAGTTCGTGACAAGGTCTGCACTCTGTCTTATACTTCAGAATTGGAACAACTTCAGCAATCAGAAGAAAACATTTAAACTTGACAAACTCTGGAGGGAGAAAATGGCTCCCGTTCTAATTCAACACAGATGCCATACTAAATGCACAGCATCATGATCTGTAACTGCAAACAGATATCAAAGGAAAGCACACAAACACTTAAGGAAAGAATGAACTATTTAAACCATCTTCAATTATGATAACCTTCCCCAACTATGTAGAATGAATTATAATTTCCACAGTGAACCATGAAGACATTTAATAAAAATAAAAGTGAATCTAGCGAGCTTGCAATCCCCAAGTTAACATAAGATGTGTTTCAATGTGAAACATTGAATTCAGCTGCTCTGCTCAGTAACAGCATTGATGTAAACAACGTAGGCAAAAATAGTTCCAAGAGAGGAAAATGTATTCTGAAAGATTCGCAAATGTGTTCAGGTTTTAATAACATCTTGCTATTGTAAACAAAAACTTATTACTGGTTACAGAGAAGACCAAGTCAACAATTACATGCTCAGTTCCTGGTACTAAACAGAAATTCCAAAGGAAATGTTCAGTTCTGCAAACTACATTCGAACTGGCCACCTGGCATTATAAGTCTGTTTTTATTCTTTCACAGGGTGTGGGCAGTGCTGGCAAGGCCAACTCATTTCTAATTGTCCATAGGAAAACGTGGTGGTGAGCGGCATTCTTGAACCACTGCAGTTCATCTGGTGTAGCTGCACCTAACAGCGAGCACAGCCTCGGAAGGGAGTTCCAGCATCCTGACCTAGTGACAGTGAATGAACGGTGATATAGGTCTAACTCAGGATGGCGTGTGGCTTGGAGGTGATCTTGCAAGTGGTGGTGTTCTCAGGTATGTTCTAGGTGGTAGGGGTTTGGAAAGTGCTGTCTAAGGAAGCGTGGCGAGTTACTGCAGTTCATCTTATATAAAGTACATACTGTTGCCACTATGCTGGTGAAATGAATGTCTAAAGTGGTGGGTGGAGTGTCAGTCAAGCAGGCTGCTTTGTTCTGGATGGTATTGAGCTTCTTGAGTATTGTCGGAGCTGCACTCATCCAGGCAAGTGGAGAGTATTCTGTCACACTCCTGACTTGTGCCTTGGAGATGGTGGTCGGGCTTGGGGGTGTCAGGAGGTGTGTTACTCACTGCAGAATTCCTGGCCTCTGACCTATTCTTGTAGCCGTAATATTTATATGACCAGTCCATTTGAGTTACATTATAACTGTATAACCTTAGAGGTTTACATCACAGGTGACCTCCAGCCCATCATGTCTATGTACAGAGCAATCTGAATCGAGTTTTACTGCCCTGCCTCAACAAATACCTGTCTATCCTCCACTTCTGTGCCTTTGTTATTGTTCTCTTAAAATATGCAATGATCTTTGCTTTATCTGCTCAATATAACTGCTCTTTCAGAAAGAGATTTCTTATCCAATTCATCGTACTAATTTTAATCAGTGACCCACTCATTCCTAATTTCTGAACTCGAGGAAGGGTGGGATTCTCCCAAAACAATTCTAACTGCTGAATTCACGTAAAAACTGGAGGAAACCCGCTGTTTACATCAAAATGAATTTCCCACACTCTGTGCACTGCAGAGGGCACTAGCACGAATCTCATTAAAGATCTGTGGGCAGGGCCTAATCCCACTGGAGAGACTGGCAGCATAGCTCTGAGCGGGCCACTGCTCATGTGCCAATCTGTCAAAGGTGTATGCACTGTAGCCCTGCACTGCCGGCCTCACGAACATTGGCCAGCTCGATCGCTGGCCAGCCCCGTGACCCCTGCATCACTGCCCCACCGATCCCCTCACGGCCCGATCGCTGGCCTCCCGAACGTGTCTGGGCCAGCCTCGACCCCCTCCTCTCCCTGGCCCACCTCGATCTCTCCCCCTCTCCTCCCAACTCCAGCAGTCCCGATCTCCCATTCCTGCCCCCCCCCCCCCCCCACCCCCCCCCCCGTCCCCCCACCGGCTGCCCCGACCCCCTCCGACTGGCTGACCCCTCCCCGCTACCCCAATGTCCAGCCCCGATCGCTGGCCTCCTTCCCTCTGCCACCAAGCCACGGGTCATGAAATGCCAGAGGTTCTCGCCATTGCGGAACCTCAGCAGGAAACCAGCAGAACATCCAGAGAAAAAGCACAAATTGCCACCTTTCACCTCATTTTTCTAGAGTTTCTGCAAATATCCCACCACAGAATGCTAGTGGGAATTCCAGGCGTATGTGCCAATACATAAGTTCAATTTGCAACTTCATAAATTGCTGATACTGTAACTGCGGGGAGTACCCAGCTAGAGGGCACGTGCTTCAAGCAAAGGGAGAGATATCACAAGGATATTCAGATGTCTGCCACTTGCAGTTTTTAGAACAATAAAGGCAAAAGCTGAGCAACAAGCTGCAAGGCAAACACCAGAACAGATATTGCTTTCTGTCACCCGGGTATTAAGCATCACCTTGGCCAAGCGTAAAATGGAAAAACATGCTGGGGTGGTTCTGCTTGATTCTCCTCCCACTGACAATAATGAAAGGAAGATGTAGATTCTATAAAGTGACATACCAATGTCCCTTTAATGAGAACAGCTAATGAGAACAGTTAATGTGGTCCCACTGTTTAAGAAAGGTTGTAGAGACAAGCCAGGGAACTACAGACCAGTCTCACGTCTGTGGTTGGGAAACTACCAGTGAAGATTCTGAAGGAGAGAATCTATCTCCATTTGGAGAGACAAGATTTGATCAGGGATAGTCAGCATGCTTTTGTCAGAGGGAGGTCATGCCTAACGAGTTTGATTGAATTTTTTGAGCATGTAACCAAGTGTGTGGATGAGGTTATGCGGTTGATGTAGTTTACATGGATTTCAGCAAATCCTTTGACAAAGTCCCACATGGAGGACTTATTAAGAAGGCTAATAACATGGGATACAGGGTGATCTGATACATTGGATTCATAATTGGGTTGACGGCAGGAGACAGAGGGTGGTGACAGACGGCTGCTTTAGTGACTGGAGGTCAGTAATCAGTGGTGTACCACAGGGATCTGTGCTGGGCCCCCTATTGTTCATCATTTATATAAATGACATAGATGACTATGTGTGGGGTAGGATCAGTAAGGTTGCCGATAGCACAAAGATTGGCTGGGTGGTTAACAGTGAGGTTGTGTGTCTTGGGTTACAGATATAGACAAGGTGGTCAAATAGGTGGATAAGTGGCAGATGGAATTTAACACTAAAAAGTGTGAGGTGGTGCACTTTGGAAGGAGTAATTTGACAAGGAAGTATACTATGAAAGGTCTGACACTGGGAAGTTTCTGAAGAACAAAGGGATCTTGGCGTGTTTGTCCACAGATCTCTGAAGATAGAAAGGCAGGTTAAAAGGGTGGTGAAAAAGGCATATGGCACACTCACCTTTATCAATCGGGGTATAGATTACAAAAGCAGAGAGGTCATGATGGAGTTGTATAGAACTTTGGTGAGGCCACAGCTGGAGTACTGTGTGCAGTTCTGGTCGCCACATTATAGGAAGGACGTGAACGCACTGGAGGGGGTGCAGAGGAGATTCACCAGGATGCTGCCTGGGATGGAACATTTAAGTTATAAAGAGAGGTTGGATAGGCTTGGGTTGTTGTCTCTGGAGCAGAGAAGACTGAGGGGTGACCTGATTGAGGTGTTCAAGATTATGAGGGGCATGGCAGGGTGGATAGAGAGCAGCTGTTCCCCTTAGTTGAAGGGTCAGCTATGAGGGGACATAAGTTAAAAGTGAGGGGTGGGAGGTTTAGGGGGTATTTGAGGAAAATCGTTTTTACTCAGAGGGTGGTGACAGTCTGGAATGCACTGCCTGGGAGGTTGGTGGAGGCAGGATGCCTCACATCCTTTAAAAAGTACTTGGATGAGTACTTGACACGCCATAACATTTAAGGCTATGGGCCAAGTGCTGGCAAGTGGGATTAGGTGGGCAGGTCAGGGCCTTTCATGTGTCGGTGCAGACTCGATGGGCCAAAGGGCCTCTTCTGCACAGTAGGATTCTGTGATCTTTCTCATCACATTCCATTCTTCCTCCATCCAGGCAAGAAAGATGAAAATCTGCCCCAGCATTCCAGAGTATTCTGAAGAAACTTTGAGAGTGAAAGATCATAATTTAATGAGAAGTAAAGCAAACACTGAAGCTAAATATTTATTAATTCAATCAGCAATCAAATAAAGCCTGCAACTTTTAAAAATGTATTTCTTCATTTTTTTTGCTTGAGGAGTGAGGGGTGGAAATTAGGGTGGGAAACCTGAGCTCCGCAGGGCCTTGACACAGTGCTGAGTTCAAACAGATCCCCATTATCACTGAAACAAGCAAGTTATCCTGTGATGAGGGGGGTTATTAATCTTTAAATAGGCTGTAAATATTCATGAAGAGCAGATAACGCCTATAGAACTGTTAAGCTGTCATGTTATTTAAATGTACAGCTCCTTAAAAATTGAAAAGACAACTGCATGTTTCTGTGAAAGTTGAAAAAAAACTGCTCTAATAATTTCAAAAGCTGTTTGTTGACATAAGCCTAAATGCTATCATTATAGCATTATTAATATCTGGCTTCTCTTTTCCACAATCTATCATTATCCTGGTGGGATGTTATATGTTTTATTGACAGCTTAAATTGATAATTAAAGGATTCATTGTCAATTATATGATCTCAACACCATCCAGGACAAATTTCCATTTTTATAAGAGATTAAGTACTTGAGGGGACTGGTAAATGCATTGAATGTTATTGAATGGGATTTATTTTAAAAAGTGAAATCTGCAAGACATATTTAGAACCTTATTTTATTTCATCCCACCATGAATGGATTCTGAGGTCTGCCTATGAGTAACTTGATATGGAGGCAGTAAGCACAACGAGTGTTGAGTTGGAAGGCATGTATTGACATTAGTTGGCATTAATGTAGTACTAAGCTGGCATCAACATCCAGGGGGTTACCATTGACTATAAACTCAACTGGACTAGCCACATAAATATTGTGGCTATAAGAGGCTAGGAATCCTATGGTGAGTAATTCATCTCCTCACTCCCCAAAGCCAGTCCATAATCTATAAGGCAAAAGTCAAGAGTGTGAATGAAAATGCTCTATTTACCTGGATGGGTGCAGCTCCAAGGCTCAAGAAGGTCAACACCATCCAGGATAAAGCAGACATCCCATCAACAAATATTCACTCCCTCCATCACCAATGCACAGTGGCAGCTGTGTGTACCATCTACAAGATGCACTGCAGGAACTCACCAAGGTTGTTTGCCAGCACCTTTCAGACCCGCAACCACTATCACATAGAAAGACAAGGGCAGCAAACACACAGGAACAGCACCACCTGGAATTTCCCCTCCAAGTCACACAATCATGACTTGGGAATATATTGTTCTTGCTTCACTGTCATTAGATCAAAATCCTGGAACAGCACTGTGTGTACCTACACCACATGGATTGCAGCAGTTCAAGAAGGCAATTTATCACTACCTTCTCAAGAGTATTTCAGCGTGGGCAATAAATGCTGGGTGGCACGGTGGCACAGTGGTTAGCACTGCTGCTTCACAGCGCCAGGGTTCAATTCCGGTCTTTGGTGACTATCTGTGTGGAGTTTGTACATTCTCCATGTTTCTTCTGAGTGTGCCAGTTTCCTCCCACAGTCCAAAGATGTGTGGATTAGGTTGATCGGCTATGCTAAATTGCCTCTTAATGTCACGTGGACTCGCAGGGTAAATACAAGGTGTTACTGGGACAGGGTCTGGGTGGAATTGTGGTCGGTGCAGGCTCATTGGGTCTAATGGCCTCTTTCTGCAATGTGAACATTCTATAAAGGGGCATGAGGGATGGGTAGAGGGGCATAGATTGAGTATATGAGGGACCATTGTGTTGGGTGGGGGGTATAAGGTGGCATGAGTTGGCATGGATTTGGCATGAGGAATGTGGGGGAGGTGAAGAGGTGTTAGGGCTGAGGGCTTGAGGGCCATTGAGGATTACAACTGGGACAAAGTCCCAGTGCACCGAGTTGGGTCATTTAACAGCCCACCTCAGCAACAGGCAACTCCTGTGGTTGACTCCAAACTCTTCCCAGGGGCAGCGGGTCTGACTCCAGTAAACATCCACCCGACCTGGGAACGAAAATTCATCCATCCTGGGACTCTCCTGAGTTACGTTTGCATGGTTTGGAATTTTCCTGGCTCAGGAGCAAAAAATCAGCCTAAAATGTGAATTGACTTACATTAATGGGACAGATATCCCATTAATCTGGATTCTACTATTGATTCGATTGAGTTATTGTGAGAATCTGCCATAAATCCACACAGTGCTGAAACTCAAAATGGAAAATTTCCAATCTAAGCAAAATAAAGAAGCCAGCTGAAAAGTAACTGAAATATTTTTGTGTAATTAGTAAGAATATGTAAATTAGCAAGGGGGTTTTGAAATATACACATTTCGATGGATCTCACCGATCATTGCTCATGGTCAGTCAATAGTTAGACTGTTACAAGGTGATGTGGGAGCTACAGGATTCCACAGAAAGGGTTTGGAAAAGAAAGAAGAGTTCTTTCTACTGGTTAGCATGTTGTTTGCAAGTTCAGTATACATATTTAAATGAAATAATATATTTATTTAATACACTGGAAGAACACACCTATTGTCAGCGCATCCACCTTCGAAAATATGTTGAGCAGTATTCGTCCAACTGGAAATGTGCTTTGTTTCCTTTTTGGTTTATTAGCTTCTGGTTATTATGAAAGAAACAAGTGCTGCATGGCCAAATTTCTCAACATGTTTATTTATTTATTTATGTCACAAATAGGCTGACATTATCACTGCAGTGAAGTTACTGTGAAAATCCCCTGGTCGCCACACTCGGCGCCTGTTTGGATACACTGAGGGAGAATTTATCATGGCCAATGCACCTAACCAGCACATCTTTCGGACTGTGGGAGGAAACTGGAGCACCCGAAGGAGACCCATGCAGACATGGGGAGAGCGTGCAGACTCCACACAGTGACCCAAGCTGAGAATCGAACCCGAGTGCCTGGCGCTGTGAGGCAGCAATGCTAAACACTGTGGCACCGTGCCGCCCGTGTTGATTATACCCATATCAACCATTCTCTGTCTGTGCACACCTCAAGACCAGAAATTCCCGCTTGAGCTCAACGGACCTTTGAATGGTGTGCCGGATTTTCCATCTCACCCACTACGATTCCCACGGCGAGCGAGACAGGTGAATTTTGGTCATTGAGAACAAAACGTGACCTAGTACTGGCCACAAGGTGCACCATTCTAAACATTGCACAACTCAAGCAAAAACTCTTGGCACAATGTTATTGGCCGTTCACGCCACACTCCTACTGCGGCGAAGTCAGAGAATTTGGCGCCCAGCTAAATCTCCATTCACTGCAGCGAGATGGGAAAATCCCACCAGTGTGAATGGCCATAACATTCCAGCCCCTAAGTTTTTGCTTCTTCTCTGTTAACGTTTTATCCATGTTGCTGCATCTCCTCTTACACCATTACCCTGAATTGTTCCATCAAACATCCATGAGACATCTACCAAAAGTCTTCTAAAATTGATATCTGCTACATGTACAGCATTTCATTTATCAAAAAAAATCTTAATTTTATCAAAAATGACTTGCCTTAAAAAAATCCATGTTTTTGTTTAATTCATTATTTCTAATACTCATGAGTTTAATCTTGTTTCTAAGAATTTGTCCATGACTAACATGTGTGGATTGGCTGGATTGGCCATGGTAAATTTGTCCCTTAGTGTCAGAGGGACCAGCAGGGTAATTACATGGAGTTACAGGATAGAGCTTGGGTGGGATTGTGGACAGTGCAGACTAGATGGGCCAAATGGCCTCCTTCTGCACTGGAGGGATTCTATGATTCTGACACAAGACGCACTTGACTATAATTACTGGTTTTTCTTTTCTGTCTTGAACAACACTGGCTACTCTCCAAGCCAAAAGTATAATTTGCATATTTAACAAAGAATTGGAAAACTGTGACCAGAACCTCTACTATAATCAATCTGGTTTACTTCAACAGCTTAGTGTACACTTCATCTCTGCCCAACAGCTAATTTAACTTGAGTTCTGCTAATTTTTTTCAGAACAAATTCTTCTTCTGAAATTATAACTGACAGTTGTTCTGTATCCTACTCCAGTACATCTATGTTCTCACTTCCACCCTTATATTCCCTCTGCAAGATCTCAAATATACCTCGATATCTTAAAATCACATTCAATAATATTATGATTCCTTTTTTCAAGATGTTTCTTGCAGTCACATTTTGTTAACTTATTTGGTTCATTACTCATCATTACATTTAATATGGGCTTATCCCTTGTTAGTTCTAAGATCAGAAATTTGTCTTGAATATCTTTTAGAAATTCATTGCCTTTACAAATTGAGCTATTCCGCTTTTTGAGAAAATTATAATCTCCCATGCTATTGTTTCGCTGCAAGCTTGCTTTATATTTATAAACTCCCATTACATCAGTATGGTCAGCAAGTGCGTAGACAGCTCCAACTGAAGTCTTAAATCCTCTACTGCTCCTTATTTTTACCTCTAGCTTTTCCAATGTCTGTTCATCCTTACTGAAATCCTTTCTTTCCACCGTTGTGCTAAGGGTAGAATTTGTATTGACTTGACCAACAGTGAGCAGGTTGCTCACAATTCAGGATTCTGCCACACACTTTGGCATTTTAACATCAAAGCATGTCTCTGAAGTCTCTTAATGTGAAATTATTCAGTTTGGTCGGAAGAACACGGAGAGTGAAAATAAAAGGTACAGTTCTAAAAGGGGTGCAAAAGCAGAGGGACGTTGGTATACCCGTGCACCCCGCCTGATTAACAACTGGGTCTTCAGTGGGGTGGGAAGCAGTCACTTCTGGTCACAACAGCAGGTAAGTCTGCACTGAAATTGTGGGCTGGGGGTGAGAGAGGGGGAGATGGTCAATTGCAGAAGAGGTTGTGGGGGAGGGGGTTGGGGGGGCGGGGGGGAATGGTGATAGCTGCGAATCCTGAGGTGGGGTTATGGAGAAGAAAGTTGGAAGCCTCAGGGAATGCCATTGGGATCTTTGAGGCTCCTCAGGCGAACACCTGGATCCAGGAAGTGAGTGCCTCCAAACGTATGTCCTGAATCCATCAAATACCAGCCTTGTGCAAACTGCCAAATTACCCGATTCTCAGGAAACAGGGCCGACAACAGTGAGTGCTCAAAAATAGAGTAGCAATGAGGCTTACAGCTTCATTGCCATATTGAAATTGCAACATTAGATTCACCACCCACCCACCTTCCGGCCTCTAATATAAAAGTTTAACATAACTTACTTGCTTTTGTACTCTATGCATCAATTGATAAAGCCCAGCATGCTGTACACATTATTAGCTCAATCAGTCCTGCCACCTTCAAAGGTTTCTGCACACGTACACCAAAGTCCCTCTGCTCTTGCATCCCTTTTAGAATTATACCTTTTATTTCATCTCTCCATGTTCTTCCTGCCAAACTGAATAATTTCAGTCTTTTGCATTAAATTTAATCTGCCACTTGAACACCCATTCACCAACCTGTCCATGTTCTTTTGAAGTTCTACATGTTCTGCATAGTTCTCAATATTTCCAATATTTTTATCATCTACAACTTTTGAAATTGTACACCATGATCTGGGACATTAACAACTCCGGTACAGCAGGGGTCCAAACACGAATCCCTGGGAAAATTCATGATAAATCTTCCTGCAGTTCAAAAGTGACAGCTCAGTTTGCAGTTACTTGGCCAATTTCATCTCCATTTTGTTACTGTCCCTTTGTTACGGTCCATAAGCTCTAACTTTGCTTCTAAATCTATTGTACAGCACTTATTCAAATGCCTTTTGAAAGGGCATGTACAACTGATCAACAGCGTTATCAATCCTCTCTATGGGGCGGCAAGGTGGCACAGTGGTTAGCGCGACTACTTCACAGCACCAGGGTTCGATTCCCGGTTTGGGTCACTGACTGTGTGGAGTTTGCACGTTCTCCCCATGTCTGTGTGGGTTTCCTCCGGGTGCTCCGGTTTCCTCCCACAGTCTGAAAGACATGTTAGTTAGGTGCGTTGACCCGAGTAGGCGCCGGACTGTGGCGACTAGGGGAATTTCACAGTAACTTCATTGCAGTGTTAATGTAAGCCTTACTTGTGACTAATAAATAAATAAATTTTACTTTACTCCATTAGCGCATCAAAAAAACTCGAGCTAGTTTGCTAAACATGAAAGTAAAAACAAAATACTGTGGATGCTGAAAATTCGAAATTAAAACAGAAGCTGCTGGAAATACACAACAGGTTTGGCAGCATCTGTGGAGAAAGAAACAGAGTTAATGTTTTGAGATGAATACGACCCTTCTTCCTCCAATGAGCCAGGAGGCACCTAACTCCTTGCCCACCATCACCCTGCACAGTGAAATCCCTGGGGTTGGGCACTTGCTGTGAATCTTTGCTGTCCCTGAATAAATCCCAACTGTTGTGAGATATGGCCCTAAAATGGCCATTAATTAGCCACAAGGCACTCAATTGGCTCAACAGCAGTGGAATGAAGCAAATCTGAGATGTGGCAAGTAACCCACCACCTGATTGCACAAAAGCTGTCACCATCTACAAGGTAGGTCCCCTGACAGCCCCCCTGTCACTTGTAAGATTGTGCCAGAAGGTGCAAAAGGCCGGTAGACACGTCAGCTATAGCATTTGACGGTTCTGCTTCCCCCTTCCATAGAATCTCGTAGAATCTCATAGAATCCCTACAGTGCAGAAGGAGGCCATTTGGCCCATTGAGTTTGCACCGACCACAATCCCACCCAGGCCCTATCCCCATAACCCCATGCATTTACCCTAGCTAGTTCTCCTGACACTAAGGGGCAATTTAGCATGGCCAATCCACCTAGCCCGCACATCTTTGGACTGTGGGAAAAAACCGGAGCACCTGGAGGAAACCCACACAGACACAGGGAGAATGCGCAAGCCCCACACAGACAGTCACCCAAGCCGGGAATTGAATCTGGGTCACTGGTGCTGAGAGGCAGCAGTGCTAACCACTGTGCCACCATGCCACCCCACCTGTGTCCCCTTCCGGTTCCCCTGTTGTTCAGCCTGCTCAGTAAGAAGTCTCACAACACCAGGTTAAAGTCCAACAGGTTTATTTGGTAGCAAATACCATATGCTTTCAGAGCACTGCTCCTTCATCAGATGGAGTGGAAATCTGCTCTCAAACAATGCAAACAGACAGAATCAAGTTGCAGAATACTGATTAGAATGCGAATCCTACAACCAGCCAGGTCTTAAATGTACAGACAATGTGGGTGGAGGGAACATTAAACACAGGTTAAAGAGATGTGTATTGTCTCCAGTCAGAGATGTGTATTGTCTCCAGTTCAGCCTGCTGCCAGGAATGGAGTGTGGAGTGCTTTAACATCCAACCCATGGGTACTATTCATGAATTTTATGCCTGTTAGGCATGTAAGGTTGGTGGGGCAACCCCGATTTCCGTTTCCAGCCACGAACATCAAAATGATGTGATTTCACACTGGCTGGCCAATTAAGGGCTGTTCAGCGTGAAACATGTCCCTACAATTGGAGAGGGACAGCTGGCAGGGGAAGGAATGAATGGAGACCCAGTGAGTGGAGTGGAGTGGGGGTTCAAATCAGCTGAAGCAGCAGTATCCTGAAGACTGCCAGGAGTTATGGAGGAGGCACGGGGTGCTGTCCAAATATAAGCTACAGTTATATCATCAGCACCCGCTTAACATGCCTGGTGGGAGGACAATGCAGGTGGGCACTCTTCCCTGGGCACTTCCACGGCTTGTGGCTTTTGCTACCAAATAAACCTGTTGGACTTTAACCTGGTGTTGTTAAACTTCTTACTGCACTTCCATGAAGGCAGTGAGTGCTAGATGGGACTTCCTAATGCCACAGGATGGCAAGAGGAGACCGGAAGCTACAACGGCAGCAATGGCTCGCTGCATCCACCATGGAAAAACCTGTTGTGGGGAGAGGGGAAACCCTGGCCAATATTCAAAGCAGGTTTCTTTCTCTCTTTCTCAGGGGTGTCAAACTTTTGTGAGAGATTTTTTAAATTGATCCAGATTCAAGTATAAAGTTATTTAGATATTCTCTGCAGTTTTGACAATTGACAAATTATAAATGGACAGTTCGTCACTGGTCACAAATCACAAACTAAATCAGTCACATATCATTCCTTAAAACCAAATTATTTCTCTCAATCCTGTAACAAATAAAATTTGACACAGTTGCTAGGTAGGAGGAGAATTTAAACCGCAGTCCTTTTTAAATGAAGTCAACAAGTCAAATGTTGGTGAAAATAATTTACTTTGCAACACGGCTTACATTGCCATTTTTTGAATTTGACATGAAAGAAGGGGGCTGTTAGCGAAAGGTAGTGTGGCTAACCATCGCGATGATTTCGGCGGATCGAGAAGGATAATGTACCATAGTCGCAGCGGCATAAGTTCTTATTTGGACTTTGATAAGGACCATTGTGATACTCAGAGCTAATGTGACAATATGTTGGCATTCCAATGATTAATGATGCGTGACAATGCTTTATCTTGGTGAAGCAATACTTTAACAAAACAGATGTACATTTTGTCATGCGTTGACTGTAACTTCACTAACAGATTGTGGTCAGAATGTTAAGAAAACAAAGGTATTTTGAAAGGATTTGTATTTGGATTGGTAAATATTAGAAATAAGGTAGAGTTTAGAGTGGGCTTAATTTAATGCTTCTGTGCCTGGAAGGGTAAAACATATTGTTAGATTCATGCTGGACAAAGGTGTTTATATGTGTGGGGGTTGGTTTCAATTCCAACTGTGATTCTATTGTGTTTAGAATGGGTTATAGCATGAAGAGTACATAGGAGTAGCCGTGGTTGCTTAGTTTTAATTTCTGGCTGAATTTGCTTGCAGTTGGAGACAGACACTTAACACTTTGGGGTGGCATGGTGACACAGTGGTTAGCACTGCTGCCTCACAGCATCAAGAGACCCAGGTTCAATTCCTGGCTTGGGTCACTGTCTGTGTGGAATTTGCACATTCTCCCCGTGTCTGTGTGGGTTTCCTCTGGGTGCTCCGGTTTCCTCCCACCGTCCAAAGATGTGCGGGTTAGGTGGATTGGCCATGGTCAACTGCCCCTTAGTGTCAGGGGGATTAGCTAGGGTAGATGCATGGGGTTATGGGGATGGAGGTTGAGTGGGATTGTGTTTGGTGCAGACTCAATGGGCCGAATGGCCTCCTTCTGCACTGTAGGATTCTATGATTCTATCTCTCAACTCTGCCAGAAGAAAGATTAGACAGGACAGGGAGTTACAAAGAGGCAGGCTTCACAAATAACCTAATACAGTCTATATAAACAGGGAATTGAGACATATAGGATGTCTGAAGAAAACTGAAGTTAAGGGAACAGAGACCAAGGTATTGTTCAGGAGAATTCGAAGGAGAAAATAAACAGTGTTCGGAGTTAAAGGGACAGTTGCAGTATCCAGATATAAAGTGGGGAAGCAAACTTAAGAGATAAATCAAAAGTTTGATGCCATCTTAAGAGAGTCTGGGAGTCAATAGTTAAAGCAGTTGTGAATAGTTTGAAGAAAGCCACGACAAAGAAATCCTAAGGGGGAAGTGGTAAAGCACAAATGCTGGGTTCATTGTTAAAAGTGGAGTGGAAGCTTTGTTTAAAAGAAACATTTGGAAAACCTGGACTTGATTTTGTAATGCAAAGTGCTAATGGAAAGCAGTATTGCGAAAGAAGACTTTAAAGCATGAATTTTTTGCAAGTGGATGTGGTGAACCATAGATGGTTACCACTATGGGTACTGAACCATAGATGGTTATCACTATGGGTACTTGTACATATGTTACTCTTGTTACTGTTGGGGTTAGGGTTGGGGTGTTCCACCTGTTGGTATTGTTCTGTGGTACACTCCGGTTGGCTCCGCCTTCCTATAGGAGTATAAAGGTCACTGCACTTCCTAGTGAGCCTTTAGTCTGGGATTGTATTGTTAAGCAGTATGCTCTATTCTTGTTGCTAATAAAAGCCTTTATTTTCTGGGTACGATCCAGCCTCCCGAGTGAATTAATCACGCATCAATTTTATGAGCAACAATTTTTGTTTTGAAAAAAAACACCATGGAGCAAATGTTAAAACCCGATCGGCTTCCCTTAGATCCGCGTGCCGCTGGAGCGTCGAATACTTTCGACCATTGGTTGAAGTGTTTCCAGGATTATATCGACGTCTTAACAGCAGTCCAAAATGACGCCGACAGATTGCCGGTCCTCCACGCAAGGGTAAGCGACACTGTGTATGCAACAATCCGCGATTCACAAGACTACAAAGAGGCCATCGAATTACTCAAGAAGCTGTACCATAAACCGCCAAACGAATTTCATGCTCGTCACCTACTAGCCACTCGACGGTGGCAGCCCGGCAAAATGACGGGACAGTACCTGCGCGAACTTCAGCAGCTAGCCAGAGCCTGCAATTGCAAGCCAGTGTCGGCTACTCAATACACTAACGATCTGATCCGAGATGCGTTCGTGGCGGGAATCGGCTCATCCTATATTCGCCTGCGGCTGCTAGAGCAAGGTAACTTGGACCTAGCTAAGACGGTGGAATTGGCTGATGCGATGGAAACGGCCTCCAGAAGTCTTGAAACTTACCCCACCGACCACGTGGGAACATCATGGGAAGTACAGCCACCGACTCAACTCTACCCAGCGGCTCCTAGGAAATGCGCGATCGTGCTTTCAACCTCGGACCTGACGGCGGCGGCAGCTCCAGGAGGCCCACGGTGCTACTTCTGTGGATTGGCGAAGCACCCTCATCAGCGATGTCCGGCCAGGACGGTATTTTGCTCCGCTTGTGGGAAGAAAGGGCACTATGCTAAAGTGAGCCGAGCGAAGCCACCTTCGAAGCCAAGCAGTGCTGCATGTGACTCCCCAGGATCCGTCTCCTCGTCTCCAGCTTCGTCGATGTCTTCAACCACGTGCGATTCACGGGCGCTGCCATTCCTGAGGACAACGACGCAAGACACGTGCGACCTGCGAGTGCCGCCACTTTCAACGCCATCGACCACGTGCGATCCATGGGCGCAGCCATTTTGGTCAACACCGGCCGCAGACAACCAGCAGGGGTCCTCATCATCGACCATCTCAGCTGCCTGCAGTTGCACTCGGGATTCAACAGTGGCGTCAATCATCCTGGACCAGGCCAAGCCTCACAGACTCGACAAGTCCATGATGGACATAGAGGTAAATGGACGTCTGATACATTGTCTGTTTGACAGCGGGAGCATGGAGAGTTTCATTCATCCGGACACCGTGAAACGGTGTGCTCTCCGAGTACAAACTGTCAGGCAGACAATTTCTATGGCGTCGAGGTCCCGATCTGTTACCGTTCTTGGGAGCTGCGTGGTAACTCTAATGGTGCGGGGCACAGTTTATGAGAACTTCAGGCTCCTCGTGCTACCGCACCTTTGCACTCTGGTACTCCTGGGACTAGACTTTATGGTCCACCTGAGGAGTGTGACCCTGCAGTACGATGGGCCACTCCCTCCACTTTCAGTGGGAGAACAGCAGCCTCCAAATTGCCCAGCGCGCTCCACGTGCAGTCTCTCGACACTCAAAATCACCCCGCCTTCTTTATTTGAAAATCTCGTGCCAGGCTGCAAGCCCATCGCAACTAAGAGCAGGCGTTACAGCGCTGAGGATCGGATCTTTATTCGATCTGAGGTTCAGCGGCTCCTCAGGGAAGGGATCATTCAACCTAGCACTAGCCCATGGAGAGCACAAGTCGTGGTGGTCAAGACTGGAGAAAAGCCCCGGATGGTCATAGACTATAGTCAGACCATTAATAGGTACACGCAGCTGGATGCGTATCCTCTCCCATGCATATCTGACATGGTCAACCAGATTGCGCAGTACCAGTTGTTCTCCACCATCGACTTGAAGTCAGCCTACCACCAGCTCCCCATTCGCCCAGAGGACCAAAAATACACGGCCTTTGAGGCGGATGGCCGTCTCTACCACTTCTTAAGGGTCCCTTTTGGCGTCACTAATGGGGTCTCGGTCTTCCAGCGGGAGATGGACCGAATGGTGGACCAAAACGGGCTACGGGCTACCTTCCCGTACCTGGACAATGTCACTATCTGCGGCCATGACCAGCAGGACCACGACGCCAACCTCCTGAAGTTTTTACGCACTGCGTCTCACCTGAATCTGACCTATAACAGGGAGAAGTGTGTATTCAGCAAGCACCGCCTAGCAATCCTCGGATACGTGGTGGAAAACGGGGTCATCGGCCCCGATCCAGACAGTATGCGTCCCCTCCTTGAACTTCCCCTACCCACTAGCATCAAAGCACTCAGAAGATGCTTAGGCTTCTTCTCGTATTACGCACAGTGGGTTCCCAATTATGCGGACAAAGCCCGTCCGCTCATAAAATCGACCTCTTTTCCCCTGGCAGCAGAGGCTCGCTTAGCCTTTGAAGGGATAAAAGCTGACATCGCGAAAGCCACGATGCACGCTGTCGATGAGTCCATCCCCTTCCAGGTGGAGAGTGATGCATCTGATTTCGCCCTGGCCGCCACACTTAACCAGGCGGGCAGGCCCGTCGCCTTTTTCTCTCGCACCCTCCAAGGCCCTGAAATTTGGCACTCCTCTGTGGAAAAAGAGGCTCAGGCCATTGTGGAGGCCGTCCGGCATTGGCGCCATTGTTTGGCTGGAAAACGATTTACCCTGCTCACGGACCAGCAGTCCATGGCATTCATGTTCAACAACACGTTAAGGGGTAAGATCAAAAATGATAAAATCTTGAGGTGGAGAATCGAACTCTCCACCTACAACTATGATATCATGTACCGTCCGGGGAAGCTCAATGAGCCCTCAGATGCCCTGTCGCATGGAACATGTGCCAGTGTGCAGGAGGATCGGCTACAGGCCCTCCACAATGATCTCTGCCATCCGGGGATCACTCGGCTCTTCCATTTTGTAAAGGCCCGGAATCTGCCCTACTCCATAGAGGATGTCAGGTCGATAGCTCGAAGCTGCCAGGTATGTGCTGAATGCAAGCCGCACTTCTACCGACCTGACAGGGCACACCTCATTAAGGCCACTCACCCTTTTGAACGACTGAGTGTTGATTTCAAGGGCCCCCTTCCTTCGACAGATCGGAATGTGTACTTCCTCAACGTGGTTGACGAGTACTCCCGATTCCCTTTTGCCATTCCCTGTTCAGACATGTCCGCTGCCACGGTCATCAAAGCCCTGCAGAGTCTTTTTACCCTGTTTGGCTACCCCAGTTATATCCACAGTGATAGGGGTTCGTCGTTTATGAGCGACGACTTGAGGCAATACCTGCTCTCTAAAGGAATTGCCTCAAGTAGGACTACGAGTTACAACCCCAGGGGTAACGGGCAGGTCGAAAGAGAAAACGCTATAGTCTGGAAGGCTGTCTTACTGTCGTTGAGGTCTAGGGGTCTTCCAGTCTCCCATTGGCAAGAGGTACTTTCTGATGCGCCCCATTCAATCCGGTCCCTCCTGTGTACGGCAACCAACGCTACCCCACATGAGCGGATGTTTACCTTCCCTAGGGAGTCTTCCTCTGGGACCTCACTGCCGTCTTGGTTGACGTACTCAGGACCTGTCCTCCTGCGGCGGCATGTTAGGACCCGCAAGTCCGACCCTTTGGTTGAACAGGTCCATTTCCTCCACGCCAACCCTCAATATGCCTATGTAGCATATCCTGACGGGCGAGAGGACACGGTCTCTATCCGAGATCTGGCGCCTGCAGGGGACCTGGAAACCCCCGTCGCTCCCGCACCCCTGGTTAGGGTTCCTTTGCCCATTCTCTCCCCTCCTGACACGGCGCGGGCAGTATCGGGACCTCCACTTAATCCTCTTACTCCCGTGTACAGCTTGCCTGAGTCCAGAAGATTGTCGCCACCTCGAAGTCCACCCGTCCGTGAGGAACTGGAGGGGTCACTGGACACCACCTTGGAGAGAGAGTCACCACGGTCACCAGAACCGGCGCTACCGCCAGTGCTGCGGAGGTCGCAGAGACGGTACGGACCTCCGATATGACTGAACTTGTGAATATATGGACAGTTCGTACTGTTTTTTTGCCCCAACAGCCTTTGCTTTTAAAGGAGGGGTGAATGTGGTGAACCATAGATGGTTACCACTATGGGTACTGAACCATAGATGGTTATCACTATGGGTACTTGTACATATGTTACTCTTGTTACTGTTGGGGTTAGGGTTGGGGTGTTCCACCTGTTGGTATTGTTCTGTGGTACACTCCGGTTGGCTCCGCCTTCCTATAGGAGTATAAAGGTCACTGCACTTCCTAGTGACCCTTTAGTCTGGGATTGTATTGTTAAGCAGTATGCTCTATTCTTGTTGCTATTAAAAGCCTTTATTTCCCGGGTACGATCCAGCCTCCCGAGTGAATTAATCACGCATCAGTGGAGTTTAGAAAAGTGGAATTTGGAAACTATCATGCGACAATTGTCGGACAATACAGCAGGATATAGATAGGCTGGAAAATTGGGCGGAGAAATGGCAGATGGAATTTAATCCAGATAAATGCGAAGTGATGAATTTTGGAAGAACTAATGTAGGAGGGAGTTATACAATAAATGGCAGAGTCATCAAGAGTATAGAAACACAGAGGGATCTAGGTGTGCAAGTCCACAAATCCTTGAAGGTGGCAGCACAGGTGGAGAAGGTGGTGAAGAAGGCATATGGTATGCTTGCCTTTATAGGACGGGGTATGGAGTATAAAAGCTGGAGTCTGATGTTGCAGCTGTATAGAATGCTGGTTAGGCCACATTTGGAGTACTGCGTCCAGTTCTGGTTGCCGCACTACCAGAAGGACGTGGAGGCTTTAGAGAGAGTGCAGAGAAGGTTTACCAGGATGTTGCCTGGTATGGAGGGTCTTAGCTATGAGGAGAGATTGGGTAAACTGAGATTGTTCTCCCTGGAAAGACGGAGAATGAGGGGAGACCTAATAGAGGTGTACAAAATTATGAAGGGTATAGATAGGGTGAACAGTGGGAAGCTTTTTCCCAGGTCGGAGGTGACGATCACGAGGGGTCACGGGCTCAAGGTGAGAGGGGCGAGGTATAACTCAGATATCAGAGGAATGTTTTTTACACAGAGAGTGGTGGGATGCGCTGCCAAATAGGGTGGTGGAGGCAGACACGCTGGCATCGTTTAAGACTTACCTGGATAGTCACATGAGCAGTCTGGGAATGGAGGGGTACAAACGAATGGTCTAGTTGGACCAATGAGCGGCACAGGCTTGGAGGGCCGAAGGGCCTGTTTCCTGTGCTATACTGTTCTTTCTTTAATCATCAGAGCGATTGTAAAGAAAACTCCACAGTCACTTGAGGTTCAGAGTGGAGAGTGTATTTGTGTGCTTAAAGGGACCTTGTATTACTGAGACCATTGTAGTTTAAGATATACTTTGCAATCTGTGTTAATCTTAAAATCTGTTTGGAAGCTAAGGGGAAGAGTAAAGGAGTATTGTATCATAATATAATCTTTTCGCGTTTAATAGTTTTTTTTCTTGTTGTTAGAACTAATTAGCAGGCCTGTGACTGTTCCACTACCTTTTATATTAAATCAAGTAAAAGTTACAGTCTTTTGAGTCAGGGTTCCATTCTGGAATCTTCCTGTCCAGTTATAGCATCAATTGGGATTGGAACAGAACATATTATAAGTGCAGTTCCTTTTCCTTAAATCATGATGTGGGCAATGTTACAATGCTTGCATTTATTACCTTCTCCAGTTGCCCTAAAAAGATGGTGGTGAATCTTCCCCTTGAACTACAACAGTATGTGCACTGGAAGTACTTACCCTGATGGTGTATTTCCAAGATACGCACCCAACAATGATGGAGGAATGATGCAGTATATGTCAGGACATTGTCTAACCTAGAGTGGTACTTGGAGGTTTGCAATGTTTTGACTTTGCTATATTTAACTAATGTGGTGGTAGAGGGAGACATAAAGCTGTGACTTCTATTGTGCTCAGATAAAGCTTTAACATTCATGTTCAATCATGAAATAAGCTATTTCTGATGCAATAGCTTATGACTGGAATAAATAATTGTTGTTTATCCCTGAGGTCATTTATTTTGCTCAGAACAGCACTGTGTCATTGTGTGAAGCATTACTGTGAATGCAAAGCTCTAGTATAGTCAGCATAAACTGTTACAGCGTCCGTACAAACAGTTTTCAGACATTTCAAAACATTGTACATCTTGACAGACCAAATCATTAGCTTTTGCATGATTATTTCAGCTAATTCAGTCAATGGCATGGCTGGGTTACTACAATTAGAATCGCCTGTGTCACACTCATCAAGAGGAATGTTCATGGTTGTTTCTTGGCCCTACACTCTGGCCTTCCAAATGTTTTCCTGCACAACACTGCACAGAAGAGACACCTTGGAGTCCCACACATCCTTTTCTCTGCAGATACCTCATATACACATCTAAGTAGCCAACACTCAGATTCACCCTCAGCTTACTGCCCTCTCGCACCCCTACTTCACAGTCACCCTCCACAAACATGGTCCTTCCCTCTTTGCACAGACCATTATAGGTGCTCACACCTCTGTTTTCTCTTGCAGAAGAAATACACTACTTGATGAGAAGCAGAGACTTGGGCAGATGGTGGGGGATGGCCCTCCAGTGAATACATGCCTACTTACTCCCCTAGGAAGAGGTCTCGTTCCAACAGATATCAGATGTCATCAATAACCTGCTATAAGAACCTGTGTCTCCTGAGGAACTGATACTCAGATACAAAGAGGGCTGATCCTCAGGCTGTAGACCATGTGTTGGGGATCTCACCTCATTCCAGCTGGATCTCAGTATTAGTTCCCGCTATCCTGTGGAGGGACATGTGGCTAAAGCAATAAAGCAGCTAGTGCTGTTATCGGTGGTGTAGCTTTCCCCTCTTGTCCCTCATCAGATGTGCAAGCTGTGGTTACACAAGCTCTCCCATACTGTGGTAAAGGTTGGCAGTAGGGAAGCACAGCTGTAGGTAAGTGAAGAAGTTAGAAATCACCACTCAAGGAATTAAAGCACTACCTAAAATAGGAAGCAGCAGATTTAGTGTATTTGGATTTCCGAAAGGAATTTGATAAAGTGCCACATAAAAAGGTGACCGCACAAGGTAAGAGCTCTCGATGGTTCGGATGATGAGCAGGATTTTACAGCCTCGCTTGTCCTGAAACCGTAAAGTCCTACCCGCGGTCAACAGACCTTTCCATGGTCCGCTCCTCGCTCGCTCCGATTCCCATGGCAGGTGGGCTGGTAAAATTCCAGCCGATATGTCAGCATGCATAGAGGATTACGAACTAACAGGAAACAGTAAGTCAGGATAAGCGGATAATTTACAGGTTGGCAAAATGTAACTAATGGAGTTCCACAGAATCAGTGTTGGGGCTTCAATTATTTACGATCTATGTTGACTTGGATGAAGGAACCAACTGTACTGTAGTCAAATCTGCTGATAATACAAAGATTGGTGTGAAAACCTGTTTTGAGGAGGATACAATAAGTGTTTGCAAAGGGATATATATAGGTTAAATGAGTTGGTGAAAGTTTGACAGATAGAGTACAATGTGGGAAAAAGTGAGATTGTTCACTTCAGCAGGAAGAATAGAAAAGCAGAATATTATTTAAATGCAGCAATACTGCAGAATGGTGCAGCATGATGTCCATGTACATTAACGCAAAACATTAACATGTAAAGCAAATAATAGTTTTGAAGTTTATTTATTTGTTTCACACGTGGGCTTACATTAACACGGCAATGAAGTTACTGTGGAAATCCCCTCATTACCATACTCCAGCGCCAGTTCAGGAACACTGAGGGAGAATTTAGCATGGCCAATGCACCTAACCAGCATGACTTTCAGGCTGTGGGAGGAAACCGGAGCACCCGAGGAAACCCATGTAGACATGTGGAGAACGTGTAGACAGTTCCGCACAGACAGTGACCCAAGCCAGGAATCAAACCTGGGTCCCTACTGCTGTGAGGAAGCAATGTTAACCACTGTGCCATCATGCCGCCCCATTGTAAAGGCAAATGGAATGTTAGCTTTTATTGCAAAGGGGGGGGGCGTAATGGAATACAAAAGAATGGAAGTCTTGCTACCACTGTTCAGGACATTGGTGAGACCACACCTGGAGTAGTTTGTGTGGCTTTGGTCACCTTACTTAAGAAGGGTTATATTTGCATTAGAAGCAGTTTAGCAAAGGTTCATTAGGCTAATATCTGGGATAAGGGCTTATTTTACGAGGAAATTTTAAGCAGGTTAGGCTCTACTCATTGGATTTTAGAAGAATGCGAGGTGATCTTGAAACATATAGGATTCTGATGGGGGTTGACAGGGTAGATGCTGAGAGGATGTTTCATCATGTGGAGCTATCTAGAACTGGGAGCATGATTTAAAAATAAGGGTTCTTCCATTTAAAATGGAGGTGAGGAAGAATTTCTCCTCCCAGAGGGTTGTTCGTCTTTGAAATTCTGTTCCATAGTGAGCAGTGGAAGCTGGGTCATTGAATATGAATTAGAATTTTGATTAACAAATGAATCAAGGGTTAAAAGGGACAGGCAGGTGAGTGGAGTTAAGGGCACAATCATATTAGCCATGGCCATATTGAATGGTGGAGCATTCTTGGTAGGTCAAATGGCCTACTCCTGCTCCTATTTCTTATGATCTTATAATCTTCCTCAGTGTTGATATTTTTAACATATAACAAATAAATATTTATACACAAAGTACATGATCTACAGCTTACATATGCGCATATTAACAATTCAGTTGAGATTCAGTTTCATGTCAAAAAGAATAGCCACCTTTCTGTGTATTCTATCTATCTCATAAATGGAATTACTAAAATTAAAGATTTAAAAATTTCAGTATACTACACAACCTGGTAAGCCCCCAGGTTGACCAGCTTTCACTCAAAAAAATGAAGGATATCATCTGAGGATTAGATGTGTGGTAAAATGCAATGTTTATAAAGGAGTGAATAATCTGCAGCTTAATACATGGGACACTAGGAAGCTCTGTGGAACAAAGGGACCTTGGTGTGTTTGTCCATCGATCTCTGAAAGCAGAAGGACATGTTATTACGATAGTGAAAAAGGCATATAGGATACTTACCTTTATCAATCGAGGCATAGATTACAAAAGCAGGGAAATCATGTTGGAATTGTATAGAACTTTGGTGAGGCCACAGTTAGAGTACTGTGTGCAGTTCTGGTCGTCACATTATCAGAAGGATGTGATGCCCTGGAGGGGATGCAGAGGAGATTTACCAGGATACTGCATGGGATGGAACATTTAAGTTATGAAGAGAGGTTGGATAGGCTTGGGTTGTTTTCGTTAGAGCAGAGAAGGCTGAGGGATGACCTGATTGAGGTGCAAAAGATTATGAGAGACATGAACAAAGTGGATAAGGCGCAGCTGTTCCCTTTAGTTGAAATGTCAGTCACAAGAGGACATAGGTTCAAAGTGAGGGGCAGGAGGTTTAGGGGGGATGTGAGGAAAAGCTTTTTACCCAGAGGGTGGTGACAGTCTAGAATGCGCTGCCTGGGAGAGTGGTGGAGGCGGGTTGCCTCACACCATTTAAATAGTATCTGAATGAATACTTGACAAATCGTAACATTCAGAGTTATGGGCCAAGTGCATGCAGATGGGATTAGGTGGGAGTTCAGGTGTTTCTAATGTGTCGGTGCGGACTTGATGGGCTGAAAGGTCTTTTCTGCGCTGTATGATTCTATGATTCTATAATGATGCCATCTTCCCGCTGACTGAGTCTACACCTATTATCTTATTAGTTCATGTTACTTACTGGTCAATGTACAGTTCTCAAAGCACAAGTCGTATTTAATGACCTAATAATTGTTAATGCAAGGCCTCCAAACCCCTCTGCACTGGAGCAGGAACCATTTAGAAATATTCAACTCCCATTCCTATACATAATCAATTGTTAGAGATTTTTAAAATGTCAAATTTTATTTTTTCTTCCTTTTGTATTCTGTATTTGTGCCTTTCTTACCACAGTGTTTCTTGTCCCACTCTTTATTTTGCCTTTTGTACTTGAGTTGACTAAGTGGGTAAACTAATTCATCCCCTTTCTCTATTGTTCCTCTGTCTTTCAATCCTTAAATCTTCTGGCTAATGAGATACATTGTTGGTCTCGACATGAACTAAAGTCCCGGTGCCCTGTTACCCTCCTATCCCTTTATCAGTTCATACTTCCAGCAAGTTTGGGATTTTAAAAAATGAGCTGAAAGGTGCAGAAAAGCATCTAACAAATGGAGCAAGATCTGTACAATTTTATTTTTAATACTTACTACCTGAATTAAAATATATTCACTATTTTCTGAATGAATTAAATTGCATGACTGAAACCTCATGTTGGAAGTGTTACTTTGTTCGGATATCGCTGGAATACTACAACCGAGGAAAAAAAACTTGTAATTTGAAGTATTCCGATATTCACAGAGATGCATTGTTCTCAAAATCGCTATTAAATCCCTGAGAGCACAGCAAAGATCGTACTAGATCTGACCTATTTAGACCTTTCTGACCAACATAATAAAACACAAAAGGCCAAGAGACATGCAATGAGTCATAGAGAATAAAAAAGAAACCATCCTTCAGGCTATCAGCCACATGATCAATGTGAGAACTGTCCCAACTGGGAACGGGGTACTCAATATCTTAACACCATTAATTAGACCCTTGCTAATGCACTCCTGTTAAAAATGCAATGCTTTTCTCAATAGGCTAATTTTCTTACGCCTGGAGCCAGATAAAATGTTGTGGAAGTGGCTACGAAAACCTTTTATCATAAGATACAGTTACAGGTAAAGTTCAGAGTGGGAAAAGATTTGCTCTCTAATCTCATCCACTCTCCTACAACATCACAAAAAAACTTAAAATGTAAGTGGCTGCTTATTTGCAGGATTTCAAAAAGAAAAACTACATTCACAATTCAAAATTTCAACTCTTGTCTTCAAATCTAACATTTCTGCAAGAGCAACGTGTGGTAACTTTGGTTAAAAGTTTGGAAGTTGCCAGACGATTTCTACAAAAACAAATGATCTTAAGATGCTATGCAAAATAGGACAATAGTGAGTCTAGTTTTGAAAAATGCTGTGTATCTACCTGGATGATTAGTGTCACTGTTAATTGCTACTTTGTTATCTTTCTATGAGTGGCAGCTCTTTAGTCATCAGATATCGGCTCTGATTTTGAGGTCAGCAGCACAGGAACAGTACTTGCCATTCACCTTGCTGACAGCTTTCTGTAGCTTTTAAGAGTCGACTTGATTTCATCAGGCATCCATCTAATCCAGCACAGCAGTAGATCAGTGGCAATGTGAGAAAGGCAAGAAACAGCAAGGCTCTTTGACCAGACATGTAGAAGCAGCTTTTCAGGAAGTTGCAGAGACTCCATGGACCTTTGAAAATGGCAGAAGGGACCTGATTCTGGGATTTCCATTCCCATTCGTGGCACCCCCAATTTTCACTGGCATGCAAGTGCCCACACCCGGCATTCCTGGATCCAGTGTGAGAAAAGCATCTCCTAGCCCCCTGCTTTTTGTGTAGAGTCCATGAGACCTTAAGACATAGGAGTAGAACTAGGCCATTCAGCTCATTGCATCTGCTATGCCATTCAACTTTACCATGTTGGACCAGCTTCTCTAGGACGCATGGTTCACTGCCCTTCAGAGGAGTCATGAGCCAAAGTCTGGATGTGGGAAACGTTTGAAAGGTAAGTTCAAAAAGTATTATCCATGCCCCCAGTTCCAATGCATGACCATGCCCACCCCCAATGGCCCCTATGCCAACTCATGCCCCCATCCACTCCCAAGGTCCCTCATAGCCTCATTGGGAAAGAAAGATGAGGCCAAGAGGGAGAGATAATGGAGACGGATAGAAAAAGTTAAACTAGATGTTTAAAATCTCTATAGGTAAAATGAACAGATTGTTCTGACAGGGTCCAAATGTTAATTAACTAATGACATCTGAGGAAATTTAAAAAAAACAGGCTGTCATTTCAGAATCACTCACTTTACATTATAGTATAAAGCCTAAATATAGCCCAGAGACTTTCCACAGAGGAAGAAAGGCACCAAATGTTGAAACATTACGGAGAGAAGCAGTCCAGATTCATACTGGAAAGTCTAAATGCCTCATTCCCTCTCTGAATCTACAGTGACACAATTACATGCAGAATAATGAATTTGTTTATTATCTTCAAAATAAAAATGGGTGTCGTGCACCTGTACTCAGTGTAACCTAAAACTTGTCAGGGAAGATAGTCCAATAAATCTATTTCCAGTAGCTCAAAGTTCAGGTATGATATTAAATGCTGTAATAAGCCTTTCACATTTACCACAAAAATAATGGTAGCAATCTCCAGAGCAGCATAGTCCCTCCTTCCTGACATAGATATGAGTATTCTTTCACTCAAAAACATTTTTCTATTGTTCGTGTGAAAGTGTTGCCTTGAACAACAAAATATCTTTTGCAACTTCCTTTACGTTTACCGCGAACATGATTGAAAAATAGCCATCATCATGGTGTAAATACCATAAATATTTTATCTAAAAAGAACAATTACTAGACTGATTCCAATTTTTTACACATTTTGCACCTTGTGGTTTATTACAATTTGTCCATAAAAAGTTTCCTTTCCATAATTAGGAAAATGTTTATGGGTGGCACAGTGGCACAATGGTTAGCACTGCTGCCTCAAAACACCGGAGACCTGGGTTCAATTCCGGCTTGGGTCACTGTCTGTGCAGAGTCTGCATGTACTCTCCTCGTCTGTGTGGGTTTCCTCTGGGTGCTCCAGTTTCCTCCCTCAGTCCGAAAAAAGTGCTGGTTAGGTGCATTGGCCATGTTAAATTCTCCCTCAGTGTACCCGAACAGGTACCGGAGTGTGGCGACTAGGGGATTTTCACAGCAATTTCATTGAGGTATTAATGTAAGCCTACTTGTAACACTAATAAATAAAGTTACAGTGCTAAAGAAACTTTTTAAAGAACCATACCATATAATTTACCTGTCACAGATAAGATTGAAGGAATAATATGCTATTTTGAATGCAATTAATTTTAATCTTCCAGTTGCCAGGAACTCTGTGAACCAGTGTGCTCTATTTTTAATGTGATGTAACAATGTGAGGCAATGGGATCATTTGTTTTTCAGAAGCAGACTTCACAGGTGTGCAATGCATGGCTGCTCCTGAATAAAGCAAATATGAGAAGCACAAAAACACTAAAGGAGCTGGAAGCAAACTGGGAAATGTATTGTCAGGATGGCACCTGTCGAACACCTGCACTTTATGCAACCTGATGTCGTCTAACTGGTGCCCCACCCCCGTCTTTCAAATATACAAACACTTTTTCTCACAGGACGAAATATTTTACCTGTGAACAGAAAGCGAATCCTTACATTCAGAACACAAGAGTCAGAATGCTTGTTCACCTTCTGTGAAAATTGTTCTGGATTTAAATTAAAAAGTGGGGCATTTCCACGATGCTGTACAATCCACGCCAGATTGCAAAAGTTTACCCAAGGTCATCATTTCTACAACAATTTTTCTGCCCAAACGACAGCAGAATCAACTCTTTTAAAGAAATTGTTTACCTACTCCTTAACATAACAATGACATCAAAATATCAATATAATTATACCCACAGTGAGAAAGCAGTAAAATGGATTAAGTGGTAAGCATCCTACCAAACAGGTGACAACATCACTAGCTTCTCATTCTGACATTCTGTTTGCTTCATCTGTTAACCAATAAACAAAAACATGGAGGCCCGAGGGCACAGCTACTAACTCCCCCGAGTTCTCCTCATTCCTGAGCTCTGTGCATTCAGTCACCGCACGCCGCAGGTGATGCCAACAGGGAGCTGATTGCTGCTGCTGATTGCACACCTGGAGCCAGCGCAACTCCTGAGCCTCAAACCAACAAACCAACTGCGGCTACTCGACTATGGTTCATTTGACCAGAGAGTACTGCTCATACGTACAGATGACCAGAGCAAGAGAATGAGAGAGGGAGACAGCACCATTCACATTGACAGTTCAGATAACCGAAACAATACTCTGTTCACGCTGCCCACACAAACTGACAAAAATATCACACTTCTTGTTGGCACCCTTCCATCTACAAGAAATGATGGACACACAACAAACAATCCATTTGGGTGAGGTGTCTACATTTCGTGCAGCGTTGTTCGTGGCTATGGATGCCATCCTTACCTGGTCTGGCCTATATGTGACTTCAGATCTGCAGCAATATGGCTGACCCTTAAATGCCCTTTGAAATGGCCTAGCGAGCCACTCAGTTGAAGGACAATTAGGGGTGGGTGATAAATGCTGGCCTAGCCAGCGACACCCACATCCCATGAATAAATCAAAGAAAGACTGTGAATCATGCAACAAAATATCCAGAACTTTGAAAAGCTGTGTTAAGCTTACAAAGTCCACTCACCTACTTAGTGATCCTAATTGTACACAACGCATCCACAGAAATTGCAGAAAGTTTCTATAAAGGTGCCTTAGCCTTTCCTATAAAAATATAATTCCTTCATATCCACAAGCAACATTTCATCCATTTTGGTAGCCCAGCATTTTACGAGCTTCAATGCTCCAAAATGACTGGACACATTGAACTACTCTCATTCAACAATCTTTCGGCCTCTTCCCCAGATAATTCAAGAAATAAGGCTTCCCTTCTTTCTTCCAGTATGTAATAATTACACTTGAGTTTTATGAGCCTTAGTTCTGTACACACATCCACAGAAAACACTCAGTACAAACACTCAACCAGAGTACTTTCCATTTCACATCATAATATTCATAGCTGCAACAACAATATTATAGCGACTTTAACACTATCCGACAGTGCTTTTCAAGAGTGCTATGAACCAACATTTGATACCAAGATATATCAGGAGGTATTAGGACAGATGCCCAAAATTTGGGTCAAAAAGGCACATTTGACTGAGCCTCTTAAAAGCTGAAAGGGAGAGAACTTTAGGGAGGGAATTCCAGGGCTTAATTTTTTATGCAGCTGAAGGTCTGACCACCAATCATGTAACAGCTAAAATCAGGGATGCTGAAGAGGACAAAGTTAGATGAACGCAGACCTCTTGAGGGACTGGAGGAGATTGCAGAGATAGGGAGAAGGGAGGGCCAGGGGAACAATTACCCTGTCAAATCCATTCCTGGTATCATTCCAGTAACTCATTCTGCACCTTCTCCAAGGCCTTGACATCTGTCCTCAAATGTATTGCCCAAAGTTGGGTACAATAGTCCAGTTGCGGCATAACCAGTGATTTATAAATGCTTCACATAACATCTTTACTTTTGTTCTCTATTCTACTGCTTATAAAGCTTAAGATCCTGTATAACTTTTAAAAGCCTCCTAAATTTATTCTGCCACTTTCAAAGATTTGACTAAGTAAACTTCACATTTTACTGTTTTCAATTTCATCTGCTACGTGACTGTCGTTTCATCAATCTGTCTATGTCATCCTGAACTCTGTTGCTATCCACTCTCATTTACTACATTTCTGCATTTTGTGTTAACTGCAAATGCTGGAATAATGCTCTGTATGTCCAGTCTTAATATATACTGAAAGGAGCAGTAGTCCTAAAACCAACTCCTGGGGGACACCATGGTATATTTCCCTAAAGTGTGAAAAACGACGAGTTATCACTACTCTCTCCATTCTGTCCTTTAGATAATTTCATATCCATGTTGTTACTGACCCAATAATCACATGGGCTGCAACTTTGCTAACAAGCCTGTTTTCTGATTCTTTATCAAACCTCTTTCGAAAAACAAAATGCCTCACAACCTCATCAACCATCTCCGTTAGTTCGTCAAAGAACTCAATCAAGTTAATTAAAAATGATTTGCCTTCAACAAACACATGCTGACTGTCATTTATGAACTAACAATTTTCTTAAGTGCCAATTAATTATATCTTGGATTATTATCTCTAAATTTTTCCCCATTATCAATGTTAGGCCAATTGCCTGTAGTTGTTGGCTTTATCCTTCTATTTTTGAATAGGGATGTAACAGTGGCAGTGCTCAGTCTCCAGCACCATTCTGACATCTAAGGAGGGTTGGATGATGATGGTCATGATGTGGAGATGCCGGCGTTGGACTGGGGTAAACACAGTAAGAAGTTTAACAACACCAGGTTAAAGTCCAACAGGTTTATTTGGTAGCAAAAGCCACACAAGCTTTCGAGGCTCTGAGCCCCTTCTTCAGGTGAGTGGGAATTCTGTTCACAAACAGAACTTATAAGACACAGACTCAATTTACATGAATAATGGTTGGAATGCGAATACTTACAACTAATCCAGTCTTTAAGAAACAAAACAATGGGAGTGGAGAGAGCATCAAGACAGGCTAAAAAGATGTGTATTGTCTCCAGACAAGACAGCCAGTGAAACTCTGCAGGTCCACGCAACTGTGGGAGTTACAAATAGTGTGACATAAATTCTGATTCTAGGATCGCATGATAAAGACTCAGGAGGAAAAAAGCAGAAATATTTATGTGAAATAGTGTGACATAAACCCAATATCCCGGTTGAGGCCGTCCTTGTGTGTGCGGAACCTGGCTATCAGTTTCTGCTCCGCGACTCTGCGCTGTCGTGTGTCGCGAAGGCCGCCTTGGAGAACGCTTACCCGAATATCAGAGGCCGAATGCCCGTGACCGCTGAAGTGCTCCCCAACAGGAAGAGAACAGTCTTGCCTGGTGATTGTCGAGCGGTCACGGGCATTCGGCCTCGGATATTCGGGTAAGCGTTCTCCAAGGCGGCCTTCGCGACAGACGACAGCGCAGAGTCGCGGAGCAGAAACTGATAGCCAGGTTCCGCACACACAAGGACGGCCTCAACCGGGATATTGGGTTTATGTCACACTATTTCACATAAATATTTCTGCTTTTTTCCTCCTGAGTCTTTATCATGCGATCCTAGAATCAGAATTTATGTCACACTATTTGTAACTCCCACAGTTGCGTGGACCTGCAGAGTTTCACTGGCTGTCTTGTCTGGAGACAATACACATCTTTTTAGCCTGTCTTGATGCTCTCTCCACTCCCATTGTTTTGTTTCTTAAAGACTGGATTAGTTGTAAGTATTCGCATTCCAACCATTATTCATGTAAATTGAGTCTGTGTCTTATAAGTTCTGTTTGTGAACAGAATTCCCACTCACCTGAAGAAGGGGCTCAGAGCCTCGAAAGCTTGTGTGGCTTTTGCTACCAAATAAACCTGTTGGACTTTAACCTGGTGTTGTTAAACTTCTTACTGGATGATGATGGCCAGAGCTTTAGAATCTCCTCATTTAATTTCCTCAGTAACCGAGGATGTATCCTCTCTGGATTGGGTGACATTTCCATTGTGACCGCCGCAGCCCTTTTAAGTACCTCCTCTTTGCCTATTTTTATCATTGCAATTTCTGTGCTACCTCTTCCTTTACTGTGACAAGAAGACCTTCTGTTTAATCCCTATGGCCTCACCCTACCTTTGACTGCTCTTTTACTCTTTATAAGTTTATGGAAGAGTTTTGGGCTCCCTTTTACAATACTGTCAATCTATTCTCACACTCTCTTTGTTCCTCATTTTCTCCTTCAGTTCTTCTTCAGATGAATTATTTCACGAAAAGAACACTGCATGACTTGCTCACCAAGTGCTCATGTCCTCGTTGGGTAAATAGTCAAACATCATTCTTTCAGATAAAAAATTTCAGGCAAAACTCACAGTTGAAGCAATGACAAAAAAAATAATCCAAAAGCAGTATGTTTACTGCATACCAAAATATTGGGTGAGATTTTCCAACTGCGCAGACCCCAAGACTGGAAATTCCTGCCCGAGCTCAACACGTCTTTAAGTGGTCTGTTAATTTACTGTCCCACTGGCTGCAATTCCTGTGGCGGGCAGGATGGGAAATTTCCGGCCATTATATGCACATAATTGGAGTTCTTTCACAATCTTTTAATGCGATAAACTTTTGAATTCCGACAGAGATTTTCCTTACTGCTGTCAAATTAAGAAAATTAAATGGAGTAAATGAAACAAGTTAGGGTTGCTGCCTACACACATTCCTCAATTCCTGCGGCACTGGAAGGCAGCTTCTTTGAACAAGGCCTGCTTCATTCTCACTAGCCTTGTAATTATTGCAGACCCAGGACCACCAGTGTACTTTTTCCAATACTGAATATTTCTCTTTTAACTCATTTAATAGCTGTGGCCATTATGAATACTTGGCCAAGTTCCACTAGCTGAATGCCTGTTTACACAGTTGCTCAGGGGATTGACTGACTGTCTTATGAAGTTGTAATACTCTACTTTGATGCCATTTCAGAGTATGTGACCGTTTGTCTAACAACTTAATGGCCACTTTAAGGGATTAATTTATTTTTGATGAAGAACACTTGTTTTTAATGCAGAATCAGTGACAGTGGGGTAAATTTCTGGTTCCAACTGCCGTAGGAATTATTGTGGGTGGGACAAAAAATTTGATGGACCAGTTAAAGATCCATTAACTGGTCCATTGGTAGGAATTTCCAGTCTTGGGCAGGCGCGACTGCAAATCCCAACCAATGTATTTGAATAGTTTTATTAGATTGTCACTGTTTTTTTGCAACTGCATTTAAAAGAATTCCCATTGCTCTGCATGGCTCTTGAGGACTGTTCATATTGGATACTGAGTGAGTGACTGTGGAGGATACTCGGGGCATGGAGGGGCATAGAGATGGCATGAAGCATCTGAGAGGGCATGGGGGGTGGTATTGGGTAGCATGGGGGTGTGCGGCAATGTGACAAGGGTGAAGGGTGAGGTCTAGGGAGCATTTTAAAAGTGCTGAGAGTTGGGCTGCTGTCTGCGAGACCCATGGTGGGTCTTCTAACCAGTTCTCCTCTGCATCCACACTCCTCATGCATATCTGCGTGGATCACAGACTGCACCATGAACTTGAACCTAAAATGAAAAATCCTGGGCAAAGTCTGGTGTGCAAAGCCGGAAGCTGCAAAACTGCGCAAGTTGCGTATTCCTGATCCTTCATGAAAACCCAGTAGAAAAATAATTCCTCATAGGGTCAATTTCTGCATTCACAATTCTGATGGCAAACTCACCTGCGAGGTGTATATATTTGAATTTGGCTATATAATGTGCATGATTTCCAAATTCTTTTGATCTGGAAATTGTGTGGTGTAGCTGTCTAAATTTCCAATGTGCATATCAGCAGGCAAAGCCCCCCTGTAGGGGCGCAAAGTCAGAAAATAACGTCTTCGAGGTTAATTTGTTCTTAAAAGCTTTGAAGCATTACAGATTTTTGATTTGGGAAAATGTGCCACAAAAGTCATTTGAAAGCATCAGCGCTGAACCCATTTTTTCAACGCTCCTGACAAATGTTTCTGCAGGTGCAGTAATTGATCATTTCAATAACAGTCACTGCATAATGCATTCACAGTGCTACAGATCACAAACCAAGTCATGCTCTCCTGCCATATATTTCAGCCATTAAACCCACTGCGTAGACCCCCCCCTGCATAGCCACCCCTGCATGCCCCCCACTCAGGCCCCACCCCCATGGCACTCTCAGGTGGCCACTGGCCAATGGGCACGGCCCATCCGAGGGCTTCAATGACCTCCGAGGCCCCCAGCGTGACTATCACACCTGGTCTCCGCTAGTAGACCAGCAGTGATTCTTGCAACTTTAAATATGCTAATCAGCCTCTGAGCAGGTTCATGCCATTAGAAAGAGACCAGGATGATTGCAAACTGTTTGGTGCCGGGCGTGAACCCAATTACTCGACCCGCACGCTATTTCAGTTTAAGTTTATTTATTAGTCATAAGTAGGCTTACATTCACACTGCAATGAAGTTACTGTGAAAATCCCCTAATCGCCACACTCCACCGTCTGTTCAGATACACTGAGGGAGAATTTAGCATGGCCAATGTACCTAACCAGCATGTCTTTCAGATTGTGGGAGGAAACTGGAGCACCCGGAGCGAAGCCATGTAGACATGGGGAGAACGTTCAAACTCCACACAGACAGTGACCCAAGCCGGGAATCGAACCTGGGTCCCTGGCGCTGTGAGGCAGCTAACCATTGTGCCACCATGCCATTTTCAAGGATCAGGGTGATCTGCACCAGATGTAGCAAGGTTGGAAAATCACCCCCATTGTTCATTAAAGACAGTTCACTTTAAGCATGTCACTGTGTGCAGTTCCCCAGGATACACCAATAATATTTCAGATTGTCTAAAAATCCAATGTTTCTATCACAGTGTCTAATAAATTGTATTTGGTAACTTCGCAAAATTTTGGAAATAAAACCAGCTTTGTCAGTGAAAAGTTGTTTTTAAGCAGAAATGCTCTGCAAACATGTGTAAGATAAAAGGAGACTGGTGGGATTGTCACAGGTAAAGTGAAGTGGATTTGTGTGCATGCAGGGAGTTCAATTCCCTGAATTTAACGTCGGAATGTCAGCATGTTTCCGCCCGTTTCTGGGTTTCTGTGGGGCGGATTGAAGGTGAGCAGGGAAAATCCTCGACTCTGTCGGGTAAGTAATTCAAGTAGTTAAAGCCAATTAAACCTGTTTTAACCTTCACTTCTGGACTTCTGAGCCAGGGGTCTGTTTCCTGACCTGTCAGCTGCTCATCAAAGCCTCTGAGGTGAGCACACAGTAGGAAGAACTCCTTCAGTGAGCCTGACAAGCATTCACCAGTTACACAGATTAGTTCCTGTCACTTTTCTAAAATTCCCTCACTGGATGTGCACAGTGCTGGTTAGACCAATATTTATTGCCCATCCCTAATTGCCCTTGAGAAGCTGGTAGTGAGCAGCTTCTGCAGTCCGTGTAGTGTAGGTACATCCATTGTGCTAGTAGGAAGGAGGTTCCAGGATTTTTAACCAAACAACAGTGAATGAACAACAATTTTGTTCCAAGTGAGATGGTATGTGACTCAGAGGAGAACTTGCAGGTGGTAATGTAACCATGTATCTGCTGTCCTGGTTTTTCTATCTGGTAAAGGACGTGGATTTGGAAGGTGCTGTCGAAGGAGCTATGGCAAGTCGCTGCAGTGCAACTTGTAAATGGTACACACTGCTGCCATTGGGTTGGCGGTTTTAAGCTTAAGACAATTTATTAGCATCACAAGTAGGCTTACATTAACACTGCAATAAAGTTACTGTGAAAATCCCCTAGTCGCCACACTCCGGCACCTGTTCGGGTACACTGAGGGAGAATATAGCATGACCAATGCACCTAACCAGACCGTGGGAAGCAACCGAGCACCTGGAGGAAACCCACGCAGACACGAGGAGAACGTGTAGACTCCGCACAGACAGTGACCCAAGCGGGAATCGAGCCTGGGTCCCTGGTGCTGTGAGGCAGCAGTGCTAACCATTGTGTCCCGTGCTGCCCAGGGAGCAGATGATAAGGTGCCAGTTACCACAGATAGCAATGTATAAATTTACCTTTGAAGCCTCGGAAAATTTATCCAAAGACGGTTGTTGACATACATACCAATTATAAAAGTGAACAGCCGGCGTGGGTGATTGCCATATTTAAATGTCATTGGCATTTAAAGAGTGAGCATGTCTTAAACTCCCACACAGATTTACAACAGAGCCCAAGTCACACGTTTGATCCCTTAATTTTGCCGATTATAAGATACTGGTAATTAAAACATGCATTTGAAGGGTGAAAAATTGAGGCTGACTGTTAATGTGAACATAATATATTGTGGCTTACAAAGAGGATCAACTTATATGCATAAACATGACTTTCATGTCTGGAAAAAAATGGGTTATCTTGTAGGACAGGTGGACTTATACACCATGATTTATGGTAAGTGGACTGCTTGACCCGGCATGGTGTTGAGCCACACATGTCCAGGCAAGTGGACGGTATCCCATTAAATTCTTGACTTGTGACTTTTAGATGGTGGACAGAATTTGGGAGTTAGGATACGAGTTACTCACGACCGAACTACCAACCGCTGATCTGCTTTTCTAGCCACTATCATGCAGCTGGCTCGGTTAAGTGGTAAATCAATGCCCCACTTCATATCCACTTCATCTGACGAAGGAGCAGCGCTCCAAAAGCTAATGGCATTTGCTACCAAATAAACCTATTGGACTTTAACCTGGTGTTGTTAAAACTCTTACCATTGCTGAGGATAGGGGCAGAAGCCACACCATCACCAACAGCATCAGCAGCAGGCACCATGTCCCTTCTCATCAGCCACATGTCCCTGCAGAGGAACACTGGGGAAGTCAGTGCATGGGGATTGGCATGTGAAAGGATTATGCCATTCACCTTTCCCATTCTGTTGAGACCCAGGATCTTCTTGGTGCACTGTCTCCAGTTTGGAGGGGCAACACATCTGCTGCTGAATTCCTTGGCCATGCCTGTTTGGTTGATTGCTCTTCCTCCCATCTTTGGGTGAGCTCGCTTCATTGCAGCTCCAACCCTGTAGCAAGGCCTCCGGGTAAGAGTGAGAGACCCAGCTGGCAGCCTTGCCAGGTTTGTCTTCCATTCCTGTGGATGCTACTGCTTCAAAAATCCTTTTGCTGGTGAGCCCTTGTAACCCAAATCCCTTTAATTAGAAATCTTACCTTCCGCAGAATGGGCGTGTAATCCCGCCCACCCTCCCTAATTGTTTGAGCAACTCGGAGGTGGATTGCTAGTGCTGTGGCACAGTTAAATAGTCAGGGCAAAGCCCAGCCATTCGTAAATGGGATTCATGACCCACAGGCGGTCCCACTGTTTCAGTGGGGACTACATCCAGAAGGTCTGCCCACAGAAAGAGAAGGTTATTGAGAGTACTGATCATATACGTGTTGCAGCATCATTTCAATTACATGCATAACTTTCATTTAGATGGAAGAAGAGACAGCAAACACCCCGCTTGAAATACAGAACAGCAATGAAGTTTAAGATTTTTCATTACTTTTAGGTGAACAGCTACAGGGAAGTTGGATGTATTTTTTTTATTCATTCAGGAGATGTGGGTGTCACTGGCTGGGCCAGTACTTATCGCCCGTCCCTAATTGCCTTTGAATTGAGTGGTTTGCTAGGTCATTTCAGAGACCATTTAAGAGTCTGGAGTCACAGGTAGGCCAGATCAGGTAAGGGTGGCGGATTTCCCTCCATTAGTGAACCAGATCTTTTTTGCAACATTAGACCTGTAATTCCAGATTTTTAGTGAATTCAAATGTCACAATCTGCCGCGGCGGGATTCAAACCCAGGCCCTCAGAGTGTTACCCTGGGTCTCTGGATTACCAAGCCGATGACAATACCGTTATGCCACTGCCTCCCCGGTAAGATTTCAGTTTCCCTCCTGTTGCAAACATGTCAGACGTTTCTACAACATTATAAAGTACAGCTATTTTTTAAAAATTTAATTCATGTGATGTGGGCATCGCTGGCTGGGCCAGCATTTACTGCCCATCTCCAAGGGCATTTTATACTCTATGATGAGAAATGAAAGGAACAATATACAGAGAAACTTGTATCATTTAGTAACACACCTCCTGTTAACCAGTGTGAAGTTACAATGATGGCTGCAATGAAAAAAGCCATTGTATGGACCTGTTATGCCTCACAGCTGAAGTAGTGGGCAGTAGGAGAAAAAAAAATTAAGTGGGGGCTTTGTTTCTTCAACATAAAATCAGGTTAAAAAACAGCACCTTCTCAAATTCTGCACTTTCTCATGATTCCCACAGAGAAATAGTTCTGATTCCAATGCAGAAATAAACATTGCCCTGGGCCAAAGTAAACACAGTTCCTCAAATAAGAGTAGCAGAGTTTAATTCTAGACATAGCAGTCTACAGCGTTTTGCTCCCTTAATTGCTCCACTGGCCTCTGCTGTGTGGCTTAGCTCAACATGGTGTCTTCTTGACCTTAAAGTTACTGGTGAAGGTGCCACACTGTCCCATAACAACAGCTTCCCAAGAACATTTTTTTTAGCAATAACCTATGCAGTCTGCGGTCAATGCAAAACATACTCTCCCATACACATACTTCCTTTCAATGGCTTTTCTTTAATCCAGTAATATATCCACCTTTCATTTCTTGATAGCTTCTGCCTTCATCATATTATTATGTTACTTCAAATCTATCCCTGTACCATGGGTGAAGCTGATGCCTCAAGGTTAGCATGATTTCATCTTTAGAACATGAATAATAATTATAATCTGGGACACATTTAAAGTTTTGGCAATGATTTTATGCGTGACAAGCATTATTTGAAGTGGGAGAGCTGAAAAGTAGTCAGTATAGAGTACAGACTAAGGTCCTGATTCACCGACCTCGCCCGCAGCTGGGATTCTCCGGTCCTGCCGCAGTGAATGGAGATTTGGCTGAACGCCAAATGTGCCGTTCTCGCTGGCAGCGGCAGCGAGGCGTGAACAGCTGGAGAATTCTAGCCATCTGGTGCCATCTGTCTAGTTCAGACTTTGTGGTCATGCAAATGAAGTATCATTTGTGCATCGATTTCTAAAACATTTGTGAACAGATTTAACCGAACTGTAATGTTTGTTTCCACGATCTGCAATAGGTATCTTATTTTATCTGGCTAGATTTTCCAAAACATTAAGTTCAGGCACCATCACAGTCAGATATTGAGCTGTTTAGGTGCTGTGGGGCGGGACAGAAATCTGATTGCAGATTTTCAAATACAGAGTTTTGGGAAGGATGTGAATGGATTTGAGATGAGACAACAAATTCAAGGAATTTGGAGAGGAAAGAAAAGTTGGAGATGGGAGGGTAGTTCGCAAGGGCTGTGGGGTCAAGTGTTGGTTTATGAAGAGAGGGTAATGCTGGAAGATTTGAAGGGGAGCGGGACAACACCTCAAGAGAGGGAACAGTGTTCATTAAAATGGGAACCAGAAGGGGAAGTTAGGTGATCAACAGTTTGGTGAGAATAGGATCAAGGGGGCATGAGGGGAGTTAGGAGAGAGACAGCAGAAAGAGGCAATCAGGGGTCGGGCAAGAGGGAGGATAGGAATGTTTGGTGGGTGGGCTAGTGGAAGTTGTGGGGAGGAGGTGGTGTGGCAGAGGTAGCTGATTGGATTGTCTTAGTAACAAAGAAATCGATGAGCTCCTCACATTTGCTGTTGGTGGTGAGGATGGAGAGGACAGGGGCAGGGCTTTAAATAGATAGTTTGCATCAGGGAAAAGAACCCAGTTTCAACCTCAGTATCCCAGGATGACTGGAATAATGAGCTGGTTTAGCTGATGACAGTAGAACACAATACAGTAATTCCTTGCTTAACATCATAGCTGTGTGCCTGAAAGTGCATCTTCAAATAAAACAATGTTAAACAACTCAGACTTTCACATTACAACCAATGTAAAGCTTTAGTCGGATTCTATAGGACCTTTCCTGTCAGAGAAAAAAATTAAAACATTATACCCTGGACTATAGATTGCTAAATTTCCATATTTGAAAATAAAATAACCTGTAAATTAAAATAAATTTCAAAATTTAAAAGAAATATAAAATCCCTACAGTACAGAAGGAGGCCATTCAGCCCATCAAGTCTGCACCGACTACAGGCCCTATTTCCGTAACCCCAAATATTTACCCTGCTAATCCCCCTTACACTAGAGTCAATTTAGCATGGCCAATCAACCTAATTTGCACATCTTTGGAATGTGGGAGGAAACTGGAGCACCTGGAGGAAACCCACACAGACACGGGGAGAATATGCAAACTCCACACAGACAGTGACCCGAGGCTGGAATTGAACCTGGGTCCCTGGCATTGTGAGGCAGCAGTGCTAACCACTGTGCCATGTGCCATATGCTCAATCTTTCCACTTACCTCCCATCTCGAGCCCTTTCCTGCTCCGGACCAACTCTCCCGCTTGCTGACCCTCCCACAGCCGACTGTGGCTTATCTTTGTGACCCTGCAATGCAAAGTTGCTCTCATTGTGTAGATCACTGAAGGATCGATCAGTGTGAAGGTCGACAGCAGGTAGTTGGCCAGTGGAAAGTTTGGCCAGTGGGGAGGTCAGCCACTGGGAAGGTCGGAAGATTGGCCAGTGCGAAGGTTAGCTAGCAGCAAGGTCACCAGTGGGAAGGTCAACCAGTGGCATGGTCACTAGTGGGAAGGTCAACCAATGGGAATGTCACCAGTGGAAATGTTGGCCAGTGGGGAGGTCAGACAATGGGAAGGTCAGCCAGTGGGAAAATCAACAGTGGGAAGGCTAACCAGTGGAAAGTCATCAGTGGTATGGTCAGCCAATGAGAAGGTAATAATTGAGAAGGTCACTGGAGAGCAGGAAGTTCAGCCATTGTGAGTGTCTGGAGCCAGAATGTCACCAGCAGGAAAGACCACTCAATCATGGTGTCAATTGGGTCACAGTAAATAGTCACATTACAAATGCTGGTTAATTAAGGAAAGCCAGCATGGATTTCTTAAGGAAAAATCATGTTTAACTGAATTGCTGGAATTTTTTGAAGAGGTAACAGTGAGGGTTGGTGAGGGCAATTCTGTTGATGTAATATAAATGGAATTCCAAAAGGCATTCAATACAAAACCTCACAACAGACTTGTGAGCAAGTTATAGCTCATGGAATAAAAGGGGCAGTAACGCTGTGGATAAGAAATTGTCTGAGTGGCTGAGTGACTGGAAACAGAGAGTAACAGTTAATGGATATTTTTCAGGTTAGTGTAAGGTGTGTAGTAGAGCTCCCCAAGGTTCAATTTTGGGACCCTTGCTTTTCCTGATGTATGTTAATGATCTAGACCTTGGTGTATAGGGCACAGTTTAAAAGATTACAGATGCTACAAAACCTGAAAGCATACTGAACTGTGAGGTGGGTAATGAGGAACTTCAAAAGAACATAGACAAGTTGGTGGAATGGACAGATACATGGTGGGTGACGTTCAGTGTGGAGTAATGCAAAGTGATTCATTCATAGGAAGAACATGGAAAGACAATATAAAATAAAGGGTATAAATCTAAAGGGGGTGCAGGAGCAGAGGGACTTGGGTTTGTGCACAAGTCATTGAAGGAGGCAGGACAGATAGATAGAACAATGAGCAGCGTGGTGACTGCTTGTAAGCTGTGCCCAGCATACCCTCTAAATCTATCTTTTACTCTCGTTCTATGCTTTGAAAACTCTATTCTAAATCTTTTAAACTCTGTAACAATGCTTTAGTTCAATCTCTTACAGAAGACTTTTGAATGGACCTACCTCATATTAAGTTGATCGTTCTCTGCACCCTAGCTATGACTGTAACACTACATTCTGCACCCTCTCCTTTTCTTCTCTATGTACAGTATCCTTTGTCTGTATAGCACACAAGAAACAATACTTTTCACTACATAGCAATACATGTGACAATAATAAATCAAATTAAATCAAATAATAAATCAAATCAAATTAATAAAGCATACAGTATTCTAGGTTATATTTATAGGGACACAGAATGAAAGAGCAAGGAGCTATGTTCTGGAAGAGGGAACTGAATGTATTATCTCCAAATTTGCAGATGATACAAAGTTGGGTGGGAGGGTGAGCTGTGAGGAGGATGCAGAGATGCTTCAGTGTGATTTGGACAGTTTGAGTGTGTGGGTATCTGCATGGCAGGTGCAGTATAATGTGGATAAATGTGAGGTTATCCACTTTGATAGCAATAATAGGAAGACAGATTATTACGTGAATGGGTATAAATTAAGAGAGGTGGATACTCAGTGAGACCTTGAAATCTTTGTGCATCAGTTGCTGAAAGTAAGCGGATAGGTACAGCAGGCAGTAAAGAAGGCAAATGATATGTTGGCCTTCATAGCGAGAGGATTTGAGTACAGGGATATTTTACTGCAATTGGATAAGGCGTTGGTGAGGCTACACCTGGAGTATTGTGTGAAGTTTTGGTGTCCTTATCTGAGGAAGGATGTCCTTGCTATAGAGGGAGTACAGTGAAGGTTTAGATGACATGGCTGATTCCTGGGATGGCTGGTCTGTCATATGAGGAGAGATTAAATCAGTTAGGATTATATTCATTGGAGTTTACAAGAGTGAGGGGGGATCTCATAGAAACTTATAAAATTCTAACAGAGTTAGATAGGGTAGATTCAGAAAGAATTTTCCCAATGGTGGGGGAGTTCAGAACTAGGAGTCATAGTTTGAGGATAAGGGGTAAACCTTTTAGAACTGAGGTGAGGAGAAATTTCTTCACCCAGAGGGTGGTGAATGTATGGAATTCACTACCACTGAGTGTAGTTGAGGCCAAAAAGTTATCTGATTTCAAGAAGAAATTAGATATAGCTCTTGGGGTTAAAGGGGTCAATGGATATAGGAGGAAGCGGCATCAGGATATTGAATTCAATGATCAGCCAGCGGAGCAGGTTCGAAGGGCTCAATGGCCTATCCTGCTTCTTGTTTCTATCTTGAACTTGTCCAAGTCACTAGTTTGGCCTGAGCTGGTGTATTGTCTACAGTTCTGGGTATCACACTGTAGGAAGGCTGAGAAGGTTTTGAAGAGAGTGCAGAAAAGATTTACGAGAATGGTTCCAGTGATAAGGAACTTCAGTCAAATAGAGTGGAAAAGTTGGGACTGTTTCATTTGGAGAGAAAATGCTGAGAGGAGATTGGTAAAGGTATTCAAAATCATAAGGGGTCTCGACAGGGTAGATAGGGAGAAAGTGCTTCCAGCCGTGAAAGGATCGAGAAAGAGAGGCCACAGATTTAACATAATTGGCAAAAGAAACAAAAGTGATATGAGAAAAACAAACTTCATTCAGCGAGTGGTTAAGTCCAGAATGCAGTGCCTGAGAGTGTGGTGTAGGGAGGTTCAATCGAAACATTCCAGAGGGAATTAGACTGTTATCTGAAGAGGAAGAATGTGTAGGGTTACAGAGAAAATACAGGAGAATTGCAACAAATGAACTGCTCATTCAAAGAGCCAGTGCAGACATGATGGACCGAATGGCCTCCATCCACGGTGTAACAATTCTATGATTCTGTGATATGATGGCACAAATTATAGACAGAGTGTATCCCCAATTGTTACTTTCTGAAAGGAATCTGTCTAATTTGCCTTTGCATGAATCAATATTATCTGCTACCACTGTCCCCTGAGGGAGCTTGTTCCACAGATTTACCATTCACTCATTCAGGGAAGACTCTACACGAAGAATAAATGGCAGCTAGCTACAATGCATCCTCATTACTAAGCTTTCAAAGACAAGCAAGACAATGTATGTCAAGTGCCATGCCACCAGTGCCGGTGCTGCATAATTGAGCTGACCTTCCCAGATAACAAAAGTCAACTCTTGTGAATAATTTACTGACTCTCCAGGTGCAGCTTTGATGATGTGCTCGGAATGTGAAAGTGTATTATCATGTATCAGTGACCAGTGAAGGGCTGCTAGCTGCCCACTGTGCATCCAGACACTTCCTTAATATGAAGGGGTAGGGGCTGGCCTAGCACAGGCCAGAGTAAAAGGGCAGAGAAAAGGTGCACAATGGAGCCTGACACAGGGTAAAAGAGAGCAAAGGGATTGAATTTTTAACAACAGTTTATTGCTCATCTCTCTTTCACCTGTGGTGAGTTAGTTCTGTGTGGCTACAACACTGCCTACACACTCTTGCTGTATTATGGGACGGCTGCCTAAGTGACTGGAAACTAATGAGTCACACAAGCACTGGCTCCTCCTCCCTCCCTGTGCTCATTCCCCAAATGAGTGTACACTTGGTGCCAAAGCTACATTGCACGTTTCGAGCCTTGTAGTGCCCACCATCAATCCAGCCCAAAGGGGGCCAATTGGCCCATGTGTCCATACCGGTTCCCTGCAAGAGCAACTGATCAATCTCCCCACCCTTCCTCTGAGGCCCTGTAATTTATTTCTCTTTGGGTATTTATCCAATTCCCTTTTGAAAGCCACAGTCGCATCTGTCTCCACCGCCCAGTGCATTCTGGATCTGAACCACCTGCACGGCCAAAAGATCTGCCTTATATTGCAGTTGGTTCTTTTGCCAATCAGCTCGAATTGGTAAAAAAGCAAAAGACTATGGATGTTGGAAATCTGAAATAAAGAACAGAAAATGCTGGAAATATTCGGCAGTTCCCGCAGCGTCTGTGGAGAGAAATAAAGTTCAAGTTTCAAGTCAGTTGAGGCCAAAACATTGAGGGTGGAATTTTACGAGATTTTTTTCAAAGTGTCCAGCTAGTCTGAAAATGGGAGAGTTCCAGATCCGTTTTATGGGTGAGTTTTCATGCACAATCTTATGCACTCTGTCTCTAAAAAGTTTCTAGCCAGAGAGGCTGTGGGCGGGGCTTAACTCGCCAGACAGCCTGTAGAGGGAGGTACTGCGCGCGTGCAGACCTCTGATGCTGCACATCAGCATTAACAGTAGCAGGGGTCTGACAGACAGAGAGAGAGCTGTCAGGCCCCTGCTGGTGCAGGCAGCCTCAACCAGCTCTCCGCCCCCACAATCATGGGGGCCTGCAGCCCAAGATGCAGCCCCCGCCACCCCACCCCGCCCAGACCCACCGATCGATCGCATGCAGAGTGGCAGTGGGCTCCCCTTCCCCCATTGGCCCACTCCATTGGCCCCGTCCCCTGGCCAACCCCAGTGGGCATTGTCCAGGTACCAGGGTGGCACTGCCGGTCTGGCACTGCCCAAGGGGCACCCCCGCCTTGCACTCGGCCTCCCCGGGGGGGCCTCAAATGCCTCTGGTTCCACTGGTGAGGCCAACAAGACTGTTCCTTGTTCATGGGTGTCTTCCTTGCCGGAGAGAACCTCTCCCAGCGAGGCCATAAAGGCCAGCGAGCCCGTACGATTGAGCGCCGGGCTTGCTAATCACATTGAAATGAACACATACATACATTTAAATAAATTAATCAGCCTCTTGCCCATTTCTAGCAAGAGACTGTCCACGACAGAAATCTGGGTGTCGTAAAATCGCAACAGGCGCGAAAACCGGCGCCATTCACACTAGCCGCTTTATGTCCGATTTTACGACATTTTCCTGCCGCAAAATGGGCATAAAGAGGTTGTAAAATTCCACCCTGAATGTTTTCAAGAAGCAGTTAGATATATTTTATATCTAATTTTATATTTACCCTGTGAATCAGCATATCTCAGGCGAGGGAGAAGGTTGAGAAGGTGAGCTTTCATGAAGAACTTCAGCTGATACGAGAACTGGACCTGCACTGATGGCATCACTCTGAACCAACTGCCCAGCCAACTGAGCTGAACCGACCCCCAAAGCCTCTCATCTGTCTTAAAGTATTGTGCACATAATTGGACACTATGTTGAGACCAAACGAGTATTTTATAAATGTTTCCTTGCTTTTGCCCTCTCTGCCTCTGTTTATAAAGCCCTGGATCCTATAAGACTTTTAAACTAGTTTTTCAATCTGCCTGAATTTATACATGCATCCCCTAAGGACTCTTTGGTCTTGCACCAGCATTAGAGTTGTATCCTATTTTGTCTATTGCCTCTCCTCATTCTTCCGAACAAAATATATCACTTTAAACATTTTTGTTCTAAATTTCATCATTCATGCAACCACCCATTGCACTAGCCTGTTAATGTCTTATAATCCTCCTCAGCATTTACAATATTTCTAAATTTTGTGTCAAAATACAATAGAAATATAATCCATGATCCTAGTACCCACCCCTGGGAACCCCACTGCATAACTTCCTTCAGTCTGAAAAACTGGTTCACCAACACCCTGTTACCTGTCACTGAGCCAACTTAGGCAGCATCTTTAGCAGCAGCTTTCAAACCTGCTGCATCTACCACCTAGAAGGACAAAGGCAGGAGATACATGGGAACACCATCACCTGGAGGTTCCCCCTCCAAGCCACTCACCACCCTGACTTAGAACTATATTACCATTCTTTCACTGTCGCTGGGTCAAAATTCAGGAACTCCCTTCCCAACAGCACCGTGGCTGTACCTGCACCACAAGGACTACAGCAGTTCAAGAATTAGAGCAGCATGGTGGCACAGTGGTTAGCACTGCTGCCTCACTGTGCCAGGGGCCTGGGTCACTGTCTGTTTGAGTTTACACATTCTCCCCATGTTTACGTGGGTTTCCTCTGAGTGCTCCGGTTTCCTCCCACAGTCCAAATGTGTGCAGGTTAGGTGGATTGGCCATACTAAGTTGCCCCTTAGAGTCCAAAGATGTGTAGGTTAGTGGATTAGCCATGAGAAATGTGCGGGGATAGGGCTGAGGGGAGGACCTGGGTGGGATGCTCTTTTGGAGGGATGGTGCAGATGCGAGGGGCCGAATAGTCTTTTACTGCACTGCAGGAATTCTATTGTTCTAAGGCAGCTCACCACCCACCTTCTCAAGGGCAATTAGCGATGGGTAATAAAAAACGCTGGCCTAGCCAGCAAAATTTAGTGAGCAAATAAGTAAAGAACAATTATCCAACCACTTTTTTAAAATTCATTCGTGGGACATGGGTGTCGCTGGCTGGCCAGCATTTATTGCCCATCCCAAGTTGCCCTTGAGAAGGTGGTGGTGAGCTGCCTTCTTGAATCGCTGCATTCCATGTTCTGTGGGTTAAGCCACAATGATGTTCGGGAGGGAATTCCAGGATTTTGATCCAGTGACTACGAAGGAATGGTGATATATTTCCAAGTCAGGAAGGTGAGTGGCTTGGAGGGGAACTTGCAGGTGGTGATGCTCCCACTTATCTGCTGCCCTTGTTCTTCTAGATGAAGTGGTCATGTGTTTGGAAGGTGCTCTCTAAGGATCTTTGGTGAATTGTTGCAGTGCAGTGCATTGTTGCAGTGCATCAGTGGGCGGCACAGTAGCACAGTCGGGCGGCACGGTAGCACAGTGGTTAGCACTGCTGCTTCACAGCTCCAGGGTCCCGGGTTCGATTCCCGGGTCGGGTCACTGTCTGTGTGGAGTTTGCACATTCTCCTCGTGTCTGCGTGGGTTTACTCCAGGTGCTCCGGTTTCCTCCCACAGTCCAAAGATGTGCGGGTTAGGTTGATTGGCCAGGTTAAAAATTGCCCCTTAGAGTCCTGGGATGTGTAGGTTAGAGGGATTAGCGGGTAAATATGTGGGGGTAGGGCCTGGGTGAGATTGTGGTCGGTGCAGACTCGATGGGCCGAATGGCCTCCTTCTGCACTGTAGGGTTTCTATGATTCTATGATTTCTATCTTGTAGATAGTACACACTGCTGCTACTGAGCGTCGGTGGTGGAGGGATTGAATGTTTGTAGATGTGGTGCCAATCAAGTGGGTTGCTTTGTCCTGGATGGTGTCAAGCTTCTTGAGTGTTGTTGGAGCTGCACCCTTCCAGGCAAGTGGGGAGAATTCCATCACATTCCTGACTTGTGCCTTGTAGATGGTGGATAGTCTTTGGGGAGTCAGGAGGTGAATTACTCGCCGTAGTATTCCTAGCCTCTGACATGTTCTTGTGGCTACTGTGTTTATGTGGTGAGTCCAGTTGTGTTTCTGGTCAATGGTAACCCCGAGGATGTTGACAGTGGGGGATTCAGTAATGATTACACCATTGAATGTCATGGGGTGGTGTTTAGAATGCCTCTTATTGGTGATGGTCATTGCTTGGCATTTGTGTGGCGTGAATGTTACTTGCCATTTGTCAGCCCAAACCTGGATATTGTCCAGATCTTGTTGCATTTGAACATGCACTGCTTCAGTATCTGAGGAGTCGCGAATGGTGCTGAACATTGAGCAATCATCGGCGAACATCCCCATTTCTGATCTTACGACGGAGGGAAGGTCATTGATGAAGCAGCTGAAGATTGTTGGGCCTGGGATTCCTGCACAGATGTCCTGGAGCTGAGATGACTGACCCTCCACAACCACAACCATCTTCCTATGTATCAGGTATGACTCCAACTAGCAGAGAGTTTGCCCCCGGATACCCATTGATCCCAGTTTCGCTCGGACTCCTTGATGCCACAATCGATCGGATGCGGCCTTGATGTCTAGGGCTGTCACTCTCACTTCGCCTCTGGAATTCAGCTCTTTTGTCCATGTTTGAACCAAAGCCGTAATGAGGTCAGGAGCTGAGTGACCCTGGCGAAACCCAAACTGGGCGTCATTGAGCAGGTCATTGCTGAGCAGGTGCTGCTTGATAGCACTGTTGATGACCCCTTCCATCACTTTACTGATGATCGAGAGTAGACTGATTGGGCGATAATTGGCCGGGTTGGATTTGTCCTGCTTTTTGTGTACAGGGCATTGCTGGGCAATTTTCCACATTGTTAGGTAGATGCCGGTGTTGAAACTGTATTAGAAGAGTTTGGCTGGGGGAGCGGCAAGTTCTGAAGCACAAGTCTTCAGTACTATTGCCGGAATGTTATCATTGCCCATTGTCTTTGCAGTCGGTTAGCTTAACTTCTGTAATAGGGAAAATGCTTAAATCTATCATCAAGGAAAAAATAGCGAGACATCTGGATATAAATTGTCTCATTGGTAAGATGCAGCATGGGTTCATGAAGGGCAGGTCATGTTTGACTAATTTGGTGGAATTCTTTGAGAACATTACATGCGCAGTGGACAATGGGGAATCTGTGGATGTGGTGTATCAGGATTTCCAGAAGGCATTTGACAAGGTGCCGCACCAAAGACTGCTACATAAGATAAAGGTGCATGGTGTTACGGGTAATGTATTAGCATGGATAGAGGATTGGTTAACTAACAGAAAGCAAAGAGTGGGGGTAAATGGATGTTTTTCTGGTTGGCGATCAGTGACTAGTGGTGTGCCTCAGAGATCAGTGATGGGACCGCAATTGTTTACGATTTACATAGATGATTTGGAGTTGGGGACCAAGTGTAGTGTGTCAAAATTCGCAGATGACACGAAGATGAGTGGCAGAGCAAAGTGTGCAGAGGACGAAGAAAATCTGCAAAGGGATATAGATAGTCAAAGTGAGTGGGTGAGGGTCTGGCAGATGGAGTACAATGTTGGTAATGTGAGGTCATCCATTTTGGTAGGAATAACAGCAAAATTGACTATTATTTAAATGGTAAAAATTGCAGCATGCTGCTGTGCAGAGGGACCTGGGTGTCCTTGTGCAAGAATCTCAAGGAGTTGGTTTGCAGGTGCAGCAGGTAATTAAGAAGGCAAATGGAATTTCGTCCTTCATTGCTAGAGGGATGGAGTTTAAAAACAGCGAGATTATGTTGCAGCTGTATAAGGTGCTGGTGAGGCCACACCTGGAGTACTGTGTACAGTTTTGGTCTCCTTGAGAAAGGATATACTGGCACTGGAGGGGGTGCAGAGGAGATTCATAGGTTGATTCCGGAGTTGAGAGTGTTGGCTTATGAGGAGAGACTGAGTAGACTGGGGCTATACTCATTGGAATTCAGAAGAATGAGGGGAGATCTTATAGAAGCATGTAAGATTATGAAGGGAATAGATAAGATAGAAGCAGGGAAGTTGTTTCCACTGGCGGGTGAAACTACAACGAGGGGGCATGGCCTCAAAATAAGGAGAAGCAGATTTAGGACTGAGTTGAGGAGGAACTTCCTCACACAAAGGGTTGTGAATCTGTGGAATTCCCTGCCCAGTGAAGCAGTTGAGGCTATCTCATGGAATGTTTTTAAGGCAAAGATAGATAAATTTTTGAACAGTCAAGGAATTAAGGGTAATGGTGAGCGGGCAGGTAAGTGGAGCTGAGTCCACGAAAAGATCAGCCATGATCTTATTGAATGGAGGAGCAGGCTTGAGTGGCTAGACGGCCTACTCCTGCTCCTAGTTCTTATGTTCTTATGTTCTATCCAGTGCCTCTAACTGTTACTTGATATCATGTGGAGTGAATCGAATTGGCTGGAGACTGGCATCTGAGATGTGGGGACCACTGGAGGAGGCTGAGATGGATCATCCACTCAGCACTTCTGACAGAAATTTGCTGCGAAAAATGTATTTTGGAAGTCAATGCACACCACACCTATTACTCTCATCAATCCTCACTGTTACCTCATCAAAAACTCAATCAAGTTAATTAAACATGATTCACCTTCAACAGATTTGTCCCAGCTTTTCATAAATAATGTACATCGTCCAAGTGACTGTTAATTTTGTCCTGGATTATCACTTCTAAAAGTTTCCCTACTGTCAAGGTTAAACTGACTAACCTATAGTTGCTGGGTTTATCCTTACACATTTTTTTGAACAAGGATGCAACATTTGCAATTCTTCAGTCCTTGGATAACTATCCCCAGAGGAGAATTAGAAGAATAAGGCTGGTACCTCCACAGTTTCCATCCTTATTCCCCTCGGCGTCCTCAGGTGCATCCCATCCAGTTCTGGTGGTTTATCACTTTACGTACAGCCCATTCAGAATCACAATGACCTCTTCTTTCACTACGGCTTTGAGAGCATCTTCCACCTTGGTCAAGACAGATGCAGAATATCCATTTCATGCTTTAGTCATGCCCCCCTCCAGGCATTGAACCCCATTTCAATCTATAACCAGCCCCGCCCCTCCACTTTTAATCCTTTTACTACTTGTATGTTTACAGAAGATTTAGATTTTTAAATGCTATCAGTTTCTTTCGTACCCTCTCTTTGCCTTTCATTTTCATTTCCACTCCCTCTTTAAACTTTATATATTCAGACTGCCTCACACTTGTTTAAAGTTTAGAGTTTTTTTATTTAATTAGTGTTGTAAGTAGGCTTACATTAACACTGCAATGAAGTTACTGTGAAAATTCCCCAGGTGTCACTACACTACACTGAGGGAGAATTTAGCATGGCCAATACACCTAACTAGCATGTCTTTAGGACTGTAGGAGGAAACCGGAGCACTCAGAGGAGACCCACGCAGACACAGGGAGAACGTGCGGACTCCACACAGACAGAGACCCAAGCTGAGAATCGAACCCAGGTCCCTGGCACTGTGAGACAGCAGTGCTAACCAATGTGCTACCATACTTGTATTATCAGCTTGACATATACATATCATATGCAATCATTTTCTGCTTCATCTCACCCTTTTCGTCATCTGGGAAGCTCTTGCTTTATTTGCCCTACCTTTCCTCTCATGAGAATACACTGCAGCTGTAACCAAACCATCTCCTCTTTACAAGCAGTCCATTTTTCCCTTACAGTTTTGCCTGCCAGTGTTTGATTCCAATTTACCTGGGCCATAGCCATTCTCACACCCTGAAATTGGCCCACCTCCAGTTATGTAATTTTACTCTAACTTGTTCCTTGTCCTTTTCCATAGCTAATCTAAACCTTATGATGCTATGGTGACTATTCTCTAAATGTTCCCCTATTGACACTTGATCCATTTGACCCACGCCATTCCCCAGAAACAGATTCAGCAATGCATCCTTTCTTGCAGAACAGAAACAAACTTTTCAAGAAAATTCTCCTCAGCACACAGCAGAAACTCTCCCCCCCCCCGCCCCCTCTATGTATTAAATGAAAGATGTGAGGGTAGTCCATTTCAAATTTGCCTTGTACTTCTATGCAAGAGTGTTGTGGAAAGACAAACATATTTGCCTCATCCTGTATCCCTGGGAAGACAGAGGAACTATAATCCTATGTGTCACATCTTACATGAAGAAGCAGCATGTGTGCAAAAAGGAATCATCTTACTCTGTAAATGCCTGACAATCACATCTGCCAAATAACTGTGCCAAAACCACATTGTGCTGCAACTTTTGCCCTTATTACACAGAATGTTAATGTTGGCAGCTTGACTAGCTTGTACTTTGTTTCAGATGTGTGACCTGTAACCTATTGCTCCTTCTAAGTGATTTCCTTGTGGAGAGAGTATATGTGTTTGCATGCTGCAAGGTTTCATTGATAGTGTGTGAAACTAGTAAGAAAACTCATTGTTCTGTTGGGAATAGTGCTATGAGATCATTTTTACGCCCATCTGAACAAAGAGATGGGACCTCAGTTCATTGTCACTGCTGAAAAAAATTAATTCCTGAATATCTCATCAACGGCAATTTCTAAATTTGTAGGTAATTCTAGAGCCAGAATTTTAACGTCCTGCCCGCCACAGGAATCGGAGCAGGTGAGGTCCGGACGATGCAAAGGTCCGTTGACCTCAGGTGGGATTTTACGTTTTCGGGACAAGTGAGGCTGTAAAATCCCACTCAATGTCTTATACGATTAGATCCTATCCCATCAAAGTTAACTTTGCGATCAACTTGATTTTATATTTTAAACAGGTTGAACAATTTGTTCCCACATGAGCAATACCCCAAATTTATTCTGGGCCCATACATGACCTCACATGTCTCTGCTTTTTGTTCACATCTCTGTGACACAGGAATGTAAACAGGGTAAGAGGGAGGTTAGACGAGTGATGGAGAAGGGAAGTGCTCAGGCTGAAGGTCTGAGATGTGTCTATTTTAATGCCAGGAGTGTAGTGAATAAAGTGGATGAGCTTAGAGCGTGGATTGCTGCTTCGAATTGTGATGTGGTGGCCATTACGGAGACTTGGATGTCTCAGGGACAGGACTGGGTGCTTCAGGTGCCGGGTTTTAGATGTTTCAGGAAGGACAGGGAGGGAGGCAAGAGAGGGGGGGGAGTGGCACTGTTGATCAGGGATAGTGTCACGGCTGTAGAGAAGGTGGACGCCGTGGAGGGATTGACTACGGAGTCTCTGTGGGTGGAGGTTAGGAACAGGAAGGGGTCGGTAACGTTGCTGGGTGTTTTCTATAGGCCGCCCAATAGTAACAGAGATGTTGAGGAGCAGATGGGGAAACAGATCCTGGAGAGATGTAGGAATAACAGAGTTGTCGTGATGGGAGATTTTAATTTCCCAAACATAGATTGGAATATCCCTAGGGCTAGGGGTTTGGATGGAGAGGAGTTTGTTAGGTGTGTCCAGGAGAGTTTCCTGACACAGTATGTGGATAAGCCTACTAGAGGAGAGGCTGTACTTGATCTGGTGCTGGCTAATGAACCTGGACAGGTGGAGGATCTCTCGGTGGGTGAGCATCTTGGGGATAGCGATCATAATTCTATCTCCTTCACGATAGCATTGGAAAGAGATAGGATCAGGCAGGCTAGGAAAGTGTTTCTCTGGAGTAAAGGGAAATACAGTGTCATCAGGGAGGAAATTAGACGGGTAAATTGGAAGGAGGCATTCTTGGGGAAAAGTACCGAAGGAAAGTGGAGGATTTTCAAGGAATGTTTGTCTGGAGCTCTGCATGACAACGTTCCGATGAGACGGGGGGTGTTGGTAGGGTACGGGAACCGTGGTGCACGAAGGTTGTGATGAACCTGGTGAATAAGAAAAGAGAGGCGTACAGAAGGTTCAGAGAGCTAGGAGGTGTTAAGGATTTAGAGGAGTATACGGGATGTAGGAAGGAGCTTAAGAAGGAAATTAGGAGAGCGAGAAGGGGTCATGAGAAGGCCTTGGCGGGTAAGATTAAGGAGAATCCCAAGGCTTTCTACAAATATGTCAAGAGTAAAAGGATGAGATGTGAAGGCATAGGACCCTTAAAAGGTGAAGGGGGAAAAGTTTGTGCGGAACCGTTAGAAATGGCGGAGCTGCTTAATGAATACTTTACCTCGGTATTCACGGTGGAAAGGGATCTGGGTGGTTGTACTGCTGGTTTGCGGTGGACAGAAAGGATCGAGCATGTGGACATAAAGAAAGAGGATGTGTTGGAACTATTGAATGGCATCAAGGTTGGTAAGTCGCCGGGACCGGATGGGATGTACCCCAGGTTACTGTGGGAGGCGAGGGAGGAGATTGCGGAGCCTTTGGCGATGATCTTTGCATCGTCGATGGAGACGGGAGAGGTTCCGGAGGATTGGAGGATTGCAGATGTGGTCCCTATATTCAAGAAAGGGAACAGGGACAGCCCGGGAAATTACCGACCGGTGAGTCTAACCTCAGTGGTTGGTAAGTTGATGGAGAGGATCCTGAGAGACAGGATTTATGATCATCTAGAGAAGTTTAGTATGATCAAAAGTAGTCAGCACGGCTTTGTCAAGGGCAGGTCGTGCCTTACGAGCCTGGTTGAGTTCTTTGAAAATGTGACCAAACACATTGACGAAGGAAGAGCGGTGGATGTGGTCTATATGGACTTCAGCAAGGCGTTCGATAAGGTCCCCCATGCAAGACTTCTTGAGAAAGTGAGAGGGCATGGGATCCAAGGGGCTGTTGCCTTGTGGATCCAGAACTGGCTTGCCTGCAGAAGGCAGAGAGTGGCTGTGGAGGGGTCTTTCTCTGCATGGAGGTCAGTGACCAGTGGAGTGCCCCAGGGATCTGTTCTGGGACCCTTGCTGTTTGTCATTTTCATAAATGACCTGGATGAGGAAGTGGAGGGATGGGTTGGTAAGTTTGCTGACGACACCAAGGTAGGTGGTGTTGTGGATAGTTTGGAGGGATGTCAGAAGTTGCAGCGAGACATAGATAGAATGCAAGACTGGGCGGAGAAGTGGCAGATGGACTTCAACCCGGATAAGTGTGTGGTGATCCATTTTGGCAGATCCAATGGGATGAAGCAGCAGTATAATATGAAGGGTACCATTCTTAGCAGTGTAGAGGATCAGAAGGACCTTGGGGTCCGGGTCCATAGGACTCTTAAATCGGCCTCGCAGGTGGAGGATGCGGTCAAGAAGGCGTACGGCGTACTGGCCTTCATTAATTGAGGGATTGAGTTTAGGAGTCGGGAGATAATGCTGCAGCTTTATAGGACCCTGGTTAGACCCCACTTGGAGTGCTGCGCACAGTTCTGGTCACCTCATTACAGGAAAGATGTTGAAGCCATTGAAAGGGTGCAGAGGAGATTTACAAGGATGTTGCCTGGATTGGGGGGCATGCCTTATGAGGATAGGTTGAGGGAGCTTGGTCTCTTCTCCCTGGAGAGACGAAGGATGAGAGGTGACCTGATAGAGGTTTACAAGATGTTGAGAGGTCTGGATAGGGTAGACTCTCAGAGGCTATTTCCAAGGGCTGAAATGGTTGCTACGAGAGGACACAGGTTTAAGGTGCTGGGGGGTAGGTACAGAGGAGATGTCAGGGGTAAGTTTTTCACTCAGAGGGTGGTGGGTGAGTGGAATCTGCTGACGTCGGTGGTGGTGGAGGCAAACTCGTTGGGGTCTTTTAAGAGATTTCTGGATGAGTACATGGGATTTAATGGGATTGAGGGCTATAGATAGGCCTAGAGGTGGGGATGTGATCGGCGCAACTTGTGGGCCGAAGGGCCTGTTTGTGCTGTGGCTTTCTATGTTCTATGGTGCTCACAAATCTTTTGCAATATTAATGCCCCTGAGCTTTCCAGAATCAAAATCTTATTTCCTCTGTACCTTGTCATTATTCAGGTTTTTTCTGTTTTTGGATAGCAATCTTTCTCTGGTCAGGTCATGCCCAAAGTTGCACCCTATATTCTATAATTCCAATGAGCACCAGGTCACATGCTGGCTGCTGGCATAGACATAACAATTATGTCACTATAACCTTGATTCTCCCCATCAGCTGTGTTTAGCTACTTGGTCCATTGCTTTTGACAAGACAGCCACCTTTCTGACATACCACCTAACCGTTATTATTTGCATTGACATTAAATAGATTAATACCACAAAGTACAGGTGAGGGAGATCATTTGATTCATCCTTCCATGGAATCCTACCATTCACCATCACAAATCTGAAGTGATTCCAGACTTTTGCCTTCACTGCCATTGAGGGGGGGAAGAGGTTTACAGATTTCTACAACCCTTTGTGCAAAGAAATGCTCCCTGACTTCACTCCTCAATGGCTTATCTTTAGTTTTATGATTATGTTCCTTGTCTAGACTTCTACACCAAAATAATTCTGAATCCCTTAAACATTTTAAACATCTTAGATCATTCCTCAAATCATTAAAGAATGTGCAAGCGGTTCTCATATGTTAACTCTTTGAACCCTGTTGAACCTTCACTGCGTCCCCTTCAAAGCCATGAAACCCTTCCTGAGGTTTGGTTCACAAAACAGAACGTAGTACCTCAAATGGGTCCAATATTTGAGGAATCAGTTCAGCACTTCTGAATTGAGACCCCACTGATAAAGGCTAACAGTACAATAGCTTTTTTGATCACTTTTTGTACTTAAATTCTATAGCTTTTCATGATTGTATATCTTTACTCATAATTTCCTTTGCTCCTCTATAGTTCCCATTCTCTATTCTTTAGTTGATCTTTCTCTAGCTATGACTGTAACACTACATCCTGCACCCGCGCCTTTCCTTCTCTATGTATAGTATGCTTTGTCTGTATAGTGCAAAAAATAATACTTTTCACTGTATATCAATGTGACAATAATAAATCAAATCAATTAAGAAGATACCCTGATTTGTCTTTCACAGATCTAAAGTGTCCTCATATAGAACAATTTATGCTATAGTTCACCCGTGCACTTAAATCTATCTTCTTTTGTAACTTCCTGCCCCACTCTACCTCCCAATTAGTGCCAGCTGCAAACTTGACGATACAACTCTCTACTCCTTCACCCATGTCATTAACATGTATGGTGAAAGGCTGAGGCCCAGTACAAAATCCTGGGAAACACAACTCTCACATCCCATTAGCCAGAAAATGAATGCTTTATCTCTACTCTCTGTCTCTTCCCTCCCAACCAATAAGCAATGATGTCAAAATATCATCAATTCCGTACGATTTAATTTGGTTAACAATCTCTTGAGGACGATTCTCTCATCGCTCGTCGCTAATTTTTTTGCGCGGTAGGCCAGGTGAGTCGGTCGATTCGTGGGATTCCCACGAGTGTTCGCGCCGCACTTGCGTCACCCAGGCTCGAATTTCTGGTGGCATCTGCACGGCGCCAGAAATAGGCTGGGAGCCGGGGCTAGCATTAAATAGTATTTAATATACTATTTAAATGCTATTAGCAGGCTCGGGACTGAATTCTCCGGGCCTGCTAGCATCTCCCATCCCGCCAGGGGTATTTCACTCCAGTGGGGTTCAGACTAGCTCCCCACGTTTGAGGAACGAGTGGCCTGATCCGGCTGGAGTGAAGGGGGAGGCAATCAGGGCCCCCAAGGGGTTGGGCAGCAGGGAGTGGTGCCCCCTGGGCATGGGCACCCTGGCAGTGCCAGTCTGTGCCCCCGGCATTGCTCAAGGGCCAAGTGCCCATGCCCAGGTGGCACATTGGCATTGCACATCAGGCATGGGGCAGTGCCAAGCGGGTGGAGCCTATTCGATAAGGCCTAGGGGGCGGGGCCTGATGGGGCATGGCCTAGGGGGCGATCGGTGGGGGGGTCCCGCTGCCACTCTGCTTTGGGACCAGTCAGGGCTGGAGGGGGCCAGCGATCAGGACGGGTTGGGGAGGGTTGTGGTCAGCTGGGGGTGGGGGGCAGTAGGTCTGCTGAGGGATGGGGGGGTGTCTGTCTCCTGGGGGGGGGGGGGGGAAGAGAAGATCTGCCGGTGGGATTTTGTCAGGGGGAGGTGGGGGATCGTCACGGGGTGGGGGGGGATGGGGTGGGGGGGGAGGCAGTGGTAAGAGATGGCTGGAGATTGGGTGGTCAGGGACAGGGGGTGGGGTTGGGGCTGACTCGACAATGCTCATGGGGGCCGCGATTGGGCCGGGGGGGGGAGTTGGAGGACAGCATTGCGGGGGTCCCGGGCTTGCCAGCCATCGTGTTGGTCAGCAAACTGTAGGCTGACAGTTTGGGGCCTCTGCACATGCTAATTTTAGCCTCTCCAGCGTGAATAGGCCCTGCCCTCGAAATCTAATGATATTGACGCTGGTGGCCTCTGCAGTACAGAGTGTGGGAGATTCTAGTGTGAACTCCCACTGAAAAAAACCAGCGTGATTTACTCCAGTTTTCCCACAAATTCGACACTTAGAACTTTTTTGGGAGAATTACATCCTTTATGTTTACAAAAGAAGTTCTGATGGTCTATAAAGACAATGAGCGAAATTCTCCCATCCCGCCTGTGGTATGTTTGGTGGCGGGCAGGAACAGGGAACCTTGTGAGAGCCAAAAAGTCAGAAAGTTGTTGGTGTAAAATCCTGTTGCAATTCTGCCAATGGCAAACTAATGACAAGTCGATCTCCCTGCTGTCCGGTGATGTGAATGCAATTTGCATTTATTTGCATCTCATGAATGCTCATTAAAACATAGAAACATATAACCTAGAAGCAGGAGTAGTCCATTCGGCCCTTCGAGCCTGCTACACCATTCATTTTGATCATGGCTGATTATCAAATTCAATATCCTGATCCCATCTTCTCCCCCATATCCCTTGATCCCTTTAGCCCCGAGAGCTATATCTAATTTCCTCTTACACCTACCAGACTCAGCAGTTCACAACTTTCCCAAGGGGGTGGCCAGCCATCTGGTGCTGCTGACCCTCTCATTGGACCTCCTGTGTTGCTGTCCCACCCACACTGATAGGATGGATAAGGCAGGGGCAGCTTGCAAATTGTCCTGTTTATATGGAGTGTTCCAAATGTCTAATAATTGTGTGAAGATATCAGGGGCGATTCTCCCAGTCCGCTGTGCTACTTGAGCAGAGGGACATCAGCGGAGGCTGGGACAATTGGGGGCAGGATAGGAAGATCTGGACTGCCCGGTGGGTGGGAGAGGGGGGGGGAGAGAAAGTGGATTGGAGCTGGCCGGGTAGGGGGGGGGTCAGGGAGATCGAGGCTGGCTGGGTGAGTGGGTCAGGGAGATGGCAGCTGGTCGGGGGGGGGGGGAAGGACACAGGGGCTGGCCCAGGTCCGGGAGGTCAGTGATCTGGGGATGGGGGGTTCCCAAGGCCAGCGATGGGGGGGGTGGTTGCTGGCCAGAGGGGCCACTGTTTTGTATGCGCCGATCTTCACACCGACAGATAAGCACATGCGCAGTGGCCCGCTCAGCACTATGGCCGGTCTCTCGGGTGGGAAAAGGCCCCATCCCCAAATTTCCAGAGTGAATTACGCAGAGGCACTCTGATGCACAGAGTGTCGGAGATTCATTCTGGAAATCATGCTAAAAGAACCAACGGGATTTACCCCCATTTTCCTGCATTTGGGAAGTTAGAATTCTTTTGGAAGAATCTCGGCTATCCTTCCTGGCACTTAATGATTAATCACCTAATTGTCTACACTGAAGGGAATACAAGCCTAATCAATGCACCTGTCATCGTAATGTAATATTTTAGCACCGATATTTTCTGATGAATCCATGCTGCACCCCTCCAAGGTCAATATATCTTTCCTGATATATGATACTCTGTGCTCAAGGTGAAGCCTAACCAGAATTTTATACAACTGTGGTGTAACTTTCACCACTTTGCATTGCAGCCCAGCCTTTTAGATTATTTTTCTACCTGCCCCTAGCTTTTAAATGAGTTAAATATATGGATTCTTCTTCCTCGTGTGGAGGAGTCTCTTGTTCCTCCTCAGTTTCTAAATTGTCAAGATCTGGAAAATCACCTGATCTATGCTTTTTAGCTCCAGTGATGGTCCTACACTAAATTTTGCCTTCTCATTTAATCTACCAATGTCCCTTTTCAACTTTATACTCCACTATTTATTATGCCACGAACTTAAGTTCATTAATAAGCTTAGATATACAGATACCTATTCCTTCATCTATATCACTGATAAATATACTGAAAAGCGGACGACCCACTACAGATCCCTAGTGAATACCATAGGTCATATCCTGCTAAATTAGAGTACATACCTATTATTCCCACCCTATTTCCTAACCAATTGCCTACCCATTGTCAATCTGTTGGCTCGAATTCCTTGCATTCTCATTTTTGCTAAGTCTCTTGTGCAACATGAATAACCAACCAGCTATACTTACCCAGAACACAAAACATTATAGAGTTAAAAATAATTAGGCAAAAGTAAAATGAGAAATTAGTAACATATAGGCAATGTTCAATTTGCTCTTTGGAGGTTGCCATCTGATGCATTATGACTGTTTTGTACGTGAGGGATAATTGTGTAATGCACCATATTAATTACACGACAAACAAGTGTGCTAGGCAAAACATATTTGTGAGACTTTTTAATTTCCTTAATAGACCATAGACATATACATTACCAACAAATACAAGAATCCTTTGAACATACAGTAAATATGTGACAAAAATGCTGCAAAGCACAGGAAGAATTACATTCTTTAACAATAGTATCAGATTCGCTTCATCAGTTGTCAAGTTACTAAGTTTGGCGAAGAATCTTAAAAATACAATTGTTTAAAGACATTTTGGCCATAAAGTTAAAAATGTAGAAAAGATTATTTTGAATGTAAACAGTAAAATGTTTCACGCAAGTTACAAGTTGCAATCAATTAATTTGTTGTACTGTTGTTCTTTCAATATGCATTTCTGTATCCATGTACAATTATAACTGATCTTACTGCTGATGTTCTCATTAGTCTGTGACATGTGTGATAACTTTGCCAGTCACTTTACTATTAAACCTTCCCGTCTATTCATTTAAAAAAATTCCCAGAATGATCACTTGTTTCCCCATTTTAAACGAAAATTATTTGCTGAGTTCATGGCACCATATTAATTGGTTTCATTGTTAGTTGTAGTTGTTCTCACTCGCCCATCCCCACATCAAACACACTGAAGCTGCCATTGTACATGGATTGATTGTAATACCTGGTGGATTGGATAGATGCCATTTTTGTCAAAATGTCATACTGACAAATTGGCTCAATAGCATTTTGGATTTAATCCAATTTCAATATACTTTGCTTCTAATTTTATCAGTCTTCTCCTGCAAGCACTGACTCTTTTCTGATGTAAGGGACTAAAGGCTTTAGTTTCTTGACAATACTTTGTTCAAGTGCTTACCATTCATGAGTTGGATTTTAAAACCCTCTTGGCGGCAGATGTTTAGAGGTACCCCTGAAATACTGTGGGTGCCATGCCCACTGCCTACATGCCCCCCCCTGCCACAATTTTATCACTGATGGGGGGGGGGGGGGGGAGATGGGTGGCTCAACCTGCCCGTAGGCCCATTGAGGCCCCTAAGTGGCCATTGAATGCCCACTTAAGGACCTCATTTTGCTGCCACTGGCACTTAACCAGTGGCAGGACATCCCATGTCAAACGTCTAGCCTGGCAACTTTTCCTGTGCAGATTGGTAGCAAGCAAGGAAAGAAGGTGCTTTCTTACCCCGTCCCCTGTGCCCATCAGAGGGCCCCACACAGGTCTTCCTCTTCCCAGCTCCCACCCCCATCATGGCCAGTTTAACCTGGCCCCCAACCTCCTCAGCCTGCCAGTTGATCCCAGTGAGAATCATCACCCCTGCCCCAGCCATTTAACACTCATCCTGGCTTCAGCACCTCAGTGTCACCGACTGGGATGCAGTCCCAACAGTGATACTGATAGGAGGAGCGAGTTACCCTTCATTTGATTGGATGGCAGCTCTCAGAGGCGGGGTGTACTGTCCAGATGGGGGCAAAAGGTTTGCCTCATGGCAATCAGCACACCTTCTGGTGTTAAATATCGGTGACACAAGCCATCAGAGTCCATGACCAACTTTATTATTGAATAGGGATTGGGATGGTGAGGGCCAATCTAACGTCCCGTTAATTCCAGCCCATGTGAGAGCTGGGACAGTAACCATTGACAAGCTACCTGAGCATGTTGCATGTCATAACCCAGACCATCCACATCCTTGGGAAGAGGTGACACTGCCATTCCTTCCTAAATGAGAAATGGTGAGACCAATTATGAAAAAGCATCCCAGTTGTAAAACGTAAGTTTGAATCGTGACAGATTGAATCTGGGGAATTTCTGGAGCATATGATTCAACTACTCCACTGCCATTAATGAGTAGAATTTTCAAAAACTAATGAGTGCCAATTAAATACACCTTACTGTAAAATACAGACTTGTGAGCACACAGTATGGGCTCGTAAACCTACTGATATAAAATTGATGCAAAAATCTTCATGTTTAGAAAGTAAATCTCAGTAATTACAAGCTAAAAAGTGACGTCAAGTCTCCTTATGGTGCAAAATACATTTGCAAATCCCAGTATTTATCACTGCTCCAAAAGAGGGGAATGTCTCTTTACATTTCCTAATTTTCATCCAAGTCTAGATCAAGGTCGACTTCTGTGGTGAGTTTCAGATAAAAGAAACCATAAACAGCCACAAGTAAAATCACAATAGCTGCAATGATGAGTGTCACATCCTACAAAAGAAAGATAAGTGTTAATGTTGAAGAAACATAAGGAAAAGTATAATAGTTGCAGTTCTCTGTGATTTCCTGAATTAAAGTTGTTAAAAACGAGTAAATATTTTTGAGAAACAAACAGAAATGTATTTTGCTTTCAGATAATAAGAATTAAACTAAACAGATTCTCTGAATGCATCTGTGCCAAACCACTTCCTCAAAGATACATCCATTGAGAAAAACGTATATACATCCAGACCGTCATTCTGAAGACAACTGTTTGAATTATTTTTGAAGATTAGTAAATGTGAAATCTCATTTGTGAAACCCACATTTCTGTGTGACAGTGAATGAATTTTTGTGCATGCTAGGAACAGGGAGCTTTAATTATTGGCCTAATAAGATGGGAATTTATGGGCACATTTCCATTAGTATTCTGATATTTTTCCCGACGCAATTTATTTTACTTATTCAATACCTGTGTACTAAGATTTTAGGCTACGTGCACTATGTTTAAACCCTACACAAACAGTAATAATCTTATTCTGAAACAAATTAGTTTTCATCAACAAGGAAAAGTAATAGATGTCACTTCTAAGGATAGTATCTGGATTATACTATATGGAATAATAGCTGTTTATTCACTGCTGACAATAAAATGGTAGCAGCGGTGCACGGTTCTCACCATTTTAGTATCAAACATGTCCCTAATAGAATTGGTGAATTTGAATAGCTTGGTAATTAAGGCAATTATTAGGTGCTAAATAAAAAGTATATGAATAAATCAGAAAAGTATCATGCTGATTTTTTTGGGTGGATGGGAACTTTAAAAACATGACAATATGAACATAAGTAAATTAATTAATAACAAATCCTGCCGCCAACACTTTTATTCTAACTACTCATCTGCTGTACATTGTTTCAACTATAGGGCTTCATTATCTTTCAGATAAACTCTAGTGCAATTGACGTACTTTGAGCAATTTGATGTTTAACTAATGCTGGACTAATAATAACAGAAATAATATTAATAGTTTCACTTTTTAAAATATGCTGCAAATTATTTATCAGCATCAGATAAAACAACATGTAAATGTACATACGTCAGGAAAATTCCATAGGAGTAAACAGTATATTAGAGTAATGGTTACCAAGACCGCAAGGAACTACAAAGGGTCATGGATGTAGCCCAATCCATCACTCAAACCAGCCTCCCAGCCGTTGACTCTGCCTACACTTCCCGCTGCATCGGCAAAGCAGCCAGCATAATTAAGGACTCCACGCACCCTGGACATTCTCTCTTCCACCTTCTTCCGTCGGAAAAAAGATACAAAAGTCTGAGGTCACGTACCAACTGACTCAGTTTTTTCCCTGCTGCTGTCAAGACTTTTGAATGGACTTACCTTGCATTAAGTTGATCTTTCTCTACACCCTAGCTATGACTGTAACACTACATTCTGCACTCTCTCATTTCCTTCTCTATGAACGGTATGTTTTTTCTGTATAATGCAAGAAATAATACTTTTCACTGTATGTTAATACATGTGACATTAATAAATCAAATCAAATCAATGCAAAGGCCTGGACTAACTAATACAGAGAATGCAAAATCAACTCCCACCATGCAGTTGGGAACACAAATTCAGTTTCTGAAAACAGTAAATATCAATAATCAAGCTGTCCAATTATCAATAACAAAGCAATTAATTCATTGATGTTCTTTACAGAACTAAATTTGCCATCTTTACCAGGCCTGGCCTAAACCAATGTAATTGACTCTTAACTGCCCTCTATACTGACATAGCAAACACTCATTTGCCTCAAACCATTATAAAGAACATTATTTACGTGGCGAGGCCACCATCACTTGTTCAGAGCAATCAGGGATGGATAATAAAGGTTGAGTCATGTCAGCAACACCCATATTCAAACAGTACCTTTTTATGAAATTGTGCTGGAAACTGAACTTAAATATTGGGTCATTAAGGATGTGATATTTTTGTGCACAGGACTTAGTGGGTCCTGTCCAAGTGTGCGCAAATATTTTTGCTCCTGATTAATCTTACATCAACAGCACCATTGTGTTGGTCAGCGTGTTTTATTCTGAGCTGGTGAGAGGTGGAAAAGAGGCTGCAAAGTGAAGTACAGCGAGAGAAGGGGAGCCATTGATGCACAAGTTTCACATGATGCAATATACAAACAGACTTGTAAATGAGCTCACAGTCCACCCATCTATCTGTGGTGACAGGCTGTTTAAACATGCAAATGGGGGTCCTACACCAACTACAGAACTCAGCAGCAATTCTTTTTTAGGTTCATATGTTAAAAGTACTCTATTCATTTCCAACAAATATTGAGTGTTCTTACCAGCGGTCCTTATAGAAACCACTGCTGGCCACTTAAAGGTGGGCAAGGGAATTTAAGTTTTTTATTTTTGAGTGTTCCTCCCGAACCTACAACCTGGCTTGCTTGAGAACAACTTTCCAGGCTTTGTCTGTTCCCTCCAGCATGACCTGATCTGCCAGCTGGCCTAGCCTGAGAGGAAATCAATCTCCTGCTCTCCCAGAACCTGCAAGCAGTAGTAGAGCATCCATTTGGAAGCTCCAAAAATCAGATGGAGCCTGAACTGAAGATGCTGTGGATTCCCCAACACCAACCTAGTGCAGGTTGTGTGGCTGCTCCACAGAGTTTGTTACATCGTAAAATAAGTTTCCTTATAAACACAAGAAACATTAAAACATATGTATAGTATACAAACATATTAGAATGCTTCATGCAATTCAATTTTCTTTGGAATACAATGACTGTTGTTATGTCAGTAAACACAGCCTGCATACTGCACCAATCATAACCCCAAAACAAGGATTCTTTTTGGGAAGACGTTGGCAGGATGAATTACCAGCTCTGTATCAAATAATGTCAGGGGATCTTTAAATTTACCTGAACAGGCAAATATGATGCTAATCAGTGGAAACAGGGTCATTGAAACTTTTTGAGGCTGAGTTGGATAGATTCTTAATTAACAAGTGAGTCAAATGGTATAGGGGCTAGACAGAAAAGTAGAGTTGAAGTCACAATCAGATCAGCTATGATCTTATCAAATGGCAGAGCAGTCTGGAGGCTAAATGGCCTACTGTGCTCCTAAAATATACATTAATCTTTCACCGGAAGCACCACTGTCAATATAGTACGTCTTCAGTGCTTCCCTGAGTATCTGACCAGAGCACTCTAACTCATAATCTTCTTTTGACACAGAAATAAACATGTTACTGACTGAACTAAACAGATTAATTATTGAGCAAAGACGCATGGCTCATGTAATACTTGCAACAGAAAGTGCTACTGCAGAGTTGATGTAAAGCAGACTGTATGATAATGTGCATGCATTCAGTGCCTCTGAAACCGGGAACATTGCCATGTCTATCTCTTAGTGAGAAGAAAGCAGTTTGGGGATGCTCAGTCCTCTGCTCTTCCGCAGGTGATCTTATCAATTTCCTCCTCTGAAAGCCAGTCTCCTCTTCTCCTAGGATGTTAGTTCTGGCAATCATTCCAATTCTACCTCTCCTCTGTTGAAGTCCTATTTATTCTCTTTCTCAGGCATCTGCAACTTCAATGTGGAGGGATAATGTGAAAATATTAATTTATGATTTTTAGCAGTTCATCTATGAAAATCTATCTTCATACAAACTATATTAGATATAAAATTATTTTCTATTCAAACTAATTGATTAGATAAAAAGGGGACAATAAATATGAAAATTATTAAAATATATATTTAGCTGGTCATTTATAGCAAGTTAATCTACGAGTTTTATGTGCACAGTGAATGAAATTATTTTATTTGGTATCCATGTATAATCTTACCAGAATCAACGTGGATGATTCATCTGCAGCTCTATCCCTTTTTCTCTTTGCTTTGTGCAAATTTGAACCTGACTACATTTCTAAAGTCCATGGTCATTTTCTTTAATGGCCTGCATCTTCGGCGATACTGGAAACTCCATTAGTTTCTTTTCCATCAACAGTCCTGGAATTTCAACACACTGATGATGATTGGCAACCCAACAAAGTTCCCCTTTGTTTCAGCAAGCTCCCTTGCCAAAGGTTTGAATTTTCATCCCTGAAGAGGTTTCCTAGAATGCTGAAGCGTCTAACACTGAGAAAAATACATTCAACGTTAATAAATGCAGAAAGCTTCAGTAACTTACTGCAGTTCTGGGTGTAACCCACTGCTGACCACTATATGGGGCTACTATTTAAATATTCAATCAACAGGATCCCGAATTCCTAGCGGTTGATGTTGATTTGGCTAATTCCCTGTTTACCCATAAATGTCAGTACTGTAATCGGAATATCAAAAATAAATTTAATAACATATATAATTAACAGACATAAAACAGTGAGCTCTGATCTATAACCGTTGGGGCCCATCCATTGGTGCACACATGGGGAAACTTATCCTCAGTAACACATTTGTAGATACTGTTCCAGTTGCATTGTATAGTCCCCACCAGTTACTCACGACACACACACACAGTCCAGAAGAGACACACGTGTGGAAGATGATGCCGTAGGAGGCAGAGGTGCCGCGAGCTATCCGTGCAGCAACGTAGGTTGAGTGCGCTGAAGGCTGTCCTCCTCGGCAGTAATGAAAAGAACAGGCAGCGGAACGCCTGGCTGCCTCTCACTCCAAACCGAATTCTCACTGCCTGGGAAAAGCTCTCTCTCTGCACACTGTGCCCTCTTCAGCTCTCTCTCCCTCTTCAGCTCTCTAGCTGCTTCACTTCCTGGCGCCTTTTTATCCTCCCGCCCCCAGAGCAATCCCATTGGCTCAGCCCACATCACTCAACCAACAGCATCCTGTTCACAGCACCTGCCCGGCAAACAGGACACTGAAACCCACAAGGGACAAAGAACACTGGTAAATCTCTTCCCCCACAAATTTCCCTCAGTCCCTTACATTCTCCCCCCACCAAAAATACAGCATGCCCCCATGCTGAAGTACATGACATAGGACCCAGTTAACCAATTACACCATGTACCTTATAGTGTGATGACTGGTATAATAGTGGGTGAAAAGAGTGGTACCTTATTTATACATGACGAGCACTGAGCAAAGGAGTTACACCACCATGTATGACAACTATTGCAGTGTTCAGGAAAATGCATAGTGGGTGGCGTAGCTGAGTGAACACTTGTATGTCCTACTACTACAGACTTTGCACACGGCTCTCCCAGCTTTGTATAATGGAAACGGTCTGCTGGCTTTCTCTCTTACCTCCTGCATCAGCTGGAAGAAGGAAGGGGGTTTGTCCAGGGTGTGGCTCATCCTTACACGCAGAGCAACCATGTCTCGAGTGAGTGCACCCTTGACTAGCTGTTCCATCCGAGCTCGATTCATGTCTGCAACCGTAATTCCTCCCTTAAGAAGAGCACGATGGAGAAGTTTGGCAAGGCGATACAGAAAAGCAGAGAGTTTTTCCCCTTCATCCTGGTATGTGTGTCTGAACTTGGCCAAGATGTCGGCTCCACTCTCTGTGGTGCCATAAGCTGTGTCCAGAGCGGATAAATAATCGGTGGCTGTAGCAGTGGGAGTGCTAACTTTCAAAAATCGAACGATGTCAGCAGCAGGCCCTTTTAAACTCTCCACTATACGCTGTCTCTTGGCGGCGTCAGTGCATTGCCACTCACTGCTCATCTGGATAGCCTGCTCCATCCAGGCATCATATTCTTCCTCACCTGGGGGTACAGGTTTCAGTCCTGAAAACAGTCTCAGCTTTCTATAGCTAGGCCCATCGGTTGACACTTGGTTGCACTTGTCCACCAGTTTGCCAATAGCAGTCACTAACTCCATGTTCACATCCACTTTGGGAGCTTGGTTTTCTGATACTATGGCCTGAAAATCCTCCATCGACTTGCCTTCCTGTTGTAGTAGTAACAACAGCTTTGTATGGAAAGGGTCCTCTTCAGGAACAGCATCCTGTGTGACAAGGCTTTCGAGCGTATGCACAGCCCATGGCCCAGCTTCTCCTTCAATACCTACATCTGGAGGTACAGTGTCAGGGGTTAAATCAATGCTAATCTCCACTCGTGTGAACAACTGTGTGCCAGTAGAATCCCCACGGCGACCACAAATCTTGGTGCGACCAAAGACTTTCACTGTGTTTAAGACCCTAGCAATGGTCTCCTCACTAGTATCTATTGGCACATTGCTCAGTAATATGCCACGAGAAAGACTGATATTCTTTTGGTGGCTCCAGTCAGCAGCCTGAGAAAAATCCATTATCTTAAGTGAGCTACTAACACTGTAAAAAAACTTTTCCTGTTGTAATTACTGGGTTAACTGTTACTGACGGGGGAAAATTTTTTTATTTGAGCTGTCTGGTAAACAGGAATGATCCCAGCGGTGCCTCCAAAAATGTAACCCCCTGCTGACCACTATATGGGGCTACTATTTAAATATTCAATCAACAGGATCCCGAATTCCTAGCGGTTGATGTTGATTTGGCTAATTCCCTGTTTACCCATAAATGTCAGTACTGTAATCGGAATATCAAAAATAAATTTAATAACATATATAATTAACAGACATAAAACAGTGAGCTCTGATCTATAACCGTTGGGGCCCATCCGTTGGTGCACACATGGGGAAACTCATCCTCAGTAACACATTTGTAGATACTGTTCCAGTTGGATTGTATAGTCCCCACCAGTTACTCACGACACACACACACAGTCCAGAAGAGACACGCGTGTGGAAGATGATGCCGCAGGAGGCAGAGGTGCCGCGAGCTATCCGTGCAGCAACGTAGGTCGAGTGCGCTGAAGGCTGTCCTCCTCGGCAGTAATGAAAAGAACAGGCAGGGGAACGCCTGGCTGCCTCTCACTCCAAACCGAATTCTCACTGCCTGGGAAAAACTCTCTCTCTGCACACTGTGCCCTCTTCAGCTCTCTCTCCCTCTTCAGCTCTCTAGCTGCTTCATTTCCTGGTGCCTTTTTTCCTCCCGCCCCCAGAGCAATCCCATTGGCCCAGCCCACATCACTCAACCAACAGCATCCTGTTCACAGCACCTGCCCGGCAAACAGGACACTGAAACCCACAAGCGACAAAGAACACTGGTAAATGTCTTCCCCACAAATTTTCCTCAGTCCCTTACATGGGGATGGGGTTTAGGGTGGGGAGAAATGTCAACAAGGGAGTCTAATAATTTTCTGCAGGCATGGCCCAAGCAAAATATTCTATCCTATTGACACATAAGTAAAAATAGCTTTTCTGAAACCATAAGCTGTGGTGCCCAGCTCCTAGCCAAAAAAACAAAGGGCTATAAATTCACAGAGGACCATTTTCAGGCAATCTGCCCCCGCTTGTTCCTGTTGAGGCAGGCAGCATGCAAACTTTATACTATCTCCTTATTTCCACGATTTCTGCTTATAATCAAGTGCAATCCATGCAGTCCAGCTTTTAAAGGCACTCTGTCCCTCTGTGAATCAGAGGTTGCAGCTGACTGTCACTGCTGCAACTGGAGAGATTGGAAATGAAACAACAGAGAGAGCCCACCACAGTTCACAAATGAGCCACTGGATGTCTTAATCATGGAAGTGAATAAGAGGTGAGATGCCATGATTCTGGAGAGAACCAGGAGGCCCTCAAGGATCGCTCTTCGAAGGGATGGGAACCGGTGGCCAAGGAGGTCAACTCTCAGAGTCTGGCCCTGAGGACCTGGCAGTAGTGCCAAAAGAAGTACCTCACTCGGGTGGTCAAGGTTAACGAGTGCACCTTCACATGCAAATTTCATGCACCACCAGCATTTCACACTGTTCAATGCACCAGAATCCATCAGGACTCAGGATTCAGTCCTAATATTCAGATTCTGTCCAGGCTCGGGCTGACAAGTGGCAAGTAGCATTTGGGCTACACAAGTATCAAACAATGGCCAACTCCAACAAGAGAGAATCTAACCACCATCCCATGATACTCAATGACATGACCATTGTCAAATCCCCCACTATCTACATCCTGGGGGTTAACATTAACCAGAAATTGAACTGGACCAGCCATATAAATACTGCAGCTACAAGAAAAGGTTAGAGGCAATGAATCCTGTGGTGGGCAACTCACTTCCCGACTCCCCAAAGCCTGTCCACCATCTACAAGGCACAAGTCATGATGGAATCCTCTCCACTTGCCTGGATGAGTGCAGCTCCAACACTCAAGAGGTTTGACATCATCCAGGACAAAACAGCTGGCTTGATTGGCACACCATCCACAAACATTCACTCCCTCACCACCAATACAAGTGGCAGCAATGTACCATCTACAAGATGCTCTCCAGAAACTCAGCAAGGCTCCTTAGACAGCAACTTGCAAACCCATGATTGCTACCATCTAGAGGACAAGGGCATTAGGTACATGGAAACACCACCACCATCCTGACTTTGAAATATATTGCCATTTCTTTGCTACCACTGACTCAAAATCCTGCAATTCCCTGTAACAACATCAACAAGAATATTCAGAATGACACTATGTTATTGTTGTACATCCCTTCTCAACTCTCACTTCAGCAGATGGTGACACCACGGACTCCACCCCATTTCCTCAATCCAAACCTCCCCATCTGATGTTTTTGTTTCAAATACAGTCAAAATCCCATCATTCACAAACCCCCCCATCGCAAATTTGTTTACGCACATAAAATCACGGTTTGCGGCCCCAACGCTTTGCTCATCCACAAGGTAGACGGTTACAAACACTCATCTTTCCCATACTGCACCCGGGCCATTGCCACGCATGCACAAGTTCACCATTCGCGATGTCACCCGTTGTGATATTTTGTGGGAATGGAACCTCCACGAACAATAAGAGTTCACGGTACTCAAACCTGCTGCATACCCAGCCATAGCAGATCCAGTAGAAGAGGAAGAGAGAGGACTGCATGGACCTCTATGAAGAAGCACCGTACTTTAGCTGACACTCAAAGCTACCATCTCAATTACTGTTACTGCGGGCACTTTAGAGGCCAGTATGGAGTCAGGATTTGCATGCGGTGAGTCACGAGACACAAGTGGGCTGAAGTTAGGCAAGACGATAAGGTTATCTCATCTACCAGCTCTCTAAATGGCAAGTTGCAGATGAGCTCTGCTACAGGAGACACAGATGAGGACTCGATGAGGTGACACAGAGAAGAATGTCGATTAACATGGACACTGAGATGCTTGAAATATTGGTACTGTTATTGCTGAAGGGCAAGGCGGAATCTTCGTCAACCCCCCGGATGCATCCTTGGACAAGCTACTGGGAGATGTTGCTTATGTTACTCACTCGTGCCTGGAAAGATCTGGGTGTATAAAAGTTCAATCTCACTGTGACTTTTACAGTCACTGGCAGTGCTGAGCCCACCCTTGTGTGAGGCTCCAGATTGTGCTGAAGGAGGTCCCACAATTCTGTGACCACCGCCTTGTTGAACTCGAATCGCCTCAGGCATTGCTCCTAGGTTAAGCGGAGGTAAAAGAGATTCTTCAAAAACTCATGAAGGTGGACCTTCTGTGAACCTTCTATGGGCAGCACGGTGGGACAGTGGTTAGCACTGCTTCCTCTTCGAATCCCGCTTGGGTCACTGTCTGTGTGGAGTTTGCACGTTCTCCCCGTGTCTGCATGGGTTTCCTCCAGGTGCTCCGGTTTCCTCCCACAGTCTGAAAGACGTGCTGGTGAGGTGCATTGACCCGAACAGGCGTCGGAATGTGGCGACTAGGGAAATTTCATAGTAACTTCATTGTAGTGTTTAATGTAAGCCTACTTGTGACTAATAAATAAACTTTAAAAACCTCTCTCTTTGCAAAGTTTCCCCTCCCTGCAGTCTCGGCTCCATTTTTCAGTCATGTTGCAGACCAAGAGGCACGTATCCACGGCCCCCATATATGGCGCAGTGTTGGGTCACCAAATCTTCTGGGATTTCTGAATGCGTGCAGCAACTCACCACAAAGACTCCACCCATAGCACTTTCACTAATTTGCAACAGTGGAAGCAAGTCAAAAATCACGTACAAATCCGATGCCTGGCTCTTTAAATAATACAAGTTTGTGGCAGCTGAACCCCAGTTCAGATGAGAGCAACTGGCACAAGGTTTCAGTGCATTATGCACAGACCAAGTTTCTGAAACTGTCATGAGATCAGCTGGATTGGCTAATTGACATCATGACAGGATCTCTCCTCACGTTTCAGGTGTACAAAGGCACGCTCTTGATAATGCATTTTCTTGCACAGGGTGACATGTGGCTTACACCGTAAACAGCTTGAAGCATGACCTTTGCCAGTTGCAGGGAGTGCCAGCACCAGGGACACAAGGTGACACAGTTTTGTGGCCAATGATTCTGAATCACACCTGCGACTAACATTTGAACAAGTGTGCCATCTCTGGGAAGGTTTTGCCTCTTGTCAGTTGTATTACTCGCTGGAACACTGCAGGGCAGTGGAATACTCCTCAACTTGGAAAGGGACGAGGGCCTGGTTTTAAAATAAGAAATGGCAGAAGAAATCCTATCCTGGCTGATTTTGAACTGGCACAGATGGCTGTCAGAAAAAAAACTGCGATCGGGAACATTGTATAGTGCCAGCAGAGGAATTGAGATCATAGAGGAGAGTAGGGAGCAGAAAATAATTACAAGATCTGAAGCATTTTTTGTCTTGCAGCATCGCCAAAAATGATAATAGTTAAATTAATTCACGTAATCGCCGTATAATTTTTAACTATTCGAATGCTTATGCCCATTTGTGGACAGTTTATCTATAACAGAAACATCTGCAGACAGTTTAAGAGGATTTTTTTTGTTCTAATCGCAACATTCGTACATCTCAAGAGGCTAAGACTGTACAAGAGAGCTTCCATTTATTTTCCTGTATCCACAGCTGTGCTCACAGACCCATCTGGCCACACAGCTACTAATCTTAACAGGATGTAATAAACAAGTGACACACAACTGCAAGCTCCATCTGGTGAGGCCAGTGGACAGCAGGACTATTTGAAATAACCACTGCTGTTCCTAGCTGCATTAGTATGGTCATATCCAACACTTCTGCCTTTCTTTCTAAGGAGGCTTTCTAAGATCATTATTGCCCAGTGTAAACTTTAATACTAAATGTTGACTATTTTTGATGGCAGGATGATAAAATCTTTAGCATGGAAGGTAATGCATTTTTCTGCAACTATTATGCTATAGAAGTGTGTATTACTGCTGGGTTGCTGCTTTTATCAACTTAAAGAATGTTCCTATAACACCAAAATTAAACCACCATTCCTAAGGGAGTCTTAGGATATTGCTAACCTTTTTATCTGTGATCTACAAGCACAAGAGTACATTTTGGGCAAATATATGGACTAAAGGCATTTCTGATAGCTTCCCGCTGCAGCCAGATGGTCTGTAGAAACCATAGAATCCCTACAGTGCAGAAGGAGGCCATTCGGCCCATCGCGTCTGCACTGACCACAATCCCACTCAGGCCCCATCCTCATAACTCCATGCATTTATCCTACCTAGTCCCCCTGACACTAAGGGGCAACATAGCATGGCCAATCCACCTAACCCGCACACCTTTGGAGTGTGGGAAGAAACCGGAGCACCCAGAGAAGACCCACGCAGACACCGAGAGAATGTGCAAACTCCACACCGACAGTGGCCCAAGCCAGGAAATGAACCCAGGTCCCTGGCGCTGAGAGGCAGCAGTGCTAACCACTGTGTCACCATGCCGCCCAGTTGACCTGTAACATTTTCTGGATCTAGTTGATTGGTTTATTTTGTTGAGACAACACCTTGAGCCCTATATTGAAGTGTTACCTCGAATTAAAAAGGTGCAATCGGCAATCGGCTGTCAAATCTGCTACTGGAACTAAATTCAGAGAGCTAGATATTCAACTTGCCATCCAGCTGTGACACTGATGTTGTGAAACAGCTGTCCATTAGAAAAATTACCCGGTTTCACAGGTGATTTCTATAATTGGCAACTGATGCTATGCCAGTTTCATGCCTCGGTGACAAGTTGATAGTCTAGCTCCTGGTCTCTAGAAACATACAGGTCCAATAATGGCAAATTACTTTGATCATGAGCAGGAAGTGTTCACCATTCCTTAACAAATCCTAATAAAGATAGCCTAAAGAATAGAAAGCATACAAATTGCCTAAGCTCGAAGCACCACTGGAAGATCCAAAGAAGCAGCTCAATATTTCAAACAGAAGCTTCCTGAATGGGAACTTTTATAATCTGATTTACTATAGATTTATTGTCAAATGAGTTACTGGAATGACATCTCTCCACTGCCATTGGCATGCCTTGGCTATAATATGAACTGTCTATACGTTGCATGGAAGCAGCCTAGGTTTCTTTGGCAGCATCTCACAAACCCCAAACCTCCAACACCTATAAACAAAAATAAAAAAATTGTACAACAGCAAAAAGCTGACTCTTGACTGAAAAAGGAAGGCCATTAAGATTGCCCCTTGAGGAACTACTACATTGAAATCTTGAGCCTGCAATGAACAGCCTCTTACAAGTATAACCCATTACCTTTGTGTTCGTTACAATCCCAGACTTTGGAGGGCTGCCCTTTGATTCCCCTTTCCCCACTAATCTCAGTTTTATAAGGGTTCCTTGATGCCATGCTCATTCAATGTTGTCCTGATTTTGAGAGCAGCTACACTCACCTTATGAAACTGCAAAATGTTGATTGGCAACTGGGGCCTAAAGACTTATATTCCTAGCAATTCCTAGTTTATATATTGGCCACATCCCCAACTAACAATCATCTGCTTTTTTAAACATGAGCAGACTATATGGGAGTTAAAACAGATTTAATCAGGAATAACAGTATCTCTTCCCCAACAAGCCAGGTTTTAATTGAACATTTTTGAGAATGGATTGAGATAGCATTACTGATACAAAGCAATGCTCATGTTTGAGCATCACAAATTGTAACAAAACACCATCAATGGGTAAACACAGTGATTAGCACTGCTACCTCACAGTGCCAGGGACCCAGGTTCGATTCCCGTCTTGGGTCACTGTGCGGACTCTACACACTCTCCCCGTGTCTGCGTGGATTTCTCCTGGTACTCTGGTTTCCTCCCACAGTCCAAAAGACGTGCTGGTTAGATGCATTGACCATGCTAAATTCTCCCTCAGTGTACCTGAACCGGTGCCGGAGTATGGCGGCTAGGGGATTTTCACAGTAACTTCATTGCAGTGTTAATGTAAACCTACTTCTGCCATTAATAAGTAAACTTTAAATAACATTAGACCAGGCAACACCAAAAGTGATGAAGTGATTGCACTGAACCAAAGTGGGAGAGAGCAACCCAAATATATTGAGGGACTGATATTATAGATTCTAGAGATTTTTGCACAAGAAAAGATTGGTGCTGCTGGGCAGTAGATCACCAGTGGCCAGACCCTACTCCTACAGCAGGACTGATGAGTTGTTTTCCTAAGATGCATGGATGCTGTTTCCTAGCCTTTAGCAGAATTCTGAGCAGTACAGAAGCATTTCAATGTTCGGTGTGCTCTACAGCAAAAGCCAAGGCTATTCAGTTGTCAGTTATCATTGTTAAAGCCCAGGCTGGTCTAGCAACAGTTACTGCATTCAGAGTTTTTACAACAAATACTAGCAAACCAGTATGCTGGTTGCACCTTGAGAAATCACTGGAAGTTTCAATGTTGAAAACAACAGCCAGGAAATAACTTGCTTGCAGACGATAGAGTAAAAGAAGATTTGGTAAGTTAGCCCATGACAAAGGAAACATAGAAGATAGCAGGAAGCCATTCAGCCCTTCAAGCCTGCTCCGCCATTCATCACGATCATGGCTGATCGTCCAACTCAATAGCCTAACCCTGCTTTCTCCCCATAACTTTTGATCCCATTTGCCCCAAGGAAGGCTGCAACAAAAAGGCTCATAAAGATTTCCCCACAAATAGTTAACCATTTTGCTTCAGTTGTGTGCTATATAATGCATCATTTCACGTTTGTAATAGTCTTGTCTTGACAAAATAATATATTACATTCTTTAAAAAATGCTGTATGGTCAGTGCAGAATAAGTTGCACCTGGTAGAGTCTAGCTGCAATGATGATACTTTTGTGTTTTAAGATTGCTCGGTGTAGTGGGGGAAATCTGTAATTGTTTTTACAGCACTGGACAGAAAAGGTTAAAGCCCTTCAGCTATGCAACCGATTAAAACAAATTGGAGCCCGACAAATATCAAATTTATAGTTTTAATCTTTGACCTTCTCTATTACTTATGTTATTTGAGATGTATGAGCTAATTATTTTGGTAGGTGATATGGTTACTTTGCTTTTTAACAATATAAATTTTTAAGAAGTATTTTTTTCCACCTTATGCAAAACTATCCACCACCATAGATGACAAGCTGGATTTAAGAAAGGCCTTGGACATATCCTCGTTCATTCATTCAGAAATCACCGCCCCCCCACCCCCGCCCCAGCAAGTTCTGGGGCGAGGACATCAAATTACAAGGAAGGGATTCCCTCCAGGATCCTGCCAGCTTCAATCTGGTTGTGATTTTATGCTGGGCTGAGCAGGGCCTTGGAAGGGAGGCCCATCCTTGCTGCAATTAAGTCCCTCCACCTATTACCCCCACCGAAAGAACTTGGTCATCCCCTCGCAAACCCCCAGACCTTCCCTATCCATCCCATCCATCCCATGACCCCTGCTGCTTACTTTACCTCTGGATCCTGGCACTTAGTTCCAGGCTGCTAACTGGCAGTGCTTCTTCAAGCCACTGCGGTGATGTTCCTGGAATGAATGGAGATCTGCTGGCCAATCAGATTAGTATTGTCTTCTTCTTCTTAGGTATTCCTTTGGAATCAAATGCTTTCACTCTGGTTCGAAGGATTTTGAGTTGGTTGATAAGTCCAATGCAGTATGTGCAGACTCTATCACGTGCAGGACAGGTAGTGCTTGGAGGGCTGGGCAGATGAGTTGTTGAGAGGTTAGTGTACTCTCTCCGACACCTTGCTTTCACTTCTGCATGTTCCTGACAAAGTCTTTCAATGTGTTAAGAGCTTTCCCGAATGTACCTTCGCCATTTTGTTAGGTCGCAAGCTAGGATTTCCCATGAGTCGGAGGAAATGTCTGATCTCTTCAGAGATGCTTTGAGAATGTCCCTGAATTACTTCCCTTGTCCTCCTGGATGTCTCCTACCAGGACCAAGTTCCACGGAGAGAAGTTGCTTAGGGAATCTGGTCTCAGGCATTTGAACAATGCCAACAGGAGTGGTTTTGAGTGATCAGCATCTCGAGGGTTGGCTTTGGATCGCTTTCCTTGCCAACGGATTTGAAGGGTCTTTCCAGGGCACCACTGGTGATACACCCCGAGCGTTTGAAGCATATAGGAGCATGGAAATCACTGCTCCCTGGTAAACCATGACCCTAGGTTTGAGTCTGAGATCCTGGTCCCCAACTTCTCTTTTCCTCAGTCAGCTGAAGGCTGAGCAGGCACATAAGAGGCGATGATGAATTTCACCATCTTTGTCATTGCCAAGAACAGGCCCCACAAGACAAGGAAAATGGTCCATTGTTTCTGGCATCTCTCTGATGCATTTGGGTTGCATTGTATTTTCTATCTGGCAGCGACTGGACATGATAAGTGGTGGGTCTATTAAAATTCTTAGATGTCTTTCAAATTCATCCTTAGCTATTTCAATGTCATTCATGAAATACTGTTTCCCATTTTTCTGTCAACATTTTACAGTTGTCTGCATTAAATTACAACTGTCACTGTCCTACATATTTTACATATTTCATCTATCTTTGCGCCATCCTTTTTTTTCTTTGACACACAGAGACTATGGGATGTAGACTTCATCAATGAAATGGATAGCAATCTGTGACCAGCTGTTGAGAGCACAATGTGACTGCAGTGAGCTATTCAAGCCCTGTCTCTTTCCCTAAGAAAAAATAACCACCACATGATGGTGAGATAATCCATCGAAACTGACCAGATTTTTCTGTTTACAACATTTTTAAATGTGTCTGCTGGTCAACAGAGTGGATAAAACAAAATGAAATTCATTTACTTTGTGTTTTATATATTGTAAACATAAAATGCAGATCTTTGCAATAAACCGAGTGACACGAGACCTCAAGACTGTAAGTCTGAAGGAGTTACAAAGTTCAGTGTCAATAAGCATTTATTTTTCCCTATTTCACCATTAAAATAATTTATTATACTTTATTTGCACCATATGTTGTGTAGTAATGTAATAGTGAACTAACAGCTGGACTTCAAATTATTTAATAGCCAAAAAAATAGTCAGTTGGAGGTGGAAACCAAGGGTCAGAACTATTTTTCTGTTGCTCTCTTGCACTTGGGATGAAATCTGCAGAAATGTGTATATTTGACGAGAAAAATCAGGTTCTGAGAGAGCCAAAAGTTACATGTCAGAAAATGAATACATAGAATCATAGAAAAACTATTGTGCAGAATCCTATAAGACCATCGAATCTGCATCGAACACAATCCCACCCAGGCCCTATTCCCATAACCTCATATATTTACCCTGCTAAGCCCCTGACACTATGGTCAATTTAGCATGGCCAATCAACCTAACCCACAAATCTTTGGACTGTGGGAGGAAATCGGAGTACCCGGAGGAAACCCACGCAGGCACGGGGAGAATGTGCAAACTCCACACAGACAGTGACCCGAGGGCGGAATTGAACCGGGGTCCCTGGCACTGTGAGGTAGCAGTGCTAACCACTGTGCCACCATGCTGCCCATGACATAGGGAAGGTGGTAGCACAGTTGTATTGTCACTGAACTAGAAATCCAGAGACCCAGGACCTGGGTTCAAATCTCACCACAGCAGATGGTGAAATTTGAATCCAATAAAAGCCTGCCATCCTTGCCAGGTATGGGCTACATGTGACTCTATTTTATCATTTGATTCTAAGTTCTGGACGGACTTGAAACTGGGAGTGTTTCAGACCCGACTTTTAGACCCGTTCTCAGGCATCTCCATACGCACTCTGCCTGCAAAAATATCAGCGATTCCGAATCGTGCTGCACAAGCCTGTGGGCGGGGCTTAACGCACCCAGAACTCTGCAGCTCCGACTGGCACCTCCAACTGCGCATGCGCAGAAAAGATCGATAGAATGCTGCTCCTCTGTCACATCCCTCCCGGGCCGGCTAATACCTCCTCCTGGCCCCCACAGACATTGCCCTACCCCCACAACATTACTGACCCCCTTATCCCCCCCCCCCACTCCAGCACCCAGACTGATCGTGGGCCCCTCCCCTCTTCCCCCCCACTGATTTCAGGCAGAGTAGCAGTGGGGACCCCTTCCTCCTCACTGATCACAGGCAGAGTGGCAGCTGATCCCCCTTCCCCGTTCCCCCCACCGATCTCAAGCAGAGAGCCGTCGGATGCTCGGCACTTACCTCCTCACTAACTGGAGCGCCCGAATGAGACTTTAGTGCATAGGACATTACAGCGCAGTACAGGCCCTTCGGCCCTCGATGTTGCACCGACCAGTGGAACCAATCTAAAGCCCCTCTAATCTACACTATTCCAATATCATCCATATGTTTATCCAATAACCATTTGAATGCTCTTAATGTTGACGAGTCCACCACTGCTGCAGGCAGGGCATTCCACGCCCTTACTACTCTCTGAGTAAAGAACCTACCTCTAACATCTGTCCTATATCTATCACCCCTCAATTTAAAGCTATGTCCCCTCGTGCTAGCCACCACCATCCGAGGAAAAAGGCTCTCACTATCCACCCTATCTAATCCTCTGATCATCTTGTATGCCTCTATTAAGTCACCTCTTAACCTTCTTCTCTCTAACGAAAACAACCCCAAGCCCCTCAGCCTTTCCTCATACGATTTTCCCACCATACCAAGCAACATCCTGGTAAATCTCCTCTGCACCCTTTCCAACACTTCCACATCCTTCCTATAATACGGCGACCAGAACTGTACGCAATACTCCAAGTGCGGCCGCACCAGAGTTTTGTACAGTTGCAGCATGACCTCCTGGCTCTGAAACTCAATCCCTCTACCAATAAAAGCTAACACACCGTATGCCTTCTTAACAACCCTTTCAACCTGGGTGCCAACTTTCAGGGATCTATGCACATGGACACCCAGATCCCTCTGTTCATCCACACTACCAAGTATCTTACCATTAGCCCAGTACTCTGTATTCCTGTTACTCCTTCCAAAGTGAATCACCTCACACTTTTCCGCATTAAACTCCATTTGCCACCTCTCAGCCCAGCTCTGCAGCTTATCTATGTCCCTCTGTAACCTGCCACTTCCCTCTGCACTGTCTACAACTCCACCGACTTTAGTGTCATCCGCAAATTTACTAATCCATCCTTCCACGCCCTCATCCAGGTCATTAATAAAAATGACAAACAGCAGTGGCCCCAAAACAGATCCTTGTGGTACACCACTAGTAACTGAACTCCAGGATGAATATTTCCCATCAACCACCACCCTCTGTTTTCTTACAGCTAGCCAATTCCTGATCCAAACCACTAAATCACCCTCAATCCCATGTGTCCGTATTTTCTGCAAAAGCTTACCATGGGGAACCTTATCAAACGCTTTGCTGAAATCCATGTACACCACATCAACCGCTTTACCCTCATCCACCTCTTTGGTCACCTTCTCAAAGAACTCAATAAGGTTTGTGAGGCACGACCTACCCTTCACAAAACCATGCTGACGATCCCTAATCAAATTATTCCTTTCTAGGTGATTATAAATCCTATCTCTTATAATCCTTTCCAATACTTTGCCCATAACAGAAGTAAGGCTCATCGGTCTATAATTACCAGGGTTGTCCCTACTCCCCTTCTTGAACAAGGGGACAACATTTGCTATCCTCCAGTCTTCTGGCACTGTTCCTGTAGACAATGACGACACAAAGATCAAAGCCAAAGGCTCTGCAATCTGCTCTCTAGCCTCCCAGAGAATCCTAGGATAAATCCCATCCGGCCCAGGGGACTTATCTATTTTTACCCTTTCCAGAATTGCTAACACCTCCTCCTTATGAACATCAATCCCATCCAGTCCAACAGCCTGCATCTCAGTACTCCCCTCAACAACACTGTCCCTCTCCAGTGTGAATAGTGACGAAAAATATTCATTTAGTGCCTCTCCTATCTCTTCAGACTCCACGCACAACTTCCCACTACTGTCCTTGACTGGCCCTAATCTTACCCTAGTCATGCTTTTACTCCTGACATACCTATAGAAAGATTTAGGGTTTTCCTTGATCCTACCTGCCAAAGACTTCTCATGTCACCTCCTGGCTCTTCTTAACTCTTTCTTTAGATCCTTCCTGGCTAACTTGTAACTCTCAAGTGCCCTAACCGAGCCTTCACGTCTCATCGTAATCTTAACATAAGTCTCCTATCTTAACATAAGTCTCCTTAGTGCAGCATGTCTGTTTGGTGCCGAACCTGGATGGGTGAACGCGGTGGGAAAGGGGGAAGTGCCGGTAAGGTTGGGCAGCCCATTAAGTCAATTTAAACGCATGCCCATGTCGGGCGCGGTTCCGATCGCGGCCATTTCTGGGCCTTGGTAAAGGGGGAACCGGTGCAGAGGCGGGCGCGGATCGCGCTACTCGCCTCATGCCCAACTTCACCAAGTTTCCGCGCCCAAAAATGGGCGCAACGCAATGGTAAAATCGGGCCCTACGTGTTCAAACGGCCACTCAGTTCAAGGGTAGTAAATGCTGGCCCAGCCATGGTAACAGCATAAAGTAAGAAGGGCAAGAAGCCACACAGTCCTTGACACTGGGAAAAGCCTGCCACTTCCCTGTCAGGTGCGTGAACGGCACTCAATTTGGTGGGAATTCCCTAAAATAAGTCACGCTTTCTCGACAGTTTTCCCGCCAATGGGCTAGACCTGTCACCTCTATTAAATACTGCCCGTTAACGCTATCTCTCTCCATAATTGCTGCCAGACCTAAGTAATTCCCGCATTCATTTCGGGTTCCCAACATCTGCGGCATTTTACTTTTCTATCCTGTCAAGCCCTTTACGAATTGTATAAATTTCAATTTTACATTTCCCCACATTATACTTTGGCAGGAATTCTCCAATGTTGTTCGCCCTACCACCACTGCCAGTGAGATTGGAGAATGTGGCAATCAGCCAAATCTCCGTTCATAGCAGCTGGACTGGAGAATCCCAGCCACAGGTGAGATCAGAGAATTCCAGCCTTCATCCGTCACCTTCTTGCTCAATCACTTAACTAGTCTATAATCCTTTGCAGCCAAAATGGAATATTGCCCAGGTATGTCCCTGCCTATAAAACGTAGGCCAAATCCAATCCAGCAAATCAGTATACTCTCAATCATCAAAATGATGGAAGGCATTATCGACAGTGCTAACAAGCGACCTTCACTCACCAATAAACTGCTTATCAATGCTCAGTTTGAGTTCCACTAGGACCACTTGGTTCCAGACCTCCTTACAGCGTTGATTGAAACATGGACAAAAGAGCTGAGTTTCAGAGGTGAGGTGAGAATGACTGCCTTTGATATCAAGGCAGCATCTACTGAGCGTGGGATTAAGAAGATTTAGTAAAACAGAAGTCAGTGGGAATTAGGAAAAAACTCATCACTGGCTAAAGTTATACGTAACACAAAGGAAAACAGATGTATTTGTTGGAGGCCAATCATCTCAGCCCCAGGATATTACCAACAGAGTTCATTCTGGTAGTATTCAAGGATCAACCAATTTTCACCTGCTTCATGAATGATCAGACTCAATCCTCGGGTCAGAAATGGGAATGTTTGCTGATGATTGCGTAGTGTTCAGTCCCATTTGCATCATAGATCATGATGTATAAGTTGACCCCATTTTACATCCCAAAAATCATGTTTTTGCATATACTCAGTGTATTTAAGATGACCCTCCCCTTTTCAGCGATGACATGTTTATACTCACTTAAGCAATCAGCCTCAACTTTTCATCCCACAAATGGTTGTTTTATTTAACTGTACTTTATAATTGGGTGCAAGGGATCAAGCAGGCGATACAGGATGTGTCCCAAAGATTTGCGAGAGTTTAAGACAAGCCCACACAAAGCTGACCCTGCATGGTGAATGACAATGATGATGGCCACCTACATCTCTGGTGGTGGTTATTTTTATACTAGGCATGTAAGTCAATGCCCATTTTTGAGAGGATTTTTTGAGGCTTTCTAGGTCAACTTATATGCAGCTATCTCTGGTAACCCCTCATATAATGAAACAGTCCATGTCCGCTTATAACGTCCAAGATTGGGTTACTAAACGGCAAGTAGCATCCGTGCCAGATGTCTGGGCAATAACCATCTCTAACAAATGGAAATCTAACCATCTCCTCTTGACATTCAACAGCACAAGTATCATTGAATTCTCTGCCATCAACATCCAGGCAGTCACCATTGACCAGAAACTGAACTGAACTGAACCAACCATATAAATACTATTTTTACCATTTAAAAAAGCAGGTGAGAGGCTAAGCATGCCTTGGCAAGAAACTCACCTCCTGACTTCCCAAAACTTTTCCAACGATAACAAAGCAAGAGTCAGGAGTGTGATGGAATACTCTTCACTTTCCTGGATGAGTGCAGCTCCAACAACTCTCAAGAAGCTCAACACCATCTAGGACAAAGCAGCCCATTTGATTGGCAACCCATTCACCATCTTAAAAATTAACAACTCTATCACCTACGCATTGTGTACAACTAGAAGGTACACTACAGCAATTCTCCAAGATTTCTGCCATAGCACTATCCAAACCAGCCCCTATTGACAAGAACAAGGGCAGCAACTACCAGTACCTGCAAGTTCTCTTCCAAGGCACCATCTTAATTTGGAAGTATATTGCTGTTCCTTCATAATCCCAATATATAAAGGCTTCCAAATATAAAAGCATCATACTTTTATCAGAATTATACTTCGTTCAGGTATTCATTTATCTAGCCGAGACAGTACCAAATTAAACTCGCATCACGAGAGAAAAGCTATGCATTTAAAACGGTGGTTTGTTTTTTGGTATTAATTACACAGGAAGGTAGGAAATGTGGATTAAGAATTCAAACTAATAACACAAAGTACTATGCATTTAACAACAAGATACTACTTGAATAGCTGTATCATCAGATGCAGAAAGTGAATATTACATTACCTGGAGTTTGTTTTATATAATATTTTGAATTTGAATCCCACAGAATACAATCAGATAGCCTTCTGCTTAGTTTTTGCTTTTACATTACAGAGCATTGAGGACTTATGATAATTTCCAGTTTTAAGTGCAGTACTGCATAAATATTTAGTTCCTAACATTCCACACAGATTCTGAAATGTCACAAACAATATCTCAAAGAAATGATCAATATTCAGTGCATCTCTCTTTAGGGAAAAGATACCTGACAGCCACTGAAATTTAATGAAGGTTATCAAACAACTACACGCACCCTTATTCCTGGTGCTGTTTTCTTGGCTTCTGCTTTCAATCTTGTTGCTTTTAAAACTGATTTGGTTTTCTTATAATCTTGTTTTCCTGGGGGTAATAAAACAATTGTTAGTGAAATGCACTATTTCCATATGAAAAGGACTTTTAAAGTATTTTTAAACACTACTCATAATGCAGAAAATATTGTCAAATTAAAACTAGATCACTGCAGGATATTCTGTATTAAAAACTTAAAAATACTACTGTATTAAACTTATAAATGATGCCTCTATAATATTCGCATATGAGGTTCTAAAAAGCATTTGATTTATTTTGTTTCAAATTGACTGCCCAAAGCTGTCCAGTACCCTTCCACAAGTCAGGAGTGTAATGTAACACTCTCCACTTGCCTGGATGAGTGCAGCTCTAACAACATCCAAGAAGCTTGACACCATCTAGCGCAAAGCAGTCTTTCCCCATCTCAAATGTTCACTCCCTATAGCACAGGTACACAGTGGCAGCAGAGGTACTACTGCAACTAGGGGTACATGTTCATAGCTCCTTGAAAGTGGAGTCACAGGTGGACAGAGTGGTGAAGAAGGTACTCGGCATGCTTGGTTTCATCGGTCAGAACATTGAATACAAGAGTTGGGATGTCTTGTTGAAGTTGTACAAGACATTGGTAAGGCCACACTTGGAAACTGTGTGCAATTCTGGTCACCCTATTATAGAAAGGATATTATTAAACTAGAAAGAGTGCCGTAAAGATTTACTAGAATGCTACCGGGACTTGATGGATTGAGTTATAAGGAGAGGCTGAATAGACTGGGACTTTTTTCTCTGGAGCGTAGGAGGCTGAGGGGTGACCTTATAGAGGTCTATAAAATAATGAGGGGCATCGACAAGGTAGATAGTCAATATCTTTTCCCAAAGATAGGGGAGTGTAAAACTAGAGGGCATAAGTTTAAGGTGAGAGGGGAGAGACACAAAAGTGTCCAGAGGGGCAATTGTTTCACACAGAGGGTGGTGAATGTCTGGAACAAGCTGCCAGAGGTAGTAGTAGAGGCGGGTACAATTTTATCTTTTAAAAAGCATTTAGATAGTTACATGGGTACGATGAAGATAGAGGGATATGGGCCAAATGTGGGCAATTGGGACTAGTTTAGGGTTTTTTTTTAAAAAAGGCGGCATGGACAAGTTGGGCTGAAGGGCCTGTTTCCATGTTGTAAACCTCTATGACTCTATAACTCACTGGAAGTCCTTTGACAGCACGTTACAAACCTACAATCTCTACCACCCAGAGGAACAAGGGCAGCAGATTAATGGAATACCAGCACCTCCTTTCTTTGTCACACACCATTCGATATATTACTCATCTTCACTGTTGCTGTGTCAAAATGCTGGAACTCTCATCCTGACAGCACTGAGGGTGGACCTATAGAGCTTCTAGAAGTTAGTACACCACTAAGGACCTTGCTTGTGATGCTCACATCCATGGACAAATAAAAACTATTATGGAATTAGAAGACCACTAAAATACCAAATTAGATATCAGGAGATAAAATTTGAAGATATGTTTCACTGCTCAACCCTAGAATCAATGTAGAAATTGAGAAAATGATGTTCTTTGTGCCACATCTAACACGAAGTAAAGCAAGAAATAGCCAAATGTTTCATTCTTGAACCAGATTCCTCTGCCCTGATCCCAATGGTGCTTGCAAGGAACCAACACCTTATTTAAGTTGCCTCCTTTCCAACAATGCTGGTAATTGTAGCACCCACTTGTCCATATGGTAAGGATAGAAGATTTCCCTTTTGCTCAGCTCTTGCAGCCACCCCAAATCCTGCCTATTGTTTTTATTTCATTGACGTCGCTGGGTAGTTCAGCATTTATTGCCCATCCCTAATTGCTCTCGAGAGATGGTGGTGAGCCACCTTCTTGAACTGCTGCATTCCACGCAGTGTAAGTACACCGACAGTGCTGTGAGGAAAAGAGTGCCAGGATTTTGACACAGCCACAGAGAAGGAACGGCGATACAGTTCCACGTCAGGGTGGTGAGTGGTTTGGAGTGGAACCTGCAGGTGGTAGTGTTCCTTATCCATCTGCTGCCTTGGTCCTTCTAGATTGAGGTCAGTGTGCAGTTTCTTTCAATTGGCGGACAAATAGGGCTATAGAGTGAAGCACTCACTCATTTTGATGGAATGCCATACCAGAGACAGAAGTAAAAACACAAAATCCATAATAATTTCTAAAAGTGAAACGAATAAGTATTTTAAATAGAAAGACATGTAAAAGAGTATGAGGACGGGTGGGTGAATGGGACTAGCTCTTTCAAAGAACTTTCATTGGCAGGAAAAGCTGATTGGCCTCTTGCTGTTCTGTAAAATGCCATTAATTCTGAGGATTCAGATACATAATTTCATGGACATACAAATGAAAGTAGATAAAGCCAGAGGTAGATTAAAACTTGAATTAATATTTTGTAAATGGGGCAAAGAGCAGGAGATTGCCATGAACTATGTCTGCCATTGTTGCGAGTATCAAGTGCAGTTTTGGTGCCATATCTTTGGTGCCATTGGGGCGGCAAGGTGGCACAATGGTTAGCATTGCTGCCTCACAGCGTCAGGGACTCGGGTTCAATTCCGGCCTCGGGTCACTGTCTGTGTGGAGTTTGCACATTCTCCCCATGTCTGTGTGGGTTTCCTCTGGGTGCTCCCGTTTCCTCCCACAGTCCAAAGATGTGCGGGTTAGGTCGATTGGCTGTGCTGAATTGTCCCTTAGTGTCAAGGGGATTAGCAGGGTAAGTACGTGGGGTTACAGGGATAGGATTTGATCGTTGTTGGTGCAGGCTTGATGGGCCAAATGGCCTCCTTCCACACTGAGGGATTCCATGATAGCTTATGAAGATCATTAAAGCCACAGAAAACAGTGCAAGTTCAAAAGGATTATCCGGAGATGAGTAATTGAAATGATAGCCTTGGATAATGTGGCAATTTCCCCTGGAACATTGAAGACTAAGGGATGATTTGATAGAAGCTTTTAAAATTATGGGAAGTATTAATTGGGAGAATAAAAAATCAAAATTCCTGTGGTTGGGGCATAAATCTGGAGGGTGTCAACAATTTAAAAAAGTCACTGAATGTAAGAAAGGTTAGGAGAAATATCACATTGAGGGTTTTTGGAGTATGGAATGCTTTGTCACAGGGAGCAGTAGTAGAGACCTTTAAATCTTTCAAGGGAAAAGTGGATAAACATCTAAAATAGCGGAGGACACAGAGCTATGCAGGAAAAGCAGTGATTCATTTGGATTTCTGTAGCGAAAAAGTAAAAGAAAAGCAGAAGATGGTGAGATCAAGTCCTACTCCAGGATATAAAAACAGAAATCAAGGCTAACACGCCAGTACAGTACTGAGAAAACCAGTACAGTACCGGGGAAGTGCTGCAGAATCTCCATGGCAGGTACAATTTTGTCTTTTAAAAAGCATTTAGACAGTTACATGGGTAGGATGGATATAGAGGGGCATGGACCAAATGCAGGCCATTGGGACTAACTTAGTGGTTAAAAAAAAAGGGGTGGCATGGACAAGTCGGCCGAAGGGCCTGTTTCCATGCTGCAAACCTCTGTGACGCTATGACGCTAATTAGATGTTAAACCAAAGCCTGTCAGCTATCTCTGGACAGGACTTTCTGGCCCCTCCTGCTGGCAGAATCTTCCAATCCTGTGGAAATCAACACCTCACAGTACGTCCCCTGGCAGCTGGGTGGGCGAGACATGCAAAGCCCATAGACTTTGGTGGGACCGGAAGATCCCACCTGGCCAATGGCTCGCCGCATCCGCTGCAGAGCAGGGGGCTGTAAAATCCTGGCACCAACCTAAGTATAAGATCTCATGGCACTATCCTAAAAGAGAGCAAAGTGGTCAATCCCAATGTCCTAACCAATATTTATCCCTCAATCAACATCACAAAAACAGATTACCTGGTCATTATTGCGTTGGTCTTTGTGGGAGTTTGCTGTGTGCAAATTGGCTGACAAGTTTCCTACATTGCAATACTGATTACAATGAAAAAAATTTCATTCACTGTCAGGCACATTGAGTCATCATGTGGTCATGAAAGGTGTTATATAAAGGTACATCTTTCTTGCCTCTGATACGAGGATAAAGGTAACAGTCCTTAAACCAAGACATTTTTACTGATACAGTCCAAGGAACTCTGCAAACTACACAGGCACAGAAATTATTGTTAAATCACTTCAACTGTTCTGTGGTGTGCTTGGGGGATGAGGAGGGATCTGCGGCTGGTACAGTTTAAGATCAGGCTGCTAAAATAGACTTGGCTCTTGAATTAGAAACTTTAATTAATATATTAAAAGACACAATCTATCAAATATTTGATTTTTGTCGCCTGAAGTTTACGTTCGGGGCACGCCTAAAGTTGGCATGGGTGGGAGCGGATGTGAAACCTTTGGCGCAATTTCACACACTTCCAAGTCAGGCACATGCCCACCTGTAAAATTCTAGCCCATCTCTTTATTGTGCTTAAGAACCTATTTTGGATATTAAATATCTCAATGTAAAACAGTGAGCAAAAGGATTTGCTAATTTCTGAGTAACTTGATTTGTTAACATTGTGTTCTAACAAATTCCAGTATGCGAGTGAATTCCAATGAATAATGCATCTTATTCAATCAACTGCAAGAAATTTGCTTGGCGGAATAAATTTGTTACTCTCAACTTCAAAAAAACTGATTAACTTTGCAAATTATTTAGCATAATTTTACAAATTATTAAATTCTGGGTGGAGAAAAACAATAGACCAGAGATGAGTAGAAAAATGCTAAAAATAGACTATAAATGAAAAAGGTGCAACAGTATGTGAATGTCATACTTAGAGGAAGCATGCATTCTAAAATTTTAAGAAATTGCCAGGAGATCTTACATAGGAATATTCACAATGAATCAAAGATTTGAAAACAGAGGTATAAGGTCAGCGGTACTTATTACCAGAGATATTCATCAGCCCTGAAGGGGCCCTAGGGAAAGCTCTAATGAATCTCATATTAATTGTGTGGAGACTCAAAAATATTACCATTTTATAAAGGGTACTCCAGGGTCTAGGAGTATTGCATGAGATGCTCCAGAGTTCAAGGAGCATAGGGCACGAAATGTTCTAGTTATTTTTCATTCATTCAAGGGATGTGGACTTCACTGGCTAGGCCAGCATTCATTGCCCATCCTTAATGGGAGAGTATTCCATCACATGCCTGACTTTTGCCTTGTAGATTGTGGATAGGCATCGAGGAGTCAAGAGGTGAGTTACTCACCACAGAATTTTTAGCCTCTGGCTTGCTCTTGTAGCCATAGTATTTAATGGCTAGTCCAGCTCAGTTTCTGATCAACGGTAATTCCCATGGTGGATTGTGGATAGGCATTGGGGAGTCAAGAGGTGAGTTACTCACCACAGAATTTCTAGCCTCTGACTTGCTCTTGTAGCCACAGTATTTAATGGCTAGTTCAGCTCAGTTTCTGATCAATGGTAACTCCCAGGGTGTTGATGTGGGGGATTTGGTATCCAGGCGAATGCCTGGATACTGTATTTGGATGTGGACTGTTTCAGTATCTGAGGAGTTGTGAATTGTGAACATTAGAGAACATCCCCACTTCTGACTTCATAATAGAAGGATGACATTGATGAAGCAACTGAAGATGGTTGGGCCTAGGAACTCCTGCAGTGATGTCCTGCAGCTGAGGTGTAGTGAAAAAGTGTGTAGGATTACTAAAAGAAGAATCCTGGAATCTGAGGACATTGGATGAGGTTTTGAGAGTCTGAAAACTTAGGGTAGTTTTGGGAAAAGGGTTCACTACAAATGCAATCAAATGCTTTATGAACAAAGAGAGGCTCCAGGGGTTCAGGTGGCTTTCGGAGGAGGAGACTGCCTTGTGGGAGAAGACAGCTCAAGAGAATGAGTAAAGTACAGAGACATGGTGGAGCAAGAAATTTTAGAGGATTTGTTTAGAGAATTGGTTTGGGGGATGGTAGTGACTGGGCTGAGATATGCACATAAATTCTGGCCAAAGGCAATGTAGGTTGTAATAGCAGCAAGTGGTGTGACATGGGTAAGTGTGGCTTTGTGGGAGGTATTAAGAATCTGGCAGCTATTTCAGAGGGCATAGGAACGAGAATCATTGAACAAGGATGTCTTGGGAGGTAGAGGGCCTGCAATGTGTTAACAGTGGGGACAGTTCTGGGGTACAAGAGCAGTAGAGAAGGAAACTCTGAAAGCATTAAAGATAGAGCAGGCATGGAAGTATTGTGGGAATTAAGGTATGGCAGTAACAAGAGCCCATAGTTTTTAATAGCATTGAGGAGGAGAAATGGTCTAATTTGCCTCTGATCTCTGAAGTGTCACTAATTAATTTTATCTGTTGTGCAATTTGAGCAGTTTCTTTTATTCATCCATGGGACATGGACATCGCTGGTTAGGCCAATATATATTGCCCATCTCTAATTGCCCTTGAGATGGTGGTGCTGAGCTGCCTTCGGGAAACGCTGCAATCCATATGTTGTGGGTTGACCCACAGTGCCGTTATGGGGGGAAATCCAGGATTTTGACCCAGCGACTGCGAAGGAATGGTGATATATTTCCAAGTCAGGATGGTGAGTGGCTTGGAGGGGAACTTGCAGGTGGTGGTATTCCCTTGTATCTGCCGCCCTTGTCCTTCTAGATGGAAGTGGTCATGGATTTGGAAGCAGCTGGTGATTTGCTGCAGTGCATCTTGTTGGTGAATTGTTGGTGATTTGCTGCAGTGCATCTTGTAGATAGTACGCACTGCTGCTACTGAGCGTCGGTGATGGAAGGAGTTCATGTTTATGGACGGGGTGCCAACCAAGTGGGATTTTAAACAAATACAGGTGTATGCAATTAGCCCAAATCTGTTGACTTGAAAAGTTTGAAAATTCAATTAAAAGGAAACAACTCTAAAATGATTTTTCATAAATAATAAATGCGGAAAAGATGACATTTAATAACTAACGGATCTCATGTGGCGATGATGCAGTGAATGTGATGTTTTCGAAAAAAAATAGTCCAGAGGTAGGATGGAGCTGTGAAATCGGCACAACAGCTGACGGGGCTAATTGTAAACTCTGCCCAGCCTGTCAGCTGTCAAAAATCCAGGTCATGGACTCCAGACCCATTTTAAGCTGCTTCATATTAGCCCATTGTCTGATGCTTCCTATTTCTGAATTATTCTTTAGTGCTATTCATGTCTGCCAGCCCTTTGTGTACCTTGTTTTTCCTTTCCAACTTTTCACCCTAGTGCTCATCGTCCTGTTAAATTAGCTTTAGGCTCTCCCCCAGCAGCTATGGTTAACCTCCCTGTGAGTGAAGAAACATCATAATATCTTCCTGAACAGGCTCCAGTCCCAGAACTGGCTCCACAGCTCCCAGGAATCTGAAGCTCTCCTTCCTGCACCATGTCTTTGTTTACCTGTTTTATCCTACTACTCCTAAAATTACCAGCTCAAAGGACTGGGAGTAATCCAGAGATTAAGAGCTTTGAGGTGCTGATTTTGTAACTTCCTTCCTAGCTCCTGAAACTCTGACTGCAAGATCTTAAACCCGTTGCCTACCTGTGCCTTTGGTTCCTGACTTCTAATTGTTGTTCTGCAAAAACGTTCTGCAGTTGTTGAAGAAACACCAACTTCAAAGAAAATCCCAAATGACTCTCGATTCCTGGTGAATTCTTAACGTAACTATTTAATCTAGTAGAATGGTTATTATTTCAGCAGAATAAAGGTCAAGTACCCAGCTCAGAGAAACAGAATTCAAGTTCCCATTCCTTTGCTCTCTGATCTGTAGCAATGTTTTAGTATTCATTCTCCCCAGATACTGCAAACAAATGCTGCTCAAGATTTCCACCTTCACCTGAACTTGCTCCAACTCCACTCTTTCTTTTAAATGATATAAACTCGAGGGTACTAAAAATTTAAATTTGACACAGACATAAATAGCTAAGGTAAACACCAAAACTAGAAATTCAAACATTCATTGATACTGCTGACCAGGTTCATTAACATGTGAATGTCTCTAAATTATTTGATGAACACTTATATCTCAGTGGCTCAGAGCTTTATTCCCTGCAGATTTTAAAATTCTAGTTTCATTATCATCCTGCAGCAGTACTATGCCTCATATGCATTTTATGCTTGAAAAATTAATGCAGCGCTATTTCTGAATACTACATAAGCTGCTTATGACTGCATTATACTATCAGTGGACAGTTGCACAGAAGCTCAGTAAACTGTTCTTTCAACAAACACACAGCTGGTACAGCATCAAAGGAGTATCCATCTTTTCACCTGCAAATGGACTCTCAGCTGTGTCTAGTTCTACTTTTGTTTTAATTTTTAACTGCAAATACTTAATTGCTTTTGATTAGAGAAAAAATTCAAAGCTTTAATCTTGCAAATATATTCCATAATAGATCATATATTACTGCACAATATAATCACAGAGCATGAACAATCGTTTGATCTTTGCAAGGATGCTTTAGAAATTTAATCTCCTGTGCCTCAGGTGGCCCAGCGAGTTTGTCCAGTGAGTGGTTGAGCCACACCAGGGAAGTGTCAGTTTTAGTGGCAACAGCGAGGGTTACTACAACTAGACTAAGTATAATTGGAAAGAATGTTGGGGGGTGGGAAATTGTGGGGGAGAGGGGGGGCACGATTGACAGAGTTCACATGGCTGACTGCCATCCAGTTGAAAGCACACATGTAATTGAAAGCACACATGTAAGGTGGCAGACAAGAAAAGGATCAGAGCCAGCTTCAATGCTCCCTGTGATTGAACAGCATGCCAACATTCACCATTTAGGTTCACAAGTGCAAAATCGCAACTTGGTGAGTCAATGCCTACAGCAGAGGGAAAGGAGTAAAGATAAACAGTATTCTAACAGAACACATGGAATGCTGCACAATGGCACAGTGGTTAGCACTGCTGCCTCACAGCACCAGAGACCCGGGTTCGATTCCTGGCTTGGGTCACAGTCTGTTGGAGTTTGCACATTCTTCCTGTGTCTTTGTGGGTTTCCTCCGGGTGTTCCGGTTTTCTCCCACAGTCTGAAAGACGTGCTGGTTAGGTGCATTGACCCGAACAGGTGCTGGAGAGTCAATGGGGAATTTCACAGTAACTTCATTGCAGTGTTAATGTAAGCCTTACTTGTGACTAATAAATAAACTTTAACTTTAAAAGAGGATGTCACAGACTGAAAACATTGAAAAAGCAAGCCTGGAGGTCGGTGTGCTCAGCTTACTGTGATTCTGGTTTTCCCAAGTGGCAATCACAGGGATATCAAAGACCAAGAATTGGGTATATTCAGCTCCAAACCAGTTTTTCTAATTACTATTTGGTTGAGTGAGACTCTGTGATGAGAGCCTTGCTCCCAAAATTGATTCTACAATCTATTGATAGAATGGGTTTGATTTTCAAAGGACCAAGGGGTTGGGTTCTGATGCAGGCAGGATCTAAAAACTGAGGTCATCTTGGTGTCCCAATGGCTCTGGGACAGTTTACAATCTTCATACGACCAGTGGGTAGGGTGGGGAGGTGGACAGAGCAGGAAACACAGTTGCTGCCAAGTAATAGACCCTTAAGTAAGTTTCTTTGAAGTTTGTTCAGTTAACTCTCTGGTTAAGGTGCCCCCACCCGGATATTGCTGGCAGAGGATTTGGTGAGGCTAATGACCTTCAATTGTAAAGGGAAGGTGTTTAGGTGCTTTCTTGTTGGAGAAACGCATTGACTGGCAATGGCATGAATGTTACTTGCCACTTATTCGCCCAAGCTGTCGAGGTCTTGATACACAAGGCATGGACTGATTCAATACCTTATGAGTTGCAGTTGGGGGCTGCCACTACCTTGCTGATTAGAGCAGGCAGCTCAGCAAATAGCCATGAGTTTGAATGTGGCAGAAATGACCATGGAGGACAAAATTAGGAGCTACACTTATGCCAGTGCTAGTTATAGAGTCATAGAAGTTTACAGCACGGAAACAGGCCATTTGGCCCAACTTGTCCATGCCGCCTTTTTTTAACCACAGTGCTAGTCCCAATTACCCGCATTTGGCCCATAACCCATCATACCCATCTTGCCCATGTAGCTGTCTAAATGCTTTTTAAAAGACAAAATTGTACCCTGCCTCTACTACTGCCTCTGGCAGCTTGTTCCAGACACTCACCACCCTCTGAGTGAAAAAATTGCCCCTCTGGGCTCTTTTGTATCTCTCCCCTCTCACCTTAAACCTATGCCCTCTAATTTTAGACTCCCCTACCTTTGGGGAAAGACGTTAGCTATCTACCTTATGTATGCCCCTCATTATTTTATAGACCTGTATAAGATCACCCCTAAGCCTCCTATATTCCAGGGAAAAAAGTCCCAGTCTATCCAGTCTCTCCTTATAGCTCAAACTATCAAGTCCCAGCAGCATATTAGTAAATCTTTTCTGCACTCTTTGGAGTTTAATAATATCCTTTCTAGAATAGGATGACCAGAACTGTACACAGTATTCCAAGTGTGATCTTACTAATATCTTGTACAACTTCAACAAGACGTCCCAACTCCTGTATTCAATGTTCTGACCAATGAAACCAAGCATGCAGAGTGCCTTTTCCACCATCTTGTCCACCTGTGACTCCACTTTCAATGAGCTATGAACCTGTCCTCCTGGATCTCCCCAATGCCCTACCATTAACTGAGTAAGTCCTGCCCCAATTCAATCTACCAAAATGCATCACCTCACATGTACCTAAATTAAACGCCATCTGCCATTCATCGGCCCACTAGCCCAATTGATCAAGACCCCACTGCAATCCTAGATAACCTTCTTCACTGCCCACTATGCCACCAATCTTGGTGTTATCTGCAAACTTACTAACCTTGTCTCCTAAATTCTCATCTAAATCATTATAAATAACAAATAACAGTAGACCCAGCACCGATCCTTGAAGCACACCGCTGGTGACAGACCTCCAGTTTGAAAAACAACACTCTACAACCATCCTCTGTCTTCTGTGGACAAGCCAATTTTGTATCCAATTGGCTACCTCACCCTGGATCCCGTAGATTTAGCCTTATGCAACAACCTACCGTGCGGTACCTTGTCAAAGTCCTTGTTAATGTCCATGTAGACGACATCGACTAAACTGCCCTCATCTATCTTTTTGGTAATCCTTTCAAAAAACTCAATCAAATTCATGAGACATGATTTTCCACTCACAAAAGCCATGCTGACTGTTCCTAATCAGTCCTTGTCTCTCTAAATGCCTGTAGATCCTGTCTCTCAGAATACCTTCCAACAACTTACCCACTACAGACGTTAGGCTCACCGGTCTGTAGTTCCCAGGCTTTTCCCTGCAGCCCTTCTTAAACAAAGGAACAACATTTGTTACCCTCCAATCTTCAGGCACTTCACCTGTGGCTGTTGATGATTCATATATATCTGCTAGGGGACCCGCAATTTCCTCTCTAGCCTCCCACAATGTCCAGGGATACATTTCATCAGGTCCCGGGTATCTATCTACCTTGATGCGCTTTAAGACTTCCAGCTCCTTGCAGCACCCCGTACATTTGAATAAATATCAACTCCAAAGAGGCTACAAGAGCAAGTCAAGAGATATTCTCTGTCCATGTATCCCTGTTCTCTTCACCTTGTGACTCCACCATATCGACTAGGCACAATTCAGGAGTGCGATGGAATACTTTCCACTTGCCTGGATGAGTGAAGCGCCTGACAGGCAGCTCCTGCCTCCTGAAGGAATTCAGCACCTTTAATTGGGGACTGAGTTCACGTCTGGCCAATTAGGCCATTTGCATTTTTTGCAGCTGAGGTGCCGCGTTGGTACTCAGAATTCATCTGGGTACTGGATCCTGAAACCGCTCTGAAAATTCAGCACAACATATTTGAAATTCTTTCTCAAAAAATAAATTTTCTGTGGAATTCCTTCGACACAAAATGCAGATTTTTATTTTTTATTATTTAATCATGGGATGTGGGCCTCACTGGCAAGGCCAGTATTTATTTCCCTGTCCACAATGCCTTTGAGAAGGTGGTGGTGAGCCACCTCCTTGAACAGCCACACGGCTGTTTCCCACCTCTGACTTTATGACGGAGGGGAGATTGTTGATGAAGCAGCAGTCAGTGGTTGGATCTAGGCCACTACCCTAAGGAACTCCTGCAGTGATATCCTGGGGCTGAGATGATTTGTCTCCAACCACCACAACCATCTTCCTTTCTGTTAGATATGATTGCACCCAGTGGTGAATTATTCCCCAATTCCCACTGACATAAATTTGCTCGAGCTTCTTGATGCCACGGCTGGTCAAATGTTGCTTTGATATCAATTACTTTCACCTCACCTCTGAAATTCAACATCTTATTCCATATTTGGACCAATGATGTCATGATGTCTGGGGCCGAGTGGTCCGGACGAAGGCCAGACTGAGCATTAATGAGCAGGCCATTGGTGATCATATGCCACTTGATCGCACTGTAAATTAAAGTTTTCATCATTTTTCTCATGGTTGAGTTTTTTTGGGGGGTTGAACAGACTGATGGTGTGGTAATTGGCTGGATGGGATTTGTCCAGTTTTTTGAGGGCAGGTCTTACCTGGGCCATTTTTCATTATGATAGGTTGATACCATTGCTGGAGATGTACTGCAATAGTTTTGCTAGAGATATAGTTAGTTCTACAGCACAACTTTTCACACTTAATAAACCCAGCAGTGATATCGTAACAATTCCCACTAGTACCTCAACCTGTACTGCAGAGAAACTCCTTTGCGCCAACCTGCTGCCCAACTTGCTCTGAATTTTGTTATTTAACAATGAACAATCAAATCCAAGTAGTATGTCAAAATAAGGATAGAATATATGATCTTAAATGGGAAATGAATGATATCTGTGAGCCCTGGTCCACCTGCCCCTGTTCTCCTCACTTGAAAACAGCATTTATCTTGACTCCCATGTACACACAAGATCAGTTATTATTTTAATGTAAATAGGATCAACATTGAGAGCTAGAGCTTTGCAAGTTACTCTCGTTCTGATAGGTTGTGACAGAAATATATTCTACCAATGGCTTGGCGATGATATAAATAAGCAAGGGCAAATCACTGATATAAACTGTGCATGTGTTGTATAATTTCTGAACGAACTCAGTTAATACCATGCATCGCTAGCCCTATGTTATGGACATTTTGATTATTCTTTTTCTACATCATTGCTTCTAATATTCTGTGCAGTGGGATAATGGTAAGAGAAACTGCCAACTTTTATTCCTATTCCGTCAATATCTGCACATTGCAACAGGAGAAAGTAATTCAGCCACTCCATTACACCATGGCTGATTTGTGCCTCAACTCCACTTCCCACGTTATTCCACACCATTTGACACCCTTATCGAATGCAAGTCCAATCAATTGTCATCTTGAGAATGAAAGCTGACCTACAATCATAGCCTTTGGGGCAACCTGTTCCAGATTTCCATTACTCTTTGCTTCATGATTTAGAATCATAGGGTCATAGAAGCCCTACAATGCAGAAGGAGGCCATTCAGCCCATCAAGTCTGCAACAACAACAATCCCTCCCAGCCCCTATCCCCGTAACTCCACGTTACCCCGCTAATCCCTCTAACCTACATGTCCTGAGACACTAAGGGGCAATTTAGCATGGCCAATGCACCTAACCTGCATATCTTTCATCACCCAAATTTTTAGATTATGCCCTCTTGTTCTGGATTCACCAAAGAAAATAGGTTCCCTGGGTGGAATTTTTCCATTTGAGACTAAGTGCAGTGGTGGGCAGTTCAGACGAGCCTGTCCTGCGCCCAGAATGGCAGGACCCTGCACCAGATTCTGTGCTTGGAACCTCATTAATTATGCACCAGTAAGTTCCTGTCTGACTCTCCTGGACGATTGGCAAGTGATTCTTCTGCCTATCGCCAGCTGACGGGTTCGCAGGTCCCAGCGTCATATTTAAATACCAGTCTGACGCACTCATATCACACTCTCAATCTCAGCCTTGCCCTGCACTGTCTCTGATTCATTGGTAGAAAAGGGATTTGTGGATGATAAACCCTTGGTGTTGCCAGTCATCTCTGCAGTCTTGGTCTCTGCTCCTCAGCCTCCTGTTCATGCTCATGCTGCCCCTGGCCTTGTTCCACATACACTACCTCCTGCTGGAGCTGCACACGCAATCGCCTTTCCATCCCTCACCTCCAGCCTCGAATGAGGATTCATGTAACTCTCCCTCCCTCACTGTCCACATGTCTCCAATTTACCTGAAGCCTCATGAAGTGCAGGTAGAGATGACACCTGCTGTTCTCCAGCCTTCCCCACCAACACTGGATCCTGTCATTGTGGTGGTGGAATTGATGCACAACCACCACCACCCCCGCACCGCCCCATCGAGCGAAGCACCTATGCCTCACATGGAACCTGTAGCCACCTCATTGGCAGGCTGTGTGTACCATAACTTACAGGCTCCCCCTACCCTCACCTCCACCCAGCCTCACCCTCTCGCACCCCAACATCCATGAGAGCTTCATATTCCCCTCATGTATTGTGTGTTCCCTATCTACAGGCTGCAGGTGACCATCACTATGCCCTCTGCAGCCCAATATAGCACCCATCATGTCCAGGGACAGACTGTCGGACAGCCCTGCACACCAAGCTGTGCATTTTTCCTGTGGAGTACACAGCCCTTGCCTCTCCCTGCAGCTGGGGTACACCACTCCCAGTGATCGCTCCTGCTGTATGGCTGCTGCTCTTCTGCACTGTGTCCTTTCTCTGACTAGCTGCTGGACTCCTTTTATTTATGACTCCTTTCTATTTCGCAGCAGGAATGTCTGCACTCTCTGACTCGGTCTAACAGTAAGAAGTCTCACAACATCAGGTTAAAAGTCCAACAGGTTTATTTGGCAGCACAAGCTTTTGGAGCACTGCCCCTTTATCAGGTGAGTGGGAGTTGTGTTCACAAACAGGACACAAATGGACACAAACTCAAACTCAACACCGCTCGACAATCATCAGGCAAGAGTGTTCCCTTCCAGTCGGGGAACACTTCAGCAGTCACGGGCATTCAGCCTCTGATCTTCGGGTAAGCGTTCTCCAAGACGGCCTTCGCGACACACGAAAACACAGAATCGCTGAGCAGAAACTATTAGCCAAGTTCTGCACACATGAGGACGGCCTCAACCGGGACCTTGGGTTCATGTCGCACTCTCTGTTACCCCCACGACTTGCCTGGGCTTGCAAAATCTCACTAACTGTCCTGGCTGGAGACAATACACATCTCTTTAACCTGTGCTTAACCCTCTCTCCACTCACATTGTCTGTACCTTTAAGATTTGATTAACTGTAAAGATTCGCATTCCAACTATTATCTTGTAAACTGAGTTTGTGTCTTTATATGCCCTGTTTGTGATCACAACTCCCACTCACCTGATAAAAGGGGCAGTGCTCCGAAAGCTTGTGCTGCCAAATAAACCTGTTAAGACTTTAACCTGGTGTTGTGAGACTTCTTACTGTGCTTACCCCAGTCCAACGCCGGCATCTCAACATCATCGGTCTAACCGCCCCTGAACTTTGACGGGAGCCCTGATGCAGTTCCTGTTTCCAAAGAGGACCATGGACAACAGTGACCTTCACAAAGCACTGCAGCCCGACTGTTTAGTGATGGTACAAACCATCCCCAATGTGCCACACTATCAGGCACTCACCACGCAATCCGCAGTCTGTGTGCATTCCCTTCCAGTAATACGTGCTGGCCCTTTGACCCCTTTGTTGTGAGCTTGTCATGCTTCTCTCCCCTCAGTTTTCCCTCTGCCTTGGGGCGGCACGGTAGCACAGTGGTTAGCACTGCTGCTTCACAGCTCCAGGGTCCTGGGTTCGATTCCCGGCTCGGGTCGCTGTCTGTGTGGAGTTTGCACATTCTCCTTGTGTCTGCATGCGTTTCCTCCGGGTGCTCCGGTTTCCTCCCACAGTCCAAAGATGTGCTGGTTAGGTTGGTTGGCCAGGTTAAAAATTGCCCCTTAGAGTCCTGAGATGCGTAGGTTAGTGGGATTAGCGGGTAAATATGTGGGGGTAGGGACTGGGTGGGATTGTGGTCGGTGCAGACCCGATGGGCCGAATGGCCTCCTTCTGCACTGTAGGGTTTCTATGATTTCTATGATTTCCATTGTTCATCTTCATCCACCTCCTTGCCCTCAGCCTGCTTTTGTGAGCCCTCACCCTTCACCCACTCCCTCCTTGCACAGCCCTCCATCCACATCGCCCCCTCGTTTTTGCCCTACCCCCACTCCCTTCCTTGCACAGCCCTACTTCCACCTTGCCCCACCTTGGTCTGTGTCTGTACATCCCCACCATCCTCACCTCGCACTCCACTCCCGGTTGAACTTCGAAACTTTGTTGCAGGGATTGCATGACTCCTGCACCACAGTGTTGTCCAGTTAGACACTAGTGTGTGGCACTAGGGGTGGGCGTGGGAAGGGGGTTGGTGGTGGTGGAAGGACATCCCCAACTCTAGATGTAGTAATATCAGAATTGGTGACACAGGAGGGTCCATGAAACATCAGTTTGGTATGCAGATGGAGGGAAGGAACCAGAATGCCCTGGCAAGCTGGTGTACAGCATTTCAGTAGCAGCGCAGCATTATGGTAGGTAGGCTGTGCATGCTGCACTCACCTCAAAATCTCTGGTGAATGGAGGGCCTTCTTGTGTATGCCAGCCTTTATCAATCGAGGTTGGCGCTGGCATGATTTTCCGCTGGAGTGATGCAAGGTTGGAATGCCTGATGGGATTCCAATGACCAGCTGTTTTTAATGAGCATTCACAAGATGGAAACAAGTACAAATGGTGTTTATTCCGCCACCTGCCAGCAGGAAGAGTGACCCGTCATTAGCCTGCTATTGGGAGAATTGCAACATGATTTTACACCGGCAGGTTTCTGACTTTTTGCTTCTCATCAGATTCTCTGCGCTCACCCACCACCAAACTCGCCATGAGTGAGCTGGGAGAATTTGGCCCTCTGTATCTATCCTATCAAATACTTTCATCATTTTAAATGCCTTAATTCGATCACTCCTTAATGTTCCAAATTCAAGGACATTCAAGCCACCTTTATGCATCTATCTTCATATACTAATTCTTCAAGCACTGGAGGCATTCCGATGAATCTACAGAATGTTCCTTCTAAAATCACTGGGTGGGACTGTCCACGCCTCATGCCCCCCTCCCAACAACGTGTTTTACGGCAGAGGAGAGGGCCCGCCATTTGCCGGCAGTGAGATCAGAACATCCCGCCACAGACAACAGGGTTTCCCATTGCATGCAATCCCCCCCCCACCACAGGGAAATCCGTGACAAGAGTTCACTGTCAGTAGGACTGGCAAGAACAGCCAGAAAATTCTGGCCAATGTATCTATCCTGAGGTTCAGTGTCCAAACTGAACATAATACTCTAGTTAGGGCCTGGTCTACTGTCAGTTGTCCACTTTTGAATCCCAACCCCCTTGATGTAAAGGCAAAAATTTCCTTAGCCTTTTAGATTACTTTTATGTACAAGTTTTCAGTAATCTCTGTGCATCAATACTTAAATTTATTTTCTCCACCACAGCTCCTGGTTAATCATCATTAAGAAAATATTCTGATTTATCCTTCTTGAATCCAAAGTAAGTGACCTAATATTTCTCTACATTGAATTCCATCTACCATAGCTTTTCTCACTAATTTAGTCAGTATATGCTCTTTGAAATTTTTCTCTCCCATTTACACAATTTACTGTTCCGATCCCTTACAGTGTCTCCTTACTGTCACCTATGAACTTGGATAGGCGACTCTCCATTTCTTCAACAAGTTATTAATAATTATGCTGAAAAACTGAGGCCAGTGTACAGAACTCTGTGGAATCATAAGATGTAGGAGCAGAAGTAAGCCATTCGGCCGATAGAGTCTGCGCCGCCATTCAGTGAGATCATGACTTGATCTGAAACAATCCTCAACTCCACTTTCCCGCCTTATCCCCATTGCTAATTTTAAGGTTGTGCCTCCTTATTCTGCACTCCCCCATCAGAGGAAATAGTTTCCTTCTATTTAATCTCCTTTACACACCTGACATTGTAAACATAGAAAATAGGAGCAAGAGCAGGCCATTCAGCTCTTCGAGCCTGCTCCACCATTCAATATAATTGTGGCTGATTCTCTATCTCAAAGCCATTACTCCTGCACTCTCCCCTACCCCTTGATGCCTTTGGAATCCAGAAATCATAATGATAAACATAACACACATTCACGATTGTGGGACATTTACAAGAATATTACCTTCAGTGTGTAAAGCTAAGGAAACATTCTTTCACCAAACAGTTTATTAAAATGTTTCCTTGCATATGGAGGAAAATCTAATCCTTAATGAAAAGTCAAGAGGGAAATAGTTAATGGCAGCTTTAATCACTTTTTTTTTAATGAGTTTGCTACTTTTAGCTTTCCCGAAGATTCAAAAAAAATTTCTGTTTAATTCGTGCTTAATTTGTGAATATAGCACGTAAACTGTATTCAACTAAAAACAATGAAACTCACTTAGCATTCTCTTTCTCTAGGGTAAATTTATTTCTGAGATGCTGTACACCTTTCCAAAAGATTAGGGTATTTCTGCACAATGCAATGACTCAAGTGGAAAGATAGAAGGTCATAATCTTTCTTTGCTTTGGACAGAAGCACAGAAAATACAAAATCTCAGAAGAAAATTATCACGTCTGCATATAAGATGGAACATAAATGCGATAATGCTACACTATTTTTGCAGTTCAAGCTCAAGTCATTGCAACTTTCAATAATAAAATTCTGTATGAGCAACAGCTTGTCAAATGAAACAAAGAGGAAGGCTCTTTAGATATTTTAATTGATTTCAATTTGAATTAATATGAATTAGCAAACAAATTGTACACACACTATGAATTAATTCATGTTAATGACATAAGTAATGGTGGATTCTGTTAAATAACGACTTTTAAAAATTAAAATCCACAGTAATGTAGCACAAACTGCATGTTGTTTTGCAACCATAGAAAAGTTACAGCACAGAAGGAGGCCTTTCGGCCTATCCTATCCCTGCCAGCACGAGGACACCCAGGTGCCCTTTCTAATCCCACCTTCCTGCACTTGGCAGGAATATACATTATTTATTTGGTTAATCTTGCTCCATTACTCACAAAATACACCTATATAAAATTAATAAAGGCACAACAGTATTATAAATCATAATGCAAGAGCCAGCTAATCAGATCCTAATTCTTAGATTCACTGCACAAACCAACCTTCTCAACATCTAATTCATCAGTTTTTAATTCATGCAGCCGACATTAAATAGCCTAAGAGCAAATTATGTAATCCAATCACGGCAATGATGGTGGTGGTTGTAATTGGTTTCAGTGTCCCATGCCCGAAAGAAAACTAGCCCGTGTTCTAGCTCCTGACTGCTACTCAGTGGCGCCTGCTGGATTGTGTGTGCTTGGATGTTGCACTAGGAAAGGATCAGGCTCTGCGGCAATAGTTCCTATGGAATAGCCTGTCGGCACTCACTGTCTAAACTCACGTCAGAAGAATACCAACTTGGATGATCACCAGAAGACTGCCGGTACTAATGGAACCGTATAATGCCACTAGTCACCACCTGCAGGGCTGGAGGAGAGAAAATTAGAGGGGTTGGGAGGAGGTGGGGGCGATGGGATTAAATATCCAATCATGCCTTTATGTTTATGTTTCTACATGTGCCCATTTTGTAAACAAAGAACAATTATTAAATTGCAGAGGTAAGCAAATCTAATTAATGCTGCTTTGCAGGAGCTGAAGTAGAATTTGTTTTCTTTGGAGGAGGAGCTACGGAGCCAAATTTCCTTCTGTCTGGTGTACACAATGGCTGAGGAGAATTGCGGCTGGCTAATATCAACTGTGTATATCCGTTGTTGCATAATGTCATTTTGCTTTGTATACTTTCACTGAAAGATTCATGCCCTAATGGAAGTATTGAAGAAGTACAAAACCTAACCAGACAGCAAACACTTCACCTTAAAATTACTTCCCCTCTGTGCAGAAAGGGTTAGATTAGATGGAAAACTGCGGTTTGTGGAATAGAGGTAAAGGAACATCTTTTAAATGTGCGCAGTTTGGTAGAGTGGATATATAAGGTTTTTCAACAGTGGGAATTTGGAAGGGGAGGTACATATTTTAAAATAAGTATCGGTCATTCAAGCTGAATCAGTGATTGGGACTATCCTAAAACGGAGTAACTATTACTGAGTATTTAGATCGGAGGTGGAAATGTCGCAATGAAACAAGATAACGCTTTTTAAAAAATGGAGAATGGATGGAGGAAGTAGTAATGAAACAGACCCCTCTAAAGTATCTGAATGAAAAATCTATCTTGTAGAAAATGAGAAGGAGCTTAACATCACTGACTGGAAACAAGGAAAGCCAAGAAAATGTTGTATCATTCGTCAGTTGTCAGTTGGTCAGTTAGTTGCAGGGAATAATTTTGAAGTTAGCAAACGATACCTTTGTAGGATCACTTTACTTTGAATTTGATGCACACTTGTTTTGGTGAAGGGAGATCATAATCCTCCAGAATTAGACTCCTTAAAGGAATAACTCATTCTGAAGGAAACACTGCATGTCGCACCTTGACATTTAAAGTGCAACTGTACATAAATACAATAAGAATGAGGGTGATCTCACTAAAACATATAGGATTCTTAAGGGGTTTGACAGGGTAAATGCTGAGAGAATGTTTCCCCTCATGGAAGAGTCTAGGACCAGAGGGTAGTCTTAGAATAAAGGAGTACCAATTTAAGACTTAGATGAGGGCAATTTCTTCTCTGAGGGTTGAAAACCTTTGGAATTCCTTGCCGCAGAGAACTGTGGGGGCAGAGTCCCTGTGTATATTTAAGGTTGAGATAGATATATTCTTGAGGGAATCAAAGGTTATGGGGAAAGGGCAGGAAAGTGCATGCGAGGAATGTCAGGTCAGCCATGATCCTATTGAATGGCTGAGCAGGTTCGAGGGGCCGAATGGCCTATTCCTGTTCCTATTTCTTATGGTCTTATGAAAAGAAGGAAAACCGTCAAACGCAAGAGAAAATTGGAAACTAGATTTTTAAAAATGAAGCAATCTAAATAGCAATGTGATTATAAATTTTGCACATTGAAATTTCTTGAGAATTGGTCATTGGCTATTTGCTTTATCATTGATCTGCAGGAAAGGATTCTGCGGATTTTGGCATTTGGAGATACCAAATCGTGTGGAAGGATTCAGGGGCCCATAACATTGTAAATTAGATGCATAAATTAGCAAATGGCACTGAAGTAGCCATATGTAAAGTAATGCACATCAGTATTTCAAAACCATAGAATTAACAGATTTACTTGTGGGTTGAAGGAGCTCTAGAAGGTCACTTTGAATCTTTGTTAGTATTAATTTTGATTTTGGCATGTGGATACCAGTGCACTTCATATTCCTTAGAACATGGAATTCTGATCGCTCCATGTGCATGTCCATTTCACCAGTCTATGTCCTCCTGAAGTTTGCTGTCTCTCTTCTCACTATTTACTATGTTTCCAAGTTTTGTATCGTACACTAAATTGCAACGTAATTCCAAATTATACGCCCTGTACCCAAGTCAAATATATATACATATATTATACACACACAAACATTGTTGATGCTGTCCTTCTAATAGCATGTGCATCTATGTTCATCTATGGGATGTGGTACTTTATCATATACCTTTTGAAACTTCATAAATACAACTTGTCCGGCATTGTCCCCACCAACCCTCTCTGTTACTTCATCAAATAACTCAATCAGATTAGTCAGGCACAATTTGTCCTTAATAAAACCATGCTGGCTGTTTCTTATTAACCCATTCTTCTCCCAGTGAGAATTAATTTTGTCCTTGACAATGGTGTCTAGTAGCTTTCCCAACATTAATGTTAGACTGATTGGCCTGTATTTATCAGACTCATTTGTTATTCTAAATGAGTAAACACAATCATTTAGGTGACGGAGATCATTTAAGTTTGTTATGCATGCTCTGCATCTGATGGCTCTTGCATAGCTCCAGTTACTGTGATAAACTATCACATTAGAACAGCAAAATGTAATAGGAAGAAAATATGACAGGCGTATTAACAGTATATTCATTATTTTATATATTTTAGTAAGAATTGCTTCTGGTTAATTTTGTTACAGTAAATTTGTTATCAATTATGTGACATGCAGTAACAAAAGTAAACAGCTGTCATTCAGCCCAGATGCAAAAATAGGAAGAAGTTACACAACAGGATTATCAAGAAAAAAGTTATGATTATAGTTTCATTCGCATCTTACACCTGAAGTACATAAGAGCATAAGAAATGGGAGTAGGAGTAGGCCAGTCAGCCCTTCAAACCACTCCATCATTTAACTAGATTATGGCTGATCTACTTCAACACCATTTTCCTGCACTACCTGCGTATAAGAACATAAGAACATAAGAAATAGGAGCAGGAGTAGGCCATCTGGCCCTTCGAGCCTGCCCCGCCATTCAACAAGATCATGGCTGATCTGAAGCGAATCAGTTCCACTTACCCGCCTGCTCCCCATAACCCCTAATTCCCTTATCGATCAGAAAACTATCTACTCGTGATTTAAACATATTCAACGAGGAAGCCTCCACCACTTCAATGGGCAGAGAATTCCAGAGATTCACTACCCTCTGAGAGAAGAAGTTCCCCCTCAACTCTGTTCTGAACCGCCCTCCCCTTATTTTGAGGCTGTGCCCTCTAGTTCTGGTTTCCTTTCTAAGTGGAAAGAATCTCTCCACATCTACCCTATCCAACCCCTTCATTATCTTATATGTCTCTATAAGATCACCCCTCATCCTTCTAAACTCCAACGAGTACAGACCCAATCTGTTTAATCTCTCCTCATAAGCTACACCCCTCATCTCCGGTATCAACCTGGTGAACCTTCTCTGCACTCCCTCCAAGGCCAATATATCCTTTCGCAAATAAGGGGACCAAAACTGCACACAGTACTCCAGTTGCGGCCTCACCAGTGCCTTGTACAGTTGCAGCAAGACCTCCCTGCTTTTATATTCTATCCCCCTCGCGATAAAGGCCAACATTCCATTCGCCTTCTTGATCACCTGCTGCACCTGCAGACTGAGTTTTTGCGATTCGTGCACAAGGACCCCCAGGTCCCTCTGCACAGTCGCACAATGTAATTTTTCTCCATTTAAATAATATTCCAATTTACTATTATTTCTTCCAAAGTGGATAACCTCACATTTGCTAACGTTATATTCCATCTGCCAGATCCTCGCCCACTCGCTCAGCCTATCCAAATCTCTCTGCAGACTTTCCGCATCCTCCACGCAATTCGCTTTCCCACTCACCTTTGTGTCATCAGCAAACTTGAATACCCTACATTCAGTCCCCTCCTCCAGATCATCTATGTAAATGGTAAACAATTGAGGCCCTAGCACCGATCCCTGCGGCACGCCACTGGTCACCAACTGCCAACCAGAAAAGCACCCATTTATCCCAACTCTCTGCTTCCTGTTAGATAGTATCCCTTGATGTTTTTAAAAGGTAGAAATCTATCAATCTCAGTTTTGAACGTACTCAATGAGAGCCTTCATAGCCCTCTGGGGCTGAGAATTCCAAAGATTCATCTCAGTATTAAATGACCTGCCCCTTATTCTGAGATTGTGCCCCTGGTTCTAGAACCCCCAGCCGGAGGGAAACTTCCTTCCTGTATCTACCCTGTCTAGACCTGTGAGAATTTTGTACATTTGAATGAGATCACCTCTCATTCTTTTAAACTCCAGAGAATAAAGGCTATTTAGTTGTTCCTCATTGGACAATCGCTCCCTCCCTGGAATTCATTTAGTAAACCTTTGTTGCACTCCCTAGAGAAAGTAGAGCTTTACTTAGGTAAGGGGACCAAACCTGCACACAGAGTGGCACGGTGGCTAGCACTGCTGCCTCACAGCTGGGTTTAATCCCCGGCTTGGTAACTGTCTGTGCAGAGTCTGCACATTCTCCCCGTGCCTACATGAGTTTGCTCTGGTTTCCTCCCACAGTCTGAAAGACGTGATGATTAAGTGCATTGGCCATGCTAAATTCTCCCTCAGTGTACCCGAACAGGCATCGGAGTGTGGCGACCAGGGGATTTTCACAGTAATTTCATTGCAGTGCCAACGTAAGACTACTTGTGGCACTAATAACTAAACTTTAAAACAGTACTCTTGAGGTCTCACCAAGGCCTTATATAATTGCAGTAAGACATTTCTACTCCTGTACTCAAATACTCTTGTAATAAAGGCTAACACACCATGTGCCTTCTCAATCGCTTGCTGTATCTCCATGTCAGCTTTCCCATGAGTGAGGACACCTTTGAAGTTCTACAATTTCCAGCCTCTCACCATTTAAAAAAAACTCTGTCTTTCTTTCCTCCTACAAACGTAGATAACCTCACATTTCTTCACATTGTAATCCATCTTCCAAATTTTTGTCCAATCGCTTAGCCTCTCCAAATCCCCTTGAAGCATCTATTCAGCCTCCTCACACTCGCACCTAATTTTGTGTCATCTGCAAACTTGGAAATATTACCTTTAGTCCCCACATTCAAATCATTGATACAGACTTTGAATAGCTGGGGCCTAAGCACTGATTCTTGCAGTGCTCCATCAGTCACAGACTAAGAATGATCCATTTATTCCTCTTCTCTGTTTTCTGTCTGTTAACCAATTCTCAATCCGCGTCAGTAAACTACTCCTAGTATGCTGGCATAGCAGACAATGTGCTTAAACAATCTTGTTTGCTGTATGAGCACTCACAAATATAAAAATATACAAATAGACATAATATCAACAAAAGTAAACAGAAGTTAAGTGGAGATATGAAACATTGCACTACAACCACGGATGGTGCAGGTTTAATCCTCCATAAGCTTCTATGTTCACAATCTGAGAAGCAGTGAATGAGGACAAGGATTTAAACTCAGTTCTATTGGGAGACATGGAGGCAATATAGTTCTGTAGGGGAGAGATGGGTGAAATGGGTAGGAATTGTATTAGGAACAAACTGAAAATCAGGCAAGGTATTAGTTGAAATGTCGGAAAGGAAGAAATGCTGGGAAATCAAGCTGTGTTTAAGTACATCCAAGCTAAACTATTGAGAAATTCATGTGAGTGAAGTCTCTGTTCGCCAGATGTGAAGTGCACATTCTCTCACTGTAGGGTCACTTCCGACATCCCAAGCTCAGATACTCTTAAATACAGGTAATCAACAGCCAAGTTTTAGAAATCCCAAGGATAATGCTGGAATTGAACCAGATGAAAGCTCATAGTTTACCAGTATGAAGAATTATGAGTTTTCCACTGCTAATCTAGTTATGTCAACTCCATCTGCGTAGAGATTTAAACCAAGTTGGAAAAACCCCAGATTCATTGGAAAATCAACTAACAGGGAGTCAGAGAGGACATAATGTGGCATAGGATATAGGTGGCAGAGAGTTCCCGCTTACCAAGGAAGATAGTTATTAATTGAGAACCATGGGCTTCACTAAAGAAACAGCAGCATGATGATCTGCACAAGTTGCATTCACTGCCATTAATTACGGTATGACTACATACTATTCACCATATGGCAATGCCACTCGGTAGTGAAGCCAAGCATTTGGAAAAATTGCTCCCTTCTTCGCAACACAATAAGGCACAAAAACTTGGTCATAGAAAAATGTGGTCTCAGCCTCCACAGAATGCCTTTCAATGAGGCATTTTACACCCTTCTGGACTCAACACTGAATTCAACAATTTCACATCACAACTGCTGCATCTTTTGTTGGATGGCAGCTGTTGGTGGCAGTCGTGTTTTTCCCATTTACACCTCCTCTTGAGACTTCTTTGCTTTCTTTGTCTGTTCCATTACCATCTCTTTCTGCTTCTCACTGTTATCTATTTGTCCTGCCTTCCACACTAACACAGGTCTTTTTATTCTTTCCTCCAATTGCCCCTTGTGAGTTTCTGCCTTGCTTAAAAACCATTACATCTATAAGCACTCTCAGTTCTAATGAAGAGTCACTGACCTCAAATGTTAGACCTCTTTTTGAAACAGTTGCAAAAGTGGAACCACAATTTCCCATCACTGGCTGACATGTCAGCTTGCCTGCGTGGTCCCACTTTGGGGCTATTTTTGAAGGCCATTGGCTATGGAAAAGCCACAAGCTATTAAGGCAATTAAAGCTCCTATGAAAGCCAAAATTCTGGTGATAAATGTGAGGTGATTCATTTTGGTAGGACTAATTTAAATGTGGATTATAGGGTCAAAGGTAGGGTTCTGAAGACTGTGGAGGAACAGAGAGATCTTGGGGTCCATATCCACAGATCTCTAAAGGTTGCCACTCAAGTGGATAGAGCTGTGAAGAAGGCCTATAGTGAGTTAGCTTTTATTAACAGGGGGTTGGAGTTTAAGAGCCGTGGGGTTATGCTGCAACTGTACAGGGCCTTGGTGAGACCACATTTGGAATATTGTGTGCAGTTCTGGTCACCTCACTATAAGAAGGATGTGGAAGTGCTGGAAAGAGTGCAGAGGAGATTTACCAGGATGCTGCCTGGTTTGGAGGGTAGGTCTTATGAGGAAAGGTTGAGGGAGCTGGGGCTGTTCTCTCTGGAGCGGAGGAGGCTGAGGGGAGACTTAATAGAGGTTTATAAAATGATGAAGGGGATAGATAGAGTGAACGTTCAAAGACTATTTCCTCGGGTGGATGGAGCTATTACAAGGGGGCATAACTATAGGGTTCATGGTGGGAGATATAGGAAGGATATCAGAGGTAGGTTCTTTACGCAGAGAGTGGTTGGGGTGTGGAATGGACTGCCTGCAGTGATAGTGGAGTCAGACACTTTAGGAACATTTAAGCGGTTATTGGATAGGCACATGGAGCACACCAGGATGATGGGGAGTGGGATAGCTTGATCTTGGTTTCAGATAAAGCGCGGCACAACATCGTGGGCCGAAGGGCCTGTTCTGTGCTGTACTGTTCTATGTTCTATGTCTCCAGTCATGGCCTTTGGTCCGTGACATTACCACAATGCCATCGCCTCCCCCAATGAGGAAACTAAACTGTAAAGTGACTATTCCAAATGAAGTCTGGTCTAAAGTCTTAAGTTGTTGTAAATAATGTTTAAAATAAATCTGTGTAATTTTTTAATGAATTCTCAAGAATGCCTGGACTATTCCTTCAGCAAAGTGTTATTTTTATAAAATGAATACCGTTATAACTTGCATAGTTATTTCACAATCTGCAATATGATTTAACATTTAAAGGATTAAAAGTTATACCTATTTGTTTCCGGTAGTGATCGATTGGGATTTTTGAGGTGCTGGCATCTTTCCTTCCCATTTTCAATGTTGTAACAGAATGTCTACAAATTAAGAATATTGCGATCAGGAGTTATTTCCAAAAATATACTTCAACTGTTTGAATCATGAATATAAATATTGAGCCTGTTCACTTCCAACTGTGTTGAGCGAATTGGTGAATGATAATCTCTTTGCATGGGAACCTGAAGATGCTCATTTCTGTACTTTGTGATAATCTAGGATGACACCTAATTCTTCCTTTTAAGCATTTGTGATTGATCCCTGGGATGGAGGTGCTGCTAACAAGGCCAGCATTTAATGCCTATCCATAATTGTCCCAAAGAAGGTTGTGGTGTGCAGCCTCCTTTGGCTGCTGCAATCCATGTTAAGGTGCTCCGATAGAGCTATTAGGTAGGGAAGTAACGATTAAGGAACTTGGAAGCAGTGGTACTCCTAAATGCCTGCTGTCCTCATCCTTCGAGGTAGACGTTACTGATTTGGGAAGTGCTGCTGAAGAAGCCTTAGAGAGTTGTTACAGTGTATCTGGTGGATACATACTGCAGCCATGACTTTCTGGTGGTGGAAGGACTAAATGCTTATAGGAGTGGACTGGTCGCTAATCCAGCAGGCTGCTTTATCCTGGATTATGCTGAACTTTCTGAATGTTGCATCCAGATAATTGGAGAGTGTTCCATTACACATCCAATTTGTGCCTTGTTGGAGGTAGAAAGGCTTTGAGTAGGTTTCTCATCACAGAAATTGCAACCTGTGATCTACTCTTGTAGCCACAGTGGTTATATGGATGCAACAGTCAAATATCTGTTCAGTAGTGATGGTAGTGAATTCAATTATAGTAATGCCACTAAATGTCATGGGGAGATGGTTAGACTCTCCCTTGTTGGAGATGGTCATGGTCTTACACGTGTATGACACAAAAGCTATTCGCCACTTCTCCAAGCTGAAGCTTGGTTGTTGCCCTGGTCTTGCTGCATATGGGGATGGATCATTTCATTTCCTGAGGTCCAGATCTCTCTTACCTCCACCAGCTCTGATTTGTCACATTGCTTGTCTGACATCCAGTACTGAAATGGTAAAAAAATGCCTCCAATATTGGGTTGCAGGTTTGCAGAGATGGCAAGGCCACGGAGAGATTTGAAAACAAGCATAAGAATTTTAAAAGTTGAGATGTTACTGGGTGGGTAGTCAATACAGGTCAGTGAGCACAGAGTGATCAGTCAACGGAGTTGGTGTAAATTATGATAGGGGCAATAGATGTTTGGATGAGTTCAAATTTATAGAGGGTGAAGGCAGGGCTATTGTCCATAGTTGCCAATACAAACACCATTCCTTAGTCACTGATCTCTGGCTGAGGCTGAATCAGATAACTGGCAACCTTGGTGTCGTATCTGATGAACTTCTGACCATGTATTTCTAACATCACAAAAGCTGCCTGCTTCCACCTCCCTAACATTGTCCATCTCCACCTCTGCCTCAACTCATTTGCTGCTGAAACTTTCGTCTTTGCTTTTATTAAAATTGGAGATGTCTATCTGAATACTCTCCTGGTGACCTCCTATTTTACACTCAATGTAAGCTCACCTGAAACTGTGCTGCCCACACACCAAGTCCTACTCACCCACTGACCAACATTGGCACTACTGATTTAAAAATACTCCACCTTGTTTTCAAATTCCTCCATAACTCTGTCACCTTAGGAAGATCTCTGCACCCCTCCAAATCCGTGCTCTTGTCAAGCTCTGATTCTAGTTACTCCACTATTGGTAACTGTGCTTACAGTTGCCTAGGCCCCTACGGGCATCCCAAAGCCATTTACAGCCTTTGCAGAATTGAAGTACTTGTGAAGGTTACACTGATGTAATGTAGGGAAACATGGCTAACCATTTACATAGAGTAAGATCCCCCATACAGCAATGGAATGATAACCAGATAGTCTGCTTTTATGTGATGTTTAATGGATAACTATTGACCAAGACTCGGAGCACAGCAATTCCTTGCTTAAAGCCTTCGTTACGTTCCTGCAAAGTGCAACTTTAAGTGAAATATTTTAAGCAAATCAGATTTTCCTATTCCATCAATGTGAGAGCTTTAGTAAAGTTCTATATTAACTTTCTCAACAGGAAAAACATTACAGCGTTATACTCTGTAAGTTGAAAATACTGAACATTCTTGTATTCATCAATTAAATAACTTCTAAAATGTAATTCTAAAAATAAGAAATATGCGAACTTTTTATTTATTGCCTGCAGGCCAATTTTCTCCTGCTCGATGGCTCTCTCTCGCACTCCACTCCCCCACCTGACCCTCCCTCCCACGTGCCAATTTCCCTCCCTGACCCTCTTACTCACCGCTCTCCCGTCTGAGCCTCCCGCTCGCCATTCCCCCGCCTGACTCTCCCAAGTGCCAATCCCCCTGCATGGCACCCTCCCCCCCCCCCCCTCTCACCCCCACCCGCCCCCCCCCCCCCCCAGCTCGCCACTCCCCTTCCCGACCCTCCCATTCACAACTCCCCTTTCCTGATCCTCCCACTCGCCATTTATCCTTCCTGGCACCCCTCCCACCCCACCCCACTCATTATCTTGAACCCTTCCTGTGAGCAAGGAATTAGGAGCGGGTTGGTACGAGTGAGGAAGAGAAGGAAAGGAACTGTGAATGGGAGGGTCAGGAAGGGAAGTGCTGAGTGGGAGTCTCTACCAGTGGAAGAGAGTCTTGGAGAGGGGGAAAAAGAATCGAGGAGGGGGAGAGAGCATTGGGTGGGGATGGTGAGACAGGCCGCTCCAAAATGGTGCCAATCAGGTCACACACCTTTCAACAGCCCTGGTGTGAAATCAAGCTGAAGCAAAAGTCCCAATGCTAAGTGCGCATACTGGCCCTATGATATCTGTGACGCTATAGTGAAGCAATGCAGAATTAGGCAACTTAAAATGGAAACTTACTGTATACAATGAGATTTTGTTCACATCCACATGAGCGGGCAGATAGGCTTGATGTCCCCTGCAAAACACAACACTTCACAATAACAATGAGGGAATGCTACACTGTTTTAGGTGTCTGTGGCAACAGCAACTTGCATTTACGCCACACCTTTAACATGGCAAAATATCCTAAGGTGCTGTACAAGAACATCAATAAATAAAGCTTGATCTAGCCACATGAGACAATACAGCAGATCACTAAAATCCTGGCTAGAGATTTTAAAGAGTGTCTCAAAGAGACATGTGAGAGATGGGACTGAAGATGTTTAGGGAGGGAGGTCTAGTGCAATAGTAAACATGAAAACACGAATAGCTAAACTAACAACTAAAAATTCCAATTCCCACCTTAAAAAAATTTAAATATTTCTATATTCAAAAAATATATAGTTGCATAGCCTTGCAAATTCAAATTATAACAACTGAAATTCAATTGTAATCATCATAATGATTTAAATTTAAAAGCTAATTTGATTCAATTTTGTTTTTGAGACATTACCATGTTAAATCTGGTAAAATTAAGATGACACTGGACAAAACATAAGTGATACTACATTACTAGCCCAAAACGTTAGTTAAAAAAATACATGACTAAACAGCCAAAATCTTGATGTTTAAGTATATTACATGTCCATGGTTATTAAATGTTAATATTGCTTCAACAAAATAAAAATCACATCTCGGATCAATATACTAGAGGCTTTACACTTAACAAAACCTTGTTATGTATGATAAGAAAGCCTTAAATTATATGGGAAGGGATTTTGTGCTCTGCCAAGATGCCGGGGGGCACTATAAACACTGCAGTTAGAAAAGAGTAACTGAAAGCACTTAACTGCTTTAAAGTTGCCTGCAGTTGTCAATCAGAAGAAGGATGTTTATAAAAATTGCAGTTTGGAACAAATGAAGAGGGGCGGGGGGGGGGGGGGGGGGGGAGGAGGATACTTCAGATCCGTTCAACCGTGTAGGGAAAGATAAATAGACCAAGCTCGAGTATGTTATGTAAAGTCATTAAGCTATCAAAGGCTCATTAAAGATACTGAACTGCAAAATTGAATGAAAACAAAGGTTTTCAAAAGGATTTCAAGGGTTTTTAGCTTTCCAGGAAGGTTCAGAGACTTTAAAAATGCATTGTTACAAGAATGGGGCTGAGTGACCAGTTTTGGAGAAGGGAATCCTCCCAGTGAAACTGACTTCTCCTGCCACTTTAAAGGGGTCTTCTCATACTTGCAGCTTCTGAGAGAAAAGGGAATCTTTCTGCAGAATGAAGTGGTCGGGTACAATATTTGAAGTAGTTTGATCTGCTGCCCAACCAACAATACTGGACAAGATTCTCTGGCCGCATGTTTATCAGTGGTGGGAGGTGGCGCGCCGCTCGCTGAGATCTTCTGGTCCCGCCGCTGTCAATGGGATTGCCTAATGATTTCACTCTACACCACCGGGAAACGCGCGGCAGAGGTGCGCCAGGACCGGAAGATCCCACCGGCGTGAATGGTTGGAGAATTTCAGCCACTATCAGTATGCTATATCAGAAATTTATCCATCTCACAGGAGGCCTGTTTATATTGAGGCACATAGCACAAAAAACCCTTCCCATATTTAAGTTGTTTCACCAGAAGGTAAATAAAGGGACAGATTTGTAATAAAAGCACAATTTGTCAAAATGGTAATGTACATAAATTTATTCCAGTCATTGTAATTTTAAAAACACTTTGTTCAGAACATTCTTATTTTTTTGCATTTTGATTCCTACTCTCTGGTTATTTCAAAACTCACAGATGTGTGGGGAGAGCCACAATGAAGGATTTAGTAATGACTACATACATGCAAAGAAAACGAAAGGGACCATGTATTTTCCATCCGGGCTGTACCTAAACAAAGCACTGAGGACAACCTACATTATTAATTCCTTACAGTAGTCATTACCTAATCATGCCTACATGCTGTTCTGTCAGCCTGCCAGTAATAGGCAAGAATCTAACATTAAATGTGAATGGGTGATGTGGGCCAGCCAAACATCTGCCACTCTTCTCCAGGTTAAAATCAAGCCACAAAATAAAATGTTTAATTTTCCATGACTGTCTACCAAATACATTCTAAGTGTATTGTGATCAGCCTGATTCTCCATATACACATATATAAACATAAAGCACCATATTAAAAAAAAGCATTGTTTTTATTTTAACAATTTTCACACATCACTTTTCTTTTCCATCCAGCAAGATGGACCAGCGCAACGGTTCAAACTTTCACGTGACCTGAGAGGTACTGTATAAAGTGAATTTACTGTCCTGGAAAGTAGCACAATTATGACAAGTAAATATCATGCATAAAAATTGTAGTGTTCCTAAGCACCCTACGGGTAGTATCAGAGCATGCAGTGCCTTTCGCTTTGCAATAAAGGCCTGTATTTTGTTCACTTAAATGATCCCTGGATCGTACAAAATAAAATGTACTTCTACAACAACTCGCAGGTCATTTCTCTCAGATCAAAGAACACAAAGAGACAAGAGCAAGGAAAAAATCATTCAATCTAAGCAGGTTATTTATTTCGATCCATGTACAGAACCCTGTCAAACTATTTTCACCTTCCTCTAGCCTTGGTACCAGGTTTGTTTGCCTTTACAATTTGTTGAATCATGTTAACTTATTTTCAAACTTCACCATCACACCCCTGGATGTTATTTTTAAATACTTATCCATTCCTTTTGAAAAAAAGTTACTCTGGACTCTTTCTGGATAGGGCCTTCCATGACCTATAAATCCTTAAAATACATTTTAAGGATTTATAGGTCATGGAAGGCCTATAAACACGGAGTTGGGGGTAGTGTGTTAAAGTGGATTGGGGACTGGCTATCCGACAGGAAGCAAAGAGTCGGAATAAATGGGTGTTTTTCCGGTTGGAGGAAGGTAACTAGTGGCGTGCCGCAGGGATCGGTACTCGGGCCGCAACTGTTTACCATTTATATAGATGATCTGGAGGAGGGGACGGAGTGTAGGGTAACGAAGTTTGCAGACGACACAAAGATAAGTGGAAAAGTGAATCGTGTGGAGGACGGAGAAGATCTGCAGAGAGATTTGGACAGGCTGAGTGAGTGGGCGAGGATATGGCAAATGGAGTATAACGTTGATAAATGCGAAGTTATACACTTTGGAGGAAATAATAACAAATGGGATTACTATCTCAATGGAAACAAATTAAAACATGCTACCGTGCAAAGGGACCTGGGGGTCCTTGTGCATGAGACGCAAAAGCCCAGTCTGCAGGTACAACAGGTGATCAAGAAGGCAAATGGGATGTTGGCCTATATTGCGAGGGGGATAGAATATAAAAGCAGGGATGTCTTGATGCACCTGTACAGGGCATTGGTGAGGCCGCAGCTGGAATACTGTGTGCAGTATTGGTCCCCTTATATGAGGAAGGATATATTGGCATTGGAGGGAGTGCAGAGAAGGTTCACCAGGTTGATACCGGAGATGAGGGGTTTGGATTATGAGGAGAGGCTGAGGAGATTGGGTTTGTACTCGTTGGAGTTTAGAAGGATGAGGGGGGATCTTATGGAGACTTATAAGATAATGCGGGGGCTGGATAGGGTGGAGGCGGAGAGATTCTTTCCACTTAGTAAGGAAGTTAAAACTAGAGGACACAGCCTCAAAATAAAGGGGGGTCGGTTTAAGACAGAGTTGAGGAGGAACTTCTTCTCCCAGAGGGTGGTGAATCTCTGGAATTCTCTGCCCACTGAGGTGGTGGAGGCTACCTCGCTGAATATGTTTAAAGCGCGGATGGATGGATTCCTGAGCGGTAAGGGAATTAAGGGTTATGGGGATCAGGCGGGTAAGTGGTACTGATCCACGTCAGATCAGCCATGATCTTATTGAATGGCGGGGCAGGCTCGAGGGGCTAGATGGCCTACTCCTGCTCCTATTTCTTATGTTCTTATGTTCTTATGTTCTAAAACTCTCCCATCATTCTTCTGCTTATATTGAGTTTTGTAACTTCAAAATGTACAAGGACGTTTCACTCTGAAGGCATTCAGACATTTCTAATTTCTTGACTTCGCAGCACGGCAACACACCTCCAATCCCTTTTCAATCAAGTACTTCTGCCAGTGTGTCAACAGAAGGTTGCACTCACCAAGCAAAAGTGTACCCCACCGTAGTTAACTATCGGTATGAATTAGTCCTAAAGTTCTAATTATTTAAAGGTAGTCTTAATTTATAATCCTGTCTCCTAATTCAACATAGCTAACTATATGACATAGACATATATTTAAAATTCTTTTCATTATTTAAAATAATTGGATCATTCTTCCCATTGGTTTTCTTTGCAATAAACAAATTCAGCTGTCTTGTCCAGCAGTCTTCGCAGTTCATTTACTTAAGCCTAGGATATCTCTTGTTGCCTTTCCAACGAACAACATGATAGATTTGGGTGAAACAAAATGGTCCCAACTTTTCCAAATGTCAACCATTACAGCAGAAGTCTGTTCCTTAAATTAATTCAATATCCTTTCTTGCTCTTAATAACCTCATGTAAAGGTATAGAACGGAATTCTCCTGTCTCACGTGCCCCGCTACCGCTGCCAGCAAGAATAGAGAATTTGGCGCTCAGCCAAATCTCCATTCACTGCAGCAGTACTGGAGAAACCCAGCTGCAGGCGAGGTTGGAGAATTTCAGCCACAGTTCCTGCTATCGATTTTAGCTTCACCTTTCACAAACATTGGGATCAGTCACTCCCTCTGACAAAGTATTTTATGTTCAAGTAACCTATTCTCTCAAGATATTTTTTTTAATTTCTCTTCTGATTCTCTCATGTACCTAGAAGAAATATTCCCTTTATACTACAACAAGAATTACATAGCATTAAATACCTCCGTTAAATATCTCCTTGGCCTTCTGCATCGGTGGGAATAATCCCAATGTTTTATCTCTTCCTTAGTTTGCTATCCTCTTCGTTGTTTCATCCATGACATCATCCTACTCAATTTACATTATATACTCTCGGTCAATCAATAAATACCATTCCCCATTGTATCTTGGTTTCCGAAGTTTTATGCTTTCTATTCTACAGCCAATTACTAAATTGTCATTAATTAAATCTTCGCTTCCCCCTTATTTTTATTAACCTAAATTTGTAAAGAGATCACTTTGTCAATGGCTTTTACTGGTCACTGCTGGTCACAATTCTCAAAACGTAATCTATCAATGCTTGACAGAATGAATTTATGTTTGATCACTTACACAACTTTAAGCTCTATTTTCTTTTGCAATGTTATTGTATAATTTGGAAGTTTTTAAGCAATCTGCCTCAGTATATTAAAAAATGGTACCTAATATCTTACTGTACTTAAAGTCAAGGCACACTGAAAATACTGCATTCTGGTCTACTGTACATTTCTAATTATAAGAGGTATAATACGGTGAGCTAGCTATCCTCCTTCAAAGCTACACAGTAATCTTCGTTCTCTCACACTGCTTTGATGGTTAGTAAACAAAACTCTACAGAAATCCTGGGAGACATCAGCAGACGCTGCCACAGTGTCTAATCAGATAGCCATTTGCATAAAGTATCAAGTGTAATTTAAAATGTGTTGCTGTAGATGTGGAAAGGGAATAATAGATCTATATTGGTATGTTTGAAATGAAGGTTGTTATCAAAAACACATTCCTTTGGGACTGTAACTCATCACCCACTGCACTCTCATAAAGACTAGTTTATACCTCAGAAGGCCAAACTACATTGATATTCTTACACGATTGCTAAAACACTCTAGGAAAGCAGCCCACTGCAGTCTCAAAAAAAATTAAGATTTCTTGCTATATTACTTGTGGGTATGCAAAAGTTATTTGAACATTAATATAACCTTGACCAAATTAAATTGCTGTGGTTCAAACATTAACAAAGTATTTTATCAACCATTCTGCCAATTAGCTTCACTATGCAGGGAATTTGAACTGAAAAGCTTTTGGAAATAGCATTTCAAAGTTATTTTGATCCCAGATATGAAACTTACTGCTTGAATTAAAGGCATATTTTCAAAATGGAGTTTCATATCTACAAATTTGTTGTGAAAAAGCAGGATGCTCATGAATAGTTGGGCAGGTAAATGCATTGTGTATAAAGGAAGGAATATTCCTGGTTCAAACTATGGTCTGAATTATAGTAAGTCAACTTAACCTGGCCAACAACAGCAACAGTGCAATATCTCTGGGTCTGGGGAGTAGTGAGAAGAGGGGGAAAAAATCAGTCATAGCTTTGAGTCCATTCTGAAGAAATTAGGGCTTAGAGATATTCAGGGAAATTTTCCCATCCCGCTGTGCTAATGTTTTAGCGCAGTGGGCTGGGAGATTCAAGCGGCGCCCGATGCAAGGGATCGGGAGGCCGGCAGTGCGAGACCACTGCGCATGTGCTGATCTCGGCACTGACAGATCGCCGCATGCACAGTGGCCCACTCAGCGCTATGTTACCGGCCTCCTAGGCGGGAATAGACCCCGGCATACGAATTTGAGCATGATTCACGCTGAGGCACTCTGCAGTGCGCAGTGTGGGAGATTCTTCTTAAAACTCCCACTGTGATTTACTCCAGTTTCCACACGAATTCAACACTTTGGACTTTTTTGGGAGAATCCCGGCCATTGTTCTCGGTAACACTATTTTTGGAAGCTACTCGTGATAATAGGGATCCAGAACATTGTTTGCTACATGCACGCGTATTTTTAACATGAAATTTGCCAGGTGCCAGCTTAGTGAAGGCAATCTCATGCATGTAGTTAGTGTCCACTGGAAGTATCATGAGTAACCAGATCATGATGTAACTCAACAGGCAACATGGCTCCTATAACACTTTGGAGTCTCTGCTCCAGAGAATACTTTCCTTTAACCTTGCACAAAAATACAAGAATTAGGAACAGGAGTAGGCCATTCAGCCCCTTAAGCCAGCTCCGCCATTCAATATGATCATGGCTGATGCGAATGTGCCCGTAACTCCACTTTCCTGTCTGCTGCCCCCTAATCCTTGAATCCCTTGTTGCTCAAAAATCTTTCTATCTCAACCCTGAATAAATTCAATGACCTAGCCTCCTGTCAGGAAAAAGAAGCAGTTTATGTAATCTATATTGGTATTGTTTGATATTTGAAATAAGGTATAGATTTATGCAAGGTCAATTATGTGTTTCTGTGTAAGAAAGAGTTGAAACCTCAGTTAGTTCATGTTAAACAATGGTGCTTGCATGTATAAGGGCATTGGTTTCATTTCAAACTGTACCTGCTTTGTGTTTAAAGGGTTTACGATGTGAAAACAAACAAGCGTTAAAGAAAGGCTAGGGGGCTGTTGCTTAGCAACCATGGGACCATTTTAGGTTAGAAAGATTTTTTGAATTGAGTTTTAAACTGAACCTAGTAGCAGCTGGAACTAGGTAGCTGAGAAGCAGCAGCTCTCACAGAAACTGCCAGAAGAGAAGCAGGACATGGAGTCAGGGCAAGAAAGCAAGTACCAGAAGCTAAAGAACAGATAGTTCTAGAAATTAGGAGATGAAAAGGAAGTCTCAGGAAGACGTAAGTCAGAACAGACAAAAGGAACCAGGTAATTGAACAAAGTATTGTTCACTGAAGTTAAAGAAACAAGCAGAGAGAAGCTCCCAGTTAAAGACAGAGCTGAAAGGTGCAGACCTGATTACGTTCACCAGCGAGGAGTCAGATATCTGAAGTAATCTTAAGGTTGGTGATATCTTAATACAGTCTGTTCTGAAGCATTGGTGTTCTACTGGCATGGCTAATCTGAGAGATTGTGTGGAAGCTTGAATGCACGTGGCAATCCAAGGCAGAGCAATACTGAAAAGAGATACTGAAATCCTGGAAATGGATCCATGGTGAAGGCACCTTATAGAAAGCATTGTATGGGAGACGATTCCAAGGTGTGTTTTTTCGAAAGTGAAGTTTGGAAACAGTTGTGTGGAAGCAAGAGTTCCAGTGAGACCAATTGGCTCACATTGTGATAATTACCTGGAGGAATTTGATGAGAAATCCGCAGAATTTGTATTGGGTGGCGTCCGCCACCTGGCTTCAGGCTGGGGTGTGTCTGAGCACAGTTAGCCTGTTGATTTACAGGGATTATGTATGTAAGGGGAGCAACATTAGATAAATTTTGTAACTTGTGTTAGCCTTACAAATCTATGTACATTTATGAAGATATAAGTGGGGTAAAGGAGTATTGCATCATAGTCAATCTTTTCATGTTAATAAATACATTATTCTTTTGTTTAATGTTAGTTGACAGTCCTATGACTGTTCATCCATGTTTCTGAAAAAAAATAAAAGTTACGGTCTATTGAGCCAGGTTTCCATTGACCTTCTTGGCCATTAATAACATCAGCTGGGGTCATAACACTCCAATGCTCTCTGAATTCCCGACTTCTGAGAAAAGAAATTCTCTTCGTCTCAGTCTTAAATTGGAAACCCTAATTTTTAAACTGTGTCCCCTAGTTCTAGACTCCCCCACAAGACGAAACAGCCTCTCAGCATCTACTCTGGCAAGTCCCCTCAGGATCTTCAAGTTTTAATGGGATCATTCCAATGAGTATGGCCTAACTTGCTCAACCTTTCCTCATAAGACAACCACTTTATCCCAGGAGTCAGCTGAGTGAACTTCATCTGAACTGCTTTGAAAGCAATTATATCCTTTCCAACGTAAGGAGAGCAAACCGTACACAGTACTCCAGTTGCGGTCTCACCAAGACCTGTACAGCTGGAACAATACTTAGTTACTTTTATATTCCATTCCCCTTGCCATAAACACTAACATGCCATTTGCCTCCCAACTCATTTGCTGTATCTGCATACTAACTTTTGGTGATTCATATACTAGGATATCCAGATCCCTCTATACCAGACAGCTCTGTCATCTCTCTCCACTTAAATAATAATAAATATTCTTCCTGCCAAAGTGGACTCGTTCACATATTCTCACATTATACTCCATCTGTCAAAATTTTGACCACTCACTTAACCTGTGTAAATCCCTTTGTAGACTCTTTATGACCCCACGACAGTTCAAATTCCCTGCATAGTGAAGCTAACTGAAATCCTGGAACTTACTTAGTAGCTATGTTTGTGTCATCAGAAAATTTAGTAACCACACATTTGGTCCTTTCATCAAACTTATTGATATAGATTGCTAAATTGTTGAGGACCCAGCAGTGATCCCTGTGGCACTCCACTCATTACAGCTTGCCAATCTAAAAATTACTCATTTATCCCTACTCTCTCCTTCCTATTAACAAACTGATCCTCTATCCACGCTAATTCTTTTATTCATTCATGGGATATGGATGTCGCTGGCTAGGCACCATTTATTGCCCATCCCTAATTGCCCTTGAGAAAGTGGCGGTCAGTTGACTTCTTGAACTTCGGTAGTCCAAGTATTGTAGGAACACCCACATTGCTGTTAATATGTTACCCTTTACACAGTGAGCTTTTATATTGTATAGTAATCCCTGATGTGGCACCTTATCGAATGCCTCATGGAAATCCAAGTACACCACATCTACAGATTCCCCTTTATCCACCTTGCTTGTTGCTTCCATAAAGACCTTCAAGGCGCCATTCAATTATTCTCGGACATGAATGCACAGGTAAGTGCAATCTCTTGGAATTGAGCGTGGCTAGGAGAATGAACAGAGGCCAGAGTGAGACAAGCTACTGGAAGAGGAAGGAGTGGAAAAGGATTCTTAGTCAGAGGCCACATCCAATCAGGGTGTCCAGTGAGCAATTCTTTGACAGGAGTCTCAGTAATAACCAATGTTTGAGACATCTTCGCTTCACCAACAAGGTCCATACTGAAATTTTCCAAATGCTGCAACCCAACCTCAGAGCAGGGAAAAAAATCACCTTGCCAGTGGCTATGATGGTGACCACAGAAACACAGAAACTAGAAGCAAGAATAAGCAATTCGGCCCTTCGCACCTGCTCTACCATTCACTTTGATCATGGCTGATCATCGAAATCAATATCCTGATCCCCCTTTCGCCCATATCCATTAATCTCTTTAGCCCCAAGAGTTACATCTAATTTCTTCTTGAAATCAGATCACATTTTGGCCTCAACTACATTCTGTGGTAGTGATTTCCACATATTCACCACCCTATGGGTGAAGAAATTTCTCTTCACCTCAGTTCTAAAAGGCTTACCCCTTATCCTTAAACTATGACCCCTAGTTCTGGACTCCCCCACCACTGGGAAGATTCTTTTTGCATTTACCCTGTCTAACCCTGTTAGAATTTTATAAGTTTCGATGAGATCCCCTCTCACTCTTCTAAACTCCAGTGAATATAATCCTAACCGACTTAGTCTCTCCTCATATGACAGACCTGCCAAAACAGCAATCAGCCTGGTAAACCTTCGCTGTTCTCCCTTTATAGCAAGGACACCCTTCCTCAAATATGGACACCAAAACTGCACACAATACTCCAGGTGTGGCCTCACCAATGCCCTATACAATTGCAGCAAAACATCCCTCTCCCTGTACTCAAATCCTCTTGCTATGAAGGCCAACTCGACCTGTTTGACTGAAAGGTTTCATGGCCTTTTTTTTCTGCTGCTAGTCTCAAGTTACCACATTAATTGAATTCGATTTTATAATCTACTAATATGCAATTTGAACTGCTTTCATTGTGAACTGGAGTCATGAGTCATATTGTTATGGATAGTCTGTTTTGCTCAGTAACCACTCTTTGATTTGCTGTAATAACTAAAATAGAGCAAGCGCTGCATATTGCCACCCGGATACTGGGCATTGAACAGCATGATGCACTGCCTATAGTCACATGCTAACTGGACATAAATCCCTTTCAGTTCCAGTACATGGAAAAATTGAGATATGGTACTCATAAAACAATGTACATATAACCAATGGCTGGAAAATAAGTTCCCTGTACCATGGGAAAGTCTACAAATCTTGTAAATCCTTATGCTCGCTATGCCTGAAATGGAGTTATCCCTCTTTAAGCAGAGAGTCTCAATGAACCTCCTTTATGTAACCGTGAACTGCAAACTGTGAGCTGTTGTTAATATTTCCAACATCAGCCTGGAAAGAGCCACTTTCCACTTTTGAAGGAACATAGTCGTGGTCCTGGTTTTAGTGAGGAGCTGAAGGAAATCAGCATTCGTAGAGAAATGGTTTTGGGGAAATTGATGGGATTGAAGGTGGATAAACCTCCAGGTCCTGGTAATCTGCACCCCAGAGTACTTAAGGAAATGACCCTGGAAACAGTAGATCCATTAGTGGTTATTTTCTAAAACTCTTTGGATTCTGGAATGGTTCCTACAGACTGGAGGATAGCTAATGTAAGCCCGCTATTCAAAAAGGGAGGTAGAGACAAAACAGGGAATTATAGACCAGTGAGCCTAAGGTTGGTACTGGGGAAGTTGCTAGAGTCCATTATCAAGGATTTCATAACTCAGTATTTGGAAGGCAGTGGTATAATCAGACAAAGTCAGCATGGATTTACAAAAGGGAAATCATGCTTGACGAATCTATTGGAATTCTTTGAGGGCGTAACTAATAGAGTTGACTAAGGAGAACCAGTGGATGTGGTTTATTTAGAATTTCAGAAGATTTTCGACAAGGTCTCACATAACAGACTAGTATGTAAAGTTAAAGCACATGGGATTGCAGGTAATGTCTTGAGATGGATAGAAAGCTGGCTGGCAAATAGGAAGCAAAGGGTTGGCATAAATGAGTCTTTTTCTGATTGGCAGTCAGTGACTAGTGGGGTTCCACAGTGATCTGTGCTAGGACTCCAACTGTTTACATTATATATTAATGATTTGGAAGAGGGAACTGAATCTGCAGACGATACAAAGTTGGGTGGGAGGGTGAGCTGTGAGGAGAGATGCTTTAGCATGATTTGGACAGGCTGTGTTTGTGGGCATATGCATGGCAGATGCAGTACAATGTGGATAAATATGAGGTTATCCACTTAGACAGCAAAAATAAGGCGGCAGATTATTATTTGAATAGGTTAAATTGAGAGAGGTGGATACTCACAGTCAATGAAAGTAAGCATGCAGGTACAGCCGGCAGTAAAGAAGAGAAATTGTATATTGGCCTTCATAGCAAGAGGATTTGAGTAGTAGAATAGGGATGTTTTAGTGCAATTGTGTAGAGCGTTGGTGAGGCCACACCTGGAGTATTGTGTGCAGTTTATCTGAGGAAGGGTATCCTTGCTGTAGAGGGAGTGCAGTGAAGGTTTACCAGGCTGATTGCTGGCTTGGCAGGTCTGTCATATGAGGAGAGACTAAGGTTAGGATTGAATGCATTGCAGTTTAGAAGAGTGAGAGGGGATCACATAGAAATTTATAAAATTCTAACAGGATTAGACAGGGTAGATTCAGAAAGAATGTTCCTGATGGTGGGGGCATCTAGAACTAGGGGTCATAATTTAAGGATAAGAGGTAAACCTTTTAGGACTGAAATGAGGAGAAACTTCTTCACCCAGAGAGTGGTGAATCTGTGGAATTCACTACCACAGAAAATATATGAGGCCAAAACATTGCGTGGTTTCAAGAAGAACTTAGATATAGCTCTTGGGGCTAAAGGGATCAAAGGATATGGGAGGAAGGCAGAATCAGGATATTGATTTTGATGATCAGCTATGATCAAAATGAATGGCAGAGCAGGCTCGAAGGGCAGATTGGCCTACTCCTGCTCCTATTTTCTATGTTTCTTTGTATGTTTCTATGTAGAATGGGAACTTTCCATTCCTATCCAGGCTAGCGTATAGTTAACTCCAAACCGCATCACATGAAGCCACCTGACAAGCTACTCAGTTATGCAAGCAATTGATGCCTATCATCTTCTCAGCACTATTAATGATAGGCGGTAAATGCAGCCTTGCTAATGCATCCAAGTCCCAAGAATATAAATTTATAAATACATACAAAAAGGGGGTACGGAACAAGTTAGGATCTGTTAAAATGGGCATTAACTGGAGAGCCTGACAATGCAGGAAGAATTCTGGTTGTAGGTACAAGGTGAATATCAGCAAGTTATAGAATTAATGCTAGCTACAGGTAAAACATTGGGACATTATAATTGCTGATAGTTACATAGAGATTGTAAGTAAGTTATGTATCACTTTTGTGTATGTGGGGAATCTAAGTCCAGTTGGCTTTTCGTATTTGTTATCAGTGCAATTTCAGTGTGCGACTACTGGTGAATTAGAAATTGCTCTCATCTTTGAATCCTTGACCAAAATTTGGTATCTCTCTTCTATAAACTCGATTTCCCGTCATTGTCAGCTCAAGGGTGGCCTTTTATTCCTCAGAACTTCTTGCACAACAACTGCTGGGACTAAACCGTGAACAAACATACTCAAAACAGGGGGCCCAGCATTTTTTTTTAGGTAAATACAATAACATTTGGTTAATGTAGTCAAACACCACCGATGCTCAGTAGCAGCAGTGTGTACTATCTACAAGATGCTCTGCAACAATTCACCAAAGATCCTTAGACAGCACCTTTCAAACCCACAACCATTTCCATCTCGAAGGACGAGGGCAGCAGGTCCATGGGAACACTATCGCCTGCAAGTTCCCCTCCGAGTCACTCACCATCCTGACTTGGAAATGTATCGCTGCCGTTCCTTCACAGTCGCTGGGTCCAAATCCTGGAACTCCCTCCCTAATGGCATTGTGGGTGAACCCAGAGAACATGGACTGCAGCGATTCAAGAAGGCAGCTCACCACCACCTTCTCAAGGGCAACTAGGGATTGGCCATAAATGCTAGCCAGCCAGGGATGCCCATGTCTCCCGAATGAATAAAAAAAATGCCTCTTCTGAACTTAAGGCACCTTGCACATCCACCAAATGCAAATATTATAACTGTAATCCTAGGTCATACCAGAGAAAGATCAGGGGTTCAAACTTCTGGACCATCTGAGATGTCACTAAATAATATCTTTATGCTAATTTATAATAGCTGAATATTACTGAAACATGAATACATTAGCAAAAATATTAACATAGAATTGGGACTAAGTCACAACTTGTGCGGGTGTAAGATGTCATTTGCAATAGAAAATTTTATACATATATGCAAGTAGGCAGGAATCTGGATAATAAAAGTAATATTAATTTCAGAAATTAAGTTGCCTATCAGCTACGAAACATGACTGATTCACATAATTTAGATGCTTCCACCATTTTCCTTTTTCTTTATTTGAATCTTGTTCTGACGTATAACCTCCTTACTTTCCTTCTCAGTTTTCAAGGCAGAATATTCTGGGATATGGACTTAATTAAAGGGCACTAGTCTGTTTTATAAAAATATAGGAATGTACAAGACCATTATGACCCATCTGGTCAGTTCCAGTTTATGCCAAAAGAACTATGTCTATAGGTCAGTAATTGTCATGCCACTCTGTAATTGTCAATTATAAATTTAATCTTTTCCTACAAGGACTGAACTCTCCATATCTTATTGTTCACCTAACAGCCCAGCTGAGTGGTGAATTTACATTTTACACACTGTTAAACATCTTGCAAAGACTACAAATTGCTTTGTAAATTATCAGCTTTCCAAAGCTTTAATATGTGCTTGCAGCATTAAGTGGCAATATCAAAATGCATGAACTTCCCTTACCAAATACTGATTTGTCACCTGTGAAACAGTTGGTAGCACGCTCACCTCTGGGTCAGAAGGTTCTGGGTTCAAGTCCCATGTCCTGGACTTGAACACAAAAATTAAGGCCGACACTCCAATACAGTGCTGAGGAAGTGATGCATGGTCAGAAGTGCCTCATCTTCATTTATTTATTAGTGTCACAAGTAGGCTTACATTAACACTGCAATGAAGTTACTGTGAAAATCCCGCAGTCATTACACTCTGGCACCTGTTTGGGTACACTGAGGGAGAATTTAACATGGCCAATGCACCTAACCAGCTCATCTTTCCGACTATGAGATGAAATCGGAGCACTCGGAGGAAACACACGCAGACACGGGGAGAAGATACAGACTCAGCACGGACAGTGACCCAAGTCGGGATTTGAATCCAGGTCCCTGGCGCTGTGCAGCAGCAGTGCTAACCACTGTGACTGTGCCTCTCAGGTGGATGCAAAAGATCCTATTTTGAAGAAGAGCGGGAAAGTTACCAATTGTCTTGGCAATATTTATCCCTCAATCAGTATCACAAAAACAGATCATCTGGTCATCATCACATTTTCTTGGAGCTTGCTGTGTACAAACTGGCTGTTACATTTCCTACATTACATAAGTGACTACACTTCACAAGTCATAGGCTGAAAAATGCTCGCATCGTCGGCCATGCAACCCTCCCCCCCACGGCCTGATTGCTGGCCCCCCGAACATGCCCGACCCAGCCCTGACCGCCCCCGCAGCCCCGATCTCCGGATCTCCTCCATTCCCCGCAGCCTCGAGCCCTCCTCATCCCCACTGCAGCCTAGACTCCCCCCCCCTACCCCACACCTGATAGCCAGCCCCAATCGCTTGCCTCCCTTTCTCTGTCACTCAGCCCAAATGCAGAGTGGCAGCGGGAACCCCCAGCCCACCAATCGACCTCCAGAGGCCCCGCCCCATCAGGCCTCAGCCCCATCAGGCCCCGCTCTCTTGGCACTAGCCCATGCCTGATGGGCAGTGTCAATATGCCCCCTGGGCAGTGCCAGGGGGTCCAGTTTGGCACTAGCAAGGTGGCAATGCCCAGGGGGTAGCCTCCAGTGCCCGACCCTCTGGGGAGCCTCGATTGACCCCTCCCCCTTCACTCCAGTAGGGTCGGGCCGCCAGCTCCCCACAAGTGGGGAGCAATATTAAACACAGCGGGAGGGAACCACTCCTGGTGGGGAGGGGGGGTGAGGCTAGCGCGCATGGAGATTTCAGTCCCAGAAATTGGCGCAGAGCTGATGGCGCCAGAAATCTGGCTGCCGGAGATGCGCGGAGGCCATGGCACCCAGCAGGGAGCCCGCAAAAGCAGCGCAGCGGGATGGGAGAATCAGCCCCACAGTGTTTAATGGAAATTAACAGACTGAGGTTCCAATCTGTCCTGACCACTAGAATATCATTGGTTGCCTGGAAACAGTATTTCAAGACATTTTGCAAGAAGACGTCAGATAAGTTACCAAAAAGTTTAGTTCCACAATCAGCCATGTGTTATGGCATCAATGACCCAAGCCCATCTTCTGAGTGGTGGAGAACAAATGCCGGGATGCCCTCTCATGAGCAGCACGAACCAGTAGGATAATTTTTTTGTTGAGGGACATAATCCCAACCAGTGACCTGTCTGGCTCTGTTGGTAGCACATATGCCCCTGGTTCTGAACATGAGTGGGCAGCACTAGATCAGGTAGAGTGCACAGATAAACAACAGCAAGTCATAGTAAAGAGATGATGAAATTACTGGCCAGATGGCCCAGGAGCTGGCATTACAATGCTTTGCACTCTTGAAAACCATGATACCCTGGGAAAGTTATTTCCCCTGGTCACTCCTTCCCACAAGGAAAGTGATGAACTTGTTATGCCTTGCAAACAAGAAGACCTCTGTCACTCGCTTGATATATCTGTGTACAGCTTTTTTAGCATATCTTGCCAGTTTTTTCATGGAAAGATGCTGTGGCACAAATGTTTAACGTAAAGTGATCTGGCAAAGGTTGTCTGCAAGTCTGCCTCCAAAAATGGCACACTATGAGCCCGATTTTACCAACAATTTACGCCCGTTTTCGGGCACGAAATCGCGGTAAAGTCAGGTGTGAGGCCTTTATCGCGATCTGCACCCGCGTCCGCGCAGATCGGCACTTGACCGAGACCCACGAATGGCGGGGATCCGTTCCGCGTCCAAATCGGGCGCAACGATGATTTAAATTGAATTAATGAACCGCCCGCCCAACTCAATCAGCATTTCCCCCTTTACCACCGCGTTTACCAGTCTGGAACCGCGCTTTTAGGGACCTGCTAAATAAAAGTCTGAGTCGGGTGCTCCAGCCTCTGAAGAGCGCATTCAGAGCTTCCAACGGCTCTCTGACTCAGATCGGTGGTGGGGGGGAGGAGGGAGGCGGGTCAGATCATTCTCTGGCTGGAGGGGGGAGGAGGGGAGTGAGGCCAGATCGTTGTCTGGTTGCAGGGGGGGGGGAGGAGGAGTCGGGTCAGATGTATCTCTGGTGGGGAGGGGGGGGGGGGGGGAAGGGCTGATCGTTGTCTGGTGGTGGGGGGGGGGGGGGGGGATGCGGATCAGATGTTCCTCTGGAGGGGAGGGGGAGTGAGGCCAGACCATTCTCTGGGGGGGGGGGCAAGTTCGTTGTCGGGGGGGCGGGGGGGGGGGGGGGGGGGGGGGGGTGAGGAGTGAGGCCAGATCGTCGTCTGTGTGTGTGTGTGGGGGGGGGGCGCCAGATTGTTATTGGGGGGGGGGGAGTGAGGCCAGATCGTTGTCTTATGGGGGGGGGGGGCGGCAGGGGAGGAGGGAGGCGGGTAAGATGTGTCTCAGGGAGGGGGGGACAGATAGATCTCTGGTGGGGGGGGGCAGATGGATCTCTGGTGGGGGGGGCAGATGGATCTCTGGTGGGGGGGGCAGATGGATCTCTGGTGGGGGGGCAGATGGATCTCTGGTGGGGAGGACAGATGGATCTCTGGTGGGGGTGCGGGGGGTGCAGGGGTGTCCGCTGCCACTCTGCAGGTGATCGGTGGGGGGGGAAGGGGGCAGGGGTGGCGATCATTCTGGGTAGTAGGGGGGTGAATAAGTGACACACACACACACATCACTGTCCCCCTTATCCGCCACCCCCCGCTACCCAGATCGATCGCCATCCCTGCCCCCCTCCCCCCCACCAATCACCCGCAGAGTGGCAGCGGACCTCCCTGCGCCCCCCACAACCCCACCAGAGATCCATCTGCGCCCCCCCCTCCCCGAGATACACCCTCTCTCCCGCTTGTCACTCCCGGGCCGCTTTCTCTGCTTTCGGCGGCTCGGGAGCGATCCAACACGGGCGCGCTTTTTCCAATTTTTTTCTAACTGCGCATGCACAGTTGAGCTCCGATTGTTCCGGCAGCGCTAAGCCCCGCCCACAGCGCGAATCGGGCTGGAGATGGCTGAGAGCGTATGGGGGCACTTGAAAGCAGGTTTCCAAGTCGGACCTGTACTACGCCCAGATTCGGCACTTAGAATGAAAATGGTAAAATCGGGCCCTATGAGGTGAATGTGGTAACGAAGGGCCTCTCCTCTGAGGTACTCAAGAAGGATCATCTGGGGAGTGAATGAGAGTCCTGAGGTAAGAACAGGTGTGCAAATACTGCACAAGGAACAGTCGATCCTGCCTCTCTTGTGCATCAAGAACTACCCTTCCTCCAAAACTAGCACCAACTGAAAGAGTTTCCTTCCTGACTGTTGTAAAAGTTTGGAAATTAAATCTCAAAATATCAGGCTTAAATCGCAACAAAAATTTAATGCAGTAATGAAAATGTCGATAAATAGGGAAATCAGGAGAAACAGTTTGCTTTCTGTCAGCAGCACAACTAAGTGCTTTGGCCACATCTTTTGTTTTTGTTGTTTCTTTTCTTGCCCCATCACTATTTTCTTTGGCCTTGGAAAGATTAACTTTTCTGTCATTCAATATCTCCTTATTTTCACCCTGTCATAGACCATCCGTTTTGTCCTTGTCCCACCCACCGCATGCTCAAAACCCATTAAATTTCTAACTTTCCTCAGTTCTGATAAAAGGTCACAGATGTGAAACGTGCACTATTTCTCTCTCCACAGATGATGACTGACCTTCTGTGAATTTTCTACTTTATTTCAGGAGAAACTTGTTCACTCAAGATGCAGTAAGAATGTGGAACTTGCTACCTTAAGGAAAAGCTGGGCGAATAGCATAAATGCATTTAGTGGAAAGCTGGGTCAGCACGAGCTAAGGTTGCCAAAGCGCGCAGAATGGCCAGAACCCCCGGAATTGGCTTCAATTCCCAGCAATTGCATTTTGTGAGCATTTCAGTTCCCAGCAACAGCAGCAGGCCTGTCCGCCAGCCAGCCTCAGCCCAGGCTCGGGCACCACCTGACATTCCCTATGTCAGGGACAGGCCACAAGCCAATTATAGCCTGTGTTTTTGTAATGTTTGACCTTCCTATGTCAGGAACCTCCTCCCTCACCCACAGAAACATCCAACTCAGCTTCAGCGGAGGGGACTTAAGAGAACTATCTGAATGGCCTACAGAGGGCGTGATCTGTGTTCCAAACAGTTGAGGCAAAGTCCACTCGGGCTGCAGAACTGGTGGAAAGGAGCCAAGGCTAGGCTCGGTCAGATGCTGGTATATTGATTAATTAGTGTTATTAATGTTATAAGCGTTGAATTGAGTTTGTGGTAACTGGGCAGACTTTGTGTGCAATGGACAGGGGAAGGAATTGTTCTGACCGAGCAGTGGAATTTAGGGGAGGCAGGTTCATTCCCTCTCATTCAGCATCACAAGCCTTTTCTCTAGCTTCACCCGCTTGCACCACACTGTCAGCTTCCCATTACGTCACTTCTGCTGCCATCTCCTGGAATGAGCCCAGCCAGAGTTGACAACACTAACATGAGGGAGAAAGGACTAGCAGGATATGCTGAAAGGGTTAGAAGAGATGTAGGAGGACATTTTTGTGAAGCACAAATACCAGCATAGACCAGTCATAGAATCCCTACAGCACAGAAAGAGGCCATTCGGCCCATCGAGTCTGCACTGATCACAATCCCACCGAGGCCCTATCCCCATAACCCAACTTATTTACACTACTAACCCCTGACACTAAGGGGCAATTTAGCATGGCCAATCAATCTAACCCGCACATCTTTGTACTGTGGGAGGAAACCGGAGCACCCGGAGGAAACCCATGCAGACACAGGGAGAATGTGCAAACTCCACACAGACAGTGACCCAAGCCAGGAATCGAACCCGGGCCCCTGGCACTGTAAGGCAGCAACCTGTGTGCCACCATGCCGCCCCAAAGTCGGGTTGGATGGTCTGTTCCTATGCTGTTGACTCAATGTAATTCTACCAATATACTTACTAATAAAGTTATTTCAGCAGTTACAATATCAACCACATTAATAAAGGAGCAGCAACTTATCCAACAACTTTTCTGAAATGTTGATTCTGTTTTGTCGAATACGACATGTCAGGAGTTCACAAAACTGTCAGAATGGACCGAATGTGCTGCAGGAAAAGGGGATTCCTGATGCTCCTGATCATCACCATTCACTGAACTAATAATTTAATACTTGGCAATCCATTTGCAACTGACTCTTTTAGAAGTCCCTTGGGATTGAGGATGACTTGCTTCCTCTCTGGCTCAATGGGTTGAGATGACTGATGAGCCCATCGTACAATTTGTAGACTCTGTCACATATGGAGCAAATGGTGTTTGAAGGATTGGGTAGATGGGTTGTTTGGAGGTTTATGCGCTCCCCCCAATAACTTTACTTCCTAACCATATCTCTTAATGCGTTGTCACAAATGAACCTTCTCCATTTGGTCAGGCACAAGCCAAGGTCTCCCATGAGTCAGGGTTATATTTGAGCTCTTCAGGACTGCTGTGTGGACATGCCTAAAGCATTTCCACTGTCCTCCTGGGAGTCGCCTGCCACGAACGAGTTCAGAGTAGAACAATTGCTTCGGGAGTCTGGTGTCAGGATGGATAGGGAGGTATATGAGTTGTAATGGCTGAGGCAAGGGGAGTGGGTCGGGGGTGATGGGGTGCAAGGACTAAGGGCCTCATGTTTAACAAAACGACTGGGACAAGGTCCCCAAGGTGGGCTTTTAAACAACTTGGTTCGGCACTCGACAGACCCTGCAGCCATTTCCGATCTGAATCCTGGGGGCAGTGGCCCTGACTCTACCCGACATCCATCTCCCCAGAATGAAAATCTGGTCTGACAAGGGCACTTTTATCTGAGGTGGATGCGTCAAGCCAGCAAATTCCCTGACTTGTGCATTTGCCTCGGGAACAAAAATCCAGACTAGAGCTGAGAGTTCTACGACTCAACCAAGTTTGACCCTTGATTTTCCATTAGCTTAATCTATCTCATTTTATTCAATAGTAAATACTTTATAACGCCACTGTGCAGTTGCTAATCCTGTGAATGCCTATAATGCTCTAATCCTTGTAATTTGAAAAACGAAACAGAAAGACCTACAAAACCAGATCTCAAGCTAAGCATAAAATAGTTCCACAGATTAGTCTGTGATTTTAGTGATGACCTTCAACCCGTTAATTTATTTTTATATATCTTCTTATCAGTCATCAATGAACAAACTGAGAACCGACCCAGACCTCAATGTCTATGCTGTTCCTGAACTTAATATGCAGCAGCAGATCCGGATAGTGAAATGACTGAAAAGATGGCAGATAATAATAGATTGCTGAAACCTGTCACAATTCTCCTTATCATTCACAGCAGACAAATATTCTTCAAGTTTCCTGCCACAATCATGAATATTACTGGGTGAGAACTCACTCGTTACAAAACAAAGATTTTAAACCGCACTGAATAATAGGTCAGTCGAGTGTACGAAAGTGATCTTGGTGAATCCAACTTTTGACCTTTTCCTCCACCAATGCCCGAAAGCAGCCAAGGTTTCCTTTCAGCTTGTCTCTTGAACGAAAGGAACAATACCATTCAAATGTACCAAATAAACAAATGGTTGAGTCACTGCCTGAGAAATGTGGCTACATACGCTATTGTACCACTCTGTAGAGCCAGATAAAGAATTATATGTACTCCTCACTCTTGCCTACTGATGGTATACATATCCAAGAGGTTACAAAAATGCACCCTTTGAAAACTGTGACATTCTGCTTAAAGGCTTCTAATAGAATTATACAGTGCAGAAGGAGGTCATTTGGCCCATCATTTGGCCCATCGAGCCTGCACCAACAACAATCCCACCCAGGCCATAACCTCTTGACCCCACGTATTTACCCTGCTAGCCCCCTGACATTAAGAAGCAATTTAGCAAGGGCAATCAACCTAAACTGCACACCTTTGGAGTGTGGGAGGAAACCAGGGCACCCAGAGGAAACCCACGCAAACACAGGGAGAATGTGCAAACTCCACACAGACAGTGACACTGTCTACTTCACGAAGGATAATTCTGGATCAATGTAAGTGAAATGTCGAATTATCTATAATCAGCTTACCAAATAAATGATCACTTCGCTAAGAACTACTTAAATATTCAGTTATCCCAACCACTTCACAGGTCCTTGATTTGCCCCTCAATGTTTACTTAGTTTTCAGGATTGGCATGCATCTGACTAGTTCAGATTACAGTTTTCAGTCAATGTTAGTGAAAACCAATGAGAAAGAGCAGTGCTAGTTAATAACAGCAGCCAGGAACAGAATGTATACATGTCAATCCATAAAGCCAGAAAATGACGATCGCTAGACCACAAGGACTCTTCATTCTGGTCCCCAGTTCACAATGGCATTCTTCCTCCTGCTCACTCAATTCACACCATCAATCCACCAGCATGGGATTCCTCCGAGCGCTCCGGTTTCCTCCTACACTCCAAGGATGTTTGAGTTAAGTTGATTGGCCATGCCAGGGGGATTAGCAGGGTACATCCATGGGGTTAAGGGGATAGGGCCTGGGAGGGATTGTGCAGGCTCAATGGGCCGAATGGCCTTCTTCTGCACTGTAGGGATTTTATGATTCTATGTATCCTCTTCCCCTCCCATTCATTAGCACTGGACCCCACTGTCCTTATTGGCATACTCCAACCTTTCCACAGTTCACTCCAGTACCTTCATCTTCTTAATTAATTCTTTCCTCCCTTGACCACAATGGGACTTTTCCTCTCAGTGCTACACACGATGTCTACCTGCTACCGAGTAAGAAATGTTACATTTACACATTTGCAGCCAGGTTCCATCCATTGAATTAGCAGCAGCAGATCAGAACAGGCACTGACTATTCCAGGAGATTTATAAGTGTTAACAATTGCACTAGACTAAGCCTAGATGCACAGTAATACCAACCCAACTTGAACATGTACAGCTCTGTTCCTCCTCTGCTACTAGGTTAAAATCTAAAAGCTCCCTAGTTAACAGCACTGGGGAAGTACCACAAATACCTTCACCACATAAACTGCAGCAGTTCAAGAAGGCAAACCACCACCTTCTCAAGGGAAATTTGGGATGATCAATAAATGATGTCCTTGTGAGCAGTGCCCTGATCCAAAGAACCAAGTTTTTTAAATGGCCTATGCCAAACAATGCAGTTCCCAGCTGTACTGTTCACGTACCAGCTTCAAGAAACTTGGCCATATTGTAATAATCATAAGCTAATTTAGTCAGCTGCTGTGTTGATTGAAATTTGGCAGAGCCAGATAACTATCAATGTAAGATAATTCAACAAGTTATGTGGTTGTGAGGCACGTTCTGGAACTGATAGATCCATTACACAGAAGTAGGATAAGACTATTGTTTGCAATCATGGATCACATCATAGAATCCCTACAGTACAGAAGGAAGCCATTCAGCCCATCGAGCCTGCACTGACAGCAATCCCGCACATGCCCTATCTCTGTAACCCCACATATTTACCCTGCGAATCCCCCTGACACTAAGGGGCAATTTAGCATGGCCAATCAACCTAATTCACACATCTTTGGAGTGTGGGAGGAAGCCAGAGCACCCGGAGGAAACCCACGTAGATGCAGCGAAAACGTGCAAACTCCACACAGACAGTGACCCAAGGCCAGAATTGAACCCGGGTCCCTGCCGCTGTGAGGCAGGAGTACTAACCACTGTGCACCGTGCATGGTAGTTTGCATCTAGTTGCAGTTTTGTTTTAAATCTAACATGTCATTAGTTGCCAAGCCAGTTCATGATTCTGATCCAACGATTATTATTAATATAACTAATTCACATTAGTAGATAGACTACTGAATACTTTATTGGACAAATTAAGTGTTGAACAATTGCTTGAAAAATATATCTGATGAAGAATTTAGTCATTTAAAATGACATGGCGAGGTCAACCTTCAAGCTTCAACTTAGCTGAATGTGTATTTCTCATAGACTAATCCGTCCTAATGGCTTTGCACATATTTGTATTAAAATGCTACAGCTCTCTCAAAACACAGAAGGGATGAAGCTGTGCTATAAAGAACAGGTTCACGTTCTAAACATTATTGTAACAATTACTATACCTACATTTCTTCAGGTTGAGAAGCATAACACTCTAAGAACAATATTAAAGGTCGTCTCCAAGCTTGCTTTGATTACCCAGCTGAACATTAAATTGAACAGATCGAGCATTCAGGGCAGCAAGGTGGCACTCAGGTTAGCACTGCTGCCTCACAGCACCAGGGACCCAGATTCAAGAGAGGCCTTGGATCACTGTCTGTGTGGCGTTTGCACGTTCTCCCCGGGTTTCCTCCGGATGCTCCGGTTTCCTCCCACAGTCCAACAGTGTGCAGGTTAGGTTGATTGGCCACGGTAAATTGTCCCTTAGTCTCAGGGAGATAAGCAGGGTAAATATATGGTGTGACAGGGATAGGGCCTGATTGGGATTGTTGTCAGTGCAGGTTCGATGGGCCAAATGGCCTCTTTCTGCACTGTGGGGATTCTACGATTCTGTGATTCAGCACTGTTTCCTTTCAGAACATATATGTCCTTAAGACAAGGTTATAAACAGTTCAGTAACTCTGTACCTTATAACTTTGATTCTAGGCCAGGACTGATCATCTTTTTTCCTTGCATCTTTCAAGCACACAGACCATCCACGTCATCGAAAGACACTGTGAGCCATTTTTCCATACACCTTCCAACTTGGAAACGTTGTGAAAAAGCTATTCAATTTAGCCTCCTTAACTTCACTGCAGGCCTTTCTCTCTGTGTCTCTTTGTTCCCGACTGTGGTTCTTTGTTGCATACAGAACCCTCTTTCGGTGCTTGCTCTCCCATCAGCCAGACTTATTCTGATGCAACATCAAACTTTTCTGCACTTAGGACTCAAGCTGCCTTTAAGCACACTCACTCACTCTCCTGCCCTCAACCTGAGTTGTCTCTCCACTTGGTTACTGGCGTTTGGTGATTTGTGTACACGGACAATCTTTGTTCCTCAAGTTTCCAGTCCCTGGCAATTAGGAAAAGGCTGAAAACAATTGAAAGGTAGGACCTGTACCCAGCAGAACCAATCAAACCAGCTCAGAGGCAAAATTGGAAGCTGTCAGAATTAGACATTACCTTCCTGCACAGCTGTTTGCTTGTGAATCTGAGGTAGTGGAATATTAAGTTGGGGTAATGACAGCTTGGGGTAATGGGGTAATGACAGCTTTGATTGTGTTCCGTGTTTATCCACAAAAAGTGACTGGGAGAGAGAAAATATATAAAAACTCTTACATCCACATCAATTTCCGGTGTTTTTTTAAATGATTAACTTCTATATTTCGCATTTATAATAAAAAAGAACAGCATAAACCTGACCTACTGATTGTAAATCTAGTCCCCGAGTTCCCATGACTCTTTCCAAGTGTTTTCTGAAAATTTATTTCAACTACTTCAGCTCAGCAAGAGTCATATACTAAAACGTTAAACTCTGTTTCTCTCTCCGCAGATGCTGCCAGATCTGCTGAGTCTTTCCAGCATTTTCAGTCTTTATTTTAGATTTACAGAGTCTGCAGGATTTTGCTTTTCTTTTAGATTCATTTCACTTTGCTGTGAGCAAAAGCAAGCACTGTGTACCTCTCCATGGAAACAGCACCTGCTGGGATTGCCAAACTTGCTGGACTGTCCAGGAGTCTTCAGGAATCAGTCCTTGATCTCCATGGCACTGCTGTGGTGGTGACCAGAGATAAAGGCTCTTTACCTTTTGCTTTCAGCCAATGAGCAATATCTTCACGAGCCGCTGCCAGTCAACCAGCTTGCTACACTTTCAATGAAATTATGGTGTTGGTAGCGGAAGAGGCAACTTGAAATTTTTAAGAGAGGCTTAGCAATAACCTGAGCCAGGAATGCCTGTAGGATAGGGAAAAATCATTGACACATAGCCAGTCAAAAGGGAGTCTTTTGGGTTATCTTTAACTTGAGGAATTATATGAACTAATTACGTTTTCTCTTTTCCAAGAGAAAAGCAAAAAACTGTAGATGCTGGAATTCAGAAATAAAAGAACAGAAAGTACTGCAAGTGTTCAGAAGATGTGTGGAGAGAAACATGTCAACAGAGTTAATGCTGACTTTTCATCAGAACCCATTCTGGCCCCTCATTTTGCTATTACAGTCTTGCCCTTTCTATCCAGTTCTCTCCAACCTCTTTGCTTTAAAGTGAACTCTCCCTGAAAACAAATTATTCTATTGTGCCTTTCATTTTCCAATCTATTCTTTATTATTAAACTTAGACCATAAGACCATACAAAATAGGAACAGGAGTAGGCCACTGAGCCTCTCAAGCAAGAGAAGAAATTCCTCTTCATCCATAGGGGAGACAATGGCCTAGTGGTACTATCGCGAGACGATTAATCCAGAAACTCAGCTAATGTTTTGGGGACCTGGGTTTGAATCCCACCACAGCAGATGGTGGAATTTAAATTCTACAAAAGAATCTGGAATTACGAGTCTACTGATGACCATGACACCATTGTTGATTGTCGGAAAAACCCATCTGGTTCACTAATGTCCTTTAGGGAAGGAAATAAGAACATAAGAACATAAGAAATAGGAGCAGGAGTAGGCCATCTAGCCCCTCGAGCCTGCCCTGCCATTCAATAAGATCATGGCTGATCTGACGTGGATCAGTACCACTTACCCGCCTGATCCCCATAACCCTTAATTCCCTTACCGATCAGGAATCCATCCATCCGCGCTTTAAACATATTCAGCGAGGTAGCCTCCACCACCTCAGTGGGCAGAGAATTCCAGAGATTCACCACCCTCTGGGAGAAGAAGTTCCTCCTCAACTCTGTCTTAAACCGACCCCCCTTTATTTTGAGGCTGTGTCCTCTAGTTTTAACTTCCTTACTAAGTGGAAAGAATCTCTCCGCCTCCACCCTATCCAGCCCCCGCATTATCTTATAAGTCTCCATAAGATCCCCCCTCATCCTTCTAAACTCCAACGAGTACAAACCCAATCTCCTCAGCCTCTCCTCATAATCCAAACCCCTCATCTCCGGTATCAACCTGCTGTCCTTACCTGGTCTGGCCTACTTGTGACTCCAGAGCCACAGCAATGTGGTTGACTCTCAACCTCCCTTGGGCAATTAGGGATGGGCAATAAATGCTGGCCAGCCAGCGATGCCTATGTCCCATAAATGCATTTTTAAAAATCTGTCTTAAATTGGCGCCCCTTTGTTCTGAGACTACGCTCTCTGGTCCTAGACTCTCCCATGAGGGGAAACATCCTCTCAGCATTTACCCTGTCAAGCCTCTTAAGAATCCTATATATATGATCACCTCCCATTCTTCTAAATGCCAATGAGTAGAGTCCCAACCTTTTAATCTTTGCTCATTGGACAATCCCTTCATACCAGGGATCACCCTAGTGAACCTTCTCTAAACTGCTTCCAATGGGATAAATAAGGGAACCAAAACTATTTACACTGCTTCAAATATGGTCTCACCAGCACCTTGTACAGTTGCAGCAGGACTTCCCTCCTCTTATACTCTAACCCCCTTGAAATAAGGGCCAACATGCCATTAGTCTTCCTGATTACCTGCTGCACCTATGTGCTAGCTTTCTGTGTTTCATGCACAAATACCCCCAAGTGCCTTTGATTTGCAGCTTTGTGGCTACAGTACCTAAGAAAAATCAAGCAGTGTGCCTTAATGACTATCAGCCTGTGGCTCTGACATCCATCATTATGAAGTGCTTCGAAAGGTTAGTCATGGCACAAATCAATTCCAACCTCCCAGACTACCTGGATCCACTATAGTTTGCCTACCACCGCAACAGGTCCACAGCAAATGCCATTTCCCTGGCCCTGCACTCAACCCTGGAACACCTAGATAACAAGGACACCCATGTCAGACTCCTATTTATTGACTATAACTCAGCCTTCAACACTATTATTCCCACGAAACTCATCTCCCAACTCCATGGCCTGGGCCTCAGCACCTCCCTCTGCGCCTGGATCCTGAACTTCCTAACTCACAGACCACAATCAGTAAGGATAGGCAACAACACCTCCTCCACGATCATCCTCAACACTGCTACCCAACAAGGCTGTGTTCTCAGCCCCCTACTATACTCCTTATACACCTATGACTGTGCGGCCAAATTCCCCTCCAATTCGATATTCAAGTTTGCTGACCACACCACCGTAGTGGGTCAGGTCTCAAACAATGACGAGACAGAGTACAGGAATGAGATAAAGAATCTGGTGAACTGGTGCGGCAACAATAATCTCTCCCTCAATGTCAACAAAACGAAGGAGATTGTCATCGACTTCAGGAAACGTAAAGGAGAACATGCCCCCTGTCTACATCAACTGGGACAAAGTAGAAAGGGTCGAGAGCTTCAAGTTTTTAGGTGTTCAGATCACCAACAACCTGTCCTGGTCCCTCCATGCCGACACTATAGTTAAGAAAGCCCATCGACGCCTCTACTTTCTCAGAAAACTAAGGAAATTTGACATGTCAGCAATGACTCTCACCAACCTTTACAGATGCATCATAGAAAGCATTCTTTCTGGTTGTATCACAGCTTGGTATGGCTCCTGCTCTGCCCAACACCGCAAGGAACTACAAAAGGTCGTGAATGTAGCCCAATCCATCATGCAAACCAGCCTCCCATTCATTCACTCTGTCTACACTTCCTGCTGCCTCGGCAAAGCAGCCAGCATAACATACCGTTCATAGAGAAGGAAACGAGAGAGTGACGAATGTACTATTACAGTCATAGCTAGGATGTAGAGAAAGATCAACTTAATGCAAGGTAAATCCATTCAAAAGTCTGAGCAGCAGCAGGGAAGAAGCTGTTCTTGAGTCGTTTAGTACGTGACCGCACGCACCCCAGACATTTTCTCTTCCACCTTCTTCCTTCGGGAAAAAGATACAAAAGTCTGAGGTCACATACCAACCGACTCAAGAACAGCTTCTTCCCTGCTGCTGCTCAGACTTTTGAATGGATTTACCTTGCATTAAGTTGATCTTTCTCTACATCCTAGCTATGACTGTAATAGTACATTCGTCACTCTCTTGTTTCCTTCTCAATGAACGGTATGTTTTGTCTGTATAGCAAGAAACAATACTTTTCACTATATGTTAATACATGTGACAATAATAAATCAAATGCTGATGGACCAGAGGGTTTTTACCTGGCAAATATTATTCATAAGTTTGCTTTAACTCAACTGTTGCTCTCATATTTTGAATAACTCAAATTTGGTGGCGATAATAGTTTTTTATTTATTATTGTCACAAATAGGCTTACATTAACACTGCAATGAAGTTACTGTGAAGATCTCCTAGTCGCCACACTCCGGTGTCTGTTCGGGTACACTGAGGGAGAATTTAGCATGGCCAACGCACCTAACCAGCTTTCAGACTGTGGGAGGAAACCAGAGCACCCTAAGGAAAACTACGCAGAAACAGGGAGAACTTGCAAACTCCACACAGACAGTCCCCCCAAGCCGGGAATCAAACCCAGGTCCCTGGCACCGTGGGGCAGGAGTACTAACCACTGGGCCACCGTGCCCTGTAGTTACTGCCCTGTAGATCAATGAATTTTAAATTATTGTTGCATAAGTTGGAACACGAGTAGCTTATTGCCAGTGGTGACTGCAGTGGGAGGGTGGATCTTTTTTTTAAAACAAATGTGGGAATAACAGGTAAGATTTTTAGAAAGTTTGTATAAAGCATTTCAGATGCAGTAATATAATTTTTGCAAGGAGCTTGACCTTTCAGAGATTAAATGAACCATTACTGTGGTTGCAAACTAATTCTCACTCCATATTATCTTTTTGAAAAATAGCAACGTATGATATTTATACTAAATCTCCTGATTTTTGACATGATGAGGGTGGCATGGCTGTTGGTCAGTGATCTCCTCGGATGGGCTACTGATCTCTTGAGTTCTGTTGCTGTCAACCCAGGAGATAGACATGTTTGTAAGTGCAGTTCAAACCTGAAGATCTGGATTCTTATCCAGTCCAGCACCAGCCTGGTTTTCTGCAAAATATTCGAAGTACTGCCCATATCTGAATTTCAGCCAATCATAGAATATCCCGTGATCACACTTCCAGCAAAGTTACAATGCCAATGTGATTTGAGTATTTCCTGGTCAAACCCTCGAGTGTGTGTTGGACCAAAGTTGGCAACCCCAGTTTTTGCACTTTAAAAGTAATGAATTGTACAAAATACTTGGATACATATGATATGGCGCGAGTTAAATGCAAGATATTTCGCCTTTGAGTTGGCAAGAGTACAGCAGTTCGGATTAGAAGTATATAATGTACCTGCCCAATTTGAAACCAAAAGATCTGCGAAAGAATCACTGCACATTTTAACACTATACCCCCTCACCGTCCTGAAACACAAGAATTAAATACCTCTCAGTGCCAATGTAATACACTTGGTGAGCTCCACTCATAAAGACAACACAAGAAAATTGCCAACGTTGCTTCCGAGTCAGCCAGCCCAAATTGACGTTAGAGCCAACCAATCGAAGTGGTCAGGCCGTCCAATTAGCTGCGAACAGCGTGGAGGGGAGTGTTCAATGTTCTCACTGATCCACACCCCCCTCAGGATTGACGTGAACAAATCCCAGAGTGGGAACACTGCTCTCGGGGACAGGGTAGGCGCTCAGGATCTGGCTGCTGCACGAAGCAGCTGAAGTCCGACAGTCAGTACCTGCTGCACAGGGCGCCCGCTCCGTCCCCCAGCGCCGCCGTTGCTGCGGAGAACCCTGGCCCAGATCCGCCTCTCGCGCTGCACAGAACCCTGGCCCAGATCCGCCTCTCGCGCTGCACAGAACCCTGGCCCAGATCCGCCTCGCGCTCCCACTTCCGCTCTCAGCACCGCTCCTGCTCCGCAAAGGGCGAGCACAGGCCAATTGCAGCATCCCTGTCAAAGTCTCCAGACGCAAAAGCTGGAAAATCTCGGCAGGTCTGACAGCATCTGTGGAGAAGATTGGTTTCCAAACATGCTATCAAACCTGCTGAGATTTCCCAGCATTTTGTGTTACTGTTTCAGATTCCAGCATCCGCAGTATTTTGCCTTTAGCTTAGAGTCTGCAGACAACCAGTTTCGGCTCACCTGAGTGCAACTGATTTTAAAACCTCTTAGCATCACCTTCAAAGACAGTTCATAACTACTGCTCATGTTCCAGCATTGTATTCTACTTTTATCTTAATTTCAGCTGTGCTTTATCCTTCATTTTTGGGGTGTGAGCCTCACTGGCATAAGGGTGGCATTTTTGTTACCCAGTCCTTATTTGCTCTTGAGAATGAGCCACCTTCCTGAACCACTACTGCCCATCTGGAGTACAGTGCTGGGAGGAAGGACTTTTGACTTGGTGACTGGGAAGGAAAATATTACAAGTCAGGATGGTGTGTGTGATTTGGAGGAGATTTTGTAGGTGGAGGGTGGCATCCCAATGTGTCTGGTTCTTCTGGGTGGTGAAGGTCACGGATGTTGACAAAGGAGTCTTGGTGAGTTTCTGCAGCACATCTTGCAGATGGTACACACTGCTGCCATTGGGTCCTGGTTGTCAAGCAAGTGAATGGTTCAGCTGCTGAATGGTGTGCTGGTGAAGTGCATTGGGCTAATGTCCTGGATAGCGTTGAACTTCTTGAGTTGTCAGAGCTAAATTCATCGATGTAAGTGGAGAGTATTCCATAACACTGCTCAAAATGTGCCTTGTAAATGGTGTGGGCTTTGAAGAATAAAGAAGTATGTTCGTGCAGAAGCCCAGCCTCTGTATTTATATGATTTGCTTCATTAAGTTTTTAGATAATGGTAATCCCTAGGGTGTTGATGGTGGAGGTTCAGTGACATGAACCTAAGAAATAGGAGTAGGCCATTTTGCCCCTTGAACATATTCCACCATTCATTGTTGATCTGATTTTAAACTCAACTTCACTTTCCTGCCTGTTCCCCACAACCCTTGACTTGCCTATTGTTTAAAAATCTATCTCAGCTTTGAGTATAGCACTTCTTTGGAGTTGACAATTTCAAAAATTCCCAACCCTCTAGGAGAAGAAATTCCTCCTTACCTCCATCTTAAATGGATGACTCCTTATTCTGATGCTATGCCTCCTATTTCTAGGTTCCCTCTCAAGTGGAAACATCGGGGAGAATTTAATACCCCCACCAGAGGTGAGTTTGAAGGGAAGGGTGCATTTGATCAGCTGGCTGTTGGGTGGGGACCTTGCTGCCCTCCTGCCTGAATGCCAAGTGAGGCCCTTCAGCAGCCAAGAAAGCCCATTTAAAAATCTCACCTTGACACTGCTGGGACGGGGACGTGGAGTCCCTTGTTCAAAGGCATTCAGTGCCTGATCAAAGTACTTGGCATTGGGAAAGCTGGGCAGAGACTGTAGAAAGCAATGCCCCTGCCCTTTCCTCTGATGCCCCTTTCCCGCCAACATCCACTCTGCATGAGACCCTGCCCGCTGTTACTTTCTCCACGGATCCAATGGTAATTGCTGGTGAAGGGCCCAAGTGTATTACTGGCAGTAGCCACTACTCTCTGTGCCATTATTAGTAATAGTGAGCTGCTGACCTCTGATTGACTAGCAGCTCTGGAGGGTAGATTTCCACCCTCATGGGGAGCCCTGGTGGCAGGGTTTCCACTGTCAATTAAGGACTTAATTCCCTCTAGATTCCAGGAGATTGTGTCAGCATGGATCAGCAGATTTTGATGATGAATGATGGGCACTCACTGAATGTCTTGGCATCCACCCTGTCAAACCCCCTCAGAATCTGATATGATTCAATAAGATCATAGAAGTCATAGAAACCCTACAGTACAGAAAGAGGCCATTCGGCCCATCGAGTCTGCACTGACCACAATCCCACCCAGGCCGTACCCCCATATCCCTACATATTTACCCACTAATCCCTCTAACCTACGCATCTCAGGACACTAAGGGCAATTTTGCGCATAGCCAATCAACCTAACCCGCACATCTTTGGACTGTGGGAGGAAACCGGAGCACCCGGAGGAAACCCTCGCAGACACAAGGAGAATGTGCAAACTCCACACAGACAGTGACCCAAGCCGGGAATCGAACCCAGGTCCCTGGAACTGTGAAGCAACAGTGCTAACCACTGTGCTACCGTGCCGCCCCAACCACTGTGCTACCGTGCCGCCCCGCAGCATCATCTCTCATTCTTCTAAACTCAAATGAGTGTGGCCCAATCTGCTCAATTTTTCCTCATAATCCATCATTGGAATAAGCCCAGTGAACGTTCTCTGAACAAGTACTGTATATCTGTCCTTAAATGAGGAGAACAAATCTGTACATAGTACTCTAGGTGTGGTCTCACCAATGTCCTGAAAAATTGTAGCAAGACTTCCCTACTTTTATGTTCCACCCGCTTTGCAATAAAGGCCAACATTCCATTTCCCTTTCTAATTATTTGCTATACCTGCGTGCTCACGTTTTGTGGTTCATATACAGGGACACCCAAAGCATTTTATAGTCTCCATTTAAATGATATTTTGTTTTTCTGTTCAACCTATCAAAGTGGATAACCACATTTTCCCACATTGAGCTCTATTTGCCAAGTTTTTGACTCATTGTACCTATTTTCCACCTCAGTTCTGGGCATCTATGCTGGCATCATTAGCCATCTCTTCAATGTATACCCTTTGTCACCTATGGGCCATCTAGCCAAGGAATCAGAGCTGCCAAATAGGTCTGGCACCTGAGTTGTGAAGAATGAAGGAGTCCTGGCTGCTGCCCGGCTACCTGGCACGCAGCAACATGATCCACTGATACTGATCACAGATCAGCTGGACTTTCGATGAGTGAAGCTTTTCCTGTTGGTGAAGGTGCACGCCTGTCCAGCAGGAGTCTTTATGCCCATGAGAGTACAATCAATGGCTCCCTGAACTCTGGGGAAACCCACAATCCCAACAAAACCTCAGGCTCTGTCCAGTTGACTCTGGATGTCCAGTGTGCAGAAGATGTAATTCCCTGCCCTTTGAAACAAACCATTATTAAATACTTTGATGCAGTGGTGTGCAGCAGGTTGCGTAATGCTATTGAGGTGTCCACAGGCTTTCTCAAAGGACAGCGGGTATGTATGAACGCAAAATCACGAGAGGCCCAAAGCGCAATTTACGCCTGCTGCGATAACGGGAATCCTGATGTTCAATGTCGGAAAGCCCATTACAATAAACATACATTAAGGCAAATTACTGCAGATGCTGGAATCTGAAACAAGAACAGCAAATGTTGGAAAATCTCAGCAGTCTGACATTATCTGTATTGAGAAAACAGAGTTAACATTTCAAATCTGTATGACACTTTGTCAGAGCTGAATAAGCTTACAACTCATCATCAGGTCACTATACCACCCTCCCACCCACCGTGACGTAATCCATCCACGTCGTCATATTGGACTACAATAGGACTTTCACGGCATGCACCTGCCAAGCAGAACCCGTCAGAGGATTCAGGTGAGTGCATCGCTCAGTGCGGAGAGTGGGTCATGCCTGTGCACTGCCTCGGCAGTACTAGGGGACGGTGCCAGAGGGGTATCCTGTGGGGCAGGTGGTGTTCTTTTGAAACTTAATTTGCTGGCAGGAGCCTGTCCCACCACCATTACATCATGGGACCCACTGCTTTACGTTTTCAGGCTGTCACCCAAACGATACGGCGAAGAAAGCCACTGCTGGGGCCAGCAGCTTCCACGCTGTTTTTCCCGCTGCTGCGTCACTCTGCCAAAAAAAATAGGAAAATTCCACCTATTATCTTTGTTGCCTATAATTAGTCACCCACAATCTCAAATTCAAAATTGTTATCTCTATCTTCAAATCTCTCCAATATTCCACCCAATTTCAGCCAATCTTTGTAACTGCTACCCTGGGGTATTTTAAGAGGATAGGCTTGCAGACCATGTAGGTACAAACAAACAAGAGCTTTATTAGAAAGGTGTTTACCGGCTGTTGGGATAGACTGCCCGTTTGTCCTCCCAAACAGCCGATGACATCATCAACATATCACATAATTAGACTTTTATATTCCAACTAGGAGCAAACGTGAATTCACAACACTTTTCTCTTCCTTTACATCAGTGGTTCCTGCAATGAAATACAGTAACACGTAAACAATCAAAATTCTCAATATGAACAATTAACCAACACAACAGTCAATAAGTAAGACATTTCATAGGACATTGATTTCTGGTGGTTGTCAGTGAACCTCAGGCATCTGCTTTCTCTAGGGACAATTTCACCAAAAAAATTCCAAGTGCCAAACGAGCGTGAAAACAGGAGGGAATCATACCCATTTTTTGGTCAAGCTCCCAGATGCAATCGTATGCCACTTCATACAAAGATAGAGGCAAAGTGTGATTCTCGTCACCTGGGGGAGTGGACAGAGTCAATTCGTGCTGGGGTGCCGGCTGATGACTGCTAGAGGGCACAGTTGCGCAAGTGCCGATCTCTCAATGCAATAACTGTTTACAAGAGTACACAATTAATGCACTGGGAGATATCTCACTCCCCCCACCCTCCCAGAATCACACTCCCCTCCTCCCCCCTGATTGCATTCCCCCTGTCACACCCGTTTGCCCCCCCAATTGTGGCATTTTCGTCCTGGGCTCACTAATAATATTTAAATTCTGATTTAAATATTATAATCAGCCTCGGGCCTTTCCTGATCATGTTGGCTTCACAGTGCCAGTAGTATCGCGAGAGCCAAGAAACCAGGCACAAACTCATTTTTTCACCTCTCTTGAGAGCTCACCGGCTTGGAACAGCAAGCGACCAGTGGAATGAGCCGATAAGATCATACTCCCCCACCTCGTGTTTTTGGTTGAGTTTGGACATCATCCATAGTTTTTTCAACAGGAATTGACGTAGGATTTGGAGGTTGACTCGGTGTTGAAGTGTCCTCAGCTGAGGTACAGTCAGGTTCTCAGGAATGTCTAGATCTTCACTTGGCACAGTTTGTTACAGACTCTCCGTTGACTGTCTCTGGTAAACTTGTTCTAATTGATAAAAGTTGATTAGTCTGTCTTCTTAACATCGTCCCAAGTCTGAGCGGTGTAGGAGACCAGTCCTGGCTGTGCTAACATGATGTCAGGTATCCACTTCTCACTGGTAGTATAGTTCCTTGCCAATACTTCCTGACCTATCTGAAAACATGGCGTTTAATCCTGTTCTCATGCCACAAAACCTGACTTTTCTGTTTCCTCTCAACAAATTGATCTTATCTTAGGCAGCTTCAATAAATAAAATGCTATGCATAACTGATGTTTTACCATGAGTAATGCCAGAGAACTTTGGGTTGTCAAATGTGTTGTGTTCCTGGATGTCATCAGAGATTGGGTTAGTAATTTAGACAATGATCCTTGCTCTCGAGTTACCTTCAATGAATGCTGCATTGTCCGAACAAACCTTTCAGCCAGCCCATTTGTGGCAGGATGATAAGGAGCAGATTCCATTCTCCTTTAGATAATTTCTGAAATCTTGTGAAATGAACTGTGGCCCATTGTCACCAACAAGTTGTTTAGGGTAACTGAATCTTGCAAAAACATGTTCCCTCTGAGGACATTGTCTTCATAATGGTGACTTCAGGCCATTTCTACTAAGCATCTACCATAATGAAAAACATTTGTTATTTGAATGGTCCAGCCTAATCTATATGAACTCTTTGCCATGGCCCTTCTGGCCATTCCCATGGGTATAATGATGCTAGTGACGGCAGGTTTTGAACTTCTGCACAAGCCAAGCACATACCCAACTTCTCCTTGATTTTGCTATCAAGCCCTGGCCACCAAAAATAGCTTTGGGATGTCTCTTTCATCCTTACTATCCCACAATGACTTTCAAGAGATTGGGTTAGGACATGTTTCCTTAACAATAGTGAAATGATGACCCTCATTTCCCAGATGAGGCAACCAGTTTGTACGAATAGTTCGAATCTTCGGGTAACATGTGACTTCAACTCTGAGTTTGTTCCCGTGGTCTTGCCACAAAGTACCATATCTTAACTTCTAACAGTAGTGGATCATTTCTGGTATACTTAACTTATCCTGCAGTTACAGGAGTGTTATCGATTCCTTCAAAATAGAAAATATTACGACTCGAACTATTCATTGATGACTCATTAGGTAAAGGTAATCTGGAGAGTCCATCAGGATTCCCATGGAGATTTGAAAGACGATATTTTATCATGTATGTGTGTGCTGACAGCAGCAATGGCTATTTCTGCTTGCTGCTATAGATGGAATACCAGTGTGCAGCCTGAACATCATTGTTAGTGGTCAGTGATCCTTTAGTAAAGTAAATTTCCTTCCATATAGCTATCGGTAAGAACATTTGATCCCAAAAATGATGCATAGAGCTTCCTTCTCTCTCTGTGCATGGTTCATTTCTGCTTTGTTCAAGGATCTTGGTGCAAACTATTGGCTCCTCTTCATCATTGGGCATTATGTAAGAAGCCACTTCCAGGTTTGCAATCCTACCTCCCAAACTCTTCCGTCCTTTAATTTCAGCCTCTTGTCCACTCCTTCTTTTTAGTTCCCGCATTGGCAGCCCTGCTTTCAGCCACCTGAATTGCCTCCTTTAATACCTTCCATCCCTCTAATTCTCACCCCTTTTAAAAACAGCTCTTTAAAGCCATCTCTTTCACCTTTCTTTTGGTCACTCTTCCTTCTTTCACTCAGAAAGGGTTCTGCTCATACCTCTATGAAGCAGTTTGGATTCTTTTTGATATCAAAGGACTTATTGCTGTTTAATATTTACGATTCTGCAATTACACTGCGTTACACTCACAAAAGCAGAAGAATCATGAGGGAACTATTAGTTGTAATGTTTATGATTGCCAACATTGTCCCAGATTAAAAACTCATTTGGACATTTAAAGTTGTATTTCTTCATACGTAAATGTAAGTCACATTTTTAAAGAAAAGAATTGGTGATCATTAATTCTAATGAATGCCATTTGACAAGTAAGAGAACAATATAAATAAGAATCAATCGACAGTTCCAGACATGAATTTCAGTGCATTTATTATCAAGAGGATAGAAACTCAATATTATTCCATTTTCATGTTTGTGTGTCAGGTACTAATTGTTTACATGCTTCATTGGATCGTTTTATAACACATTTTTGAATTACAAGATTATAACACAAAGTCACAATCCATGCCCAAGATGGTAAATTATTTAAGTGCAATTTAATTTTTTTAAAAGACTTAAAATTCAGTAAGTTCTGAGAGTTCTGAATCGGGAGAAAAACAATTGTGAGCGACCAAAAATCATTGCGAACAATCTGCACCAAGAAAATTTAAATCCACTGTTGTTCTTGAAGTAATTTGAAATAGTGAAAATGAATAATGCGTAATTGTAGTGTCCTGACTATGTTAGGGGTTGTGGGTTTCACACGAAAATAAAAAGACCTGGTTTGCACACATAGGGCCCGATTTTACCATTTTGATCCTACGTGCTGAATCTGGGGGTGATCCAGATCCGACTTTTAGACCCGTTCTCCGGCGCCCCCATACGCACTCTGCCTGAAAAGAAAAGCACCAATTCTGATTCACGCTGCAGAAGCCTGTGGGCGGGGCTTATCACGCCTGAAACGCTGCTGCTCCGATCGGAGCTTCAACTGCACATGCGCAGTAAAACAAATTTGAAAAACGCTCCTCTGCCACATCACTCCCGGGCCAGATAACGCCTCCCCCCTGACCCCCAGAGACATTGCCCCACCCCCACAACATAAATCCCCCTTTTCCACCCCCACCCCCCCGCTACCCAGACCGATCACGGTTCCCTGCCCCACTTGCCCCCCACCGATCGCACGCAGAATGGCAGCGGACCCCCCTTCCCCACCCCCCCCCCCACCAGAGATCCATCTGACCCACCTCCCTCCCCCCCACACCAGAGAGCGATCAGACCCACATCCCTCCTCCTTGATTTGATTTGATTTATTACTGTCACATGTATTAACATACAGTGAAAAGTATTGTTTCTTGTGCGCTATACAGACAAAACATACCATTCATAGAGAAGGAAACGAGAGAGTGCAGCATGTTGTGTTACAGTCATAGCTAGGATGTAGAGAAAGATCAACTTAATGCAAGGTAAGTCCATTCAAAAGTCTGACAGCAGCAGGGAAGAAGCTGTTCTTGTGTCATTTGGTACGTGACCTCAGACTTTTGTACGTTTTCCCCGAAGGAAGAAGGTGGAAGAGAAAATGTCTGGGGTGCGTGGGGTCCTTAATTATGTTTTGCCAAGGCAGCTGGAAGTGTCGACAGAGTCAATGGATGGGAGGCTGGTTTGCGTGATGGATTGGGCTACATTCACGACCTTTTTTAGTTCCTTGCGGTCTTGGGCAGAGCAGGAGCCATACCAAGCTGCGATACAACCAGAAAGAATGCTTTCTATGGTGCACCTGTAAAAGTTGGTGAGAGTCGTTGATATGCCAAATTTCCTTATTAGTCTGCTGAGAAAGTAGAGGCATTGGTGGGCTTTCTTAACTATAGTGGGGGGACCAGGACAGGTTGTTGGTGATCTGGAGCCTAAAAACTTGAAGCTCCCAACCCTTTCTACTTTGTCCCCATTGATGTAGACAGGGGCATGTTCTCCTTTACGTTTCCTGAAGTCGATGACAATCTCCTTCATTTTGTTGACATTGAGGGAGGGATTATTGTTGCTGCACCAATTCACCAGATTCTCCATCTCATTCCTGTACTCTATCTCGTCATTGTTTGAGATCCAACCCACAGCGGTGGTGTCGTCAGCAAACTTGAAAATCAAATTGGGGGGAATTTGACCGCAAAGTCATAGGTGTAAAAGGAGTGTAGTAGGGGGCTGAGGACACAGCCTTGTGGGGCACCGGTGTTGAGGATGATCGTGGAGGAGGTGTTGTTGCCTATCCTTACTGATTGTGGTCTGTGAGTTAGGAAGTTCAGGATCCAGTCGCAGAGGGAGATGCCGAGGCCCAGGATACGGAGTTTGGAAATAAGTTTCCTGTCGTCCCCTCCACCAGAGATCCATCTGGCCCACCTTCCTCCCCCCCACCAGAGAACGATCTGGCCTGCCTCCCTCCCCCCACCGATCTGAGTTAGAGAGCCGCTGGAAGCTCTGAAATTACCTCCTCAGAAGCTGGAATGCCCTAAACAGACTTTTGCAGACCATGTCTGTTTCGTGCCGAATCTGGACAGGCGAACGCGGTGGTAAAGGGGGAAATGCAGGTAAGTGTGGGCGTGCAGCCCATTAAATCAATTTAAATGCATTTAAATTGACGTCGTGCCTGTTTCGGGTGTGGTGCCGATCACAGCCATTTTAAGCGCTTAGTAAAGGGGGAACGGGCGTGGATGCGGACGCGGATTGCGCTACTCGCCTCACACCCGATTTTACCAAATTTTTCACGCCCGAAAACGGGTGCAACGTGTTGGTAAAATCGGGCCTGTAGATTCAAAATAACCACAGCATGGCTTAATGCAGGCACTGTTGCCTTTACAGAATAGAAAATGAAACTAAGCAGAAGCCTAAGAAACACCCCAATGATAGCACCATTAAATCATGTGACCAACTCTTAAAGCAATCATGCAACTACTTAAATATATAACACTAATGCTTGTTGGAAATGATAAATTTTGAGGTCTTTGTCCAAAGCGCTTGGACATCTGCAGTTCTTGAAAACTATGTATTAATACTGGTATGCTCATAGAGCCCGAAAATAATACATAGCAGTACACAAAGCAGTCTATCTTTTGATAGATTACCGGCACAGAAATAAGCAGAGTAGAAAAGCTTAGGAATGGTTAGAGAACAATTAATTGGCAGAACGGGCCTGGCTTTAGGTGGCATAAGAACATCTTTATTTATGCAGAACAGATCAAAAGGTCATAGCACTACTTTGAACTACAATCACTGAATTACCTCCTCAGTCTAAATCATAGAATGATAAAACCCTACAGTGCAGAAGGAGGCCATTCGCCCATTGAGTCTACATTAACTCTCTGAAAGAGCACTTTACCCAGGCCCATCCATTCCACCCTCTCCCCCCCCCCACCCCTCCCCCTGCCCCCAACTACCCTATCCCCGTAACCCCATACATTTACCATGGCTAATCCACCTCACCTATACATCTTTGGACACCAAGGGGCAATTTAGTATGGCCAATCCACCTAATATGCACATCTTTGGACCATGGGAGGAAACCGGAGCACCCGGAGGAAACCCACGCAGACACGGGGAGAATGTGCAAACTGTACACAGTCACCCAAGGCCAGAACCGAGCCCAAGCAGTGTGAGGCAGCAGTGCTAACTACTGTGCCACCGTGCCGCCACCACTGTGCCACAGTGCTGCCAGTGTGAACAATGATGCGTTTTCTACCAAAAGTGGTAAAAGAAAAAACTAAAAACAAATTATAAAGCTCCATTGGAAGCTCTGATGGTGGTTTAAACTGATCCAGTGATTTTAAAAAGAATTTAGCCCTTTTAAATTTTAGTTTCTTTGTAAGGGTCTCTCTTTTCCTTTCTAGGGTGTTTGATTGAATTCCCAGGGTACAAAAGATGGCTGCACAATGGAATTGAACTAGAATTTGTTGATCAATCTTTTCAAGCAAGTGTCAACATATAAAATATAATGTTTGTGTCGGGACATTTTGAATTGTTAATTCTGACGCAAATTATGAGTTAAATGTAGCTCTAACCTAATGAGGCGTGGGGAGAATGAATGTGTACTGTTTAAGATACAGCCTAATTAATATTTTATTACAAAGTTTGAAAAAACAATTGTCATTTACGAGCAGTAATCAAAATTCTACTGGCAGATAATAATAAAATCAAAGGACAAACAAATAACTGTTATTTTGTAATAGAAAATTCCAGAAGCGAACAAACACCACAAAGAAAAACAAGGGTGCAACAAATTCAAGATTCATTAAAACCTATTGAGTTATTGATACCAAAATAAAATAATTTTGTTTCCTGACTGAGGATAGCCAAAAAATAATATTGGATAAATCTCTGCAGATTAGCCAACTTCATAAAAAAAACACATAGATCTTCAGTTATTAAATTGGAATGGAACGCATTGTATATTTTATTATGAACACGTAGGTTCCATTGAAAGACAAAAAGTGTGTTTCTGGAATAAAATATTTCCAAATTAAAGTTAACTAAATTATTTGAACTAATACTAATTATACTAACAATGTTTTTGTTATTATCAGTCACATCCAATTAAATGAAGAAAATGGCTGCCATGATTTTGGGAACTAGGACAGGGTCAACACTTCATTGGCTATAGAAGACTTTGGGACATCCTAAAGCTGGGAAAGGTTCTACGCAGAGGAATGTTCTTTCTTTAAGAAGATGGATCAAACTGAGTTTTAGTACATCGCAATGTGCAATCTGTCTACAAAGCTATTCGAGGATCGTGCTGTGGGCAAGTGGAGCAACAGTGGAAGAATGTCCAGAGATGGCTTGTGTTTCAATGGAGTTTCTTTGGAATAGAAAGAGTAGAATAAAACTATATATAAAACGATTGGGTAGCACAGTTGCATAGACAGAACATTGCCTTCAATTTTGGAGTCTAGATTTAATCCAGATCAGATTTTTGATTTATTCATTTGTGGGACATGGATGTCGCTGGCTGGCCACCATTTATCGGCCATCCCGAGTTGAGAATCAACCACATTGCTGTGGCTTTGCACTCAAGTGTAGGCCAGACCAGATAAGGGTAACAGATCTTGCTCCCTAAAGGACATTAGTGAACCAGAGGGGTTTTCCCAACAATCGACAATGGTTTCGTGGTCATCAGTAGATTCTTGATTCCAGATTTTTTTTATTGAATTCAAATTCCATCATCTGCCCTGGTGGGATTTGAACCCGGGTCCCCAGAACATTAATGGAGTTTCTGAATTAATAGTCTAGCGGTAATACCAGTAGGCCTTTGCCTCCCCCATTTGATAGAATTGAAGAGATAGGTATTCTTTCCCATTACCCACTGATCTGTGGCATATTCTTGGGAGTAGTTGAAAGAAAATCTACAGTGGATCCTGTTGACATTTTACTTTGTTGACCCCTTTTCATCCCACTTCCCACTGCCCCTCACAACACCACCACCACAAATAAATAACCTGCAGTGCATGCACCTTGATCATTCTGCCACAGGAGCATTATTTGCTGGGCTATCCCATTCCCTCCCAATCCCATCTGTTCAGAAGAAGGAAAACATTCAGTGGGGCCAGTCTGCAGCAGACCATGGATGCTGAAGCTTTTGGAGACCGCAGTGGACCTAGAGATAGCTCTAAAATACAGGCACTGCTGCACCCTTTGCTCAGGGTTACAGGAGTTACAGGAAAGTTTTTTTTTTCAGGACAAATTTGCAGACTCCTCAACTTTGATAAGCAAGTTGTTTTTCCTTTGACCTCCACTTGTGTAAAATTGCATGGATAGGGATCTTAATGGCCACTTAAGAGCCTTTTCCCATCTAGCCTCAGTTTTTAGGCTGATGGATCAGGGCTGAATCCGAACTTGCATAATAGTTTGATCTTGGGCGGCAAGCCCCTTCTAACTGGGACATCCTCTCCAGTGACCTCCAGACACCCTCCCCCGACTTCTCCTCCAAGACCTAAATCCGCCCCTCTCCCAATCCCACAGACCTTCCCTACACCAACCACACCCCCCACTGCCCCCCCACCCCCCGACACGGATGCCATCATCTCACGTGAGAACACCATCCACCAGGTACACAGTACCTACTCTTGCAACTCGGCCAACGTTGTCTACCTGATACGCTGCAGGAAAGGATGTCCCGAGGCATGGTACATTGGGGAGACCATGCAGACGCTACGACAACGAATGAATGAACACTGCTCAACAATCACCAGGCAGGAGTGTTCCCTTCCAATCGGGGAACACTTCAGCAGTCACGGGCATTCAGCCTCTGATCTTCGGGTAAGCGTTCTCCAAGGCAGCCTTCACAACACACGACAACGCAGAATTGCTGAGCAGAGACTGATAGCCAAGTTCCACACACATGAGGATGGCCTCAACCGGGATCTTGAGTTCATGTCGCACTATCTGTAACCCCCCACGACTTGCCTGGGCTTGCAAAATCTCACTAACTGTCCTGGCTGGAGACAATACACATCTCTTTAACCTGTGCTTAACCCTCTCTCCACTCACATTGTCTGTACCTTTAAGACTTGATTACCTGTGAAGACTCGCATTCCACCCATTATCTTGTAAATTGAGTTTGTGTCTTTATATGCCCTGTTTGTGAACACGAGTCCTCACTCACCTGAAGAAGGGGCTTGGGGCTCCAAAAGCTAGTGCTGCCAAATAAACCTGTTGGACTTTAACCTGGTATTGTGAGACTTCTTACTGTGATTACAGAGCTCAACCAGCTATTGTTATTCCAGCATCCCGAATTTGGACAACAAAGATCCTGAGAACGGCTGCATTGTTTGGTAATAATGAAAAACACATGAAAAGGCCCTTCAGTAACATCAGTTGAAGCATCAGGCATCCTGCTTGCAGTTAAGTTAATGTTTTGTAATGTTTTCTATTGCAAAGTGTTTGAAATTATTCTGGCGAGATTGGAGGTGCTTTGGTGTGTTGCTGCATTTGCCAAAGATGCATCTTCATCGGAATGACAGAGGAGTAGGAGACCTTTGCACACAAAGTTTGCAACAGCTATGAGGGCAGCAGTGGCAATGCCTCTGGGTATGCAGCACAACAGGGAGATTGAGTTAAAGATGCAGAGAGGGAAAGCTTTGCCAAGTTGAAGTCAGACTCCTGCATGCTCCTTGATAGTGTCAGAAGGCAACCAGATAGGCTAATCAATGCACCCAACATCTCATTATGGATGTCTCTTCAGCACTCTCCAGTATTAAGATCCTCATCTGATTCCTCTGCAGCCACCTCATCCCTCCTCTGAACTGCAAATGAACCATCCTTTCAGCCTGGCCTCATTGCAGCCCACTTACACATCATGATTCTCCATGGCTAATCCCAACTTTATACTCTATAAGATAAATTCACATGGGATATACGGTAATTTGATAAAGTGGATTCAAAATTGACTCAGTTGTAGGAGACAGAGGATGATAACAGAAGGCTGCTTTAGTGACTGGAAGCCAGTGTCCAGTGGCGTACCACAGGGATCTGTGTTGGGCCCCCTATTCATCATTTATATAAATGACATTGATGACTATGTGGGGGGTAGGATTAGGAAGTTTGTGGATGACACAAAGATTGGACAGATGGTTAACAGTGAGGTGGAGTCTCTTGGGCTACAAGAAGATATAGACGGAATGGTAATGGGCAGATAAAATTTAACCCTGAAAAATGTGAGGTTTCAGTTTGGAAGAAGTAATTTGACAAGAAAGTATTCAATGAATGGTAGGACACTAGGAAGTTCTGTGGAACAAAGGGACCTTGGCATGTTTGTCCACAGATCTCTGTAGGCAGAAGGGCACGTTAGTAGGGTGGTGAAAAAGGCACGTGTGACACTTGCCTTTATCAATCGATGAGGTGGAGATGCCAGCATTGGACTGGGGTGGACACGCTAATCGAGGCATAGATTACAAAACAGAGAGGTCATGATGGAGTTGTATAGAACTTTGGTGGGGTCACAGCTCGAGTACTGTGTGCAGTTCTGGTCGCCACATTATCGGAAGAATGTGATTGCACTGAAAGGGTTGCAGAGGAGATTACCAGGATGCTGCCTGGGATGGAACATGTAAATTATGAAAAGAGATTGGATAGGCTTGGGTTGTTTTCGTTGAAGCAGAGAAACCTGAGGGGCAACCTGGTCAAGGTGTACAAGATTATGAGAGACATGGACAGAGTGGAAAAGAGCAGCTATTCCCTTTAGTTGAAGGATCACCAGGGGACATAGGTTCAAGGTGAGGGGCAGGAGGTTTAGGGGGGATGTGAGGAAAAACTTTTTTACCCAGAGGGTGCTGATGGTCTGGAATGTGCTGCCTGGGAGGATAGTGGAGGCGGGTTGCTCCACAGAGTATCTGGATGAGCACTTGGCACATCATAACATTCAGGGCTATGGACCAAGTGCTGGCAGATGGGATTAGGTGGGAGTTCAGGTGTTTCTAATGTGTGGACTCAATGGGCCAAAGGGTCTCATCTGCGCTGTATGATTCTATGACTAGCCTCAAGATAATTGCAAGATCCATGTTGAGCTGGTGGCTGTGACTATCGAATCAATAGAACAATGCTCAACAGAGAATGGCACCAATCAGTATTGGCTCCATTAACAATTCCTTTCTGGGCATTACTGAGGAGCAGATGGTGAAATAATGTTAGAAGAGTCAGTGCAAGAAACTAGGGATGTTGCTACAAATATACATGAATGTTACTATTAGTTATTTTCCCAGTTTACTACCCCTTTTAGCACCAGCTTCTTTCTACCATTTATCTTACATAAGAACAATAATTACATGTAAAAGTAACTCATTGTGAGGCACTTCTGAGAGCTATAGTACAGATTTTCAAAAAACTGCTCATAAAGGGAGTCTTTAAATTGATTTTCTTTTAAATAGGAAATAATTTGAAAAATAACTTTTCTCTTTCTCATTAGTCAGGAACAGCATCTGTCCACATGCTTTATAAAATGTTACGCTTCTAATATTTCAGCCTTTCCTTTACACTGTCATTTCAAATATTCATTGTACACAATTCAATTCTTCACTTCAATTTATTTATGAAACCTGTGCATAATTGAATTGTCCCAAATACATGCAGATCTGTAAACATTTTAGTCTATTTTTTGAGAGTGTGCCAATGATGATATTTATGGGCATGCTTTCCATTCCACTGAATGTGTGGTAATAGTGTGGCTTTGCCGGAGGACTGGTTATTGATGTTCTGCTCTCTATATAATATCTTTAAGCAGGAAACTTTCAAAAAAGACACCCACGCAAGTAGTGCATTTATTTCATTGCTTGAATACATAGTTCGTTCCTCTGGGGACTTGGTGATTGTGTACATTGAATAGCTATGCCATATAGATCAGGAATTTGGCAAGCTGATTGCTAATCTATGCTGAGTTAGCTAATTGTAGCTGAAACAGCAGTAAAGGCACTATAATTAGCCTCAGTACTGGAGGTGAGGAAGAGGATAATCGAGCACGCTTGCTGCTCCTGTGCACTATTCGATGACCCCTGCTGAAATTGCATGTGTGAATATCAGGTGATGACAGAATCGTATTTGGCTCTGAAGCCTTCTGTAATTGAACAGCCTCTAATGCTTACTGTCAAAGTTCATACATGAATAATGGACGCTTGCATGCAATAGCAATGAAAAACAAATAGACAACGGGTCTGCAACCAGCTAAAAGTTGAGGAGGGAAGGAAGAAAATTAGCATGAATGAATAAATAATAACTTGACATAATCAGTTTCTATGTAGCTATTAAATCTGTTTATTGTAGCAACATATATAAATTGGTTCATTATTGCCATCTTACTGCTCCTTATAAAATTTTATATTGCAATGTTTATGGACAATTGTCCAGCAGCGAGTGATAGGAAACATGCATAACACCTGGGCTACATTTCTCACATTCTGTACTTGTGTTTGGTCCAGACCACACAACACACAAGAATGTAGTAAATTTTCAAGGAATTCGACTATTTGTAGTAAGGAGGCTGGCCAAATTTCCAAATATGAAATAAATATACTTGGTGAAAGCAGACGATTTTAAACCTTGGAATTTTAATAGCTGTAACAAAATTGAAACAGCCAACTGCAAATGCATCTGCCATAATTATTCTGAAACGTTTCTCAAGCAGCTAACTAAATCACAGACAATGTGAACTCAGTGCCCACCGTTGTGAGGAACACGGGAGATGCAGAGGAAGTTACGTGCCTGTAAACAAAAGACTATAAAGGTAAGTTGGTAATGTTCCATAAAATGGAAGCATAAAACAAAAAATGCAGAGGAAAAAACGTTGTACTTGCTAAAGATATATGCAAAACATTTTATTCACAAAGAGAGGTGTTAGCAAACTTTTAGCAGGTGAATTTCGCAGGTTATACTAATTATATTTTACATGCCAGAAGGGAGAAAATTGTGCATTTTTTTCTGTTCCCAACCCAGCAGGTCCTGCCTGTCTAGGAACATTGGACGAGAATACTTTTGTTCTTGCCGGCATTCGTGAATATCTTGGGCAGAACTCACCATTCAAGCTCACACATGAAGACAGTGACTTAGATAAAATAAAAGAGGCTTAGCAGCAATCTCTGTGAGTCACTGTCTTTATATGAGGAGTGAAAATGCAAACTAAAAACAGATTCTGCTTTGAGGCCTGAAGAGAGAAGCTCACACTGGTATCACTGCATCATTATATTACTCTGAAGAAAATAATTGTACAACTTTAGTAACTTCTGTACCTACAGTTTATCTCCAGCCTCTGAAAAATGATCTTCATGATTTGTATTTCCTCCATCATTCGCTAATACTACCTAAAGCATTATGACATCTTTCTGTGCATCCATATTCACCACAGCCACATTACTGGATCAAAATCCTGGAACTCCCGTCCCTAACAGCACTGTGTGTGTACCTATATCACATGGAGTGCAGCAGTTCCAAAAGGTGACTCATCACCACCTTCTCAAGTGAAACTATGGATGGCCAATCAATGCTGGCTTTGCCAGTAATGTTCACATTTCAAGAACAAAAAAGCCCGTCTTCAGTCTGTGAATGGTTACTTTATATTTCAAACATTGCATTAAATGGTCAGTAAAAATGACACCAGCTGCTGTCGTATAACTCTTGTCAGTCTCCCGATCATTTGAAGCAGGCATTATCTGCGGTAAATGCTGAAAAAATAGACAAGCTGCCTCATTAATAGGGCCTGAGCCATTTGCTCACCATGCAAGCTTGATGCTGAAATAGGGTCATCAAAGCTCCCCTATGGGATAATAACTACCCCGATCAGACCTTTGCACACTGTGTACCATACATAGTCACAAATGGGCCTAAGGCCACCTGCTTTGGACCTGAAAAGTACTCAGTGTATCTCAAATTATCCTGGAACGATAAACCGTTTCAAAAAATTGACCAACAGGTGAAGCTAGCTGTTTCATACTGCTACTATGCAGTAGCCACACAAATGGTATTTTCCACTAACAGAATGCAAACATCAAGCCACAAAGCTGCTCTCACTACCACACAAGTGAGTAAATGAGTAACGCAAGTTTTGAAGTTTAGTGTTGGTGCAATGCCAGGTATGTAGGCCGTACATGCCAATGAATGGTGGATCATATCAAACAAACCACCCATTTGGGATTCCCCGGTCCAGCCAGCAGTGCACTTCCTGCCATGGGTTTCTCAGTGGCATCTATAATGACCTGCTACTTCAGGGCTGTTCAGACCATTAAAGTTTCACCAATTTAGTGAAGATTGTAGAAAAATAGAAAGATTCAGTTGAGTAAAGAAATGAGCAATATGAGGCAGAGTGTTCCATCTGAACCTAACTGGAAGAAATTACACTTAAGGTGCGCAAAATCATACTGCCAGTTGGACTGGATCATGCAGAAGTCTATCATTCACCTCCAAGCTAGTGCCAATCTCAACCGTTTAGTCTATTTTTACACAATTGCTCACATCTTGAAATCAGACATGGTAACCCTCTTTTTTGCATTTTCTTCTGCATCACTTCTAGTTCACTTTCACTTAAAGGTAGCAATCTTCTTTCCGCTTTTGTCATTGCCATTTTCTTCAGCCTTTTCTAACTGCATTGTTGTTATTTGGTACCTACATTTCAGATTAGTTAAAAAAAAACAATTAGTTTCCCTTTAAGGCAGAGTTGCAGCTCTGTAGGTTTGGTGCTCTACTGGATAACTCCCCCTGCAGCTAACACATTCTCTACATGGTATTTAATTCATGTAAGGAACACATAACTATTATCATAATGGCCGACAGCAGGGTCTACTCCTTAGAATGATAGCACAAGCTGTGCACTGTTGCAAAATAGACATTTGGTCCTCCCCTTTCAAATCCAGACCAAACTGAAATCAACATCTTCTGTAAGGTTGTAAGGACATGTATGTAAATTTAAAGTAGAAATGAATATAAATCAAAAGTAACTGTCATTGATCTCAATTGCCCTGAAATTGTGATTAGAAGATACTGGGGCGAAAGGCCCTTCAATCAATAAGGTTGTCAAAATATCGGCACCATGAAAACAAGGTATTGTCATTTCATACCGGGTGGGAGTACAAACAGCGCACAGGCCTTATTGATCCAAAAACATTTTCTTGATTTGATTTGATTTTAATTTGATTTGTTATTGTCACATGTATTAGCATACAGTGAAAAGTATTGTTTCTTGCGCGTTATACAGACAAAGCATACCGTTCGTAGAGAAGGAAACGAGAGAGTGCAGAATGTAGTGTTCCAGTTATAGCTAGGCACAATAAGTGGTCTAACAGGTTTATTCGGTAGCACGAGCTTTCGGAGCACTGCCCCTTCGTCAGGTGAGTGGCACTCATCTGATGAAGGGGCAGTGCTCCGAAAGCTCGTGCTACCGAATAAACCTGTTAGACTTTAACCTGGTGTTGTGAGACTACTTACTGTGCCTACCCCAGTCCAATGCCAGCAACTCCACATCACAGTCACAGCTAGGGTATAGAGGAAGATCAACTTAATGCAAGGTTCATTCAAAAGTCTGATGACAGCAGGGAAGAAGCTGTTCTTGTATCAGTTGGTACGTGACCTCAGACCTTTGTATCTTTTTCCTGACGGAAGAAGGTGGAAGAGAGAATGCCCAGGGTGCGTGGGGTCCTTAATTATGCTGGCTGCTTTGCCGAGGCAGCGGGAAGTGTAGACAGAGTCAATGGATGGGAGGCTGGTTTGCATGATGGATTGGGCTACATTCATGACCTTTTGTAGTTTCTTGTGGTCTTGGGCAGAGCAGGAGCCATACCAAGCTGTGATACAACCAGAAAGAACATAGTTCAAAGGGCAATTTCAAGTGATGCCTACATCCCATGAATGAATAATTTTTAAAACTACTCACATTGTTTTGTTCTGCTAAAATGATCAACGGTAAGAATTTCATTCCACTAGTTTTGCATGTGGTCATTCTCTATTTATACCGAGGAGCATTTGTATCTCTCACTGGGTGACATCAACTGGAAATGTGTTTCATTTCTCATTGCTAACATCCTACAGTTTGATAAGCACAATAATTCACCAGATTTATAATTAAAATGAAGTTTAATTCAATTGCATTTCAAAACTGACTAAATTTCACAAATACTTCACTGGCTGTAAACATGCTTTGGGATATTCCAAGATTGCAAAAGGTGCAATATAAATATCAATCGTGCTTTTTCCATTCGTTCCACAAGCAAATTGCATGTGTGTGTTCATGTACATGGATCAATGTGGAATGCAATCCTGCACAGACATAGAGAATAGCAATATAAAATAAATTGATTACTGCTAATCAACAGGAATTCCCCACAATCATCATGTGTACAAGAAGTAGTGAACGCTATTTAGCTACATGTTGTGTTAGTTTTGTGCCCTGTATTTTGCCTACTATATTTTTAATACCAGTTTGCATGGCATTCTATCTGGATTTTCTGTTTCAAATGGAAAATAAATAATTAGTTGAAGTAGAATAGAACAGGAAATATGTTCACATTTATTACAAAGTCTTAATGAACTCGTGTAAATTCATGTGCTGGTCAGAACTTCTGATAAGCAAAGAAGGAAGAAGATGACACCTTAGTCAGTGAAGTATTCAGTTATTTTAAGAGAGTTTTATGAAACTAAAGAACTCACTTTTATTTTACTTCAAGGACTTCAAGTGGAGTTGCAGTTGCTTGAAGCAGCAGTTTTGTCAGGAGGCCACTGTTTGGTAAGAGTCAATTTTTGAAACTAGCAAGTTGAAATGTTAGTGGATTGTGTCAATTTGAGAAGTTTTGCTTTCAAAATTTGAAAGACGTTTACTTCTAAATTGTTTTTTATCAGAAATAATGTGCAACGTACAACATACTTAAACATATTTGGATTGAAATAAAACAAAATGAAATTGCACAACTTCAAAATGATGAATAAATGTACAGTAGTCCATAGTATTCGGTTTTTGTAATCACATCCTGTTAGACTGGTGCCCTGGGGCAGTGTGTGGATTATAAAGGGTAAGTTGCTTCTGATTTAAGCTTATTGAAGTTTAAAATGATTTTCAATTTCCCATAGATTTTCTGCAGATTTATTTTTGATACACAGCATACATGGTGCACAGCGGTAACTAATAGATGTAATCTGGTTATAATGTATTGATGTAATATGCTACCGTCTTGTCGTAAAATGCATGTAGGGCTTTTTTAGTCGGTTTTAACATATAAACAAACTGTAAATTACTTGTGATGGGTTGATGCTTCACTAATAGAAAAATGTGCTATCCTGGAGTTTCACTGATTTACTTTTGCAGTGATGATAAAGTGCAACAGAAAATATTACTTTCAGCAGATCTCTTGCAGGGAACCATATCTACAATCAAGGAACAACATCCAACCACACAATACGATACATGTTTTCAACATCAATGCGACAATGTAAAGTAACTTGATAGAATAATACCTTTGGCATAATACTACAGTTCTGTGGTGTGATGGCAATCCTGTAGGAACATAGAAATATTGGAACAGGAGAAGGCCATTCAGCCCCTCAAATCTAATCTACCATTCAGTTAAATCATGGACTACCTAAATTCAATTTGCCTGCATTAATTTCATGTCCCTTGATACCCACCCCCATACTCCTAAAATAAATTGACCTTACTTTTGAAACCTTTATTTGTCTCAGAAAGCATAGACTTTTGGGAGAATGAATTCCAGATTCCCGCTACCCTGATGATCGAAACAGAAAATAGGAGCAGGCTGATCGAGCCTGCTGTACCATTCAGTATGATCATGGCTGATCATCCAACTCAATAGACTGATCCCATCTTCCCCCCATATCCATTGATCCCTTTCATAGAAGGAGCTATATCCAACTCCTTCTTGAAAACATACATTGAATAGGGCATCAGCTAAATATGAGGATTCTCGCTGGGCGTGAAGTGTATCGAGATTCACCTGATCCGCCCTGCTGGCCCCGATCGGGTTGCCACCCATAGAGGGCGGCAATCCGATAATTGTGCAAACCCGCTGATTGTAATACAATAAGTTGTCTGCAAAAGAAGAAGTGAAACTCTTTTAAAGAAACCACAGCTGTCAATCAAGCTTAGAACCTATGTAAACATTGCGGTTAGGAACAATGGAAGTACTTGAGATGCATTCAACCATGAAGGGAAATGTAAATAAATACAGCTGACTGGAGGCTGAGTAGATAGCCTTTAAGCACTCAATGAATGCCTGTTTCAAAGCATTGCGCTATGAAATCGAAAGAGATCCAAGGTCTTTAATGGGATGGAGAAAGGTTCATAAGTTTCAGTCTTCCAGGAAAATTCAGAGACTTCAAATAAAAAGTCATGTGAATCTATAGGAGCTGAGTGAATAGCTGTAGATTAGAGAACCACAGCCCACCCTGCACCCTACACCCACCCCCCCCCCACCCCGTGAAATTGACATCTCCTCTCTGTCGAAGGAGCTCAAAGGGATGTGTTCACACCTGCAGCTTCTGACAGAGAGAAAAGGAAATCTCTACTGCAGAATTTAGTGCTGCTGTGATTTAAAATCCTGCCAGGTGACTGGGATGCATAGGGATTGAAGTGACATGGCCACTTCAAATTTTCACAGCTGACAGGCAGAAATGAAGATTTTGATCACAGAACTGTCTGAAAACCCCATGCCAGGGATGATCTTCAGATATGCCAGGGTTAGAAGGGGCAGTTCAGCCGCAAGACCCCCATGGAAGGGGACAGTGGGGAGAGCCCGAGCCCTCTCAACCCTATGATCCCTGGAAGGCCCTGGCAGTGGCGGAGGGCACATTTGCACTGGACTTACCAGTTTGACTCTGCTCAGAGCCTAAGATGCCAGGCCAGGATGTCAATGCCAGTGTGCCGGGGGCAGTGCACTGTTGACACCGTCAACATGCGTGGCTTGAAGGTGGGCATGAGTGGGTGTCTGAGGGGGGTGAGGGGATCTGAGGGAGGAGGGAGCTTGAGTAGGGGTCTGAGGGGGGAGGGGAGCTGGAGAATTCTGAGGGGGCAGTGGGGCTGAGTGGAGGCTTGAACGGGGAGGGGGGCTAAGGGGGTGGCCTGAGGAAGTTTAGGTTGGGTTAACCTCATGATTGCACAGTGTGGAGTGGGGATGACCCATTATTTCAGTGGTTGGTGGGAGGAAGCCTTTTCTTTGGTCTGGGGTTGGTGGTGCTCCCGTAGTCAGCAGGGGGTGGGAGGTGGGTGTGCAGAGGATACCAGTTCAGTTTTTTGGGGTGAGGGGGAGCTATCCACAAACGCGGAGATTGGGGCGCCCTTTAAAAAGAAAGAACTGATCTCTGAAAAGCCGGGCTGCCTGGCTGGCCGGTTTCTCGAGATGCAGTGAATTGCATCTTTCAGGTGGGTGAATCTCACCTGACAGATGCTGCCAATTTGGGTGAACTGCGCTCAATGTTTAGGCCTCAATGGCTTTCTGTGGTAGAGAATTCTATAGGCTCACCACTGTCTGGGTAAAGAAATTTCTCCTCACCTCAGTCCTGAAAGGTTTACCCCATATCCTTAGACAATGACCCCTGGTTCTGGGTTCCCCCACCATTGGGAACATCCTTCCTGCATCTACCCTGTCTAGTCCTATTAGAATTTTATAGATTTCTATGAGATTCCCCCCCTCATTCTTCTGAACTCTAGTGAATATATTCCTAACTGACTCAATGTCTCCTCATACGTTAGTCCCACCATACCAGGAATCGGTCTGGTAAACCTCCACCGCACTCCGCCTATAGCAAGAGAATCCTTCCTCAGGTAAAGAGACCAAAACTGTACACAAAACCCAGGTGTGTCCTCACCAAGGCCCTGTATAGTTGCAATCAGATATTCCTGCTCCTGTACTCAAATCCTCTCACTTTGAACGCCAACATACCATTTGCTTCTTTACCGCCTGCTGCACCTAAATGCTTACCTTCAGCGACACCCAGGTCTCGTTGCACATTCCCATCTCTCAAACTATAACCATTCAGATAATAATCTGCCCTCCTGTTTTTGCTACCAAAGTGGATAACCTCACATTTATAAACAACACCAGTAAGTTCTCCCCACTTTGCAATCTGCTGGGTGTAGAATCTAAAATCTTAGCATGCCATTTGAGAAAAGATAAAAAATGGACCAGAAATGTCTTTCCCAGAGACAGAGAGAAAATAAACCTGAATCAACTCCAATCCACTCAAGATCATCCATAACCATCAGCCACCTCCACTCCCAACCACCTCCCACCCCACACACCCCCTACCCCGCCAGCCAGTTCCAGAGGAGTATCAATAGGAGCTTAGACAGGACAAGCTTCTGCACAGTCAGTAGATTGCCGACAATACTGGAATTGTGCAACAAATCGATGATGATCGATGGTTAGAGGAAGCGAGTCAATATTTTATCTGTAACGTTTTCCCTTCTAACCCTGATCAGCCCTCCATAGATTTCATTTTGAATCTTTGGCTCTGTACTTGTTTTTATATTTTCAGATTCTGTGTTTTCTGCCTTGGTGCCACACCAAGTTTTGATCACAGAATGCACCTTTTTTGATGGCACCAAACATCCAGTGTTGATCTGAAAGCGGCCTTTCAACTTCTCATCAGTTTGGGGCTGAAAATGACGGTGGGAAAATGAAAATTCTGTGGCCCAGAGACTAACTGCCAACATCTGGAGGAGGTTACCAGCAGCACAGTAAGTCTGAGATTGAGATGAAGCTGCAGCAAGGATCTCGTGGCTGGAGAGTGGGAGGGGAGTATGGGGGCGGTGGGACTTACCTTGCGGGGCCTGAAGAAACATAACTTCTCTTGCTGGCCTCATGAAGGCAGGTTTTTGAATTTATGTTCGTGGGACTTGTTGGCTTCCCGACAACTTTGTTTTATGAGGGAGCTCTGGTGGACACACTGCTCAGAAGCATTTCCAAATGCCATTGGCACCCCTGGTACCACAAAGACCCCAACCTGAATTTACTGTTGAAATTCTGTCTGAATCTGAGGGAGCCTCATCCACCACGAAAACAACTGACATTAAGATAGTAAATTGACAGGAATGGAGTGAGAAATGGAGCCGCTGTGTAACCACGTGGCCATGAGGCTACCCAATTGTATTTCTACGTCTGGCAATAACACTCTAACCCTCGGCAGAATGCTACATTTGGTAAGCACAACCTGAAATATCAGTATTCTGACTCCAGGCTCAGAATTTCCTCTACAAAGACCCAAAAGACTGCCCAGTTTCCAGATGATGTTTGGTAATGGAAAAAAAAACATTCCAGTGCAGATACAGAATGGTATACGTCTGCAAGCACATGCATCATATTAGGGCGATTTTGTTGCTTTGTGTTGGTGGTGACACAATTGACCTTATGGGACAATTATAAATGTAATGAACAGTTTTCACTTTACTCTTCAAACCAGGGCTGGGATTTCCAGCTGGAGCCAGATGTTCCATTTGTGAAGTGTACATTGTTTTTTTTGACAGACTTCATTTTGGTAGAAATGAACTTAGTGCAGGCTATGAAAGCTCAATGAGGATACCGTGATTAATGAGGCAGGCATTAATGTCAGTAAATTCAGAAGACAAAATCAAATTACATTCAATTGCATCCCAAACACTAGGGTCATATTAGCAAGCAATTGGAATAAATTGATAAAATTTAAAATGGTCATCTAATTCCAAGGCACTTATAATTCAGCATGAGATATTGTGCTGTCAAGAAATATATTGCAGCTTTCAAATCACTTAATGAATTTATTCTCTGCAAGAATTCTAAACTATTAGCAAGTAATATGTTTAACTGAACTTATTCATATGGACTATTATAAACATGAGCTTGATCTCAGCAGTGAATGTCTAAAAGGCATTCATATGACTTAAATGCAATCACATTATAATTATTTTTATTATTGAATAAAGGCAGTTATCACAGGGACCACACTTTGCTTGTTCAAATTACAAATATGAATCAGAGACTCTACTGTTAAGACTGAGCTGGTATAAGTGGAAGAGATTCTTGCAAACTACAATATCTCTGAGGTATACTAAGTATGCAAACACACTGCCAAGTAAATGGAGATATTTACTTCTTTTCATTTTAATAGAGATGGCAATTGGCACTGAGTGCTTTACAGATGTTTGTTTTCGTCCAACAGTTACAGAGAGATCAACTGATTTTATTGATGCTAGACAAAGGAGTTGTATTGCTTCCATTTAAAGATGGAAAAACACTAGGCAGTCTTGATTCCTTTGATGATAGAATCCTACAGTGCAGAAAGAGGCCATTCGGCCTATCGAGTCTGCACCAACCACAATCCCACCCAGACCCTACCTCCATATATTTACCCACTAATCCCTCTAACCAATGCATCCCGGGACACTAATGGGCAATTTAGAATGGTCAATCAACCTAGCCCACACATCTTTGGACTGTGGGAGGAAACCGGAGCACCCGGAGGGAACCCACGCAGACACGAGGAGAATGTGCAAACTCCACACAGACAGTGACCCAAGCCGGGATTCAAACACAGGTCCCTGGAGCTGTGAAGCAGCAGTGCTAACCACTGTGCTACCGTGCCGCCTTTGATGAAAGACTGAAGAGTATGCACACTCACTCCTCCACCTACTCAACGCTACATGTCTGATACTACAAGGATATCGTTCCAGTGACAGAAGGTAAAACCTTACAATGGCAGTGTCTGAATTTGAGTTTAGTTTAAACTGAATAAATAAATCTGGAATATAAAACTAGTAATGGTGACCATGAAGTTATTAAATTTTCATCAAAACTTAACTGGTTCTGTTGCACTGGAAAAGCTGACCCAACAGAAGTTGGCGCTGTAAGGCAGCAAAGCTAACCACTGTGCCACCGTGCCGCCAAGGACAGTGACACAGTGGTTAGCACTGCTGCCTCATAGTGCCAGGGTCCTGGGTTCAATTCTGAATTTGGATGACTGTCTGCGTGACCTCTGGGTGCTCCAGTTTCCTCCCAGAGTCCAAAGATGTGCAAGTTGGACTGGTCATGCTAAATTTCCCCTTAGTGCCCCAAGATGTATGTATTAGGTGGATTAGCCATGGTAAATGTGTGCAGTTACGGGGGTGGGTGGGGGGCTGGGTCTGGATAAAGATGCTCTTTCGGAGAGTTGGTGCAAACATGATGGGCTGAATGGCCTCCTTCTGCACTGTTGTTGTTTGTAAAAGAATTGAGAAAAAGGGGGCACAAATTTAAAGTGATTTGCGAAAAAAACAAATGTGATGTGAGAAAAATCTTTTTCACACAACGAGTGGTTCAGGTCTGGGAGCACCACCTGGAAGTGTGGCGGAGACAGGTTCAACCGAGGCATTCAAGAGGGCATTAGATGATTATTTGAATAGAAACAATGTGAAGTGGTACTGGGAAAATACAAGGGAATGGCACAAAGTCATGATGCTCAGCTGGAGAGCCAGTGCAGGCACGATGGGCCAAATGGCCTCCTTCTGCACTGCTACAATTCTGTAATTCAACGCCAAGCAGTGGAAAAAGAGAATTTTTAAAAAATACCCAGGTGCCAGAACAACATCTAAATCAACAGAGTTTACCTGCAACGACAGAGCCAACCATTCCTCCGCCAGTAATGCAAATGAGATGTGGAAGGGTTATAAAGCCTCCAGACTACCCGAACCTGTGAACTCAGAGACTTGAAGGGGGGGAAATGGGGTAGTAACAGCAACGTAAATTCATGGAGTAAACTAGAATAACTTGAAATACATTGGATAAAGACTTGGGTAGAGGTGTAGCAGAAGAGTCTTGCACATATAAGGTTAACGTGGGACTGAGTATAGTACCGTCCACACAGTGATGTAAGAGAACACATGACTAACACTTAGCGGTTAGTCTAGTGTTGTACAGAGCTGTGTGCATAGGCAAACATGGAGAGAGCTCTTGGCTTGAACCCTTTACATATGTACATGGTTCTAAACGCATATGGTTGAACTACTAAAAGTCTTTATTAAGACCTACCAAATGGCATCCAACACCTTACAATACCTTTATCTTTTGAAGTGTGTAACTCACTATCACAGAGATTTCCATGCACTCAGCCATCCAGTATTCCCAGCTGAAGGTAGTTCAGGAAATCAAAAGACAAAATGCTGAAAAATCTCAGCAGGTCTGGCAGCATCTGTAAGGAGAGAAAAGAGCTGACGTTTCGAGTCCAGATGACCCTTTGTCAAAGCTAAAAGGCATAGAAAGTGGGAGATATTTATACTGCAGGGTGAGGGAATGAAAGATGAGTCATAGCCACAGAAACCAGGGGAAAAGACTGCTAATGGCTGTTCAGAGAGAGAATAGAAGGTATGAATGGCCAAACGGCAGAGAAGCTGAAATCAGAGGGTAAACTGTGACAGATGAAGATGTGGGGGAGAAGGGGGGAGATGAGTGGGAGAGAGGTAAATTGAGAAAAAGGGGGAAAGGGGAAGCAAAGGGGGAGAAAAGGTAAGGAAAGGGGGATAAAATAGGGGGAAGGAGTGGGGGGAAGAAAAATAAAGAAAAACAATAAAGAAATGCAAGGTAGAGAACAGTTAAAAATTAAATAAAATGAAAATAAAGGGGTTGAGATGGGGTACAGCAAATCATCTGAAGTTGTTGAATTCAATGTTGAGACCGGAAGGCTGTAAAGTGCCGAGCTGGAAGATGAGATGCTGTTCCTCCAGTTTACGTTGAGCTTCACTGGAACATTGCAGCAGGCCAAGGACAGACATGTGGGCATGGGAGCAGGATTGTGTGTTCATAGAATCATAGTATCCCCACAGTGCAGAAGGACGCCATTCGGCCCATCGAGTCTGCACTGATAACAATCTCACTCAGGCCCTATTCCCGTAACCCCACACATTACCCTGCTAATCCCCCTCACACCGGGGTCAATTTAGCATGGCCAATCAACCTAACCCGCACATCTTTGGACTGTGGGAGGAAACCGGAGCACCCGGAGGAAACCCACGCAGACACGGGGAGAATGTGCAAACTCCACACAGTCACCCAAGGCCGGAATTGAACCTGGGTTCCTGGCACTGTGAGGCAGCAGTGCTAATCACTGTGCCACCATGCCGTGACAAGCAACGTTTGGGTCCTGATTGCACACAGACCGAAAGTGCTCAGCAAAACCTTTATCCGTAGTTTAGGAAATATCTTTTCTGGGCAGAAATTGCTTAGTGGCTAATCACTAACCCTTACTCCTAATGGTTTAAAAATTATTTGACTTTCACCTGTCTGGACATTGTACTAACTGGAAGACAATGTTCATATAGAGTCATAGAGGTTTACAGCATTGAAACAGGCCCTTTGGCCCAACTTGTCCATGCCGTCCTTTTTTTTTAAACACCTAAACTAATCCCAATTGTCCGCATTTGGCCCATATCCCTCTATACCCATCGTACCCATGTAGCTATCTAAATGCTTTTTAAAAGACAAAATTGTACGCGCCTCTACTACTACCTCTGGCAGCTTGTTCCAGACACTCACCACCCTCTGTGTGAAAAAGTTGCCCCTCTGGACACTTTTCTATCTCTCCCCTCTCACCTTAAACCTATGCCCTCTAGTTTTAGACTTCCCTACCTTTGGGAAAAGATATTGACTATCTAGCTGATCTGTGCCCCTCATTATTTTATAGACCTCTATGAGATCACCCCTCAGCCTCCTACGCTCCAGAGAAAAAAGTCCCAGTCTATCCAGCCTCTCCTTATAACTCAATCCATCAAGTCCCAGTGCGATGTTTTTATATTGTAAAATGGTGTGACACAGCTATGCCTTTGGAAGTAAATGCAATCCCTCAGGAACTTTGGGAATGAATTTTACCTTCCCGTCCACTGCAGGAATCATAGCAGGTGGGACAGAAAATTTGGCGGACCATTTAAAGGTCCATTGGCTTCGGACAGGAAAATCTGTATTGGGGGCGTGTGTGGTCAGAAAATCCCCCCCCCCCCCCCTTTATATTGATGTCTAATTTAATTATATTATAAGTAGAATTGATGACTAAGCAATAGAACCTTCTATATTATACTAAAGATATTACAAATAAGAATGCACTAGTATATTAAAGCCCTTAATCAATCTAATTAATCAATCTACTATGATATTCCCTGATCATATTTGTGATTTTTCCATTCTTGACCTGCGAGGATTGTCCAATGATATCTGGAATGGTCTAAAGCTAGGCATAAATTTGGCATGGGTTCATATTGCAAAAATTAAGTGTCCCAAATTATAGATGCATATCAATGTTAAAAATTACTATTGAACAGCCATATTTTTACTTCCTTGCTAAAGTGAAGATCTATTAAAAGAGCAAGGGATCCAATCCTGGGTCACATCCTTCACTCACCTGCTTATCCTGCCTTTGGCATAATAATGTATGTGCATATTTAAATACAAAGCCTTCTGATCTTCTGAGTACTTTGTGCTCCAACTCAATTGATGGGATTGACAGTACCCTCATGAGATGCTTCAGCAGGTGATGGGTTTCAACTCATCACTTTCACATTGTACCATTAACTTGGAGTTCTGAGCTACTGTTTGAGCCTGGGGCTTTCTCGGAGCTGCAAAGGTGCGGAAAAAAAAACAAAAGTAGATGATCAAAGCATAGCAGAAAATGTATTCAAATAGTAATAGTAATCAACTCCACTTGCAATGTACCAGGAAAATACATTAGAAACTGATTATAGTTTAAAATCTAATGTTGACATCCTTTATACGCATGAAGGAGATTGTCCGTCATTACACAAGTATCTATTTTGTTTGTAAGACAGCAGCCAGTGTAACATGTAACAATAGAATGGTCCCTGTATCTCCATGGTATGCAGTTTTCAGTACTGCCAATTCCTGTGGGATGCCAGGCACTGATTCTGACATTCCCTTCTAAAGTCATAACTCCATTACACCATTTTACTGCACGGAAGCATTTCTCTCTCAGGTAGTATGATGACAAGACTAGTGAAAGTAGAGTGATTTGAAAACCATAGGGAGAAAAAGATAGTAGAAACAGATACATGAATTTTTTATTAAAATTGAGAACAAGCTTTACACCAAAGAACCGCAGATAGTTCATTATTATTGTTTGCATGTGTAGGATAATCTTCAGGGACTTGCCTCATACCTCAAGCTGTTATAATTACAATCGAGGATACAGTTGGCATATTGATTCATAACACAACAGATTTAATACATTTTACAGGTATAGAAGATGTGTTCAAATGTGTTGCCATCAAAGTATTCTTTGAAGGAAATAAAGATGGCATTGAAACAAATAATGTTTTTTCTTAATATTTCACAAAATGTTTGGAGAATCTTATCAACCAACTGAGAAAAAAAAATTCTGTTGATGAGAGGCCTGTGGCATAACTTAATAGTCATCAAGAAATAAATGCTCTCCTATCTCTCTGGCAGATATGTGTTCTTTAATTGAAGTCTAATAAGATTCTATGCAATGAAGCCTCCAGGGCACTGTAGCTAAATGGCACTGACACCTGTGACGAGACATGCAGATGAAATTGTGTCAATAAAATGTTCACAAATGTACTGCTTTAGTCGAGGCTGATTAATTTTAAAACTGCATGTGCTCATATCAGCTAGCCCAGTGAATGCCTCAGACTATGTTTTGTGATTTATTTTCATCGTCTTCCAGAGTTTAGGAGAGAAGCGCAGTGACTTCTAATAGCTTAGCTTAAAGAATTTCTCTGCTCAGCGCTCTGTGCGCCTGTCATTGCAGCTGGAGCTGTACTTGCTTGGAAATCCATTTTTTGTTTACACAGGTGCAGGCATTTCCAAGGAAAAGCTCATGTTCACTAAACACATCTGCACAACGTTTATATTGGCAAGCTTGTTTTATACCACAAAAAAAATGAGCTCTAGTTACATCAATGTAAGTTGTATTTATGCACACAGCCAGGATGACTCCTCTCACACGGAAGAGATTGATCATACAGTGATTCCAGATACAGAGATGAAAATTCCAGTCAGTCCCACTGGAATGCGCACCAGGGCTCTTGTCTCAGAAGGCCTTGATCCTATTTTAAATTAACTTATTTAGCGCTTACCTACAAAGTGTTTGGTTAAATATTACAATGTGTAGAAAGATTGACCACATATACAGTGTTGACAATGCAATTCCTCTGCACTCTGTCGTAGGATTTATAGACCAATCTTTTATGAGCTAGTATGCAGGACACAATTATTTTGATTTTTCTCATTTTAATTTTGCTGATGTTTGTGAATATATATTTTTACTCTTTAGACCGTTACAATTGTGATAGTGTTGAAACCCCACCGCGTGGAGTATTATCAACAAAATGGGTTTCCTCCGGGTGCTCTGGTTTCCTCCCACAGTCCAAAGATGTGCGGGTTAGGTTGATTGCCCATTCTAAATCGTCCCTTAGTGTCCTGGGATGCTTAGGTTAGAGGGAGTAGCAGGGTAAATATGTGGGGTTACGGGGGGTAGGGCCTGGGTGGGATTGTTGTCGGTGCAGACTCGATGGGTTGAATAGCCTCCTTCTGTACTGTAGGGATTCCATGGTATTCTATGATAAAACACGGAATAGTTCTTCCATTGTTTCTGTCAGGAGAGGATCAAATTCTAATAATATGTTTCAGGTGGAAACAAAGTTTACCTGATTTATTTTGTGTTCTACACAATCACCTCTAAATACTGTGCTCAAATCCAACCCACCAGAAAAGATGAAAGTCTTCCCTTTCCATGATGGATGGAAAGGTTTAAAATCAAATAAGTTTTGACAGTTTCAATGCAATTCTGAGAGGAAATACATAAGACCATAAGATGTAGAAGCAGACATCGGCCATTTGGCCCATCGAGTCTTCTCCCCCAAGCAATAAGATCATGGTTGATCTGATATAATCCTCAACTCCATTTTCCCACTTTATCCCCATAACTCTTGATTCCCTTACGAATTAAAGAACTGTCTATCTTAGCCTTGAACATACTTAATGGCCCAGCCTCTACAGCTCTCTGCGGTAAAGAATTCCACAGATTCACTATCCTCTGAGAGAGAAAGTTCCTCCTCTATCTGTCTTAAATGGGTGACACCTTACACTGAGATTATGCCATCTTGTCCTAGACTTTCCCACAAGGGGAAATAACCTCTCAGCATCTACCCTGTCAAACCCCCTGAGACTCTTACATGTTTCAATAAGGTCGCCTCTCATTCTTCTAAACTCCAATGTGTACAGGCCCAACCTTCTTAACGTATCCTTGTAAGAAAATCCCTACGTACCTGGTATCAACCTAGAGAACCTTTTCTGGACTGCCTCCAATGATAATATATTTCCTTAGATAAGGGGATCAAAACTGTTCAACTATTTCAGTTGTTGTCGAACAAGTGCTTTGTATAGTTTTAGCAAAACTTCCCTATTTTTATGCTCTGTTTCCTTTAAAATAAAGCCCAACATTCCATTCACCTTCCCAATTACTTGCTCAACTTGCATGCTAGCTTTTTGTGATTTATGCATGAGGACTCTCTAACCCTGCTGTGTTGCAGCTTTCTGCAGTCTTTCTCCATTTAAATAATATTCAGCTACTTTATTCTTCCTGCCAAAATGCATAACTTCACATTTTCCCATATCATATTCTATCTGCAAAGTTTTAGCCCACTCACCTAACCTGACTATTTCTCTCTGAAGAGTCTTTGGCCGAAATTCTCCCATCCTGCCCGCCACTGGAATTCTAGTGGGTAGGGGCGGACCATGTAAAGGTCCATTGAAGTTGGGTGCGAATTTGCAGTTTTCAGGCTAGCGTGGCTGAAGATTTCCACCCTTTGTGTCATCTTCACCACTTGCCCTCCCACCTATTTTTGTGCCAGCCACAAACTTGCCAGTAGTAAATTCACTTCCCTTGTGAATATATATTGTGAATAATTGTTACTCCAGCACTGATCCTGTGGCACTTCACTCGTTACAGGTTGCCATCCTGAAAATGCCCCTCTTATCCTAATTCTCTGTCTTCTATTAGTTAGCCAATTCTCTATCCATGCCAATATACTACCCCCAACATCATGGGCTCTTATCTTATTAAGTAGCCTTTTGCACAGTACCTTATTAAACGCTTTTTTGAAAATCCTAGCATAGTACATCTACTGGTTCCTCTTTATCTATCCTGCTCATTACCACCTCAAAGAACTCTAATCAGTTTGTTGGGCATGATTTCCCCTCCATGAAGCCATGCTGACTCTGCTTGATTATATTATGCATGCCTAAATGCTCTGCTGTTATATCATTTATAATAGACTCTAACATTTCCCAATGACAGAAAGTCAGCTAACTGGTGTATGTTTGTTACATGTTTTTTGTCTCCTTTCCTTTATGAATATGGGTGTTGCATTGGCAGTTTTCCAATCCTCTGGGACCTTCCCAGAATTTAAGGATTCTTGGAAGATTACTACCAATGTATCCACTACCTCTATTGCTACTTCCTTTAATATCCTGGGATGCAACCCAGGAGATTCAGGAGACTTATTGACTTTTATCCCCATTAGTTTCCCTAGTACTTTTTCTCTAGTAATAGTTACTGTATTTATTTCCTCCGCCCTTCTGCCCCTTGACTCTGCAGTACTGTTGGAACATTATTAGTGTCTTCCACTATGAATACTGACGCACAATATTTGTTTAACTCATCTGCCATTCCCTGGTTACCCATTATTATTTCCCCAGTCTCATTCTCTAAGGAGCCTATGTTTACTTTGGCTTCCCTCTTCCATTTTATGTATTTGAAGATGTTCTTGCTGTCTGCTTTCATATAACTTGCAAGTTTACCCTCACAGTTTATCTTCTCCATCTTTATTTTCTTTGTTCATCTATTGTTGGCTTTTAAAACGTTTCCAGTCCTCTGGTTTACCACAAATATTTTCCACATTATAAGGGTGATTTTCTGGCCTGGTACACCAAGGGACACAAATCCGGTTAGTGCCAGAAACTGTCATGAGAGGGCCACAATGGAATTTGTGCTGGAAGATCTCAGAATGAGATCTTCCCCACCCACTGTTGGTGACATCATCATTGGGCATGAACATGATTATCTTTATTTATTTTTATTTATTTATTTACTTATTAATGTCACAAGTAGCCTTACATTAACACTACAATGAAGTGACTGTGAAAATGCCCTAGTCATCACACTCCGGCTACTGTTCGGGTACACTGAGGCAAAATTTAGCATGGCCAATGCACCTAACCAGCACATCTTTCAGATTGTGGGAGGAAACCGGAGCACCCAGAGGAAACCCACGCAGACATGGGGAGAATGTGCAGACTCCGCACAGACAGTGACCCAAGCCAGGAATCAAACCTGGGTCCCTGCACTGTGAGACAGCACTGCTAACCACTGTGCCACCGTGCCATATCATGGATTAACATACATTTAAATATTCAGAAAAAACTTTATGCTGTCGCTTCCCGGTTCGCTGTATGTTCCCCTCCTGCTGGTCTGATGTCACATACGGAAACCAGTCATGATGACCATGCCAGGGGGACAGAGGCTAATGTCGGTACCAGGTAATCAGGGAAAAGACAGGTCAGTATCCTGGCACTGTCCTTGGCACCCTGATATTGTCAACCTGCCAGGGGAAGGGCCTATAGGGCGTGGGGCCTAAGACCTAAGGGGTAGGGTCAAAAGGGGTGGGACCCAGATGCAACTCCACAGCAAGGGTTCACTTCACATGACACCTCAATCACTGTGAGCTGGCCTTGCCACCATCTTTCGACCCTGTCTCTGACAATGATGGTGGCATGGTGGCACAGTGGTTAGCACTGCTGCCTCACAGCGCCAGGGACCCGGGTTCGATTCCCAGCTTGGGTCACTGTCTGTGCGGAGTTTGTATGTTCTCCCTGTGTCTGCGTGGGTTTCCTCCGGGTGCTCAGGTTTCCTCCCACAGTCTGAAAGACATGCTGGTTAGATGCATTGACCCGAACAGGCACCAGAATGTGCGACCAGGGAAATTTCACAGTAACTTCATTGCAGTGTTAATGTAAGCCTTACTTGTGACTAATAAATAAACTTTAAACTTTAAAAACTAAAACATGCCCCCCCTTGCTTTAAAATGGCACAGTGTCAGAAGACCTTGAGAGTAAACCTGTCTATTTCTCTGGGGGAATCATATAGGTTTTCGTTCAGAGTCTGACACTTTGCCATCTTTTGGGAAAATTCAGTTTAGTACTATCCTTAACTTCCTTGGTTAACCATGATTGATTTATCCCCTTCCTAGAATCCTTCTTCCTCACTGGATATATCTTTGCTCTGAGTAATGACCTATTTTCGTAAGTGTCTGCCATTGCTAACCAACTGTCTTTCCTGCTAAACACCTTTCCCAGTTCACTCCAGACAACTCCCGCCTTCATTCCTTTATAATTACCCTTATTTAAGTGTAGCACAGTTGTTTCTGACCCAAGCTTTTCACTCTCAAACTGAATGCTAAATTCTACAATGTTATCGTCACTGTTTCCTCGGGGGATCTTTTACTCTGAGATTGTTTATTAAAGCAGCCTCATTACACATTGCCAGATCCAAAGTAGGCTGATCCTTGGTTCAATCCACAACAGTTTGTTCTAGGAAACTGTTCCAAATACACTCTATGAATTCATCCTCATGGCTACCTCTGCTAATGATTAAAGTACTGCCTTTTTTACATGCTCATATTATCTCCTGATTTATTTTCTGTCCGACAGTATAGCTACTGTTAGGGGGCCAATGAACTAGTCCCACCAGTGTCTTCTTCCCCTTGTTATTTCTTACCTCCACCCATATGGATTCCATATCTTCCGATCCAAGATCATTTCTAGCTATGATAAAAGCAAATTACTTTGGATGTGGAATTGGAAACAGAAACAAGAAATGCTGGAAAATCTCAGTAAATCTGACAGCATCTGTAGAGTAAGAACAGGGCCAACGTTTCGAGTCTGGATGAGCCTTTGTCAGCTCTGATGAAAGGTCCATTCAGACTCAAAATGTTAGATTTGTTCTCTCTCCACAGATGCTGTCAGACCTGCTGAGATTTTCCAGCATTTTGTTTTTGTTTCATATCTTGCTACTGTATTCTTTCCATCTCATATTAACAAAGCTACCCCACCACCCTTTCCTTCCTGCTTGTCCTTATGAAAAGTCACATACCCCTAAATATTTAGTTCCCAGTTTTAATTTCCTTGGAACGACATCTCTGTAATGGTTATAAAATCATGTACATTAACCTCAATTTGTACTGTTAATTCATTTACTTTGTGCCAAATCCTCCTTGCATTTAGGTAAAGAGCCATTACTATTTCCTTGTTACCATTTTTCCCCTTTTGACCCTATTGGTTGCTGTTTTTTATGTTTGTACACTCTGTCCCTTTCTGTCACACTCTGAATATCATAATCTAAATAGCTGCCTTGTAATGCTGCCATATCCTTTTGCTTCGTAAGCCTACATATCCCGTCTCCAAAACCAGCCCCCCTCTATTTAGTTTAAAGCCCTCTCTAGTTCCTTAGTTATGCAGTTTGCAAAAACACTTGTCCCAACACGGTTCAGATGTAGGCAATCCCACCAGTGTAGCCCCCAGTTTCCCAGTACTGATGCCAGTGCCCCACAAACTGAAACCCACTTCTCCCACACCAATCTTTGAGGCACATATTCATCTCTCTAATTTTATGTACCCAATGCCAATTTGTATGCAATTCAGGTAATAATCCAGAGATTATAATGTTTAATTTACTGCTTAACTCCTCAAACTCTCTATGCAGAACATCTTTCCTCATTCTATCTGTATCATTGGTATCCAGATGGACCATGACAAAGGGATCCTCCCCTCCTTCTGCAAGTTCCTCTCCAGCCCGGAGCAGATGCCCTGAACCCTGGCACTGGGCAGGCATCTGGACTCTCGCTCCTTGCTACAGAGAACTGTGTCAATCCCCCTCACTATGCTATCCCTTACCATCTGATGCGCGTTATCACACACGAGGCTTGAGATGCTCAAGGAAATAAAGGCTTTTATTTACTATTACAACGAAGCTACCATATATGGTACACGATCCCAGACTGAGGGATCCCAGACAGAGCACTGACCTTTATACCTCTCCCAGGAGGCGGAGCCCGACTGGGATGTACCATAATAACTATAATACAGGTGTAACAGCCCAACCCTAACCCCAACAGCAACAAGTAGAACAACCCATCCCTAACCCCAACAGCAACATATATACATACTCGTAGTACTGGCCAGACCCTGGCTCAGTACTATCTAGTGGGAACCAACAATGGTTCACCACACCATCACTAACTTCTTATGTGCTCCCCCCACTTGAGTGGCTTCCTGTACCACAGTGCCATGGTCGGTCAGCTCATCCACCCTGAAGCCTCACCCTCATCCAAACAAACTGAAATAACCTTAAACGTGTTGGACAATTGCAGAGGGTGATACTTCTGCCCTCTGGGTCCTCTTACCTGCCTCAGCTGCAGTCACAGCCTCCTGTCTCTGACCACTTTCCAAACTGGAAGATTCTGTCCTAAGGGATGTGACTGCCTCCTGAAACAAAGCATCCACATAACCCTCTCCCTCCTTGATGTGTCGCAGTGTCTGCAGCTCAGACTGCATCTCAATGACTCTGAGCTGAAGCTCTTCAAGCCACAGACACTTACTGCAGACGTGCTTGCCCTGGATAACACCAGTAGCCATGAGCTCCCACGTGCTGCAGCCTTGACAGATTTGAAGATAGTTGTAACTTGACGCTAAATTGCCAGATTTATATGAGAGAGCTCACATAGATGAGTGATATAGAAACTGGAAACTCCTATTCTGCTTAGCAACACTCCTTGGAGGTTGGAGTTGCTAAGATGCATTTCTGGGATATGGTAAGGGGGCATAGTCTTCAAATGGTTCACAAGTTATCTGACCTGAATGCCAATAGCTTGAAAAACTATGGTCTATTTTTCAGTATTGACGATCTTTGATCTCATGAGCATAGATGTTCACTGCTAAAAAAAAAGTTAGTTTTGGGAATAAAATAAATTTGCTCGAATTGGCTGAACATTAGTGGAATATTACTTGGAGATGGAATGTATAACATTTTGTGACTGATATTCATTTTCATGCCTAAGTCAATTCTAAATGGTTTTGAGTGAATAATCAATTGCAAATCACCCTCAATTCTCCAATTTAAACTTGTTTGAATAATTAGTCACAACTTCAGGTCCAAACTCAGGTGGGCCGAGGGAATCTTTTAAAAAAAAATCTTGAGTGAAAGGCCGAAGATTTATATGATGTGAAGAGAATCCAAGGTATATCAAATTGTCAGCCTGGCTGTAATGCTGCAAGTCTAACAATCATCACTACCTCTGCCTCTGTTGCTCAATTGATGAGGAGAATTTCAACCTTAACCTCTTGGCCACTTTGCAATGTAGCTGATTAGGGAAGACAGGTACGATGAGGGAGTGGGTAATTGAAGTTGAAGGGACGGGATAATTTCAATGACACTACAGCAGGCCAAAAGCTCAGAAACATTTGGAGAACTTAAGATATATTTCAATGGAAGGGGCCAGGTATTAAAAGATGGCAGGTAAATATGTAGGATAAGGGAATCCGAGTATGAACACATATTATGCAACCTAGCATCAAAACCCATTGCTGAATGAGATGCCAAATGAAACACTTTTCAATGAGGTTTACCCTCTATACCATTCCATGGCGTCATTCCCATTGAAGAATATTTTATTTTTATTTTGTGTTTTTTTATTTATTAAAGTAGACATACATTAACACTGCAATGAAGTTATTGTGAAATTCCCCTAGTCGCCACACACTGGCACCTGTTCGGGTACACTGAGGGAGAATTTAGCATGGCCAATGCATCTAACCAGCACGTCTTTCGGTCTGTGGAAGGAAACCGGAGCACCTGGAGGAAACTCACACAGACACGGGGAGAATGTGCAAACTCCGCACAGGCAGTGACCCAAGCCAGGAATTGAACCTGGGTCCTTGCTAACCACTGTGTCACTGTATATTACAGCATGTGCTGGGGAGATGGAACTGTTCACATAATTGTCCTGAGAGAGAGGGCTGGGTTAAAAGATAATTGGTGGACGACTGGCACAAAAGGTGAGGGAGAATGAATAAAATAATAGGCTGGATTTTCCTCCTGCTCCGCAGCATGTTTGGCGGCAGCCACTCGCTGGCGGTGGGATTTTATGGTCCCACCATTGGCAACAGCCTTTCCCATTGAACACACCCCTCATCAGTGGGAAACCCGCTAAGGGGTGCGTCATTGGCGGGACCGTAAAAACCCACCAATGCAAATGCCAGAAAGATTTTGGCGAATATCAAGAAAGGTCCCTACATGGTCCAAAATTGGTCATTTAAATCACATTTTAAACAACTCTCCACCTTAGAAGTGCTCTCTGAGGCATCTGTCACTTAATAGGTGGAATTTTACGGACCTCCCGCCAGCAGGATTTTCCGGTTCCGCTGAAGTCAATGGACTTTTGAACAACTCGCTGCATTTTCCAGCCCTGCCCCCTCCATGGCAGGGCTGTAAAATTGTACCTTCTTCTGGATGACATGTTAAACCAAGGTCTTGACTACTCCCTCAGATGAAAGTAAATGATTACCATTCACACCATTCAAAGAAGAGAAGCTAATGTTAATCTTTAAAGTAAATTTAAATCATCATTCAACCGGCACCTGGGATCTGTGCATTTGGTCCAGCAGCACCATTACTCTTCCTGGGGTTGCGGGTGGGAGTTGGGGTGGAGGCTGGGATGGAATTAACAGACAGCTTTGCATCTACATTTGTCGGACCCTAATGCTTACTCAGCTCATTTCTGATCTTCAGGCCTTTGCGCATATGTAAATGAACCCTCTAGTCTGTCACTGAAGTCAAAAATACAGTTAGGACAGCAGGGCATCTTCAGCTTGTCCACAAATCACACCAGACTTGAAATGTGCCTCAATCGAGATGGGGTTGAGAGGCGGGAGGAATGGGAGTCAGAGAACCCTGACACGCATGTCAGATGTGGAGATGCCGGCGTTGGACTGGGGTAAACACAGTAAGGAGTCTAACAACACCAGGTTAAAGTCCAACAGGTTTATTTGGTAGCAAACGCCACTAGCCTTCGGAGCGCTGCTCCTTCATCAGATGGAGTGGAAATCTCAGCTTTGGAATAGTGCCATGGAATATTTTACACCTACGTGAGAGAGCAGATGAGGTCTTGGTTCAACATTTCATTCAAAAACCCACAATCCAATGAGATTTCCACTCCATCTGACGAAGGAGCAGCGCTCCGAAAGCTAGTGGCGTTTGCTACCAAATAAACCTGTTGGACTTTAACCTGGTGTTGTTAGATTCCTTACTGTGATTACGCATGTCAGAATCAGGGGTTTGAGACTGATTTGTACCACATCCTTTCTTCCACTTAATGGGGTTTAGGTAGCAACACAATCAGCTGCAGCTCAGTTAGAAGCAATCTCAGCTCTGTCAGAAGGTTGTGTTTAAACCCCATCACAGAGATTTGAACTCAAACATCTGGACTGACACCCCTGTGGTGTGCTGCACTGTTGGATTGTGGGTTTTTGAATGAAATGTTGAACCAAGACCTCATCTGCTCTGTCACGTAGGTGTAAAATATTCCATGGCACTATTCCAAAGCTGAGTATAGGGGAGTTATCTCTAGTGTCCTGGCCAATATTTATTCCTTAATCCACATCACTAAAAAGCAGATTATCTGGTCATTATCACATTGCTGTTTGTGGAGGCTTGTTTGCAAATTGGCTGCTGTGTTTCCTACATTACAATAGTGATTACACTTCACATGGACATAATTGACTGGAAAGAACCTTCGGACATCCAGGGATTGTGAAATTCTGGGTCAAACATTACACTGCTGTGAAGGAGTAATTGACTGGGGCGGCAAGGTGGCACAGTGGTTAGCACTGCTGCCTCACAACGCCAGGGACCAAAGTTCAATTCTGGCCTCGGGTCACCGTCTGTGCGGAGTTTGCACTTTCTCCCCATGTCTGCGTGGGTTTCCTCCAGTTTCCTCCCACAGTCCACAGATGTGCCATATAAATGCAGTCATTCTTTTTTTCCGTACCCCTCCCAAATTTCCACACTCCTTAGAATCATAGAATCCCTACAGTACAGAAAGAGGCCATTCGGCCCTTCGAGTCTGTACCGACCACAATCGCACCCAGGCCCTATTCCTGTAGCCCCACACAATTACCCTGCTAATCCCCCTGACACTCGGGTCAATTTAACATGGCCAATCAATCTAACCTGTACATCTCTGGAGTGTGGGAGGAAACCGGAGCACCCAGAGGAAACCCACGCAGACACGGGGAGAATGTGCAAACCCCACACAGACAGTGACCCGAGGCCGGAATTGAACCTTAGTACCTGGCATTGTGAGGCAACAGTGCTAACCACTGTGTCACCATGCCGTCCCAGTCAACTCCTCCTTCACAGCAGTGTAAATTTTGATTCAGAATGAGCAACATCATTGGAAATCTGCTGGAATGATATAAAAATTTAGGAGCTGAGAATTGACAGGCTGGAAACGATGCAATAGCACCATAACAGAGAGATTCATTACCAGAGTGTGTGTATATTCTAAAAAGAAATAATGAAAAATGCTGAACATATGCTTTGAAAACACCAAAGTGAGTTTCAGATTTCCTGTCAACTTTCCCATCAAATTAGGACAGATCTTTATGCGGTTTCATTACTGAGGTGAGCCAACTATAAAAAACACTTGGCAAGATTCAGCAATGACAGGAAAAATGAAGTTGGCTCCAAGCTATTGAAATAACTAGAATCAGAGATGGCCAAATTTCAGGTTGATCAAAACCTTACCAACTGCAGAGATCCAAATTGGTACAAATCCGATGAATGCATAGTTCTGAAAATGAAGAACGTACTCTTGTTTAACCTTCAAGGCACAGTCAATGTTTATTCCCTCGAGAGGGAAAAGTAGGGAAACAAATCCAGAGTCCTCTGTGTAGCAGCCTGTGACTGCTTGAGTAGGGTGGAATCGTTGGGGAGAGGCTAGCTGCGGGCGAGCATCAGGCCAGGGGTGCAGGCACAGCAAAACGACGTAGAGACTGACATTGACATTGGCCTAAAAGCAAGGTATGCTGGGATTACCTCAGTCCAAAACGGTCTGCCTGGAGACAGTCCCTTTGCAAGATTTGAGCTTAGACAATTGAAAACTAATGATGTACTAGGACACATTAGCATGTGCAAAAGGACATTTATACATTTCCTGAGAAATAAATCACCACTATATACATGGGACAGACATGCATCAGTAAAACAAAAGACTCGATGCATATTAGAAGCTGAAATTAGACATCTATGTAGCACACAAACACAAAGGGTCCACCAGTGAAACTCATTAACACCCATTGAAACCCATCAACTATGATGTGAAACTAATCAGACCTAAGCACTGAAAGGCCAAATCTTGCAAGATTCCGGAAGGTAGCCAGACAGGTATAAGAAACATATGCTAGCAGCATTCGAGAGAACCCGCCTCTCCAGCTTTGCCCAGAAGTACATCAGGACACAGCAGTGACAAGAGCAGTTTGCCTCAGACCAGAGCAAGAGAGAGAGACTGGAGAGTTCAACATACTGATGGAATCACGAGGTTCTGGGGTAGTATATGAATTTCTAAATGATCAATTAGCTAGAGAGAATTGTTAAAGTTGTAAAGCTTAAGACTTTTACTGTTTGGAATAAAGTTCAACTTGGTTATTTACTATTGGTTCGTGTGCGTAGTCCTTTTGCCTGATATATGCAGAGGTGTTTGAGTAAAATCCATTATGCACAATGCTGGTTGAGTGAGTCTGCAGGATATTAGAAATACACCGGACAACACCTGGATGACAAAAGAGATAGAGATTAAGATGAAGAAGAAAAAGTATGCTTATGATGGGTGTCAGGTGGCCAATACAATGGAGAACCAGGCTGAATATAAAAGTTTCAGGGGGTGGTGAAAAAGCAAATAAGAGAAGCAAAGAGGAATGATGAAAAGGGACTGGCAGCTAAGTTAAAATAAATTAGTTTAGAGTTGAGTTTAGTTTAGAGGAGATATGCGAGGCAAGTTTTTTACGTAGAGGGTGGTGAATGTCTGGAACGCACTGCCTGGGGAGGTGGTGGGAGCAGGTACGATAGCGGCATTAAAGGGGCAACATTTAAGGGGCAACTAGACGAATACATGAATAGGATGGGAATGAAAGGATACAGACTCTGTAAGTGCATACGGTTTTAGCTTAGGCAGGCATCATGATCGGTGCAGGCTTGGAGGGCTGAAGGGCCTGTTCCTGTGCTATACTTTTCTTTGTTCTTTGAAATCCCAAAGCCTCCCATTGGCATATAAATAGTTAAATGGAGGAATGGGACCAATTAGGGACCAAAAAGGGGATTTTCATATGGAGGTAGGGGGAATATCAAATTAATTTTTGTACCTGCCTTTACTAAGGAAGATGCTACCCAGGCCATGATGAAAGAGGGGATAATTAACACACTAGAAGGCTTTTAAATTGATAAGAAGGAAATATGAGATAGACTGACTGTAATTAAAAAATGATAAAGCCCCAGGATTGGATGGAATGAATCCAAGGATATTGAGGGAAGTGTGAGTGGGAATTGTGCTGGCACTGACAATAATGTTTCGGTCTTCCTTAGACTCAGGAATAGTTCCAGAGGGTTGCAGAATTGCAAATGTTACACCCTTGTTCAAACAAGAGTGTAAGGATAAGCCCAGCAACCACAGGCCAATCAGTTTAACCTCAGTGATAGGAAGCTTTTAGAAAATTGGGACAAAACTATTAGTCGCTTGGGCAAATGTGGGTTAATTAAGGAACCTTAATTAACCTTAATTAATCCAGGGTTGTGCAGTGCGATTCGGAATCGCTGATATTTTTGCAGGCAGAGTGCGTTGGGGGTGTCTAAAAGTCGGATCTGAAACACTCCGAGTTTCAAGTCTGCCCAGCACTTAGAATCAAAATGGTAAAATTGGGCCCTCTATCTCATTCCTGTACTCTGTCTTGTCATTGTTTGCGATCTGACCCACTACGGTGGTATCATCAGCAAACTTGAAAATCGAGTTGGAGGGGAATTTGGCCACACAGTCATAGGTGTATAAGGAGTATAGTAGGGGGCTGAGAACACAGCCTTGTGGGTGTGGTGAACCATAGATGGTTACCACTATGGGTACTTGTACATATGTTACTCTTGTTACTGTTGGGGTTAGGGTTGGGGTGTTCCACCTGTTAGCATTGTTCTGTGGTACACTCCGTTTGGCTCCGCCTTCTTACAGGAGTATAAAGGTCACTGCTACTTCCTAGTAGCCCTTAGTCTGGGATAGTATTGTTAAGCAGTATGCTCTATTCTTGTTGTGAATGAAAGCCTTTATTCCCGGGTACGTCCTAGCCTCCCGTGTGAATCAATCGCGCATCAGTGGGGCACTGGTGTTGAGGATGATCGTGGAGGAGGTGTTGTTGCCGTTCCTTACTGATTGTGGTCTGTGGATTAGGAGGTTCAGGATCCAGTCACAGAGGGAGGAGCCGAGCCCTGGGCCATAGAGTTTGGAGATGAGTTTCGTACGACTCTAAGGCTGCCAATGCTGCCCGTGGCTTCAGTGCCACTTTTCCTGCCCACTGCTGGCCTTTGCTGATTACTGAGAAAAACTCTCCCACTACTTCGGCCGTAGCTGGAGTATTGCATCCAGATCTGGCCACCACACTTTGGAAGCATGTGAAAGCTTCGGAGAGAGAGCAGAAAAGATTTATGAGAATGGGCCCAGGGATGAGGAACTTCAGTTACGGAGATGGATTGGAGAAGCTGGGATTGTTTTCCTTGGAGTAGAGAAGGCTGAGAGGGGATTTGATCGAGATATTCAAAATCATGAGGGGCCAGGACAAAGTAGATAGGGAGAAACCTTTCCCACTGGTAAAAGGGTCGAGAATGAGAAGGCACAGATTTAAGGTTATTGACAAAAGAAGCAAAAGTGAGAAAAAGATTTAACACACAGTAAGAGGTTGGGATCTCTAATGTACTGAGAGTGTGGTGGGTTCAATCAAGGCATTCAAAAGGGAAATAGCCTGTTATCTGAAAAGGAAGAATGTACAGGGTTATGGGGAGAAAGCAGGGAAATGGCATTGAGTGAATTGCAGACACAATGGGCTAAATGGCCTCCTTCTGCACTGTAACAATTCTGTGATTCTATAAACAATTTCAATATACATCTGAATACCATTAATATTAAAGATGACGTACAAACCTGAACACCAACTTCACAGAGCTTGCAGTTTTGCCCTTCAGTCAAGCTGCCTATCCTCTTCTGGAACCTATTACATTTCTTCTTGTCCAATATTGCTTTAAATTCTGCAGCGATAAGCTTCTCTACATGTCAGCCATTCTCCCAACACCGCTCTGCTTTCCCGGAGGTTAATACTGATGGCAGCTGGATTGATAATACAAATACTTAACTAATGCTACATTAACATAAATCAATTTCATAGCTTAATCATAGAAGTAATAAGAGGAGAGCAATCACAGAGAAATTCTTTGAATATAAACCTTAAATTGTGGCTGGATCCAATGTTGCTATGTGGCTAATTTTAAAGGTCAATTCAAAGATCTGAGTGCTCATTGAAAGTCTGTCCTGATGAGGAAAACACAACTGGATTGCATAGTAAGCTATAACTGAAACAGCAATCTTTTAAGATTAAAAAGTTTCTCACAGGTCTCAGAAAATATTCTCTGATCAGTCTGTACTCAGTCATGATGCCCAATAAACTCCGCGGCACGGTAGCACAGTGGTTAGCACTGCTGCTTCACAGCTCCAGGGACCTGAGTTTGATTCCCGGCTTGGGTCACTGTCTGTGTGGAGAATGAACGCCGCTCGACCATCACCAGGCAAGACTGTTCTCTTCCTGTGGGGGAGCACTTCAGCAGTCACGGGCATTCAGCCTTGGATCTCCAGGTAAGCGTTCTCCAAGGCGGCCTTCACGACACACGACAGCGCAGAGTCACTGAGCAGAAACTGATAGCCAAGTTCCGCACACATGAGGACGGTCTAAACCGGGATGTTGGATTTATGTCACATTATCAGTAACCCCCACAGCTTGACTCCTGGACTTGCACAATTTCACAAGCTGTTCTGTCTGGAGACAATACACATCTCTTTAACCTGTGTTGAATGCTCCCTCCACCCACATTGTCTGTGCATTTAAGACCTGGCTGGCTGTAGAGATTTGCATTCTAATCAGTATTCTGTAATTTGATTTCTGTGTCTGTGCCCTGTTTGAGAACAGAGACCACTCCATCTGACGAAGGAGCATTGCTCCGAAAGCTTATGGTATTTGCTACCAAATAAACCTGTTGGACTTTAACCTGGTGTTGTGAGACTTCTTACTGTGTGGAGTTTGCACATTCTCCTTGTGTCTGCGTGGGTTTCCTCCCACAGTCCAAAGATGTGCAGGTTAGGTTGATTGGCCATGCTAAAATTGCCCCTGAGATGCGTAGGTTAGAGGGATTAGCGGGTAAATGTGTAGGGATATGGGGGTGGGGCCTGAGTAGGATTGTGGTTGGTGCAGACTCGATGGGCCAGGTGGCCTCCTTCTGCACTGTAGGGTTTCTATGATTCTATGATTCCTGACCCATTCTCCCTGCTTGATCTAACTTGACAATCCGCCCTGCCCTAACCCAGAAAAATATGTGAACCTTAGCTCTTAATATTGAGCATGGCTGAATTGCAGAATTCTGAGACCCTTATTGTACGCACCATGAATGTAACCTCTAATGCATGAGTCTCCAAACATTTTTATTTTGTGGGCTGCTTGGGTTCCAATCGTAAAGACTTGAGGATCATGCACAAAGGTTAAATCATTGTTCCCAATAATCCATGTGCATTTTAGGCTACATTTAACCACAGGTCTTGATATTCTGATGTGCCAGTTATGATTGTTAGTAGAGCATTTTCACTTGAGTCAGAGGTTTGTGGATTCAACACCCACTCCAAGACTAGAGCACAAATCCATTCTCACACTCCAGTTTAGCACTGAGGGAGTGCTGCATTTTCAGAGGTAGCTTTCTTCAGATGTGATGTTGAAATATGTCTGCTGCCTCAGGTGTATTTTTTTGGACTCGGCCAGTGTTTTTTATTGTCCATTCCTAATCGACCTTGGGAAGGTGATGATGAGCTGCCTTCTTGAGCAGCCGGAGTGCATTTGGTGTAGGTACACCCACAGTGCAGTTAGGGAGGGAGCTTCAGGATTTTGACCCAACGACAATAATGGAACAGCGATATGGTTCTAAGTTGGGATGATGTGTGGCTTGGATAGGAACCTGCAGCTGGTGGTCTTCCTGTGCATTTGCTACCCTTGTCCTTTGAGGTGGTAGCGGTTGGGGACTTGGAAGGTGCTGTTGAAGGAACCTTGGTGAGTTGCTTGTTTGTGTGCAAACTGACTGTTGTGTTTGCTACATTACAATTACATTGTGTTGCTAATGTATTTATAGAATTATTTCAAAGGTGTTTTGGAATGTCCTGAGTCTCAAAGAGATTTTATAATTGAAAATTTGTTTAGTCACTCAAGAAAATAGTGGTAAGAGTCCTTACCAAACCTCCAGGCCCATGACGTTCAAACAGAAAGAAACACAAGTAATAAATATGTGAGCAAATAGCACTGGATTTCCAAGGACAATGTGCCACATAGAAATACCAGTAAATGAAATGAAGCCTCATGGAATAGGAGGGTCAGTGTCAGCTTGGATAAAAGATTAGCTTCATGATAGAAAACAATAACTATTATTATTGTCACAAGTAGGCTGACATTAACACTGCAATGAAGTCACTGTGAAAATCCCCTAGTCGCCACACTCCGGCTCTCTGTTCAGTTACACTGAGGGAGAATTTAGCATGGCCAATACACCTAACCAGCATGTCTTTGGACTGTGGGAGGAAACCAGAGCACCCGGAGGAAACCCACTCAGACACGGGGAGAACGTGCACATTCCGCACAGAGAGTGACCCAAGGCAGGAATCAAACCTGGGTTCCTGGCGCTGTGAGGCAACAGTGCTCACCACCGTGCCACCCCGATACAGGGCTGACAGGAGAACGGACACACTCAAAAGAGTCTGCTTGACCTCAGGTTTACTAAGGGTAGAAAGTAAGAGACCAACCAGGAGTGCATTGGAATAGTAAAGTCTCTTTATTCTTTCATAGGATGCGGGAATCACTGGCAAGGCCAGCATTTGTTGTCTCTTCCCTAATTGCCCTTGAGAAAGTGGTGATGAGATTTATAGAAGTGTAAAAGATTATGGCAAGTTTAGATAAGATGGACAAGGAAATGTGGTTTTCATTAGCTGATGGCACAAGGATTAGAGGACACCAATTTAAAATTTTGGTAAGAGCGACAGAGGGGAAGTGAGGAGGAACTTTCATCTGCTGCAGATGTGCACCTGGAATTCACTGCTTTCAACAGTGGTGGAAGCAGAGATGATGAATGATTTCAAAAGGAACTTGCATGGACACTCGGGGGGGGGGAATAAAATTGCAGAGCTACAGATAGAAAACTGGAGAATGAGACTGATTGGATTGCTCTGCAGACAACTGGCATGTGATCAATGGGCCAAATGGCCTCCTTTTGTGCCATTCTGACTCTATGACCATGAACTAGTGGACAGGATAGCCAGGCCTGTTGGGCTACATGTAAACCTATTTTGACACGCTGTTGCAATGTGTAATAATTCAAGAAACTGCACATTTTACTGTAAGAAGTCTCACAACACCAGGTTAAAGTCCAACAGGTTTATTTGGTAGCACAAGTTTTCGGAGCACTGCAGGTGGTGAAGGAGCAGTTCTCCTAAAGCTTGTGCTACCAAATAAACCTGTTGGACTTTAACCTGGTGTTGTGAGACTTCTTACTGTTGCCCACCCCAGTCCAACGCCGACATCTCCACACCATGGCACATTTTACTGAAATTGATTAATACTTAAATCTCATCACAAGTGGTGGCAGATTTTTACTGCTCAGCTCTTTCAATGCGAATGAGGCTGCCTTGCAAAGTATGAGATGCAGTCGCACAATTGGGAGCTTCTGATTTTTGTTATTAATGGCTTGCAGCAGCTGCATTGTGAATAACACTAGCACATTGAAAGAAACACGAAGTAGAACCTTATGTGGCTACAACGTGCTGTCCATGTGATGACATAACCAGCATACTGTGGAAATATTCGGGGGGTGTTCTCGACAGCAGGGGTAAGATGGATTATTTTTAAAAACCTGTTTTCGCTTCTCCCTCTGCACAACTCAGCACTTAGAAAGAGCAGAAGAAGGTCCTTCTGGTCAGGTGGACTTCACTGGACTCTGGAGAATAGGCAATTGTTTGAGTTATAGAGCCACACAGAAGCAAAAACAAAGTAAATGACAACCATATACAGAACACTTGGCTTGAAATTTATCTTTCAAATTAACATAGGAGAATGTCTGTTTGTTTTCAGAATTAAGAAACAAGATTGCAGGAACACTTGACTTTACAATGTGAAAATTGTAACAAGGTAATTTTGTTGATTTGCTCAATTTTTCTAAAAATAAGTTTAACCCAGCCCCATCCTCCTACTGCATTCTTGAAACAGGTTTTATTTTGCAAGTATCAGCACAGAAAAATACAGAGCTGGTCTGGGGTAAGGAAAAGGTTCCTTTTTCCCCTTCATTTTTTTTACCTTCCCATCTTTCCTGTATAGTATTTGAATATTGTTAATCGGACACTAGGTAGCCCCCTGATTGGAGTGAGTACGTTGGGATAATTACACTTGTGTTGCTTTAATTATTCTTTGTCAGGACTGTTCTGGAATGGAGATTAATAGAAGCAGTTAGTTGCTCCCAATAACGTAAGAAGTGTTTATTTGTACATAACACGCTGGCACAGTTGTTAGCACTGCTGCCTCTCAGCGCCAGGTACCCGGGTTCGATTCCCGGTTTGGGTCACTCTCTGTGTGAAGCCTGCATGTTCTCCCCGTATCTGCATGAGTTTCCTCCAAGTGCTCCAGTTCCTCCCACTGTCCAAAAGTTGTGCTGGTTGGGTGCATTGGCTATGCTAAATTCTCCCTCAGTGTACCTGAACAGGCGCCGGAGTGTTGGGACGAGGGGATTTACACAGTATCTTCATTGCAGTGTTAATGCAAACCTAGTTGTGACACTAATAAATGACCTTTAAAGTTTAACAGTGGCAAAAAGGAGAATGGAAAGTGCATTGTTAGAATGATAATTGCATCAAAATTTGGTTGCATGAGTGTTGCAGAATGAAATCTGCGCAATCCTGTTGCGGGTTGTATCAGATGTCTTTTTGAATAGGCCATAGGTGTGAACACTGGGGCCACGATTTTACCATCTCGTTGGGCGGAGTGAGCCAGTAAATTCACGTGTGAGCCGAGAAATCAGTATCGGGCCCAACGGGGCCTGTGGCCTTCGAAGTGCCTATCCCTTCAACCCTCCTGATCTGGGCATCCTGGTGGGAGGAAGGAGAGTGTGCCAGATAAGGGGACAAATGTGCATTGTGCCAAAGAAGCTGCAAAACTGGGATAGAACCTCCGCATATTCAGGCCATAGAGGAAAATGAGTGGAAGAAACGCACAGCCAGAAGGCAGGGACAATGCCAGGAGCTTGAGGCAGTGCACCATGTAACAGGCAGGAGGAGGAGGAGGAGGAGGAGGAGGACAATAAGGTTTTAACCCCGAGATTAAGGTCTACTGAGATCACATCTGGATATGACAGAAAGCTAGTGCAGAAAAAGGTTCTGATTAACATGAGAATAGTTTACAGAGATGTGTGCCATGGGGGTGCAACAAGATTTGGCACCAGTCTGCAGATCCACTTGCCCTGCCAGTGGCATTAAAGGTCAGGGTGGCTCTGAATTTTAATTTTGGCAGCTCTTTCCAAGGGTTAGCCACAGACCTCCTTGGCATATCACAGTCAATTGCTGAAAGGTGCATCGAGGCAGTCACCCAATCTAAACGTGTGCAACATCCCTCTGACGTGCTAGTATCTGTGTTGATGGAGTGTGGACTAGTCAGATACAATGCTGCCTTCATCTCTTCCTCTTTTTAATGCCCAAGGGATGACTAGGCCTGGGTGGGGTGGGTAAGTGAGCAAATACAGCTGAGACCTGCGTGGGACACAAAAGTGAGAAAAAAAGCACATTGTGAGAATACACTGGGATATATGCTTTGCCTTGACCTCTAACCCATAATTGTGATTCCTTTATTATGCAACCCGACCTTTGTCTTTCACACTGTCACTTATACCAGCATTCCCTTCTGCTTAGTGAACTAACAGCCATTTTGAGAGTTAAGTGTACCCCATAGTTGCTATTTTTTTAAGAATGTGTTAACTAGCCTCATTCTTGCGGTTGAGGATTTTTGTGTAATTCTGAGGGCACCAATGGGCGCCTGAATATTTTTAACTAATCAGTAGAAGGTCCTCTGATGGGATTAGTCATTCCATGTTTAGTCAGACGTAACACCTGAAGCCAATGACTTTTGCCAGGTTACAGTTCCATTGTTTCAGGATGCAATTCAGTACATCTATCCAAGTAGTTATTCTTCCTGCTTGAACTTAGTCTATTAGTGGAGGAATGCTTTCAAAGCAACTGGTCATTTTTTAAATTCGGTCATGGGGTTTGGGCATTGCTGGCTGAGCCAGCATTTATTGCCCATGAACTGAGTGGTTTGCTGGACCATTTCAGAGGGCAGTTAAGAGTCAACCACATTGCTATGGATCTGGAGTCACATGTAGGCTAGACCAGGTAAAGGGCGGCAGATTTTTTTCCCCTAAAGGACATTAATGAACCAGATGGATTTTTATGACAATGATTTTTATATGGTTGTAATTAGACTTTTAATTCCAGATTTTTATTGAATTCAAATTTCAACATCTGCCATGGCAGGATTCGAACCCAGGTTCCCAGGGTGTTACCCTGGGTCTGTGGATTTGCAGTCCAGTGACAATATCATTACACCCTTGCCTCCCCTAAAAAGAGGATTGAAGAGGACAAATTGTCATTGGTGCTTTTTATCTCGTTCTAATTTATTTCCAATCAGGGTAATTTAATACTTCACAATCAACACGTCTCACATAAATATCTGAGGAGGTTCTCCTGTCCATCCTTTTTACTGCCAATGCAAAAGCTTCGAAAACACTGAAAAGTGACATAAGCATGGTGTACGGGTGGGAAAACCTCCTTGGAAACTCAGTCCATTATTTTCCTTATCTGGAAGGAAATCATAGCATCATAGAGTCCCTACAGTGCAGAAGGAGGCCATTCGGCTCATCGAGCCTGCACTGGCAACAGTCTGACCCAGGCCCTAGCCCCTTAACCCTCCTCCTCCCCACTCGCCCCTGCCGTATTTACCCTACTAATTCCCCTGACACTGAGAGGCAATTTAGCCTGGCCAGTCAACCCAACCCGCACACCTTTGGACTAAATTGTTCTTCCGAACGCAAAGTAAATGAAAAGACTGGAAAGGCTCAGCAAATCAGGCAGCATCTGCAGAAAGAATTGGCTACAAGCACTCCCTCAGAATGCTGGCTTGTTCATTCCTGGCATTTTCCATTCTTGTTTGAGATTTCCAGCATCTACATTATTTCGCTTTTTGTTCCCCACTGAAAAATCAGCTTAACGGCTTGATTAACTCTAAGCCTTTCACCCTGCGTGTTAGCTTGCACAGCTTAAAGTAGCACAGTCAATTTTATTCAGAGTAGCGACATCTCTTGCATCTCCCTCAATTGTAAAATGCAGGCAATCACTTTTTGAACTGAATTAGCTAAACAAGATTTCTAAATGCATTCCCTGTCAGAAAGACTCCATCATTCAGAAGTGTAGATATCAGCAAACCAGATGTACTCTTAAAAACCCCAACATTCAGATATCTTCAAGTCCAGCCGTTCATTTCAGTCAGACAGATGTTTCATTTAATACTCCTCGTGTTAAAGATCAGGATTATGCTTTTTCAAAACTGACATGTTACTAATGTCACTTTTTACTATAAGCCAGATGGTGAATAAGCCACGACTATGGCTCTATTTATATTTTGAAACAAATGGCATTTTTGTCAGGACTTAGGATGCTAATTTATTACATTTAAATAAACATTAGATGATTAATAAAGTTGATTGAGCTCGACTTGAATTAAAGGTCTCCAGGATTAAGTGTTTAACTGTGCATTTCAACTTGACTAAAATAAAACATGTCTTCACTTTACTGTATAAAGTTTATATCTGCATAGAACAAGTATCTGTTTCCAGTGTTCGGTCTGACACATTATCATTCCTGTTCTTAGGAAGGCTGGAGTCACTTGTGGCACATACCATTGATTGGCCAAATTCATGCTGGAAAAGCATTTAAAATAATATAATGAAAACAAAAAGTGCTGGAAATATTCTAGTTCCTTAATGAAAAGGGATAGCTTAATTAAAACATTAAGTTGGCAACCTTTGTTGGTGCTGCTAAGAAAATTGGAGTCAGCCCGTTATAATGCTAAACAAAACAAAGGAAGGAGGACCAAAGGTAAAATAAGACTAAAGTACTATTGATACAATAGTTGTTTCAAATCGCCATTATTTGCAGTTAGTTTTTTCTAAACTGAAGCTCATTGCAAAGAACTAACTGCTTCTGAAAGGTAATCCAATTAGTTGAATTGGTGATGCACAGTTATCTAATATGAGTCGAAGCTAAAGCCATCAAGTCTAGCCATCTCTAGAAGAGATCCAACACTTTGTTGTATTAGGATTTTAGCACAAAATGTATCTCTGTCATGGTGTAATGCAGATGCAAAACAATTATGATGGCACGGTGGCACAGTGGTTAGTACTGCAGCCCCACAACACCAGGGACACGGGTTTGATTCCCGACTTGAGTCACTGTCTGCGTGGAGTTTGCACGTTCTCCCCGGTGTCTATGTGGGTTTCCTCCAGGCGCTCCGGTTTCCTCCCACAGTCCAAAGATGTGTAGATTAGTTGGATTAGCCATGATAAATGCGTGGGGATATGGGATTGAGTGAGGTCTGAGTGGGTGCTCTTTTGGAGAGACGGTGCAGACTCAATGGACTGGACTAGGCATTCTATGGAGAGAGAATGTAGCTGCTCGATTGCCAATAAAGCTCATTTCACTCTGCCAGCAAAACTAATAGACTTGCATTCCTGATTCATTCAATCACATTACTGGAGACCTAACACATTTCACAGGCACATGCACATGCACAATATTGACTGCGGTAGCATATGAACACAAAAACTCAGAGAAATAAAGAGGCCATCTGGCCTATTGAATCTCAATACTCTAATATTCTATTTTATTATCATAGCATCTAATTGATTCTAAATAACACCAATGATGCTAAAGGAATGGGAATTCTTAAGAAAGTCTATCTTTAACGCGTCATTATTAAAAGTCAATATCACCTCTACGATGGAACTGTGTAAACTTGTTTGGTAGACTACAGACAGATTCCATTTCCTGCCTTTTGTGTCAGGAACTGGTTCAGGCATTTGTATGACTCTGACTTATTTCACGTGAGAATTTTATTCCAGAGAGATTGAGATATCAATCTTCTACAAGGAAGGTTGGAGTAACATTACAAACACACTACATTTAAGGGTGGCACGGTGGCACAGTGGTTAGTATTGCTGCCTCACAGCGTCAGGGACCTGGGTTCAATTCTGGCCTTGGATGACTGTCTGCATAGGTTTCCTCCGTGTGCTCTGATTTCCTTCCACAGTCCAAAGGTGTGCGGGTGAGGTGAATTGGCCATGCTAAATTGCCCTTTGTGCCAGGGGGATTAGCAGGGTAAATGCATGGGTTTACGGGGATAGGGCGGCATAGTGGTTAGCACTGTTGCCTCACAGAGCCAGGGACCCAAGTTCAATTCCCGCCTTGGGTGAATGTCTGTGTGGAGTTTGCACATTCTCCCAGTGTCTGCGTGGGTTTCCTCCTACAGTCCAAAGATGTGCAGGTTAGGTGGATTGGCCATGCTAAATTGCCCCTTAGTATCCCAGAATGTGTAGGTTAGATGGATTAGCCATGGGAAATGTGTGGGGTTACAGGGACAGGGCGGGAGAGAGGGCCTGGGTAAGATACTCTGTCAAAAGTGTTGGTGTAGACTCGATGGACCAAATGGCCTCCTTCAGCACTGTAGGAATTCTATGATTCTATTTTTCAGACCTTAGTATTATATTGAATTACAAAGGGGGAGTTTTATTAGACAAGAGAAGTGAGTTTGGGTGTGTGTCGGAGTTAATTCCCCTAAAAATGACATTTGGTTGGGAACCTAACACAACACAGCCATCTTCTGGGCTTTGCTGGGGTGGGACAGAAGGCGATTAAACCCCCATGAAGACATTGGATAAATAAATAAAATATTCAAATACATCATGAAGAATTGTTTCAAACCTCAATTCTGGATTTAACAGCCAAGGCATCTGTTTCCTGTGCTGTCAGCAACTTGCCAGGATCACCAAGGCAAGTGCAAAGTGGGGAGTTCTTCTTTAATAAAACTGACAAGCTGGGAAAACTTTGGTGAAATTGAAGAACTCCAGCCATGGCCATTGAGAGCCTGCTGTCCAAAACATTTTTTCATACAAGGAGTTCTATCGCTGCTTGAGAAGTGATTGCCAACTTCTTGGAAGACACTTCAACTATCTCACACTTTACTCACCTTCTGCTGCACTTCCCTACTGCCAGTCTTCAACGTGGCATGTAAGCAGTTTATGCAGCTCCATCTTACATTTCTGATGAGGGACAAATTTAATCGAAGAAGCCAAAGACCAGGGTCGGAATTCTCTGATGTCACATACTTAGTAAGAAGTCTCACAACACCAGGTTAAAGTCCAACAGGTTTATTTGGTAGCAAATACATTACTGGAGGTACATACATTTGGTAGCAAATACATTACATTACTAAATACATTTACCGCTTCGAAAGCTAGTGGCGTTTGCTACCAAATAAACCTGTTGGACTTTAACCTGGTGTTGTGAGACTTCTTACTGTGTTTACCCCAGTCCAACGCCGGCATCTCCACATCATGACTGTCATATACTTAGCCAAATCTCCCTTCACAGCAGTGGGATCGGAGAATCCCAGCCGCGGATGAGGTAGGAGAATCCCGGCCCAGGTAAAGGAATCGATTCATTCATAAATGATCCCTACAATTTGTCTGACAATTGTGACTATGGAATATTAAAGGACAGCTTGACTAGAGATAGAATAGTGGTGGCTGTTTTAGAAGAAACTGTGTCAGACCTTCTATAATCTTGAGAAGATTTGACACTGAGTAAAACTATGCAACTCGCTCGGAGTGTGGAAACAAAATCGAGTCCTTGTAAGGGATGAGAAAGAAATCCCGCAGGAAGGACAACCACCATTTTACAATATCCCCACTGTGGCAGGAAGAAAGTTCACAGGCATTCACATGTCTCACCTAAACCACACAATGTGTGACGAGGTTGGTCATTTTAAAACAGTGGGCGGAATCTTGCCCCGTTGCCACTGCAAGTGAAGACAGTGAATTTGGCGCTCGGCCAATTCTCCACTCACTGCAGCGGGACCAGAGAATCCCGCAGGCGTGGACGGCTGGAAGATTCCACCCATGATGTCTTTCAAAAAAACAAAATTAAAAGTCTTTTCAAAAAAGCTCGATACAAGAGATAAGGAACTTGAAACCCATGATATCACCTTTCTCAGGGAAATAAAAGAAAATAAAAGTGAATTCTAGAGGCTAACAGTGAAGTCAACGGACATCATATAGGATTTGAATTAGACACAGCAGCTGAAGTTTCAGTTTTATCTGATAGAGTTCAATGGTTACAAAAATTATTCTGCAACATTCATCAATCCAACTCCAAGTCCAGGAGGAATCAAGTTAAATGTCGCAGGTCGGCATGAGGCAACATTAAAATGCAAGGATAGAAAAGTATCTGAGACACAGAACCAGGAATGCCCATTGTTGAGCAGAAAAGCCTATAGAGACTAAATCCTAACCCTTAAAATTAATGAAGTCAATGAACAAATAGAAGGCAATTGATTTAGAAAAGAATTTCCAATACTCTTCAGAGACGTGGTAACAGTGGAAACTGCAGATCACATCATGCTCAAGACAGATGCAAAACCCATTTGTCTATTTACACTGAGAGAGGTTCCACGCCTACTTCTAAAATTTGAGGCGATGATTCAAAAAGGGGTGTTTATTTCGCCAGCTATTAAACCAAGTAAATGATTCTCTGGTATGGTATCAGTTCCAAAAGCAATTGGTTCCATCCAAATCTGCATTGACCTGATGGAACTGAACAAGCTGGTGGAATGAGAAATACATTCAATGGTGTCAGTAAACAGGACCCTGGCCAAAGATGTGAAGAGTACAATCTTTACCAAGCTCAATGCAGACACTGGATTGCTGTATCAGGAGTCAAAACTTCTAATCGCCTTCATAAAACCCTTTGGTCATAACCGTCCTAATTGCCTGCCATTTGGCATCCCACCAATGCTGGAGATTTTCCAAAGGACCATGTCCAACATACTAGAAGACATGGAAAGTGTCATATGCCATGTGGATGACATTTTAATCCATGGCTCATCAAAGGAAGAACATGACAAAATAGTCAGAGAAGTAATAAGAACACTGCAAGTTCTGGCTTAACGCTCAACTAGAAATGTGATTTTTCCAAACCCACAATGAAATTCCTTTTATACAGGAAACAGGAATCACCCCAGACACGCAGTGGACAAAAGCCATTAGAAAATTCCCACCATCCAGGAATTTCACCAAACTACAAATGCTTTTGGGTACAGTCAACTAACTGGAAAAATTCATACCTCATTTAACTCAAAGTAATGAACTTCTAAGACAACTTTTGTGACAAGACCAGGTGTGGTGTTGGATTACGCTGCAACAACAACTGAATGAATCAAAACACTGTTGATATCTTTGGAGATCTTGGCTCACTTTGATCCTGAACTTTGAGCAATGGGTCAGGGAGCAGTGTTGTTCCAGATCCAGAGTAATGGAACAAGAAGACCCCTGTCTATTATGCATCAAGGTTTTTAACTGAGGCAGAACGGTGCTATGCTGTCATAGAGAAAGAAGCCCTCACAGTGAATTGGGAAAGGGAAAACATTTTTGATCATGTTTTGGGCCCACAATTCAAGATTAAAATTGATCACAAAGTGCTAGGAACTTTGCAAAACACCAAGGAAATCCCAATCCAGCAATTCAGATTGAAGTTCACGCAATGCAATGCTAAGCGGAGCATGTGCAGGGTAAATATGAAACTATGGCCGACACTGACACGGATACCCAACAACTACCCAGAACAAGAAAATAAAACTTTAATCCAGGAGGTCAAGGCCTTCACAACCTTAATCATTCAATATTTACCAGCAACAGAAAGGCGGCTGCAAGAATTTTGAGGGCTCAGAAGGGAGTTGAAGATTCATCCCTATAGCCATGCTGATGGCAACAGCATATTCTGAATAACTTTAACCTGAGGCATTACTTTGAACAAAGTTGTCACGTCAGCATCCTAAACGATCTTTTGTTCTTTAATCAGAGACTGGTAGTGCCATGAGCTCCCTGCCTGGAAGTGCTCCAGAAGGTTCATCAAGGATATTTTAGTGTTACCAAGTGTCAGGCCAGGGCACAGCAGTCAATATAGGTGTGGGGTATCTCATGCTCAATCAAAGACATGCAGCTAAACATTACGAGGTGGGGGGCGGACGTCTCACCCATTTCTCCCCCCACTGCCGAAAGCAAAGTCTCCATGCTAGCCCGCCCCACATGGACTGCAGCAGGCTAAATGAGGGCAGAATGGGACAAACGCCTCTCATTGGGGAGGAGGTCTCCTCCTCCAGAGCTTTTGCCAATATGATGGCTGGCAAATCCACCAGCCCCGCAGTGCTTGTAGGACCAATGCTGGGACTGAAAGAGGAGGAGGAAAACCATGGATCCCAAGTTCAGGATCTTGGGCAGGGAGGATTTGGGGAGGTCAGGCTGAGGGTGGGGGAGTTTAAGACAGCAGGCGGGAATGAGGGAAAGGAGTTTTATCTTAGTCAGTTCACCCTGTGATTAGCAAAGGGCAGCCCCGAAGATAGACTCCCCACTTCCTTCCCGCCGTTTGAACAGATTCTTGCCCATCCCAAATGCTTTATGGCATGGGCAGCATATTATCAGGATCATTTGACTTTGTAACAAGCCTAATTGACCCTTGATTGTTAATTTAAATATGGCGGTTGCGCTGCTGATTTTGGCACCCTCCCACTCCTTGTATTATGAGGGTGAGACTGGAGGCATGTCCAAAGGTGGTAGAGTGGGCACCTGCCCTATTTTATCTGCCCCCTGCCCCCCCAACACCCACTCCCACCCTCCTCACCTTGTCAGAAACATGTCCAGCGGTAGCATGTAAAATGCAATCCATTGTTTCCTTCTGAATCACTTGCACCATTCAGAGACATCTTGGATGGACATATTCAAATTCATAAGGAAAATATTTCTCATTGTTGTGGATTATTAGTCCAGCTGGATGGAGGTCCAAAAGTTACATGATCTCATCGCTGAAGCCATTATAGCCTCTATGAAGAGGATCTTTCCACACGTAGCATTCTGGACGTTGTCGTCTCTGATACTGGGCCACAATTCACCAATGAGTGTTTCCAACACTTTGCATATGGTTTTGCCCATATCACACATTTGCTGAATCACTTTGGGGAGATGTGGAGTAAAGGTTTAGCTCTAACATTACTCTAATAATAGCTACTGAGCATGTGCATAAGGAACTATATCAGAATCATGTCACTCAACGAGAAATGAGTGAGAAGAACCTAAAAGAGGAGCAGTCTCTCTGGCCTGATGTTCTGTAATCTTCCATATAGTTAGTTATGTAAGTAAAAGCACTTTTAAGGAAAGATCTTTGCCTCCAGCCAGAACATTTACTAGAGTAAGACACTCAACATCTTCTGAAACGACCCAACAATAACAGATTCTCCTTAGTCGCATGCCTCTCAGGCAGAAGGGATGCACCACAAGATTCAAATGAAAGGAGCTGACACAGGCTCTACAGGCAAAGAATCAGCTCCCTCAACGTATTGAACACCAATGCCTCAAGAAACTCTGCCTCACAGGGAAGGTCATTGCTCTCATCTGCAGCCTCCTGGAACAAGACCTCTTTCTCTGTCGAACAGGCATTGCCAGTCACTGGGGATAGATTTTTTGTTTTCACCACCTGAAAATCGGCAATAATCCGATGAAGCCCCTCACTCCCAATCCTTCATGATAGCATTCCAGTGATTTCAACTGAACAGAAATGAGGTGGGTTCTATAAAGGGCTAATGATCCTCTTCACCAGATCACGATCCAGTGATGTTGAAAGTTTGACCTTGTTTCATTGATGTCAGCTGTCTTCTCTTTGCCCAAGTCATAACTTTTCATGTGAAAGTTCAGACAGTGAGTATCAACAGGTTATTCACCCATAAGGAACTCCTACAACAATGTCCTGGGACCAAGATGATTGAACTCCAACAACTGCACCATCTTCTTTTGTGCCAGGCATGACTCCAACCAATGGAGATTTACACTTGATCCCTATTGACCCCAGTTTTGCTCTTTGATGCGACATTTGGCCAAGTGCTGCCTTAATGCCAAGGGCAGTCACTCTCACCTCGCCTCTTGAGTTCAGTTCTTTTGTCCATGTTTGGCTTCAGGCTGTAATAAGGTCTGGAGCTGAGTGCCCCTGTCAGAACCCAATCTGAGGTTTAGTAAGCAGGTTATTGTTGTGCTGCTTGATGGCACTGAAAACAACCCTTTCCATCGCTCAGCTGATGATCGAGAGTCGACTGATGTGACGGTAATTGGCCGGGTTTGATTAGTCCTATTTGTATACGAGGCATACCTGGATGACTTTCCACATTACAGACAAGAAAGCGCTTCTGAAGCATAGTCAATGTTGCAGCTGTACTGAACAGCTTGGCTCGGGGTGCAGCTAGTTCTGGAGCACAAATCTTTAGTACCATTGCTGGAATATTGTCAGGGCTTTGTGGTATCCAATGCCTTCGGCCATTTCTTGACAGCACATGGAGTGAATCGAATTGGCTGAAGGTTGGTATCTGTGATGCTGAGCACATCAGGAGGAGGCTGAGATGGGTTATCCACTTGGCACTTCTGGCTGAAGATTGTTGCAAATGTTGTGAGTATGTGTAGGAGAGGTTTTTTTTGCAGAAGGATAGGAGGAAAGGATTAAGGAGGATAGGATTAGGGAAGATAGGAGGGCAGTGGGCTCTAGGAGAATGCAAGGCGAGTTGATATGTAAATTGAGATCACTGAATATAGGGGCGTCATCAATACTAGTTAGAAACTTGATGGTTGATAGAAAAGAAGTAATTTATGGGAATGGTAAGAGAAGTGAAACAAGATGAGGGGTTTAAAAAAGGGGAAAAAAAAGACTTGCATTTATATAACACTTTTCCCAAGCACTGGACATTTCAAACATCATCACAGACAAGAAAGCTGATGCGCGATAAATCACACGGGAGGCAGGATGTACCCGGGAAATAAAGGCTTTTATTGCCAACAATAACGGAGCTACTATATACAATATACAATCCCAGACTAAAGGGTCACCAGGCAGAGCAGTGACCTTTATACCTCTCCCAGGACGCGGAGCCAACTGGGGTGTACCATAGGACTATATTAACAGATAGAACAGCCCAACCCTAACCCCAACAGTAACATATCTACAGACTCATAGTACTGGCCAGACCACGGCTCAGCACTCCTGATGGTAACCAACAATGGTTCACCACATTCACCCCTCCTTTGAAAACAAAGGCCGGCGGGGTACAAAACACAGAACAACTGTTCATCTGTCTATAAGTTCAAACGGTTTGGGGGACCGCACCGTCGCTGTGACCTCCTCAACACCGGCGATGACGCCGGTTCAGGCAATCGCGGTGACCTTCTCTCCAAGGCGGTGTCCAGTGACTCCTCCAGTTCCTCACGGGCCGGTTGACCACGAGGTGGTGACAATCCGCTGGACTCGGGCACGCCTCGAAGTGGCGACAGTCTCCTGGACTCAGGCAAGCTGTACACGGGAGTAAGAGGGTTAAGTGGTGGTCCCGATACTGCCCGCGCCGTGTCAGGAGGGGAGATAATGGTCGGGGGGTCCCTAACTGGGGGTGTGGGAGTGACAGGCGTTTCCAAGCCCCCTGCTGGCGCCATATCTCGAATCGAGACCGTGTCCTCTTGCCCGTCAGGATATGCCACATAGGCAAAATGAGGGTTGGCGTGGAGGAGATGGACCTGTTCAACCAAAGGGTCGGACTTGCGGGTCCTAACATGCCGCCACAGGAGGACAGGTCCTGAGTACGTCAACCAAGATAGTAATGAGGTCCCAGAGGAAGACTTCCTAGGGAATGAAAACATTCTCTCATGAGGAGTAGCGTTGGTTGCCGTACACAGGAGTGAGCGTATGGAGTGGAGCGCATCAGGGAGTACCTCTTGCCAACGGGAGACTGGAAGACCTTTAGACCTCAACGCCAGTAAGACAGCCTTCCAGACTGTAGCATTCTCTCGTTCAACCTGTCCGTTACCCCTTGGGTTGTAGCTCGTGGTTCTACTAGAGGCAATCCCATATGAGAGCAGGTATTGCCTCAAGTCGTTGCTCATGAGCGACGAGCCCTATCGCTATGGATATAACAGCGGTTACCGAACAGGGTGAAAAGATCCCGTAATGCTTTGATAACCGTGGCAGCGGTCATATCAGAGCAGGGAATGACAAAAGGGAATCGTGAGTACTCATCAATCACATTGAGGAAGTACACGTTCCGATCTGTCGAGGGAAGGGGACCCTTGAAGTCCACACTCAGTCTTTCAAAAGGACGAGTGGCCTTAATGAGGTGTGCCCTGTCAGGTCGGTAGAAGTGCGGTTTGCATTCCGCGCATACCTGGCAGCTTCTGGTTATGGACCTGACATCCTCCACCGAGTAGGGTAGATACCGGGCCTTTATGAAGTGGAAGAGCCGAGTGACCCCCGGATGGCAGAGGTCATTGTGGAGAGCCTGTAATCGATTCTCCTGCACATGAGCGCATGTTCCATGCCACAGGGCGTCCGAGGGCTCGTTGAGCTTCCCTTGACGGTACATGATATCATAATTGTAGGTGGAGAGTTCGATTCTCCACCTCAAGATTTTATCATTCTTGATCTTACCCTGTAACGTGTTGTTGAACATGAACGCCACGGACCGCTGGTCCGTGAGCAGAGTGAACCGTTTTCCTGCCAAGTAATGGCGCCAATGCCGAACGGCCTCGACAATGGCCTGGGCCTCCTTTTCCACTGCCAAATGCCGAATTTCAGGGCCTTGGAGGGTGCAAGAGAAAAAGGCGACGGGCCTGCCCGCCTGGTTAAGTGTGGCGGCCAGGGCAAAATCAGATGCATCACTCTCCACCTGGAAGGGGATGGACTCATCAATAGCGTGCATCGTGGCTTTCGCGATGTCGGCTTTTATTCCTGCAAAGGCTAAGTGAGCCTCTGTTGTTAGGGGAAAGGAGGTAGACTTGATGAGCGGACGGGCTTTGTCCGCGTAATTGGGAATCCACTGTGCATAGTATGAGAAGAAGCCTAAACATCTTCTCAATGCTTTGATGCTAGTGGGCAGGGGGAGTTCGAGGAGGGGACGCATACGGTCTGGATCAGGGCCAAGGACCCCGTTTTCCACCACGTATCCGAGGATAGCTAGGCGGCGCGTGCGAAATACACACTTCTCCCTGTTGTAGGTCAGATTCAGGCGAGATGCAGTGCGTAAGAATCTAAGAAGGTTGGCATCGTGGTCCTGCTGGTCATGGCCGCAGATGGTGACGTTATCCAGGTACGGGAAGGTAGCCCGCAGCCCGTTCTGGTCCACCATTCGGTCCATAGCACGCTGGAAGACCGAGACCCCATTCGTGACACCAAAGGGAACCCTTAAAAAATGGTACAGGCGACCATCCGCCTCAAAGGCCATGTATTGTCGGTCCTCTGGGCGAATGGGGAGCTGGTGGTAAGCAGATTTTAAGTCGATGGTGGAGAACACCCGGTACTGCGCAATCTGATTGACCATGTCAGATATGCGCGGGAGGGGATACGCATCCAGCTGCGTGTATCTGTTAATGGTCTGACTATAGTCTATGACCATCCGGGGTTTGTTCCCATTCTTAACCACCACGACTTGCGCTCTCCAAGGACTAGCGCTAGGTTGGATGATCCCTTCCTTGAGGAGCCGCTGAACTTCAGATCGAATGAAGATCCGATCCTCAGCGCTGTAACGCCTGCTCTTTGTTGCGATGGGCTTGCAGCCTGGCACGAGATTCTGGAATAGGGAGGGTGTGGTAATCCTGAGCGTCGAGAGACTACATGTGGAACGCGTTGGGCAATTTAGAGGCTGCGGATCTCCCACTGAAAGCGGAGGGAGTGGCCCATCGTACTGCAGGGTTACACTCTTCAGGTGGACCATAAAGTCTAGTCCTAGGAGTATCGGAGCGCAAAGGTGCGGTAACACAAGGAGCCTGAAGTTCTCGTAAACCGTGCCCTGCACCGTCAGGTTGACCACGCAGCTCCCTAGCATGGTGACAGACCGGGACCTTGACGCCATCAAAATTGTCTGCTTGACAGTCCAAATCTGGAGACCACACCGCTTCACGGTGTCGGGGTGAATGAAACTCTCCGTGCTCCCGCTGTCAAACAAACAATAAACCTGGCGTCCGTTTACCTGTATGTCCATCATGGACTTGTCGAGTCTGTGAGGCTTGGCCTGGTCCAGGATGATTGACGCCACCGTTGGTTCGTGGGTGCAACTGCAGGCAGCTGAGATGGTTGATGACGGCCCCTGCTGGTCATTCGCGGTCGGTGCCGACCAAAATGGCTGCCCCCATAGGTCGCACGTGGACGATGGCGCCAAAACCTGCGGCCCCTGCAGGTCGCACGTGTCTTGCGACTCCGTCGTTAGGAATGGCGACGTCCTGGAATCGCACGTGGTGGAAGACCTCGAAGACGCAGAAGACAAGGAGGCCGGCTCCGGTGAGTCACACGCCGCGCTGCTGTGTTTGGAGAGAGGTTTGGTCTGGCATACTTTGGAATAATGTCCCTTCTTGCCACAGGCGGAGCACAATACCGCTTTAGCTGGACATCGCTGCCGAGGGTGTTTCACCCCCCCACAGAAGTAACACTGCGGGCCACCTGGAGCTGCTGCCGTCGTCAGGTCCGAGGCTGGAAACGCAATCGTGCAGTTTTTCGATCCCGCTGAATAAAGTGGAGTCTGCTGCTGCACCTGCCACAATGTCCCCACGCGGTCGTCGGGGTACATCTCCAGACTTTTGGAGGCCGTTTCTAGAGCGTCAGCTAACTCTACGGTTTTAGCGAGGTCAAGGTTACCTTGCTCCAGCAGCCGAAGGCGGATGTACGACGAGCTGATTCCCGCCACGAACGCATCTTGAACTAAGTCCCTCATGTACTGGGCTGCCGACACTGGCTTGCAGTTGCAGGCTCTGGCTAGCTGCTGAAGTTCACACACGTACTGTTCCGTCGTTTCGCCGGGCTGCCGCCGTCGAGTGGCTAGAAGGTGTCGAGCATGGATCTCATTCGGCGGTTTGTTGTATCGCTTTTTGAGAAGCTCGAGGGCCCCTTTGTAGTCTGGGGCCTCACGGATCGCTAAGTATACAGCGTCGCTTACCCTCGCGTGGAGGACCCGGAGTCTGTCGGCGTCGTTGTTGACCGCTGTGGAGGCGTCGAGGTAATCTTGGAAACACTTCAACCAGTGGTCGAAAGTGTTCGATGCTCCCGCCGCACATGGGTCCAACGTAAGCCGTTCGGGTTTCAGCATTTGCTCCATGGTCTTCTTTTGTTGTTTTTTTTTCTCAAAAAAAATTTTACTTGTTGGCAATAAAATTGATGCACGATAAATCACACGGGAGGCAGGATGTACCCGGGAAATAAAGGCTTTTATTGCCAACAATAACGGAGCTACTATATACAATATACAATCCCAGACTAAAGGGTCACCAGGCAGAGCAGTGACCTTTATACCTCTCCCAGGAGGTGGAGCCAACTGGGGTGTACCATAGGACTATATTAACAGGTAGAACAGCCCAACCCTAACCCCAACAGTAACATATCTACAGACTCATAGTACTGGCCAGACCATGGCTCAGCACTCCTGGTGGTAACCAACAATGGTTCACCACAAAAGCACTGTTGTAATGTAGAAAATTCAGCAGCTAATTTGTTTACACCAAAATGCTACATAAAGCTATTTAATTTTGGCCGGATAATCTGTTTTTGTGATACTGTTTGAGGGATAGACATTGGTAGGATACAGGGGATAACTCCCCTGCTCTTCTTCGAAATAGTGTCATGGGATCATTTATATCCACCCGAGCACGCAGATTTGGCCTCAGTTCCATGTTCCATCTGCAAAAAGGCACCACCAGCAGTCCAGCACTACCTCAGTACTGCAATGGAGTGTCAGCCTTGATTTTTGGGCTCGAGTGTAAAACATGAACATTATTCAGAACCATGGGATTCAGAGGTGAGCCATGGCTGATGAAAGGAGCCAGAGGATTAGGAGAACAATCCAGTCACGATTTGATGGCTTAGAGGGTATGGCGGAGAAGGTTGCCAAGCTGCTATTGGAAGGTGTCACTAGGTGCGGAGGATTCAGTGAGGAACAAGAGTCATTATCTGTGAGCCAAGTTTCCACCAAGGCCTCAGTGTTCCTGGAATGAAGTAATTCAGCATCACCAACATTGTTTGAAACTGGTACAGGCATCTGTGTTCCTTCACAATAAAAATTCAGAGGTGGAAGACACATTTTTGGTAACTGACTGAGAATGTGCAATTGACTGTAAGGAATGTATTTGAAATTCGGGGTCAAAGACCACTCCATAGGTTCATCAGAGATGGCACAGGCTGCTTTAGCACACATGTACAAGTTGTGATCCAAAAAGGTATGCACAGAATGCTGATAGCCCCTGATTAGGGAAATCTGATAGACTATAAAATTTCATACCTTACTAATTAAACTAAATTAGAAAATGAGTGATTGCACCACAGTGCAAGATAGATCATTTTAAAACACCCGGTAGATCGCACCCTCAAATGTAAGCAAACTCATTCTAATGGTACGGAATGGTTCTGGGCAATCAGATACGAATAAATAATGTAAAAATTGCAGAAGGCAATGACAGACCACTGCGGCACCTTGCCAAGTATAACCAAGTGGAGATTAAAGAATGGGTCAGACCCGGTGTGTTTCCTGCCCAGATTTATTTTATTTGTATATGAAAATATTCTTTGAGAGATCGCATTATCAGTTGGAGGTTACAACTTGAATAACATGCGATAGGCCGGTGATACCGTTCTTATTACCAACTCTGAATTTTTAGCTTTATTCATTAGTGTCACAAGTAGGCTTACCTTAACACTGCAATGAAGTTACTGTGAAAATCCCCTAGTTGCCACTCTCCGGCACCTGTTCGGGCACACCGAGGGAGAATTTAGACCGGCCAATGCACCTAACCTACACGTCTTTTGAACTCTAAGTTCAATTTCAAATCCAAGGTAGCCGCAACAAAAATCAGGGGGGCAATTCTCCCAGCCAGAGCAGCATGGCAAGCCGGGAGACACAAGCGGAGGCTGTTTAGCAGGCTTCCCGCTGGGCGCCACGGTATCCGCATGACTCCAGATCCTGGATTTGCGGTGCTGTAAGCTCTGCACCAGAAATTGATGCGGAGCTGATTAAAATATTTAAATCTGTATTTCCCTATCATTAGCGGGCCCAGGATTGAAGTCCTGCCCGTCCCGCCAGGAGCGGTACACTCCAGCAGGGTTTACACCAGCTTCCCACTTGCAGGGAGCTGGTGGCCCAACCCCGCTGGAGTGATGGAGGCGATGGAGGCCCCTTCAGAGGGTCGGGCGGTGGGAGGGGGTGCACCTCTGCATTGCCAGCCTGGCAGTGCCCAAGGGGCAAAGTGGCAATGGCCAGGGGACACATTGGCACTGCCCACCAGGCATCCAGCAGTACCAAGGGGCAGGGCCAGAAGGGGGAGTGGCTCATAAGAACATAAGAAATAGGAGCAGGAGTAGGCCATCTAGCCCCTCGAGCCTGCCCCGCCATTCAATAAGATCATGGCTGATCTGAAGTGGATCAGTTCCACTTACCCGCCTGATCCCTATAACCCCTAATTCCCTTACCAATCAGGAATCTATCTATCCGTGATTTAAACATATTCAACGAGGTAGCCTCCACCACTTCAGTGGACAGAGAATTCCAGAGATTCACCACCCTCTGAGAGAAGAAGTTCCTCCTCAACTCTGTCCTAAACCGACCCCCCTTTATTTTGAGGCTGTGCCCTCTAGTTCTAGTTTCCTTTCTAAGTGGAAAGAATCTCTCCATCTCTACCCTATCCAGCCCCTTCATTATCTTATAGGTCTCTATAAGATCCCCCCTCAGCCTTCTAAATTCCAACGAATACAAACCCAATCTGCTTATTGGGGTGGGACCTGTGGGGGGGAGGAGATCAGTGTGGGGGAGGAGATCAATGTGGGTTGGGATGTTCCGCTGCCCCTCTGCACTTGGGATCAGTGGCAGAGGGAGGAAGGACAGCGCTCGGGGCTGGCCATCAGGGTGTGGGATGGGGGAGTTCAGGACTGCAGGGGGCGGGGTGGGCGGGCTGGGACTGCGGGTGGCGGAGGGGCCAGGACTGCTGGTGGGGGGTGGGTGATCGAGGCAGACTGGGGGGGAGTCAGGGCTGGCCCAGAGACGTCCGGAAGGCCAGCAATTGGGAGGTAGGTGGGTTGCACGGCCACCTCTTTGATATGCTCTGGAACTGTCAATCAAAGCAGTTCTAAGAGGTTTCAGAACTGCTTGTGTCTCATTCAAGCTACAAAGTGGGATCTCCTTAATGAAATTGACTGCTCCTGTCACTCAAAGTACTTCAAGGAGGTCTGGTAATACGTAGGGCTTCTGAAATCAACCAAGGGAAATTCCTACCACAGAATAGGCTGCTGCTGTGATTTAGAAGGTTTTCAGGTGTTCAGGGGGCATGGATTTTAATGAGACCAGGCCAATTCAAAGGTTTTACAGAATACAGACAATAATAAAGAATTTTACTAGAAAGGTACCTGAAATCCCCATCCTAAGAGTAATTTCCACATTTGTCAGGGCAACAAGGAGAAGTCAAGCCATGAGAGACCCATCCCAAGGGAGAGACTCGAGGTCGACCTCTTCCCCTAGCCCAAGCTGCTCAAACCCCCAGGTCCCTTCAGGGACCCCCACCATTCCAACCTTACAGTGGCAGAGGAGCCCATGGGCACAGTTGGAGGCAGCGCTTACCTCCTTTCCCAGCCTTGGAGTCCACGGCATCTGGTCTCCAATTGTCAGGACCAGGATCAATTGGCGCCTGCAGGACTTCCTGCTAGGAAAGGGGGGAGGCGGGCGTACGCATCCCAGGAGGCCGTTGAATTGGGTTTCCGCCCGCTAATTGCATCACAATTTATTTAAAGCAATTGTAATCAGGTTCTCACCTGCTCTGGATGTATCACCAATGAAGATGGTCCATATCTCCAGAGCTAGATTAACATGGAGGTTCATTGTTGCCAATACTTTCTTTGGGAAGTACCTGAAAGGAAACAGCATGCAAAATGCTGAGAAATGTTGGTAATCAGGCAGCCAAGTGGCACAGGGTGTTGATGCAGTATCAAAATTACCCTCCTGCAAGGTGAATTCCTAATTTATAACAAACCATCTGGAACCCCATGGAATTTATGTGGGGAAAAATTAAGACATGTTGATCATTTCTTATGGGCAGCCCAGAAATGGCAGTTGTAGGTAGCTGGGTAAAGGTTACTGTCCTTTCAGTTGTAGGGGTTGATCGGGACTTAAAACATGGAAGAGAGATTGCTGGTAATCAATTCATTATGGAAGAAGAAGAGGTCATTGCCCTGGCCAGCATTCTTCCCTTGATTAAGACAACCAAAAAACAGAGCTAGTGATTCATCTCACTGTACTTGTGGGATTTTTATTGTGTGCAAAGCGTAGCTGGGTTTGTCTACCAAACAGGTCACTGTATATTTATATAATTCATTTTACATGAAGTATTTCAAAATGTCTCTGCAAGACAACAATAAAACCATATAGATGCAATATTTTGTTTCTTTCTTATTCTTGGTACAAATAACTTCCAATTTGATCACAGAAATATTAATAAAAAGAGCTAACATTAGATATAGTTTCATGCCATAAGAATAAATCCAGTTGCTCATATTCCAAAAAAAAAGTGCCTTCTAAACTGACATGCAATATCATTCTATTATAGATCAGACTGTCACTTATGTCAGGATGTTCCTGTGGGTGTCGGGTCCAAATAGGAGTTCACCTGAGCTCACACATGCTCATAGCCAGTCAGGGAAGTTTATCTCGGAGACAGCCTCCTAATTGGTTGTGAATGCTGATGGACAATTAAGCAACGAACTGGAGGAAGACACTCCATAAAAATCATCATTTTAGCTCCAGGACATTGCTGCAGGAGTTTTAATGATTATCAGATGTGTATTGAAAATGGTTAGAGAATCTCAGAATCACAGAACTGTTGTAGCACAAAAAGAGGCCATTTGGTCCATCGTGAGGTGGCACAATGGCACAGTGGTTAGCACTGCATCACAATGCCAGGGACCCGGGTTCGATTCCAGCCTTGGGTGACTATCTGTCTGCTTGGTTTCCTCCGGGTTCCTCCCACAGTCCAAAGATGTGCAGGTTAGGGGGATTAGAGGGGTTAATTAGTGGGGTTACAGGGGTACAGCCTGAGTAAGATGCTCTGTTGGAGCGCCGGAACAGACCCAATGGGCTGAATGCACTGTGGGGATTCTGTGATGTATCTGCACCAGCTCTCTAAATGAGCAATTCATTTATTATCATACATCCACCTTCTCCCCATAACCCTGCATTTTCTGCCTTTTCTGAATTGCGAGATGGCACAGATTTAAGGTAATAGACAAAAGAAGGAATGACAGCATGAGGAAAACCTTTTACATGCAGTGAGTGGTTTGGATTGGGAATGCACTGAGATTGTGGTGGAGGTGGGTTCAAGTCCCCACACTTAACAGAAAAGGCAGAACGTGCAGGGTTACGGGGAGACCAATGAAACAAAATTCTCTGACCTTACAATATACTGCACTCACTCGTCACTTCACAAAAAATTAGACGTTAAAATGTAAAATGACACATGTTTTACCACAGTGCATTGTGGGGGTGGAGGGGGGTGGTAGTGGCATTGTGGTATTGTCGCTGGAATAGTAATTTGAGGCTAATGCTTTGGGGCACTGGTTCAAAACTTAGCACGGCAGCTGGTGGAATTTAAATTCAATTAAAATCTGGAATTGAAAGCTAGTCTTAGCACTGATGATCATGAAACTAACGTTAGTCGGCATAGAAACCCATCTGGCCTACTAATGCCCTTTAGGGAAGGAAATCTGCCATCCTTACCTGGTCTGGCCAACATGTGATTCCAGATGCACAACAATGCGGTTGGTCCTCTGAAATGGCCCAGAAAGCCATTCAGTTCATGGGTGACTAGGGATGTGCAACAAACGTTGGCCTTGCCAGTGACACCCACATCCCATGAAATAATAAATAATTAAAAAAACAATATGACTGAATCAAATTTAAATAAAATTTAACAGGTTTGGTTGCATATTCGTTTTTCCTGTAATCGCAGCCAAAATGTATATAACCGATATTACCAGAGCACATTAAAAAATCATTTCACCTGAACGCCAGTATGTGTTGAACAAAAAAAATCATCATTTGGCAAGAAATAATAAAAAGAAAAACATACTTCTTCTTCCTGCTTACTTCCAGTTAACCTATTGGGCTTCATTCTCTCTCTCTGGGTATCTCTCTCTGTTTCAATTAGCTTGACTCTGGTTTCTCAACTTTTCTAATTATATCAAACCTGAACTTTGACTACCAGCTCCACTTGATGATTTGTACAGTGATGTTAATTAATTTATCTGAATCAAAGACTCTGACTCATTCTGCTCTACTGATGGATTCTGTGACACCAGCAAACTTTCAGTTTTTCTGACTTTTATTTGGAACCTTATGAGGAACTTGGAGTGTCGGAGACATATCTCCCTTTGTCAGATTTCCTCTTTTAAGCAAATGATCCACATGATACTGATGGAGTCTCTCTCCGCTGGATATGTGAATGCACTTCGTGGGCAGAATTTTACGAAAGTGTCGTAAAATCGGGCGTGATGCGACTAGCGGGAATGGTGCCCATTTTCGTGCCCATTCCCATTTTACCAAAAATACCCGAGGCCATCGGGAGTCTGCCCAAACAGCCGGATCCGTCAGGAAAAAAACCTCCTCTATAAAAGTCGGATTCAGGCGCTTCAGCAGTAAGGTTGAGCGAGGAGATAAGTCTCTGCTTTAAAACTGCTCCATGCTGCTCAGGGGGGTTTGTTTTGTGGCGGACATGTTGTGTTTCAGGTCGGGGGGTGGGGCTGCGATTATGGGGCGGGGTAGGGGGTTGTTGTTGCTCAGGGGGTTCAACCTCAGACTCTCAGCACGGAACTAGTTCAAAACGCTGACCTTGGGCCTTAGTGCTGACTCTGGGTCCTAGTGCTGGCAGCAGCAAGCACTGTTGCAGGGTGGGGGATGGGCTGGAAACTCTGTGAAGTGGCAGTGCTGCAGCCTGAGGACTTGTCAAGCAGCACTGTCTGCATGAGTTCTGGGGATGTGTTTGTGAGTGGGGGAGAATGGGGGGCTGTGTTGCCATTCTGGGGTCTATGGGGGGGTATAGGGAATGTGTGTTGCTGGGGGTCTGTGGAGGGGTATGGGGAGTGTGTGTTGCTGGGCTGGGGGCGAGCAGAGTTCCTTAACCTCTCCATCTATCTCTCCCCTTCCCCAAAGTTCCCCCACTTCAGAATGACGAGATGACTTTTGCAATGTAACCCATTGATCTTGCTGTTCTTTTGGTTGCTGCTGGAGCTGAGGAGGTGCAGGAGGATGAATTGTGGTCAGAGAAGGCCCAGGCCTTACCACTCGCAGGAGTAGAGGGAGACAGCTGACGGAGACAGGACGTGGCGACCATTTGCCCCAAGGGGGAGGGGCAGGAGAAGAAGGGAGTGGAGAACCCAGAAGTTCCACACGTGAGTGTCCTTCGAGCAACTGTCGGACATTGCATGAAGCTCCGAAAGGAGACCAGTGCGACACCTGTGCCATTTGTTGCAGGACCTGGCACCTCGGGCAAGGGGGGGTGGGGGTGGCAGGGGGCACCCACTCCCGATGGCTGTGAAGGTGACGGCCGCCTTAAGCTTTTATGCCACCAAGTCCTTCCAGACCGCCAGTGGAGATCTTTGTGGCATTTCCCAATCATCCGTCCACAAGTGTATCAGGGAGGTCACGGACCGGGCTGGCCAGTATATTAAATTTGACCTGAACCAGCCCCAGCAGGAAGCCCGAGCTGCCGGTTTGCGGCCATCGAGGGGATGCCAAATACGCAAAGGGCTATCACCTGCACCCACGTTGCCCTCAAAGTCCCGATGAAGAATCCAGGAAGATTCATGAACAGAAAGGGTTTCCACTCAATAAATGTGCAATTGGTGGGTGACTATCAGCTGAATATCCCATCTGTGCCAGACACCCCAGCAGCATGCATGACAGCTTCACATTGAGGAGGTACGATGTCCCAGAGGTCTTTGAGGAGGAGCTCAGGGTGCAGGGATGGCTCGTGGGAGACATAGGTGCTTCGGACTTGGCTGATGATGCCTGTAAGGAAGCCTGAGACTGACGCAGAGACCCGATAGGCAATAGCAGGTCCGCCTGAAAGCTTTGGGACGCCTCGCAATCAGTTCAGTGTTGCTGTCAGCCCCTCCTGCATTCCCTGGCTCTGTTGCTGCATCTCTAGCAGCTGAGGGAGAAGTGATCGCAGAGGTCCAGCATGCAGCCTGGGGACAACTGAGTCCTTGCCTCCGGCGGGCCCCCCTGTGCCAGAGACCTCGGATGTTCCCTCTTCCACCCGATGCACATCAGTAGATGTGTCATGCATACCAGAGAGTGGCCTCACCACTAACATGACCCACCGATGCCGGCCTCAGAGGTCCCTTCATCTGCTTCCTCTGAGGAGTTTTCCGAGCTGTCAGGGGCAGGATGGGCGGGAGCAGCAGTGGGGACTGCAATGCCAGATGGCACGGGCGTGTCAGGGTCCCTTTCTGCATCACAGGGCACAAGGTTAAGGAGGGGCTGTCTTCCTCGAGGTCAACTTCCTGCACTGCCTTTCCTGTCTGTCCACCCTTGGGGTTTTTATGGAGATCTCCCTTGTTAGGACAGATCAGCTGCGGGCAGTTTGCCGGGGGTCAGTAATTTTGAGGGAGGGTCTGTGTAGGGGAAGGGGGGGGGTTTGTATCTGGCCTGGGTGTTCTGTCAGCAGAAATTGTTTTTGTCCAGTTTTGCTGTGCCAGCGCAGTTTGTGGCTCCAATCTGAGCTGCTGGCTGTCTGTCAAATTAGGCCCCACCTACTGCCTCGAGCAGCTAAAAATGGTCCAGCCCATATTTTCAAAGGCTGAGTGCATAAAATTGGGCGTGAAAACCCGCCCGAAAAACAGATCAACAACTCTCCCGTTTTCATGCTAGCTGGACACTTAGAAAAAGTCTCGTAAAATTCCACCCATAATCTTTACAATTCCAATCACATCCTTCTCCTTATCATCTTGATGACTTTTCACCATGACATTCTGACCAGCAGCACCAAACTCTATATATATACCACGCATATCATGACTCATCTTCACTTCGCTATTGATGTTAGGCTTGAGTTTTGGTGGGTTGTCCCTTGGCGGAGATAGCGCACCATTGGCTGCTGCCGCATCATCCTGTCCCACCAAAGTCAATAGCAATTTGCAGGGCTCACCCGTCCTGCTGCCAGGGAACTGGCAGAGGCTTTGCTAGGAGGGAAAGATCCCGCCGGCAGGAAGGACTGGAAAATCTCACCTTTTGACCATTAACTATGTTTAAATACAAACTCGTAAGGTGAACAACTTGTTTTGGACTCGAGTTATTCTGTAAAAAGCAGAAAATTGTCTAACCTGTATCAACAAGAAACATGGAAAGTACCGCCAAGCCTGTCACTGAGCAAATACTTCAGCAAAGACCGCTTTACGATGTGTACACTTCTGTCTGCAGCATCATTCAATGCTGGGTGATATGGTAGTCCCCTACTATACTCCTCATACACCTATGACTGTGTGGCCAAATTCCCCTCCAACTCGATTTTGAAGTTTGCTGATGACACCACTGCAGTGGGTCAGATCTCAAACAATGATGAGACGGGGTACAGGAAAGAGATAGAGAATCTAGTGAACTGGTGCAATGACAATAATCTCTCCCTCAATGTCAACTAAATGAAGAAGATAGTCATCGACTTCAGGAAGCGTGGAGGCCATGCCCCTGTCTGCATCAATGGGGACAAAGTGGAAATAAAAGTTTAAAGTTTATTTATTCATGTCACAAGTGAGGCTTACATTAACACTGCAATGAAGTTACTGTGAAACTCTCCTAAAATGGACGAGAGCTTCAAGTTTCTAGGTGTCCAGATTACTAACAACCTGACCTGGTCCCTCCATGCCAATGCTATAGTTAAGAAAGCCCACAACGCCTCTACTTCCTCAGGAGGCTACGGAAATTTGGCATGTCTACTACAACTCTCACCAACTTTTACAGATGCACCATAGAAAGCATTCTTTCTGGTTGTATCACAGCTTGGTATGGTTCCTGCTTTGTCCAAGACAGCATAGGGCAAGAAACTGCATAGGGCTGTGAACAAAGCCCAGTCTACCACGCACGCAAACCAGCCTCCCATCCATTGACTCTGTCTACACTTCCCCCTGCCCCGGCAAAGCAGCCAGCATAATTAAGGACCCCATGCACCCCGGACATACTCTCTTCACCTTCTTCCGTTGGGAAAAAGATACAAAATCACATACCAACTGACCTAAGAACAGCTTCTTCCCTGCTGCCATCAGAATTTTGAACGGACCTACCTCATATTAAGTTGATCCTTCTCTATAACCCTGTAACACTACATTCTGCACCCTCTCCTTTCCTTCTCTATGTACGGTATGCTTTGTCTGTATAGCGTGCAAGATACAATCCTTTTCACTGCATACTAATACATGTGACAATAATAAATCAAATCAAATTTAATGTTTGACTCCATTCTTACTCAGAAATATTTCAAATTCCCCTGACATTAAACTGTGGACCATTAGCTGTCACCAACACATCTGGAAACCCATGAATTTTAAACCAATTTCTCTAAACCTTGTTTTGGCACTTGTGGTATTGGGTATGAACTCAGCATTTATCCAATTGCTGTAGCTATTGACCAAAATTTTTCTTTCCACTTCAAAGAAAATGGCATGTGCTCATTCACATGGTCATGACTGTGTAAAAAAACCACGGTTAGATCATTTCTCATTCTGAGACACACTTCACCTCTTTTCACCAACTCTTCAATATCTTTGCCTTCAGTTGTATACTAAAAAAATGCTTCTTGGTATTTCTTTCATCCTGACTATTCCTACATAGCCTTGATGAAATTCCTCTTATAACCTCTCTCCAAACTTTGGCAAAAGAATCAACCCTATAGGACTCACCCTTGATGCATACTCAATTCATTCCTTCTTGTGAACTGCTCTTGCAATTTCCCTTCATCATGCTTTTTAGCGTAGGCATTCATGACATAATTGAGCACTTTACTGAGCAGCACATCCTTGAGAGTTTTTTCACTAATATTGCTGGCAGATGCTGTCATATCATTTGTGTACGCCTTGTCAAAAAACTCTGGTAGGTTTAGACCTTTTCCTAACAGGTCTAGAATTGTACTTCCCACTCCCTCCTTGTGAAAATCAGATCAAACTGAAGGTAGCTGTATTTTAACATGTGTAAGATTAAGGAGAATCCCAAGGCTTTCTACAAATATGTCAAGAGTAAAAGGATGAGATGTGAAGGCATAGGACCCTTAAAAGGTGAAGGGGGAACCGGATGGGATGTACCCCAGGTTACTGTGGGAGGCGAGGGAGGAGATTGCGGAGCCTTTGGCGATGATCTTTGCATCGTCGATGGAGACGGGAGAGGTTCCGGAGGATTGGAGGATTGCGGATGTGGTCCCTATATTCAAGAAAGGGAACAGGGACAGCCCGGGAAATTACCGACCGGTGAGTCTAACCTCAGTGGTTGGTAAGTTGATGGAGAGGATCCTGAGAGACAGGATTTATGATCATCTAGAGAAGTTTAGTATGATCAAAAGTAGTCAGCACGGCTTTGTCAGGGGCAGGTCGTGCCTTACGAGCCTGGTTGAGTTCTTTGAAAATGTGACCAAGCACATTGACGAAGGAAGAGCGGTGGATGTGGTCTATATGGACTTCAGCAAAGCGTTCGATAAGGTCCCCCATGCAAGACTTCTTGAGAAAGTGAGAGGGCATGGGATCCAAGGGGCTGTTGCCTTGTGGATCCAGAACTGGCTTGCCTGCAGAAGGCAGAGAGTGGCTGTGGAGGGGTCTTTCTCTGCATGGAGGTCAGTGACCAGTGGAGTGCCCCAGGGATCTGTTCTGGGACCCTTGCTGTTTGTCATTTTCATAAATGACCTGGATGAGGAAGTGGAGGGATGGGTTGGTAAGTTTGCTGACGACACCAAGGTAGGTGGTGTTGTGGATAGTTTGGAGGGATGTCAGAAGTTGCAGCGAGACATAGATAGAATGCAGGACTGGGCGGAGAAGTGGCAGATGGACTTCAACCCGGATAAGTGTGTGGTGATCCATTTTGGCAGATCCAATGGGATGGAGCAGCAGTATAAAATGAAGGGTACCATTCTTAGCAGTGTAGAGGATCAGAGGGACCTTGGGGTCCGGGTCCATAGGACTCTTAAATCGGCCTCGCAGGTGGAGGATGCGGTCAAGAAGGCGTATGGCGTACTAGCCTTCATTAATCGAGGGATTGAGTTTAGGAGTCGGGAGATAATGCTGCAGCTTTATAGGACCCTGGTTAGACCCCACTTGGAGTACTGCGCGCAGTTCTGGTCACCTCATTACAGGAAAGATGTTGAAGCCATTGAAAGGGTGCAGAGGAGATTTACAAGGATGTTGCCTGGATTGGGGGGCATGCCTTATGAGGATAGGTTGAGGGAGCTTGGTCTCTTCTCCCTGGAGAGACGAAGGATGAGAGGTGACCTGATAGAGGTTTACAAGATGTTGAGGGGTCTGGATAGGGTGGACTCTCAGAGGCTATTTCCAAGGGCTGAAATGGTTGCTACGAGAGGACACAGGTTTAAGGTGCTGGGGGGTAGGTACAGGGGGGATGTCAGGGGTAAGTTTTTCACTCAGAGGGTGGTGGGTGAGTGGAATCGGCTGACGTCGGTGGTGGTGGAGGCAAACTCGTTGGGGTCTTTTAAGAGACTTCTGGATGAGTACATGGGATTTAATGGGATTGAGGGCTATAGATAGGCCTAGAGGTGGGGATGTGATCGGCGCAACTTGTGGGCCGAAGGGCCTGTTTGTGCTGTGGCTTTCTATGTTCTATGTTCTATGTTCTATGCTTCTACCTCTGTGAATCACAGATGTCCAAAGATTGACTGGCCCCCATTCCCTTCATCCCCCACCCCCACCACAATCCCACCCCCTGTACCTCCCACTGGGAAAATAGTATTCGCATTCCAACCATTATTCATGTAAATTGAGTCTGTGTCTTTATAAGTTCTGTTTGTGAACAGAATTCCCACTCACCTGAAGAAGGGGCTTAGAGCTTCGAAAGCTTGTGTGGCTTTTGCTACCAAATAAACCTGTTGGACTTTAACCTGGTGTTGTTAAACTTCTTACTGTGTTTACCCCAGTCCAACGCCGGCATCTCCACATCAAAATAGTGGGGGCCAGGTTTGGGGGCCAAGACTTACAGATTCAGGCCTCTGCCACCATTTTTACAAAGATGGAGATCCTGCATGAAAAAGCAGGACTGAGTTTCTAAGGTCACACATCTGGGCATGAGACAAATGGTTAAAATAACCCTTTTATGGTTGTATCAGTTGAAAGATAAATGTTAACGCATGTTAGCCTTTGAAAACTGCTATGTGATCTTTCACTTCCACATGAGGGGCAAAACAGGGTCTCAATTTAATTCTTCTCTCCAACTTCCAACTGCGCAGTGCTCCCTCAGTCAATGTCAGTAGTGTCTGTCTGGTTTATGTACTCAAATATCTGGGATGGTGTTTGAATCATAGAATTTTAGAATAATACAGAATTGAATGAAGTCATTCAACTGAAGTCAATGCCAGTTCTTTCAAAGAGCACTCTAGCTAGTCCTATTCCCCTGCTCTTTCCCCATATCTTTGAAATTGCTTCTTCTTCAAACGTTTATCCAATTTTTATTTGAGGGCTACCATTGAATCGATATCCAACTCTCTATCAGGTTGTTAATTCCAAATTCTAAGCATTCAATGGATCAGATGCTCTTGTCTCTGAATAGCCAGAGACCTCAGGTACTCTGAAAGATATACATGGGACACATTGGAATTCCCGACTTTTATTTTATTCATTTGTGGGACATCAGCATCACTTGTTGACCAGCAATTATTGCCCATCCCTAGTTGCCCTTGGAGGGCAGTTGAAAATCAATCACATTGCTGTGACTCTGGAGTCACATGTAGACCAGACCAGGTAAGAACGGCAGATTTCTTTCCCTAAAGGACATTAGTGAATCAGATGTTTTCTTTCCAACAATGGTTTCATGATTATCAGTAGATTCTTAATTCCAGATATTTTTTATTTGAATTCAAATTCCACCATCTGCTGTGGTGGGATTCGAACCTGGGTCCCCAGAACATTAGCTAAGTTTCTGTATTAATAGTCTAGCGATAATAGCACTAAGCCATTGCCTCCCCTCACATTGCTGGTACTTGTGCAGGAAATCCAAAATTCTAATTGCCAATTTTACCCTGCACTAGTTGCTCCATTATTGGCCAGAGCCATGGTGACTTGGGCTGTTTGCCCAAGACTAACCCTGGTTTTCACATGGATTTACTGAGAGTTTGTCATAGCAGTTGTAAAGCCAGAGGAACTCTAAATAAATCAGGTCCCCCTACCACCCCCTCCCCGCCACAAAAAAAAGTGACAATGTTCACTTTCTCCAAAGCTCATAACCTTCCAATGCAAAGGCAAGTGTGCTACAATGGTGTCAAGTCAGCCACATTATTAGCAAAATATTAGGAAGACTTTTCCAATAATCTTTAGAAATAACAAAATGCCACAAATAACTTTGCATTCCTCCAAATAAAACAATTGAAAGAAAGCATTGAATTGTTTGGATTAAAATTAAAACCGCACAATTATCTCCGCATGTCAATCAGATTTAATTGCAGTAGAAAGGGAGCTTAGGAAAATATTTAATTGAAGGGTAAAATTGGATAGATTTATAGCTACATTAAATACAATGACAATTTTTGACTCCAAGTTATTAGAAATGCTTTATGTATAATAATTAAGCTGGATGCATTGTGAAAACCCTTAGGACGATGATTACTTTTTAAAATCATGTTCACAGAATAATTAGATGTAAACACTGTTAATGACCATCTCTGTGTGGTGTCTATTCAAGACTTCCCCTCCTTTGTAAAAGTGCAGGACAGTCATAAATTACACAGGCCAGAAACAGCTACTGAATAGACAACATTTGACCAAATCAAGCGAGCATTTAAGCAGAGGCCCTAAATCAGCCATTCATCTGAATTTGGCTTTGTCTGGATTTTGTATCATAATGATATCCACCCTCCTCAATTTAAGAAAATTAAATTTTAGATGTTTATTTGCAGTCTGCAAGTGCATCACTTGGAATGTCTAATTTGAAGAAATATCCCTTGGGAAACTGTTAAAGTAATATTTCAAAGCTACAATTAGAAAAAAGTACAATTTGACTAATAATACAATGTGACCACCTGAAAAATACTGATGTTAAACTGACTGGCCTGTAATTGCTGGGGCTATTCTTACAACCTTTTTTGAACAAGGGCATAACATTTCTCCAGTCTTTGGGCACTTCCCCTGAGATTAGAGAAGACTGAAAGATAATGGCCCATAATTTCCAATCTTACTTCCTTCAATATCCTTAGATGCATCTCATCCAGTCTCGGTGCCTTGTCATCTTTAAACACTGACAATCTAATCAACACTTGCTCCTGATCAATTTTGAACTTATTTAGGGACAGAGTTTCCTCGACTGTCACCATGTCCTAGGTAGCACCTACCTCCTTAGTAAAGACAGATGCAAAGTATCCATTTAATATCTCAACCATGCCCCTGCTTCCATGTGTAAATTCCGTTTTAGATCCCAAATTGGCCCCACTCCTCCTTTCCCACCCTTTTACTATTTATATACCGATAAAAGACTTTGGAATTTCCCTTTATGTTAGCTGGGAGTCTTTTCTCGTAATCCCTCTTTGTTTCTGCTGTCGGCCCTGCTGAGATTTTCCAGCATTTTCTGTTTCTGTTTCAGATTCCAGCATCCGCAGCATTTTGTTTTTATCTTCAAAGAGAGGAGAGGAGATCGATTGAATATTAGACTAGACAGATTTCCATAGGGGGAAGGAAGGAAGGGATGTCAGCTACGACTCTCACCAACTTTTACAGATGCATCATAGAAAGCATTCTTTCTGGTTGTATCACAGCTTGGTATGGCCCCTGCTCTGCCTAAGACCGCAAGGAACTACAAAAGGTCGTGAATGTAGCCCAATCCATCACGCAAACCAGCATCTCATCCATTGACTCTGTCTACACTTCCCGCTGCCTCGGCAAAGCAGCCAGCATAATTAAGAACCCCACGCACGTCGAACATTCTCTCTTCCACCTTCTTCCATCAGGAAAAAATACAAAAGTCTGAGGTCACGTACCAACCGACTCAAGAACAGCTTATTCCGTGCTGCTGTCAGACTTTTGAATGGACCTACCTTGCATTAAGTTGATCTTTCTCTACACCCTAGCTATGACTGTAACATTACATTCTGCACCCTCTCGTTTCCTTCTCTATGAACGATATGTTTTGTCTGTATAGTGCACAAGAAACAATACTTTTCACTGTATGTTAATACATGTGACAATAATAATTCAAATCAAATCAAATCAAAAAGGAAGAGCATCCAAAGTTAGAGCTGGGCTAGAAATTGGCTAGCCCTAGTTTTTGGGCACAGTTAAGGGTCACAAGTTATGTCCTGCCTGCGTCTGCAGTGATCTACATTCACCTCAATTGAATGAATGTAGCAATGTCCCAAGTGGCTCCCACTCTACTTCCCTCTGTTTCGTGCTGCCTGTGGGTTCCAGGCAATTGGAAAGCATTCCATCATTTGTGCCTTGTCAATGGTGGACAGGTTTTGGGGAGTCAGGGAATGAGTCACATGCTTCAGAATTCCCAGCCTGTGACCTGTTGTTGTAGCCACAGTATTTATATTGCTAGTTTCATTAAGTGTTTGGTCAATGGTAAATCTTAGAATATTAATGGAGAGGATTTATCTGATGGTAGTGCTAGATTCCCTCTTGATGGAAATGGTCATGGCCTGGAACTTATGTGACATGAACGTTACTTGTGACTTATCAGCCTCAGCCTGAATGTTCACATTTTGTTGCATATGGACACAGACTGCTTCAGTATCTGAGAAGTCATGACTGAACATTGTGCAACCATCAGTGAACTTCCCCACTTCTAACAATGTGACAGAAGGAAGGCCATTGATGAAGCAGCTGATGATAGTCAGACCTTGGATATTACCATGAACTTCTGCAGTGATGTCCTGGAGCTGGGTTAAAGTTGCAACAACTAGAGTGGTCTTCCTTTGTGCCAGGTATGACTCCAAACCATGGATAGTTTTCCTCTTGATTCACATTGACTACAATTTTGCCAGGGTTCCTTGGTGCCACACATGGTCAAATACAATGATGGGAATAATGCTCTTCTTTTTATTCTAAAGTTTAAAATTTATTTATTAGTGTCACAAGTAGGCTTACATTAACACTGCAATGAAGTTACTGTGGAAATCCCCCAGTCGCCACACTCCGGTGCCTGTTCGGGTACACTGAGGGAGAATTTAGCATGGCCAATGCACCTAACCATGGGTGTTTCTAAAGGGGAAATTGTATTTAACTGACTTGCTGGAGTTTTTTGAGGATGTAACAAAAAGGGTCAATGAGGTGATGCTGTTGATGTGATGTGCATGGACTTTCAGAAGGCACTTGATTCATTGTCACACAACAGACTTGTAAGAAAAGTATAGCTCTTAGGAAAAAAGGGACAGTAGCAACATGGATTCAAAATTAGCTAGGTAATAGGAAGCAGAAACTAATGGTCAATTAATATTTTTTGGGATGGAGGAAAATTTATAGTAATGATCTAGATCTTGGTGTGCAGGGGACAATTTCAGAGTTTGCAGATGATACGAAACTTGGAAGCATTGTTAAACGTGAAGAGGACAGTGCAGAACTTCAAAAGGACATAGAGAAGTTGGTGGAATGGGCAGATAGTCAGCAGATGAAGTTCAATGCAGAGAAGTGTGAGGTGATGCATTTTGGTAGAAAAAACATGGAGAGACAATATAAAATAAGGGGTAAAATTCTAAAAGGGGTGCAGGAGCAGAGGGACCTGGGTGTATATGAGCATAGATCATTAAAAGTGGCAGAACAGGTGGGGAGAGCAGTTAACAAAGCATATCATATCCTGGGCTCTATTAATAGGGGCATTGTGTACAAGAGCAAGGTAGTTATGCCGATCTCATATAAGACACTAGTTAGGCCTCAGGTGGAATATTGTGTACAGTTCTGGATGCCACACTATTGGAAGGATGTGAAAGCACTGGAGAGTGCATAAGAGGTTTATAAAAATGGTTCCAGGATTGGAAACTTCAGTAATGAGGATAGATTGTTCTCTTTGGAGAGAAGAAGGCTAAGAGGTGATTTGATAGAGGTGTTCAAAATCATGAGGGGACTGGACAGAGAGAATAAGGAGAAAGGGTTCCTGCTTGTAAAAGGATCAAGAACGAGAGGGCACAGATTTAAAGTGATCTGCAAAATGTTTTCACACGAGTGGTTGAGGTCTGGAAACACTACCTGCAAGTGTGGTGGAGGCAGGTTCAATTGAGGCATTCAAGAGGACATTAGATAATTATTTGAATAGAAACAATGTGCAGGGGTACAGGGAAAAGGCAGGGGAATGGTAAGCCACAATGCTCATTTGGAGAGCCAATGCAGATAAGTTTTAAAATTTAAAATTTAATTTACGAGTGTCACAAGTAGGCTTACATTAATACTGCTATGAAGTTACTGTGAAAATCCCCTAGTCGCCACACTCTGGCACCTGTTTGGATACACCGAGGATGAATTTAGCATGGCCAACGCACCTAACCAGTATGTCTCTCGGACTATGGGAGCAAACCGGAACACCCGGAGGAAACCCATGCAGAGATGGGGGGAACATGCAGACTCCACACAGACAGTGACCCAAGCTGGGAATCGAACCACGTCCCTGGCATTGTGAGGCATCAGAGCTAACCACTGTGCCACTTGCCACCCTATGATGGGCCAAATGGCCTCCTTCTGTGCCATAACATTTCATAGAAAAGAATCATAGAAACCCTACAGTGCAGAAGGAGGCCATTCGGCCCATCGAGTCTGCACTGACCACAATCCCACCTAGGCCCTACCTCCATATCCCTACACATTTACCCGCTAATCCCTCAAACCTACACATCTCAGGACTCTAAGGGGCAATTTTTAGCATGACCAATCAACCTAACCCGCACATCTTTGGACTGTGGGAGGAAACCGGAGCACCCGGAGGAAACCCACGTAGACACGAGGAGAATGTGCAAACTCCACACAGACAGTGACCCAAGCTGAGAATCGAACCCAGGTCCCTGGAGCTGTGAAGCAGCAGTGCTAACCACTGTGCTACTGTGCCGCCCTGTGATTTCTGTGATTCTGTGAAGTATATTTAAATTTGATAGATTATTGCTGATTTCATGCTTAACCTCTGCACACTAGTGTTGAGTGCATTCCAATGGGTGACCCCATGAACCTATTCTCTGAACTACACTGATACCTGTCTCTCAACTGATGTTTGCAAGCGTGAGTTCAAGTGAGCTTTCCTGCTCTGTACTATTTCTTCTTCTTTTTCTGCTCCCTGAGACCTACATGGATCTTCTGGAGTTGAAATGGAATGAGGGTTATCATTTATTGACATGGATAAGCAGAGACTTGTCATGTGTAATGGGAATGGGTGAGATGTAAGTGAGAAGTCAGCGAGGGAAAGATTATGGAAAATCGAGTGGACATCCTCCAGTGTATGTCAGGTCCATTGTCCAAGTTTTCTGTGACCTGCTCTTCAAGTTGCTACAGCATACCAGCACATGGATGAAACTTATTTCTTCTCCTGAGACTGCTTGGACCCTGCTATTGCACATGGGCTTATCCTGCAAGAAAACAGGATATTCACCAGTGCGAGATTATGAAATGATTTGATGATGCGCATGTCAGAGTATATAGGATGTGACAAAAATGCCAGAGATGTGAGGCGGTGAGGAGCATGACAATAGAGAGAATAGTAGGTGCAGATTGCTACAGTATAAATTGAAGGAGATGATTGGAGGAGGGTGCCGATAATCAGGAGAAGAAAGGGTTATATGTGCTGGGGCTGCAGTTGGTGAAAGGCTATGCAAAGAGTAATGAAGGATATGAATGTGGGGACGTCACCTTTGCTAGACATGTGAGGTCACCTTTTTGAGCTCAACTGCATGGCCACCTCTCCTCACTTCAGCCAGGCAACTTGCTTTGATATCTTAGGTTTATGTGGAGGCGAATGGAAGATAGCCTCAGCTACCAAAACTTTCAATGCAACATCAGAAAAACTGGGTGCCACTGAAGCTTCTACTTTCCCTATCCTTATCAATCTTCAGCCACAGTTGCCTTATAAAGTTCACTTCCACTTTAAGAAGTGAAAGTTGCATTTGAATGGCACGGACGTGATATGATATTAATGATTTGATTTGATTTGATTTATTATTGTCACATGCATTAACATAGTGAAAAGTGTTGCTTCTTGCGTGCTAGACAGACAAAGCATACCGTTCATAGAGAAGGAAAGGAGAGAGTGCAGAGTATAGTGTTACAGTCACAGCTAGGTTGTAGAGAAAGATCAACTTAATACAAGGTAAGTCCATTCAAAAGTCTGACAGCAGCAGTGAAGAAGATGTTCTTAAGTCCCTTAGGTTCCCTTAGCTCCCTTAGATGTGCAGCCAATGAGCAATGTGGGTAGCACAGGCAGCCCACCTACATGGCGTCATCAGGTAAACCAATAAGGGACTTTTGTTGTGTCCATGTGATTCTGAAAGCAGACTTAAGCTAATTTCCACCTTGGGATTTGTCAGGCTCATGCGGAATATGGAAAATATCCTATGAGAAACTGACCTCATAATGCATGGTTAGAAATGATTTGCTGTCTTACTGTCTGTGTGATTCTCTGTTCAGATAATGTAGGATTGCCTTCTGATATTATTTTTCCTGCAATTTAGCAGCATATAGCTAAATTACAAAATTGATCGACTCAGGGCGTTCTGAAATATGTTAAATAAATAAATGTTCTTCTGTCACACCTACTCCAGATGTGATATAAAAACCCAACCTTTGTTGTTTTCTATTCCATACCAATCTGAATGTATAACACTTTTACATATGGCAGAAGGAACATACCAGCCTACCGTGTGAAGCAAAGGGAATTGAATATTTGAAGGGTGACCATCAGGAATTCACTCACTTTCATGGACGGAAAACAGCTGTAGATTAGAAGATTATTCAGCGTGGAAGCAAAGTACACACTTTCGCTTTGCTCAACTTGCCGAATATCCCATTTTGAAAAGACAAGAATGAAATGCAAGAAAACAATGTCATAGAGAGCATTTTTCACGTTTCTGTCTGAATATTTTTATATTGCTTAATACACTGAAATAGACAAATCAGTAACTCTGACAATCCATCACTGCCTGCCTCACATAAAGAATAAGCTTTGATAAATGTGAAGTGCCGGAGAAAGATGTGCTTCAGGCTTCTTGATTCTTTGATGGTTCCTTAGCTGAAGAATGAAATTACCATAATTTTATGTCTTTATTCAGCAGTATATACAGCGTTACTGGCTTCGGTCTGATGGAGGCAAGCAGTGAATGTACAGAATATATGACTTATACAAATGAGATTTTACATCTTTAAGCTGCACAGTTACTGAAGAGCAATTAAAATATTAAAACCACAGAACTCTTATAAACAAATCCCCTCCCCCGCCTCTCTGCCTACCACCCCCACCCCCCTCCCCCAAGTCCGTGAAGATGCTTTCTTTCTCATATAGGCTCTTTGTAACCCCTGATTATTTAAGAGTTCTGAAATGAAGCAAACTGCACATTATAGGGTAATTAGTATGCATGTGCATGAATTCACTGCACCTATGAAGTAGCAACTACTTTGATTCATTACTGTGATTTCACCATGCTGTGAGTTCCAAATATCAAATGATCCATCAAAGGTGGTGCTGAACAGAGGAAGTACATCTCTTCAAATGCAGAAAAATATTGGGAATTGAGTCATCCACCCGAACGCTGTGAATCTTCTAATTGTTGGTTGTAGAGAGACATTAGAAGAGGTATAGGAAAAGGTCTTCATGGTCAAGGATTGTCAGTCTTTGAAGAATGGGAAAAGATCCAAGAAAAGCAGGGAGCCACATTTTTATGAGAAGAAAATATCTGGTATGATAATTACTTTTTTGTTTCACTTGTTTGTTTAGGCCATTACCATGGATACCAATCCAGAAGAGTGTGATGGTGAGATCTGGCAGTGATGGGAATAGTTCCTTCTGAATCCATTCTCCAGAGACATAGATTCCAAATTCCATAACTTACAATGTATTTATTAATCTTGACATTCAAGTTCCCGGCAGCTCATGAAAGCATCCTGATTACAGTGTTGCGTTGCACATCGGTAATATTTTAAAGGGGCAACTTCACTACCTATGGGCGGCATGGTAGCATAGTGGTTAGCACTGATGCCTCACAGCGCCAGAGACCTAGGTTCAATTCCGGCTTTGGCTGACTGTGTGGAGTTTGCACGTTCTTCCTGCGTCTGCATAGGTTTCCTCCGGGTGCTCCGGTTTCCTCCCACAATCCAAAGATGTACGGGTTAGACGGATTGGCCATGCTAAATTGACCCCTAGTGTCAGGGGGATTAGCAGGTCAAATATGTGGGGTTACGGGGATAGGGCCTGGGTGGGATTATTGTCAGTGCAGGCTTGATGGGCCGAATGGCCTCCTTCTGCACTGTCAGGATTCTATGATTTACTGGACAGGACATCAAAATAGCCTGTGTCACAAATTAAGTTCCTCCGTGGCTTTAGACTAATTGGAGTTTGAAAGACACATGCTAATATGACTGCAGGAGTTGGTTTAATCTGCCTATGGATATAATGACCTGAAGTACTAAATCAAGTATTAAAGGGAACATGTTCACCTTATTGCTCTTACTGAAACTGAAGGTTACAAACAATTATGAATGAATATTTCAGCAATATTTTTCACTGGTCACTACCTTCAGGAATTCCTTTGGTGAGTCTCCTGATTCATTCATGTAGCTTCAGTGACAGATCAGCAGAAACCTCACCTACACAGTGTATCCTGTGTTCCTGCTGATTTTCTATCAAAGCTACTGTGGCCTGTAAAGATACACCCCTAAAGCAAATTCATGGCATATATCTCAGGAACTTTGTAAACACAGCCAGAATATTTCCCATTTTATGATGATTCAGGATCCATAATGTTCCAAAAGAATGCATTTGTGCCAAGAGGACAATGGAGGAAATTTCCATTATGTTTCCAATGTTTCTATCGCAAAGCAAACAGAGTGAATCCTCCCCTATTGTTTTTGAAATAGTGAGTATTACTGATATCAATCAATTGGTTTTGTGCTATTAATAAACCTAGAAATGTGAGAAAGGTCAAATAACTTTATTACGTACACAGTCATTAACCAAGGACATTTCCACAACTGTTGCTTTAACTGCGTATGTTAATTTAACTGCCTTCGACTGCCAGTCTCAATAACCTGAGCAAGCCGACTAGCCGGATGATATCATTGGTAGCACTGCTTCTAAAAATAAATAAATGATTAACGGAAGGCCAAGTCTGAGTGGCACAGGGGCTGAGAATATTACGGGGGCGATTCTCCACTAAAGCAGTGCAGCGGGCTGGGAGACACAAGCAGAGGCCGTTTAGTGGGCTTCCTGCTGGGCATCACGGCCTCCGCGAGTCTCCGGCAGCAGGATTTCCGGCTCCATCAGCTCCGCATCAGAATTCGATGCGGAGATGCATAAATTATTTAAACGAGCATTTAAATACAAGTTAAATATCATCAGCGGGCCCAGGACTGAAATCTCCAGGCCCGCTAGCCTCTCCCACCCCTCCCTCCCCTCCATCAGGTGTGTTTCACTCCAGCGGGGTTACAATAGCTCCTCACTTGTGGGGAGCTGCAGGCCTGACCCTGCTGGAGGGAAGGGGAGCTATCGAGGTCCCCCAGAGGGTCAGGGGCTGGAGGGGGGTGGGGGAGGTGATCCTTGGGCATTGCCACCTTGACAGTAACAAACCGGCTCCCTGGCACTGCCCAAGGGGCAAAGTGTCAATGCCTAAGGGGCACCTTGGCACTGCCCACCGGGCATTGGGCAGTGTCAAGGGGATGGGGCCTAATGGGGTGGGGCTTCTGGGGGGGTGCAATTGGTGGGGGTGGGGGATCCTGCTGCCACTCTGTACTTGGGACCATGAACAGAGGGAGGGAGGCCAGTGATTGGGGCTGGTCATCGGGGTGGGTGGGGTGTGGGGGTCAGCCTGTCGGGGGGGGTTGGGACTGTTGGGGGGGTGTTGCCGCCGGGGCTGCCGGTGGGGGGGGGTGGAGAGATTGAAGCAGGTCAGGGGGCGGCGGGGTGGTCGAGGTTGGCCCGGACATGTTTGGGGGGGCCAGCGATCGGGTGATGGGGAAGTTGAAGGGCCAGCGATCGAGTTGGCCAGTGATCGTGAGGCCAACAGTGCGGGTCTGCTGCGCATGCGCCGATTCACGGCGGCACGGTAGCACAGTGGTTAGCACTGCTGCTTCACAGCTCCGGGGTCCCCGGTTCGATTCCCGGTTCGGGTCACTGTCTGTGTGGATTTTGCACATTCTCCTCGTGTCTGCGTGGGTTTCCTCCGGGTGCTCCGGTTTCCTCCCACAGTCCAAAGATGTGCGGGTTAGGTTGATTGGCCAGGTTAAAAATTGCCCCTTAGAGTCCTGGGATGTGTAGGTTAGAGGGATTAGCGGGTAAATATGTGGGGGTAGGGCCTGGGTGGGATTGTGGTCGGTGCAGACACGATGGGCCGAATGGCCTTCTTCTGCACTGTAGGGTTTCTATGATTTCTTTCTATGATTTCTATGATTTCGATGCTGACAGATCAGCGCATGCGCAGTGGCCCACTCAGCGCTATGCTGCCGGCCTCTCCAGCCTCTGCACCCACTGAATTTTCATGAGATTTACGCTAGTGCACTCTGCAGTGCACAGTGTGTGGAAGATTCGTTTTGAAAATCCCGCTGAAAAAACCAGTGTGATTGGCTCCAGGTTTGACACAAATTCGACACTTAGAATTTTTTTGGGAGAATCGCCCCCCTATATTTTCATCTCTGTCGTATGAGTCCAGTCCAAATGAATGACTTGACAGTCTCCTATCTTTGCCAATTGTATGACTGTATGATGGAAAATTTGTGCCCCAGGCTTACCCGCCCCCAGCTTCGATCCCCTGGCATCTCTATGTGCCCTCAGCTGACTCGCTAAGCTTGCAAAATGGTAGATTGAATAGTCAGTTTTTGGGAGGGGCTGAATTTCTGGATGCAGGCAATATGCAGGCAAGTATCATGAGCTTACACTGGCATCTTTTTATTGACCATTAAAATGCAAAACATACCAGCTCTTTAACTTGTAAATTTTCTTCTCTCTTGAAGCCACTGACTTCTTTATGATCTACAGCTGAACAGGTGGGTACTTCTTCATTTTCTGCCATGAACTCACCCATTGTTCTTTGGAGAGGCTTGGACAAGAGGGTCAGCAACCTATTTGATCATGAGGGCATTCAAGCTAGTCTGATCTCGGACCTTTCCACACCCTACAACACTGGGTAAATATTATTGATGTGGAGATGCCGGCGTTGGACTAGGGTAAACACAGTAAGAGTTTTAACAACACCAGGTTAAAGTCCAACAGGTTTATTTGGTAGCAAATGCCATTAGCTTTTGGAGTGCTGCTCCTTCGTCAGATGGAGTGGAAATCTGCTCTCACACAGGGCACAGAGACACAAAATCAAGTTACAGAATACTGATATGAATGCAAATCTCTACAGCCAACCAGCTCTTAAAGATACAGACAATGTGAGTGGAGGGAGCATTAAGCACAGGTTAAAGAGATGTGTATTAGAACATAGAACATAGAAAGCCACAGCACAAACAGGCCCTTCGGCCCACAAGTTGCGCCGATCACATCCCCACCTCTAGGCCTATCTATAGCCCTCAATCCCATTAAATCCCATGTACTCATCCAGAAGTCTCTTAAAAGACCCCAACGAGTTTGCCTCCACCACCACCGACGTCAGCCGATTCCACTCACCCACCACCCTCTGAGTGAAAAACTTACCCCTGACATCTCCTCTGTACCTACCCCCCAGCACCTTAAACCTGTGTCCTCTCGTAGCAACCATTTCAGCCCTTGGAAATAGCCTCTGAGAGTCTACCCTATCCAGACCTCTCAACATCTTGTAAACCTCTATCAGGTCACCTCTCATCCTTCGTCTCTCCAGGGAGAAGAGACCAAGCTCCCTCAACCTATCCTCATAAGGCATGCCCCCCAATCCAGGCAACATCCTTGTAAATCTCCTCTGCACCCTTTCAATGGCTTCAACATCTTTCCTGTAATGAGGTGACCAGAACTGCGCGCAGTACTCCAAGTGGGGTCTAACCAGGGTCTATAAAGCTGCAGCATTATCTCCCGACTCCTAAACTCAATCCCTCGATTAATGAAGGCTAGTACGCCGTACGCCTTCTTGACCGCATCCTCCACCTGCGAGGCCGATTTAAGAGTCCTATGGACCCGGACCCCAAGGTCCTTCTGATCCTCTACACTGCTAAGAATGGTACCCTTCATATTATACTGCTGCTTCATCCCATTGGATCTGCCAAAATGGATCACTACACACTTATCCGGGTTGAAGTCCATCTGCCACTTCTCCGCCCAGTCTTGCATTCTATCTATGTCTCGCTGCAACTTCTGACATCCCTCCAAACTATCCACAACACCACCTACCTTGGTGTCGTCAGCAAACTTACCAACCCATCCCTCCATATTGTCACCAGACAGGACAGCCAGTGAGATTCTGCAAGTCCAGGAGGCAAGCTGTGGGGGTTACTGATAGTGTGACATAAACCTAACATCCCAGTTTAGGCCATCCTCATGTGTGTGGAACTTGGCTATCAGTTTCTGCTCAGCGACTCTACGTTGTTGTGTGTCGTGAAGGCAGCCTTGCAGAACGCTTACCCGAAGATCAGAGGCTGAATGCCCGTGACCGCTGAAGTGCTCCCCCACAGGAAGAGAACAGTCTTGCCTGGTGATTGTCAAGCGGTGTTCATTCATCCATTGTTGTAGCGTCTGCATGGTTTCCCCAATGTACCATGCCTCGGGACATCCTTTCCTGCAGCGTTTCAGGTAGACAACGTTGGCCAAGTTGCAAGAGTAGATGCCGTGTACCTGGTAGATGGTGTTCTCACGTGAGATGATGGCATCCGTGTCGATGATCCGGCACGTCTTGCAGAGGTTGCTGTGGCAGGGTTGTGTGGTGTCGTGGTCACTGTTCTCCTGAAGGCTGGGTAATTTGCTACGGACAGTGGTCTGTTAGAGGTTGTGCGGTTGTTTGAAGGCAAGAAGTGGGGGTGTGAGGATGGCCTTAGCGAATGTTTGTCTTCATCAATGACATGTTGAAGGCTCCGGAGGAGATGCCGTAGCTTCTCCGCTCCGGGGAAGTACTGGACGACGAAGGGTACTCTGTCCACCATGTCCCGTGTTTGGCTTCTGAGGAGGTTGGTGCGGTTTTTCGCTGTGACTCGTTGGAACTGTCGATCGATGAGTCGAGCGCCATATCCTGTTCACAACTGCCAGTTTCCAGATGCACTTTTACAACTCATCTGCTTCATCCTGGACCACAATGTCTTCACCTTCAACAACCAGTTCTTCATCCAGACATACGGAACAGCCATGGGGACCAAATTCGCACCTCAATATGTCAACATCTTCATGCACAGGTTCGAACAAGACTTCTTCACCGCACAGGACCTTCAACCGATGCTATACACTAGATACATCGATGACATTTTCTTCCTTTGGAGTCATGGTGAACAATCACTGAAACAACTATATGATGACATCAACAAGTTCCATCCCACCATCAGACTCACCATGGACTACTGTCCGGAATCGGTTGCATTCTTGGATACACGCATCTCCATTAAGGACGGTCACCTCAGCACCTCACTGTACCGCAAGCCCACGGATAACCTCATGATGCTCCACTTCTCCAGCTTCCACCCTAAACACGTTAAAGAAGCCCCTACGGACAAGCCCTCCGTAAACACAGGATCTGCTCGGATGTGGAGGATCGCAACAGACACCTCCAGACGCTGAAAGATGCCCTCATAAGAACAGGATATGGCACTCGACTCATCGATCGACAGTTCCGACGCGCCACAGCGAAAAACTGCACCGACCTCCTCAGAAGACAGACACGGGACACGGTGGACAGAGTACTCTTCGTCGTCCAGTACTTCTCCGGAGTGGAGAAGCTACGGCGTCTCCTCCGGAGCCTTCAACATGTCATTGATGAAGACGAACATCTTGCCAAGGCCATCCCAACACCCCCACTTCTTGCATTCAAACAACCGCACAATCTCAAACAGACCACTGTCCGCAGCAAACTACCCAGCCTTCAGGAGAACAGTGACCACGACACCACACAACCCTGCCACAGCAACCTCTGCAAGACGTGCCGGATCATCGACACGGATACCAACATCTCACGTGAGAACACCATCTACCAAGTACATGGTACCTACTCTTGCAACTCGGCCAACGTTGTCTACCTGATACGCTGCAGGAAAGGATGTCCCGAGGCATGGTACATTGGGGAAACCATGCAGACGCTACGACAATGGATGAATGAACACCGCTCGACAATCACCAGACAAGACTGCTCTCTTCCTGTGGGGGAGCACTTCAGCGGTCACGGGCATTCAGCCTCTGATCTTCGGGTAAGCGTTCTCCAAGGCGGCCTTCACGACACACGACAGCGCAGAGTCGCTGAGCAGAAACTGATAGCCAAGTTCCACACACATGAGGACGGCCTAAACTGGGATGTTGGGTTTATGTCACACTATCAGGAACCCCCACAGCTTGCCTCCTGGACTTGCAGAATCTCACTGGCTGCCCTGTCTGGAGACAATACACATCTCTTTAACCTGTGCTTAATGCTCCCTCCACTCACATTGTCTGTATCTTTAAGACCTGGTTGGCTGTAGAGATTTGCATTCTAATCAGTATTCTGTAACTTGATTTTGTGTCTCTGTGCCCTGTTTGAGAGCAGATTTCCACTCCATCTGACGAAGGAGCAGCACTCCGAAAGCTATTGGCATTTGCTACCAAATAAACCTGTTGGACTTTAACCTGGTGTTGTTAAAACTCTTAAATGTTATTGGCCAGCGATCAAAAGTAGGGAATCCTGGCTAATTTTCACATAGTAAGAGTTTTAACAACACCAGGTTAAAGTCCAACAGGTTTATGGCCTTTTGGCTAAGATCAAGTGTGGTCTGCTGGTGCTGCGCTTGGTAATGGCCACTGGGTTGCATTTAAGCTTCATTTTCATCTGAAGCAAATTTTAAAAGCGGCATCTCGGCCTTTTGGCTAAGATGCAAATGGGATCAAGTCTTGGAGGAGGAAGACCTGCGCCTCCTCCAATCAGCTTGGCTCATGTAGATCAGGCCCAAGACAGGGTAAAGAGTCGCATACCCTGTCTTGTCAGCTTGGATCGGAAATGTCTCAACTTGTTGAGACTCTGAATTGGACTTTATTTGATTGAATTGGAAAAGTACAAAAAAAAACAGGTTTATTTGGTAGCAAATGCCATTCACTTTCGGAGCGCTGCTCCTTCGTCAGGAGTGGAAATCCTGACGAAGGAGCAGCGCTCCGAAAGCTAATGGCATTTGCTACCAAATAAACCTGTTGGACTTTAACCTGGTGTTGTTAACCTGGTGTTTACCCCAGTCCAACGCCGGCATCTCCACATCATAATTTTCACATCCTCAGAGCAGAGGTGATCTGACCAATTGTGTCCCCGATACCACCACCTTCTTCACTGAAGTTACTCAATGCAGAGCGGGGGTGAAGGCTGCGACTTTCCTTGACTTGATTATTCACTGGAGAAATTCACAGGCACCAGGGGGCTCAGAACTATAAATTGAAAGTAAATCAATGCAGCAAAACTGTGTGACACGACATTTTGCTGACTTCAACATCTTCTGATTGATATTCGGGATCAGCATAAGTACTAATCGGGAAGATTTTTCGTCAAGTTGCTCACTGAAAAGCCTCATCTCTGGCATTAGCTGACAGCAATGGGTTGGCATGAATAGAAATATCATTATTTGCTGTGAGATAAGAGATGTCCAGCAATTCTTTGACAAGCTCCAGGATGCTTATCTGATCCTTTTAAAAGAAAAGTTAAATCATAATTCCTCGTAACCTTTCAAAAACAGTTCTGCTGGTTGCATTGATTTTTCTTCAACGAAATAGATGTTTGTTTCCCTCTAAGGCTAATACACTATGATAATTGTGCTTATTGATGCCATATTACTTGTTTTGTGCAACATGATACCCTCTTGCAGGTAATATGCGCATTGTGTAATCTTTTGAAACACAGAAACGCACTCTGTGATCCTTATCATTTGTATAGAATATCTTTTCCAGATGCATCCCAACCGTGGGTCATGTTCTGTACTTTATCAAAGCTGTTTTCTGAAATAGAAACAGCATCTGGAGTGGAAGCAATGAATAATAGACTGCTATTTGACTGCTTCATAAAGCAATGCATTGGGCTATTCCAGAGGACTGCTTGCTGAGTGTCTGTTGAAAGCTTCCCCCACACATTCATTCTTTTGTATTTACTTCATTGGAGACATGCGGCTCCCTGTGTCACACAAAGCTGATAGGGTGATGATGACCAGTCCTTTCTGTTCACCTAAGGGGCTCAAGGCTAATATACCAATCTACAACTGGAAACTCTGGAAATTCTCTGCTTCCCTACCTACTACATGGATCTCTGTTTTTTGTCCACAAGGTCATTGCTGTCAAAATGCAAAGGCAGAATAAGTGGTTTCACTAACCTTTTTGAGAAGCTTTGTTCACTGGAGGTTGAGGAGATCTGTATCAGTATCCGTGAAAAGGTTGAATTCTTAGTTAACTAAGAAATTATTTATACTTTCAGTAAATTCATAGTAACACAGAACTGGTATTAATCTTGTTCATGTCAGAGATTTATTTTTCTTTTCCTTCTTTTATTCTACTGCTATTCCTTCTGCAGTGTGGTTAAGAGATGAGTGCTAGAAATTGGATAGCCCATTTGTTTGAGCACGGGGGTGATGATTTGTGACTTTTTTTTATTCATTCGTGGGGCATGGGCATTGCTGGCTGGCCAGCATTTTTTGCCCATCCCGACCAGACAGTGCCGGTTTCAAATGAAGTGGGCGATGAATAAAATTGGTGTGCCCGCCACATTTCCATGGTGATCGTGTAACCCCTGAGCAGCTTCCTTGCTGAATTGCTTTCGGCAATGCCGCATACCACAGTGTGGCAACCAACATTCTGAACTAACCACACACACTAGGCAGCTTTGGGTTGCAATCTGTAGCAAAGGGAAGCTGTGATAATGGACTGCAGGCTGCTGGATAATCACCTCGAAACAGTCAGGGTGAAGGAGGATGCCACATGGCACCAGGGAAAGGGCTCCCCGCTTCAGTGGTCAGACAGGTAGACATGATGTGGAGATGCCGGCGTTGGACTGGGGTAAATACAGTAAGAAGTCTCACAACACCAGGTTAAAGTCCAACAGGTTTATTTGGTGGCACAAGCTTTCGGAGTCTTACTCCTTCATCAGGTGAGTCAGGTAGAGGCCAGGAGAGAGGTCATGTTTTCATTTCTACTGAGAGGTGGGGAGGGGTGAACAGAGGAGGGAGAGGGCAAGGCAGGACAACTTCCAGGAGGAGCCTTGAAGGGGAAAAGGAGCAAGTGGCACAGGCAGTTAGGTTCCAGAGCATCACCCTCAGAGCATGATAACAGTGCCCGAAGAATCTACAAATCACGTCTCAGACCCACTCAGCCACAGCCCTCGCACTGCTAAATACATCATATCCCCGTCACTCACCCATCAGCAGCCCCTGGCACTCATGACATTCCCCTAACGCTTTATGTTACACCTCTCTTCTTGTCATGATTGTAGCGCATACCTCTAAATGCCTCCGCAAACCTACATGTATTCAGGTATTTTTCCTAAACTCGCAGACACACAACCAAAGGCACTCTGCCCACTTCCTTGCAGTGACAATGGCACACAACAGGAAAGTCTCAGAATTAGTGGGGGACTAGCACACCAGAACCCTCATGGATGGTCCACAGAATCATCCGATGCAATGCCACAGAGCGCCTGCTTCTCTCAAGGCCATGATGTGGAGTTGCCGGCGTTGGACTGGGGTAGGCACAGTAAGTAGTCTCACAACACCAGATTAAAGTCCAACAGGTTTATTGGACTTTAACCTGATGTTGTGAGACTTCTTACTGTCTCTAAAGACCATCACAGATTATGGTAATTTCCTGCTAGTGTACCTCTCTATTCACTCCTTATCTTGAAAGGTGCCTTGAAATAGAAACTATCGAAGGAGTGTCTGTGGAACATCTGTTTTTCTCCCCACTTCCCTCCTGATTCTCTTGCTCCTCCCTCCTCCTTCCGGGAACAAGAACGAGGTTGTTTCGGAATGAAATAGCTGCAATTGCCTTGAGTGGGGGATCTGAAATTAATGCCTTCAAAAATCCAGCCCAGGGTCAAGCAAGGCTGTGTGACAACCTTCATACTATTTACAATCTCCCTGTCAGTGGCCACTCGTCTCATCAAAGATCAACTGCCCTCTGGTGTCAGCATTAAATACAGTCCAGATCAGGCTTGTCCATTGTGGGGGGAAGTGGGGGAAGGGGGTGGGGGTGGGGGGGGGGGGGGGTGGGGGGGGGAGAGAGGGGGCGGGGGAGGGTGGCGGGAGCAACGTTTCCATTTTTTTCTCACTCAAGGGGCCGATGAGCAGATTTAGGAAAGATGCATGAATCTTTTAAAAATTGAGTCTGAAGAAAAGCAATAACTTACTGAGCAAAAGTCATGTCAAAAAATAAATTGTTTTTTAAAAGAGTAATTAATACAAATGACCATTAGATTGTAAGAGGACGAGAGTGTGTGTGTCCAGCTCACTCCCAATCTCAGGGCACCCACTCACTCACCCTCACCCATTGTGAGAGTGGGTGGGAGTGCAAGTTGGTGTGTGCGAGTGAGGGTGACTGAGAATCTTGAGACTGGGAATGAACCAGGCGCGCACGTGCACATACACACACACACACACACACACTCCCTCATTCACTATCCCCCCCCCCCCCCCACCCACCCACACACACACGCACACACACACTCCCTCATTCACTATCCCCCCCCCCCCACCCACCCACACACACACGCACACACACACACACTCCCTCATTCACTATCCCCCCCCCCCCCCACCCACCCACACACACACGCACACACACACTCCCTCATTCACTTCCTCCCACACATACACTCACTCCCCTACTCTCTCCCATACACACTCACTCCCTCCCAGAGTCACACTCACTCCCTCTCACACATTCACTCACTCCCTCATTCTCTCCCACAAACACACTTGCTGGAATTTTACCAGCGCACCTGCCCCAGAATCAGGGCAGGAGAGGCTCACAGAACAGCATTCTCCATTGGCCTCGGGCTGGATCTTATGAACTTCGAGCGGGCGAGGCAATAAAATTGTTCTGACTCACTCCCTCACTCAATCCCTCCCACACACATACACACACACACTCACTCTCTCCTGGACGCTCACACCCACTCTCTTCCACAAACCCTCACACTCCCATATGCACTCACTCTCTCCCACACACATACACTCAACCTCTCCCATATACACACACATTCACTCACCCTCTCCCACACACATTCACTCACTTTCTCTCAGAAATAAACCCATTTCCTCTCACACACTCATGCCTTCCCTCACTCACTCCTTCCCTCCTACACATACATCTGTGCATACACACAGACACACTCTCTCTCCTACAAACACTCACGCCCTCCCACACCTGCCAAACATACATTTCTCCCTATAACTGGGCCTGCTGCTCTTTCTCTGCCCCGCCCTTGCTGTGCGTCCCCTGTCCCCTACCACCGCCCCAGGCCTGCTGCATTTTCCCGCCATCTCCCCCCACCCTCCCATGCCACTGCTGCCAGTCCAGACCTGGCTCACTTTCTCTCCCTCAGTTCCCACTACCACACCCTCTCCCCCATCCCCTGGTCCATTGCACCTCAGAAGTTCATCTCTTTTGTTCATGTTTGAATCAAGCCTGTAATGAGGTCAGGAACTGGGTGACCCATGCAGAGCCCAAACTGAGCATCCCTAAGCAGGTTTTTGCTAACAAGTGCCACTTATAGTGCAGTTGATGACCTCTTCCATCATTTTACTGATGTTTATGAGTAGATTAATGGGGTGATCATTGACCAGGTTGGATTTGTCCTGTCTTTTGTGTACAGGACAAACTTGGGCAATTTTCCACATTGATGGGTAAATGCCAATGTTGTACCTGTGGTGGAACAGCTTGGCTAGGAGCATGGCAAATTCTAGGGCACAAGTCTTCAGTACTATTGCCGGAACATTGTCAGGGCCTATCGCCTTTGCAGTATCCAGTGCCTTCAGCCATTTCTTAATATCATGTGGAGTGAACTGAATTGGCTAAAGACTGACATTTGTGATTCTGGGGCATCTGGAGGAAGCCGCAATGGATCATCTAATTCTGGCTGAAGATTGTTGCAAATCTTTCCTTCTCTTTTGCACTAATGTGTTGGGCTCCACCTTCATTGTGGAGTCTCCTCCTGGAGTGAGTTGTTTAATTGTTCACCACCATTCATGGCTGCATGTGACAAGACTGCAGAGTTTAGATCTGATCCGTTGGTTGTGGAATCACTTATTTCTGTCTATTATTTGCTGCACGTGCTGTTTGGCATGCTGGTGCTGTGTTGTAGCTTCACCAGGTTGACACCTTTTTTCACAGCTACACAGAACATACCGAGGGACTGTTCTTAGGATGTCCCTCCTGAACTCTTCATTAATCCAAGTTGATCCCCTGGCTTGGTGGTAATGGTGGAATAGAGGATCTGCCATTGACGGTCACAACACCTCAGAGTTACCCAGTCTTCCCAGTCTTGAGTTGCTAGATCTGTTCAAAACCTATCCCATTTAGCATTGTGATAGTACCACACAATGCGCTGAAGGGTATTCTCAATGCGAAGATGAGACTTTGTCTCCACAAGTGCTCTGCAGTGTTCACTCCAACTGATACTGTCATGGACAGATGCATCTTGCGGCAGGCATGTTGGTCAAGTATGTCTTTCCCTCTTGTTGGTTCCCTCACCACCTGCCACAGATCAGTCTAGCAATGATATCCTTTAGGACTCTGCCAGTTACCTAGCCACTCTTGGTAATGGACATTAAACCCCCCCCCACCAGAGTACATTCTACACCCTTGACATCCTCAGTGCTTTCTCCAAATGGTATTCAACATGGAGGAGTGTTGATTCATCAGCTGAGGGGGGAAGGTACATGGTCATCAGCAGGAGGTTCCCTTGCCCATGTTTGACCTGGTGCCATGAAAATCTATGGCGTGTGGAGTCAATGTTGAAGACCTTTGCTGGGTCTGTCCTGTCGATGGGACAGAACATATCTAGGGATGGTGATGGTGATGTCTGGGACATTGTAAAGTATGACTTCATGCGTATGATTATGTCAGGCTGTTGCTTGACTAGTCTGTCAGACACTTCTCCAAAGTTTGGCCCCCAGGATTGACAGGGTTGAGTTTGCCATTGTTGTTTCTGGTGTCTAGGTCGATGCTGGGTGGTCCATTTGGTTTCATTCAGTATTGACTTTGATGCAGCTGTGTGGCTTGCTGGGCCAATTCAGAGGGCATTTAAGAGTCAACCACATTGTTCTGGGTCTGAAGTCACATGTACACAAAACCAGACCAAATAAAGTCAGCAAATTTCCTTCCCTAAAGGGTCATTAGTGAACCAGATGGTTTTTTATGACAATCGACAATAGTTTAATCATCATTATTAGACTTTTTGTTCCAAACTTTTATAGATTGAATTCCATCTGCCGTTATGGGATTCAAATCTAAGTCTCCAGAACATTATCCTAGGTCTCTGGATTCCAAGTTAGTGACAATGCCACTATGCCAACCCACTGCACTAGTGAAGGTATCAGCAGCAAGCAGAGAAAAGGAATGGCCTCTAATTGGAGGAATAGCTCCTTGCAAAATCTTGATTTTCACTTATGTGTCTTGCCAGCTTTTGAATAGTGGCTCTGGGAACCACAGAAAGGGGTTTTATGAGCTATATTGTGGACAAGTCTAGTCTTGATGGGAATTGTTTTAACCTGGATTATCTCCGTGCCAAAACTGAACTAATCTCCATAGACATGATCTATAGTTCGTGAAAGACTGCAGTGTCTTTGACCAATGTGCACCGGATTTGCAAACTCAATCTCATCAATTTTGCATCCATGAAACTCAGACTGTGCGAATAGAAACATAGAACATAGAAAAACTACAGCACAAACAGGCCCTTCGGCCCACAAGTTCTGCCGAACACATCCCTACCTTCTAGACCTACCTATAACCCTCCATCCTATTAAGCTCCATGTACTCATCCAGGAGTCTCTTAAAAGACCCTATTGAGTTCGCCTCCACCACCACTGACAGCAGCCGATTCCACTCGCCCACCACCCTCTGTGTGAAAAACTTACCCCTAACATCTCTCCTGTACCTACCCCCCAGCACCTTAAACCTGTGTCCTCTCGTAGCAGACATTTCCACCCTGGGAAAAAGCCTCTGAGAGTCCACCCGATCTATGCCTCTCAACATCTTATACACCTCTATTAGGTCTCCTCTCATCCTTCATCTCTCCAAGGAGAAAAGACCGAGCTCCCTCAGCCTATCCTCATAAGGCATGCCACTCAATCCAGGCAACATCCTTGTAAATCTCCTCTGCACCCTTTCAATCTTTTCCACATCCTTCCTATAGTGAGGCGACCAGAACTGAGCACAGAACTCCAAGTGGGGTCTGACGAGGGTCTTATATAGCTGCATCATTATCCCCAGTCTCCTAAACTCAATCCCTTGATTGATAAAGGCCAGCACACCATACGCCTTCTTAACCACCTCCTCCACCTGCGGGGCCGATTTTAGAGTCCTATGGACCCGGACCACAAGGTCCTTCTGATCCTCTACAGTACTAAGAGTCTTTCCCTTTATATTGTACTCCTTCATCCCATTTGACCTACCAAAATGGACCACGACGCATTTATCTGGGTTGAAGTCCATCTGCCACTTGTCCGCCCAGTCTTGCATCTTTTCTATGTCCCTCTGTAACTTCTGACATCCCTCCAGACTATCCACAACCCCACCAACCTATGTTGCCTAAAAATGAATCTTGTATCAACCCACACCTGATCAGCCATATAGTCCACATCCCATTAACGTTGAAGGAGAGACTAATATACTTAGCACTTCACATACCATGGTATCCACCTCACCCACAAGGCCACCATTGACAAGCAGACCCAATACTATTTCAGCTGTGCCAAATTACAGCAACAATTGCTTGAGAACAAAGACCCCACAAGTCAATAGAAGTCTAGTGTACAGAGCAATTGTCATCACCACACTCCTGTACTGTATTGAGACCTGGACTGTGTATCAGTGATAGATACAGAAATTCCATCAGCAATGCCTCTGCCACATCCTCCAGATTCAATGGGAGGATCATCAAACAAATGCTAATGCCCCTCTTGAAGTCAGCTCCACAGCATTAGGCAAATCTCTTGCAAAATCAACTTCGCTGGAGTGGCCACGATGTCCTGATGGCTACAAACTGTCTTCCCAATCAGACCCTGTTCCCTCAACTCTAAAATGTCCAACGTTAATGAGGACAAGAAAATGTTTCACCGACACGTTGAAGCTCTTCTTGAAGCATGGCGGCATTGACCATAATGTTTGGGAGGAACTTGCTGCCAATAGTTCAGAATGGCAACAATCTATCCACCAAGCTGCATCATGCTGTGAGTTCCAACATCTTAATGATGAGGCAGAGGAACAGCAGAAACTCACAATCCTGAGTCGGTGTCATGTTTGAAACAATGGACAGCTGACAATGACCCTCCCATTATGCTTTTGTGCTTTAATAACATCAAGAACTGATGGCTGCTCAGCCTCCAAAGAGACATGAGGAAGAAAAAGAACAACACACTCAAAGTGAAGAGAAGGCACCATCACTGGAATTTACACTGATAATAATGGTGTCATTGGCAGGCCTCCAGTCACTGACAAGGAGTATCGGAGGAATCTTTGATTTGATTTGATTTGATTTATTATTGTCACATATATTAGTATACAGTGAAAATAATTATTCATTGCATGCTATTCAGACAAAGCATACCGTTCATAGAGAAGGAAAGGAGAGTGCAGGATGTAGTGTTACAGTCATAACTAGGGTGTAGAGAAAGACTAACTTAGTGCGAGCTAAGTCCATTCAAAAGTCTGACAGCAGCAGGGAAGAAGCTGTCCTTGTGTCAGTTGGTACATGACCTCAGACTTTTTTATCTTTTTCCCGATGGAAGAAGGTGGAAGAGAGAATGTCCGGGGTGCATGGGGTCATTAATTATGCCGGCTGCTTTTCCAACGTAGCGGGAAGTGAAGACAGTCGATGGATGGGAGGCTGGTTCATGTGATGGATTGGGCTACATTCACGACCTTTTGTAGTTTCTTGCGGTCTTGGGCAGAGCAGGAGCCATACCAAGCTGTGATACAACCAGAAAGAATGATTTCTATGGTGCTGTCTCCAACATGGTGGAGGACATCACACAGAACATTCTTTCCACTATGTAAGTTGTGCCCATCTCCATAACAGCACTGCCAAACTGACCCATGAAGCAGCATCTTCTGACCACTCTCTCAGCTTCCACTGCAGACCTCCTAGTGTCTTAGTGCCAGAATGGAAGCTCAGATGGAGGCCATGAGCTCCTGGCATCTTGGCTCAGGCTGCTGCTCAGTATTCAACAGGGCATCTCACTGCAGTCCAGCAATCTGTGCTCCAGTAAGTGAGGCGGATTACTGAGGTCCCACTCTGTAGGAATCACAGTGCCTTTCTCAAGATGACAGCATTTGCCACTCTGCCAGAGTCCTTACTGTTGACCCTCAGTCAGCCAGACTGCTGCCACCCATGCTGAGGAAGTTGTAGCCCTCAAGGCCCAGAGCTTCTCCTGGGTGCACCTAAAAGCCATCTTCATTGTTTCATCAGCCAGACAAGGACCCTAACAAAACTGGCACCTCAGGGATACACATGGGGAATTAGTTATTGGGTATTTTTTATATATTATTGGATAAAATGGTTGAATGAAGATATTTGCTGCTTTAATGAATGACGTTGGCAAGGGAACTTTGTGATGGGGAATCTGATATGATGTCATCTACAAGAATGGTGGGTCTAGGAAGGGGTGGACAAATTCCTTTGACCAAAGCAGAGCCTCACAATGTGGTCCCTCTTTCTCCGTCCAATTGTACGTAGTACATGTGATCTTGTCCCTGCCTCCTCTTCTTCCTCCTCCCCCTCCCAGAGTAGCCTCCAGTTCCCAGGATATATTGGCTGGGTCTTCAGATTTGCAAGGTTGGAGAGGACGCAGAACACCATGCCAAACCCTCTCCGGTTGCATATCACATAAACCAACACCCAAGCTACCTAGGCATCAAAAGCATTGTCTTAGGAAGTCCATGACTTGCTCCATAGTGCTACTCGTCACCCCATGGCTCTCACTGAAGGCCTTTCTAAATAAGAAGAGTTCAGGGAAAGACTACCCTTTGACTCTGTTTGTCCGTCCACAGAGGAAACTCAACCAGTGCCATCTCCAGCTTTACATCTGCAATGAATAATGAAAGAAGAGCAAGCGAAGGGTTCCAGATCAAGAGTGGCTCCCTGGTTCAACAATGGCTCCCTGCAAGTCCTCTTCCAGGATGTGAATGATTAGTGAGGGGTCCTCATGTCAACCGATGAGAAGGGGATCTTCTACACCATGACATAAAGGGCGGGATTTTCCAGCCTTGCTCATCCCAAAACCGCAAAATCCTGCCCGAGGTCAATGGACCTTTCCATTGTCCGCCCCTCATCCGCTCTGATTCCCGTGGCAGGTGGGCGGTAAAATTCTGGCCAAAGAGTCTACAGAGGGATTTAGATAAGTTAAATTATTTTTTTTTTTAAATGGTAGATGGATTATAAAGTGGGAAATGTGAACTAGTCCACTTTGCCAGGGAGAATAGAAAAACATATGAACAGAGAGAGATAACAGAATTCTATGGTATAGAGGGATCTGGGTGTCCTGGTACATCAATCACAAACATGTGGCATGTAGTTACAGCAAGTGATTGGGAAGGCAAATTACATACTGGCATGTATTGCAAGAGGAATTGGGTACAAAAATAGGGAAGTTGTGATAGTTGTTCAAGGTGTTGGTCAGACCACATCTGGAGTATTCTGTACAGTTGTGGTTTCCTTCCTTAAGAAATATAGTAATTGCATTAGAAGCAGTTCAGGAAAGGCTCACTCACTGATTCTTGGGAAGCATTGTCTTATGAGGCAAGGTTGATCTTTTGGAGTTCAGAAGAATGAGGGGTGATCTTACTGAAACATATGAGATCCTGAGGGCACTTGGCTGAGAGGATATTTCCCCTAGTAAGAGAGACTAGAACTATAGGACATAGTTTAAAAATTAGGGTGTATCCCATTTCGACTGAGACAAGGAGACATTTTTTTCTCTCTTCTCCAGACAGCAGTGAAGACATGGTCATTGATTATGTTCAAGGCTGAGTTGGATAGATTTTTGATCATCAAGGGAGACAAGGGTGAGGAGACAGGAAAGTAGAGCTGAGGCCATAATCAGATCAGCTATGATTTTATTGAATGGCAGAGCATGCTCGAGGTGCTGAATGGCCTACTCATGCTTCCAATTCTTGTGTTCTCTTGTTCACCTTTGTCATCAGTCATAGGTGAGCCACAATCTCCTCCAACTTCAATTTACAAGACTGAAACCACTGTTCTTAACCCTTCCATTGTCTCCATCCTCAACTCTTCCATTGTCCTCCCTCAGACCCTTCAGTGCTCAAACTCTGACCTTTTGTGTGTTTGTTTTATTCATGGCACTTTGGTCTGGCTCTCTGTTATTCCTTCATAAACACATGCATCTCTTTATTCTCCATTCAAAGTTTTTTCAGTAATGTTCAGGTTTCCTCACAGGCCTCTCCTTCTCTAACACAGTCTATGCATTTCTGTGCATTTCCATTTGTGGAGCATTGTAGAATGTTTTTACATCAAAGATGTTGCATAAATATAAATTGTTACCATTATTAGGTTAATTAACTAATTACTAATTACAGTTGACCTTTACAGTTATTTACACATGGAATACATAGTAGACGTTCAATATATAGGTTTTAGAAATCAGCAAAGTCAAAATGAACAGTGGATTCTAACTGAGGACTGGTTTACTTTAGCAAATGACTTTATTGCCTGAATAGGGGCATTTAAAACAATGCTGGCATTTAGGTAATTGTTAAAGGACAGAATCCAGATGTTGGAAATACCTCAATTTACAACATCATATTTTGAATCCAATTCTGTATTAAAGAAAAGCTTACATTTTGAAAGCATTATACTGTGGGTCAGACATCATCATAGGATACATATTTGGCTGCTTTCTAAATGCAGGACCACTTGCACACTTAGGGGTGAAAATTTGAATTCTTTGCGTGTGTTGTTTGGAAGTAAAATGCTGCAAAGCATACCAATTTACCAATTTAGCTGTTGGGTGGCCTTTACCCAATCTGCTGCTGCACACCTAAAACAAGCTTTGGGATCCTTAGATATGTTGGAGGCCCCACTGCCTTTTGAATGACCATTAAAAATGCATACAAAGCATCAGGATTTATTTTCAGGGGCACAGAATTCAAAAGTAGTGAAAGCACGGTGGCACAGTGGTTAGCACTGCTGCCTCACAGCGCCAGGGACCCAGGTTCAATTCCTGGCTTGGGTCACTGCACGGAATCTGCATGTTCTCCCCGTGTCTGCATGTGTTTCCTCCAGCTGCTCCGGTTTCCTCCCACAGCCTGAAAGATGTGCTGGCTAGGTGCATTGGCCGTGCTAAATTCTCCCTCAATGTACCCAAACAGGCGCCGGAGTGTGGCAACTCGGGGATTTTCAGAGTAACTTAATTGCAGTGTTCATGTAGGCCTACTTGTGACATTAATAAATAGTGATAATAATATCTTAAAACTTGTACAGAACATTTGTCAGGCTAAACTTGGAGCAGAGTTCTGGCCTTCATACTATAAAAACACAGAAGCACTGAAGAACATGCAAAAGAGATTTATAAGGATTGTACTAGACTGAAGGGATGCAGCTTTATGGTAGGAATGTGCAGGTTAAAGATATTTCTTTCATAAAGAAAAAGCTTAGATGTAACCTGATAAAGATCTTTGAAATCATTTATGCATTTGAATGGGTAGGGTAGATATGGAGGAAAAGAGTGGGATTTTCCTGTCCTGCCCACCACGGGACTGGAAATTCATGCTCAATGTCAACTGTTCTTTTGCCAGACCTTAAATCTTCCACCCTGGCCGCGACGACTCCTGTAGCGGGTGAGATGGATAATCCTGCCCAATGTTTCCACTTGTGAGAGAAATTAAAACTAACGGCCATAATGTAAGATAGTTGCCAATGAGCTCAAAATGGAAATAAGGAGACACTTCTTTGCTCAGCGAGTGTTAGATTATAGAACTCACTACCACAGGAAGTTGATGTGGTCCGTCAAAAAGAAACGGCAAATGGAGTTTAACCCTGATAAATGTGAGGTGATTCATTTTGGTAGGACTAATTTAAATGTGGATTACAGGGTCAAAGGTAGGGTTCTGAAGACTGTGGAGGAACAGAGAGATCTTGGGGTCCATATCCACAGATCTCTAAAGGTTGCCACTCAAGTGGATAGAGCTGTGAAGAAGGCCTATAGTGTGTTAGCTTTTATTAACAGGGGGTTGGAGTTTAAGAGCCGTGGGGTTATGCTGCAACTGTACAGGACCTTGGTGAGACCACATTTGGAATATTGTGTGCAGTTCTGGTCACCTCACTATAAGAAGGATGTGGAAGCCTGGAAAGAGTGCAGAGGAGATTTACCAGGATGCTGCCTGGTTTGGAGGGTAGGTCTTATGAGGAAAGGTTGAGGGAGCTGGGGCTGTTCTCTCTGGAGCGGAGGAGGCTGGGGGAGACTTAATAGAGGTTTATAAAATGATGAAGGGGATAGATAGAGTGAAAGTTCAAAGACTATTTCCTCGGGTGGATGGAGCTATTACAAGGGGGCATAACTATAGGGTTCGTGGTGGGAGATATAGAAAGGATATCAGAGGTAGGTTCTTTACGCAGAGAGTGGTTGGGGTGTGGAATGGACTGCCTGCAGTGATAGTGGAGTCAGACACTTTAGGAACATTTAAGCGGTTATTGGATAGGCACATGGAGCACACCAGGATGATAGGGAGTGGGATAGCTTGATCTTGGTTTCTGATAAAGCTCGGCACAACATTGTGGGCCGAAGGGCCTGTTCTGTGCTGTACTGTTCTATGTACTGTTCTATGTTCTATGTTCATGGGAGAAATTGGAACAGTAAGTTCTGCCGAAAGGCTGATGTGCGGCAGATGGAATGGGAGGAGATTCCTTTGGAATATAAATACATTTGGGCTCAATGACCTGTTTCACTGTTGTACTTTCTATCTAATTCTACGTAAATCTCTGTAAGTTTTGTTGGTGGTGAATAGGTCAGGTATTGGGCCTGCCACACTCAAATGTTCTTCAACAGTCCTTGCAGCTGCCATGTAAAGGTAAGTTTAAAGCATTAGCAGTTAGCAATCTCGGCACAGTTGCACTCAAAATTGTGCTAGTTTTAAGAAGCATTTTTCTTCCCTCATGTTTCAGTGCAAACTCATTTGCATATCTGAGTGAAAAAACTGCCATGAATCAGCGGAAATGGGCAGCATTTTAGAATGCAGTTTAAATAATGACGTTATTAAATATTCCCTGATGTACGTAAGAATGGGAACCTAGTGTACTTTTACTAACAGAGCTAAAAATTGTGTGTATCAGAAAAAATAAGCATCTTTAATCTGTGTATAGTTCACCCCAAGTAGATCGAGTTTATATAACAGAAAATTACTTCACTAGTTACATTGACAGCAATCAGTCCATAGTAAATTTTTTAAAAGCTTCTGGAAGGTTCCTGTTACTTCCCTGCACCTAAATACAAACGTAATTTCGAGAATCCTCTGACTGCCCATAAACAGATGCGATGAGTGTAAACTCGCAATGGGGATTATTTTGATTCGGGGTCATGGCTGCTTGCAGTGCATTTTTTAAAAACTAGCACAAAAGGTTGCAGAAACAAGATTGGTACTGGACACCATTTGCTTTTAAAATTCCACAATTGTTTTTGTTTGTTTCGTCGATCTTGGTCAAGTTGGATTAAACAGTGCAACCTGCCAGAAACTCTTGCCCAAATATCTTTCGAATACCCCCTTTCTTTGGAGTCAGGAAGAGTGGCAGTGTTTTGCTAGATTGTCACTACCTGTGGTGTGTAATGCTTAGACATCACTAAGCTGTCTCACAGAATTGACCAAGAAGTCTTTATTAACATGACTGAACTATGTACGTATTTACAGTAGAGGACACAGCTATGGACAGGACTCCATGGCATGTCCATACATGTTGCTACCTAGCTCTACACAGCTGACCTAAGCTCGAGATCAGGTTCCTCCTTACTCACTGATCGGTACTGTACTGCACTGTATTTAATGGTGATCTCGAAGGAACTCTTCCAATGTAGACAATAAAAATATAACACAACTTACTCCAACTTATGAATCAAAGAAAAGGCTCAATAAAGAAACTTCATTACTCCAAACTTGAGGCCTCATGCAGGGCCATTCCAAGCAATTTAATAATTTCTAACAAGTTCTTATTTATATAAATAAAAGCAAATTACTGCAGATGCTGGAATCTGAAACTAAAAGAGAGAAGGCTGGAAAATGTCAGCAGGTCAGGCAGCATCTATAAGAAGAGAAAAGAGCTGATGTTTCCAGTCCAAATGACCCTTTGTCAAAGCTCATTAAGGGGAGAAAAGAGCTGACCTTTCAAGTCCAGATCACCCTTTGTCAAAGCTCAGGTTCTTACTTATACTGAGTCAGCTGGTCAGCTGATCATCACATCATTCTGTCATTGGTTACATGGTTTACTGGGTCATCTGACCCTTACAGCTTGTTACCATTGGTCACATCACAACAGATCCAATGTTATCATCGATTAAGTTCTAACATTCAATCCCAGGTTAATCCTTAATGCACCGAATCCTTCTACTGCAGTGGTATTCCCCAGGTCCACAACAAGTGTGATTTCCCTCCTCCTCTCTAGAAGGCAATCCAACCACTGGGCCATAAAGCCTAAAGCCAACATCCTGGGACATAATTATGTACTGCAGCTGGCAAGGCACAAAATCCTGAATTGTTTTTTTCATCAACCAAGCTGCCTGTGAAGGAATGACTGACATCCACAGCTCACACCAAGTGTGTACATGTGGCTTGAGAAACAATTTCTATCACTCCTCGAGCCTTTAGTTTTGAGCACCTGCAGAATGAGACAAATGTCTGGCCCTTTGTCGGTTAACCACACTATAATAACAATTTATATTTACATAGCATTTTTAATGGAATAAGATGTCCCAATGCTTCACACGAATGTGATGAAGCAAAACTGACACAGAGCCACATAAGGAGATATTAAGGCAGGAGACCAAAATTATGGTCAAAGAGAGAGATTTTAAAGAGCATCTTAAAAAAGGACAGAGAGGGAGCAGGGCTAACTGACGCAGAGAGGATATTTTAGAATTGTAGGCCCTAATAACTGAAGGCAAAGCCATGAATTGTAGAGCAATTAAAATCAAGCTTGCGCAGAGTTAGAAGATTTCCTATATCTCAGTGTGTGCTGGGAAGAGTTAGATAGGGAGGAGTGAGCCCTTGGAGGGAGTTGAAAAAAGGATGTGAATTTTAAAACTGAGATGTTGTTTAACCAGGAGCCAGTGCAGGTCAGCGAGCATGGAGGTTATGAGTGAATAGGACTCCATCTATGTGAGCAGGTAAACAGCAGAGTTTTGGATGATCTCAGGTTTACAGAGGGAAGAATGTAGGAGATCGACCACATTGTTTGTGTTTGTTTCGTCGGTCAAGTCTAGTCTAGAGGTAAGAAGAGGATAAAGGCTTCAGCAACAGATGAACTGCGGCAACTGTGGTGTAAGGTGATGTTACCGAGGTGGGAATAGACAGTCTTAGTGATGAGGCTGGCACAGTGGTTAGCACTGCTGCCTCACAGCGACAGGGACATGGGTTTGATTCTGGTGTCGGGTCACTATCTGTGTGGAGTTTGCACATTCTCCCTGTGTCAGCGTGGGTTTCCTCTAGGTGCTCCTATTTCCTCCCACATGCCAAAGATGTGTGGGTTAGGTAGACTGGCCATGCTAAATTGACCATTAGTGTCAGGGGGATTTCCAAAGTAACTACGTGGGGTTACAAGGATAGGGCCTGGGTGGAATTGTGCAGACACGATGGGTCAAATGGCCTCCTTCTGTACTGTCGGGAGTCTATGATTCTATATGGTTAGAAGCTCTTGTTAATAGCTGGCTACACTTTAAGAATCAGATTGAGAAATATGTTTATTTTACATTGAAGTTAATTGAAATGTAGTTATGTCCATAACTGTTGAATGTTTACACAAGCCTTTCTTACATATATGGCTTGCATCAGCTTCACATCTGGAGCAACAAATCAAATTCCCAAACATAAACAAACTAAAGTGTATTTAATGCTGACTAAGTTTGCTTTTGCTAGTCTGGTTGCTTTCTCTGTTATAATGTATGAAAGCCACATGAACATATGGAAAATGGTTCCAGAGACATTGTGCGCTGTGACTTATTTGTCGATGCCTAAAGTCTTCATAAGAAACATAATCAAGTGAAAATCCTTTTTGTGTGAAGTGCCATTTTTAGTTTTATGGGAAAATGTGTGTTAAAATAAGTAAGTCCAAGAATGCAGATGTGCACATAACAATTCCAGGCTGTAAACTGGATTGAAAATCAAAAACAGATGTTGCTTAAGCATTTTCAGCTGGAACAGACAAGAAAAAAATGGTTCTTATTTTGTTTCTTCTTGGTGCAGCTAATTAAAACAAGAACTCTGAATCATATCTTTCACTAGACATGTTCTGTTTATAAGGTCAAAATTCCATCCGCACTATCATTAGCTTGGATCAAAGTTAAAGAATAATAGAAAGAAATAGCACAGAAGAAGGCCATTTGGCCCACTGTGTCTGTGTTTGTTCAATTAGTCCCATTCCCCTCTTCGTTTCTATCGTCCTGCAATTTCTTTCCATTCCAGTATTTATCAAAATTCTTTTGGAATCTGTCCCCACTGTCCTTTCAGGCAATATGTTCCAGATCACAATAATTCACCGTGCACTTTCTTTCATGCATCTCGAGTTGTTTCACCTTTCACCTTAATTCCATGGGCAGAATTTTGCGGGCAGCATGGTGGCACAGTGGTTAGCACTGATGCCTCACAGTGCCAAAGACCCGGATTCGATTCCCGGCTTGGGTCACTGCCTATGCGGAGTCTGCACATTCTCCCCATGTCTGTGGGTTTCCTCCAGGTGCTCCGGTTTCCTCCCAAAGTCTGAAAGACGTGCATTGACCCGAACAGGAGCCGGAGTTTGGTGACTAAGGGAATTTCACAAGTAACTTAATTGTAGTGTTAATGTAAGCCTACTTGTGACTAATAAATAAACTTTACTTTTACTTATGGTTCCCTCTGCCAGTTTTTCTTTTAAATTTCTGGATAATTTTCTTGCTTCTGTGACACTATTAACAAAGCCTATGATCCCATGTGTTTTGTTTTTAGCAGCCTTCTCAACTTGTCCTGCCACTTACAGATTTACATCCCCCCACCCCCCCACCGCACCCCCCGCCTCAGCCCACCAGGTCTCTCTCTCTCTTCCTACACACATCTAAAAATGGTAGCCTTTGGTTTATATTGCCACTCCTCATTTTTTCCGACTAAACTGTATCAGTTCTCTACATCCAATTTCACCTCCAGTCTGTCTGTGATCTCCGAAAGTTCCGATGGATGTAAAACAGGTTGCCAGTTCATTGTTAGCTGGTTTGCACCATTGACCAAAGTCAAAATGATCCCTCACTAATAGGACCCGGGGTGGAACTGATCAACAGCAGTCGCACAAAACGGTCTGATCATGAATCATCACCAAGCCGTGACTCTATGTGTAGCGTAAAGCAGGTTGCCGCTTGGCTCTCAGGCTGTCATTGCCAGTTTCATTCCAAAGTCTTTTACTCATGCATTCTCTTTCATACTAACGTGGAATCATTCCGTATCCCTCTCATTTGCAAGTGCATGGAATGGATTTTATGGTGTAGAAACAGACAGCAATGGAGGAGGGGGGAGGTTGTAAAATTTCATGGCTTGTCATAAGGTCAGGCCCCCGATATCGTCATGCTGAGACACAACATTTGAAGCAGCCTATGGCAAGATGTGTGGGGACTCCACTCACGTCTCGAAAAGAAGCAATGAAGCAGCACCTCAGATGCTTAAGGAGCAAACTGAACCCAATTTTTTGAGTGCCTCTGAGTTTCGGCGCACAGTGATACAGGTTTCGGAATCTCGGCAGTTTTTAAAGAATAGCAATGGGGTGGTGGTGTTGCATGAGACAGTAATGTTGTAAGGCTCCTCGCATTCTTCCCTTGAAAGGAATTAGGTGGCCATTGATTTGTGGTCAAGGTCCCATTGGGGAGGTTGTATTCCTGGCTAGGTTCACTGGAGTGGGGCCTGAGGGGATTGTGGGGTTAGGTAGTGTTTGTCGCACCTACTGGAAGGATGCCTCTATTAGACTGGGCAGTGTCCAGGTGGCATGAGTAACATTCATTCTGGAGATTCTTCCAGCGAGGAGGAGAGCTGAGAGCTGGGGACAGCAGAAACCTTATTTCCACCTGCAGGGGCAGCCTCCTAGAGGGGAAGCAGCCTAAGGCTGCTGAGACAGCTGTGTGGAGAGAAAGCACCAGTGGCCAGGCTCTACTGACAAAGGATGTTTCAACAGGCTCCTGTCCTGAGAGGCTGTGACTTATCTGTGTGCCATGATGGCAGATGAGTTGCGGTTGTGTTGGTGTTCACTGTGGCTCGAGTTTCTGCACTTCATACTCATTCCAGGGACCATTGGAGAAACATGCAATATCTCCCAATCAGCCACATGTCACTACATCAAGATAGTGGCAGATTCTCTCTTCAGAAGGGCCAACCAGTATATTATCTTTATAACTGATACAGATAGGCCAAGAGAAGAGAGCCATATCTTCATCTTTGGCTGCCTCACTAGAGTTTTCCTTTTGGTCTCTCCGAGTTTTGGGATGTTACCCTCTTCTGCTTTGTGTATTTAGAAAATATCTTTGGATTTTCCTTATTTTTATTTGCCAACTTTTTTCTTCACATCCTTATTTTGCTTTGGTAATTTCTTTTTGGAGCCAAAATCTGAGAGCTGTGTTTTCATTGACAGCTGCTGTCTTCCTTATGCTCAGGTGGAAACCCAAATGTATTTGGAAGGTTTTGCTAACTATTTTTCTCAAGATGCTAGGAAGGTGCTAACCCCCATGCACTCCCTAACCACTCTCCCTGTTACATCTCCATACCCAATGCCTTTCTTGAAGCCTATCTCATTTGTTGAGGCAGTTGTAACCAGATCCCTGCTGTACTGTTGCCTTCCTGCACATCTGCTCCAGATGCCGTGTGCAGCCCTTGCACCCCCTCCCCTTCCACCCCCACCCACTAATATAAGAACATGGTCCTCATGAGCTCTTTGACGCTTTAATCAGCATGACTTGATTCTCGGAGTCACCCTCCCCCCATCGGCATAAAAATCGCCGGTGTTGGGAACCTCAACAGGAAACCAGCAGACTGGCCAGCTCCGATACTTTCATCCCATGCCCACCTCTGTTCCCACTCCCAGTGTGGGGTGGCACAGTGGCACAGTGGATAGCACTGCTGCCTCACAGTGCCAGGGACCCGGGTTCGATTCCCGGCTTGGGCCACTGTCTGTGTGGATTTTGCATGTTCTCCCCGTGTCTGTGTGGGTTTCCTCCGGGTGCTCCGGTTTCCTCCCACAGTCTGAAAGATGTGCTAGTTAGGTGCATTGACCCGAACATTGATCTGGCCACTTGGGAATTTCACAGTAACTTCATTGCAGTGTTAATGTAAGCCTTACCTGTGACTAGTAAATAAACTTTAACATCTCAGATTTCAGCCCATGATCACTCTGCCCCAAACGTTCTCCAAGTGATGCCCCTTTCACCCTATCGAGCTTCATTCTCCAAACTAAGCTCAGAAATCTTTCTCTTGTTGTGCTTGCTGTGCACTGGCTAACAAATGGGTGTACATTAACAAACCTGCAGTCCCTATATCTTTTACATAGACTGTTTCTTGGTGAATATTAAGGATATTCAAAATCCCCTACTATTAATGCACTGTTTTTTTTTACTTCCTAAACATATACTTATATATTTGTTTTTCTAGCTCTGCCTGACTGACTGTTTGGGGTCTATATATGATTTGATTTGATTTATTATTGTCATTATTGTTATTATTGGGATACAGTGAAACGTATTGTTTCTTGCATGCTGTACAGACAAAACATACTGTTCATGCAGTACACGGGAAAAAGGAAAGGAAAGGGTGCAGAGTATAGTGTTGCAGTTACAGATAGGATGTAGAGAAAGATCAGTTTAATCTCTAGTAGGTCCATTCAAAAGTCTGATGGCAGCAGGGAAGAAGCTGTTCTTGACTTAGTTGGTACATGTTCTCAAACTTTTGTATCTTTTTTCTGATTGAAGATGGAAGAGAGTATGTCCAGGGTGCATGTGGTCCTTCATTATGCTGGCTGCTTTCCCGAGGCAACGGGAAGTGTAGATGGAATCATAGATGGGAGGCTGGTTTGCATGACAGACTGGGCTGCATTCACAACCTTCACATGGCAGCACTGTAGTTAGCACTGCTGCATCACAGCATTGGCCAACGTTGTCTACCTGATACGCTGCAGGAAAGGATGTCCCGAGGCATCGTACATTGGGGAGACCATGCAGACGTTATGACAACGGATGAATGAACACCGCTCGACAATCACCAGGCAGGAGCGTTCTCTTCCTATCGGGGAAGACTTCAGCAGTCACGGGCATTTAGCCTCTGATCTTCGGGCAAACGTTCTCCAAGGTGGCCTTCACGACACACGACAACGCAGAATCGCTGAGCAGAAACTGATAGCCAAGTTCCACACACATGAGGACAGCTTCAACCGGGATCTTGGGTTCATGTCACACTATCTGTAACCGCCACGACTTGCCTGGGTTTGCAAAATCTCACTAACTGTTCTGGCTGGAGACAATACACACCTCCTTAACCTGTGCTTAACCCTCTCGCCACTCACATTCTCTGTACCTTTAAGACTTGATTACCTGTAAAGACTCACATTCCAATCATTATCTTGTAAATTGAGTTTGTGTCTATGTGTGCCCTGTTTGTGAACACAACTCCTCACTCACCTGAAGAAGGAGCGACACTCCGAAAGCTTGTGCTACCAAATAAACCTGTTAGACTTTAATCTGGTGTTGTGAAACTTCTTACTGTGCATCACAGCGCCAGGGACCCAAGTTCGATTCCCAGCATGGGCCACTGTCTGTGTGGAGTTTGCACATTCTCCCCATGGCTGAGTGGGTTTCCTCCAGGTGCTCCAGTTTCCTCCCACAACTCAAACAAAATGTGCTGGTTAGGTGGATTGGCCATGCTAAATTCTCCCTCAGTATACCCGAACAGGTACCAAAGTGTGGTGACTCGGGGATTTTCACAGTAAATCTACTTGTGACTAATAAATAAACTTTACTTTTACTTTACTTTTACTTTGTAGTTTCCTGCAGTCTTGGCTAGAGCAGGAGCCATACCAAGCTGTGATGCATCAAGAAAGGATGCTTTCTATGGTGCATCTGTAAAAAATGATGAGAGTCGTAGGGGACATGCTGCATTTCCTTAGCCTTCAGGGAAAGTAGAGGCATTGGTGGGCTTTCTTAACTATAGTGCAGTGCGGAGGGACCTTGACAGGTCTTTGGTGATCTGAAACCCAGAAACATAAAGCTCTCGACCATTTCCACTTCATCTCCATTAATGTAGACAGGGACATGTCCTTCACTATGCTTCCTGAAGTCAAAGAACAAAGAAAATTACAGCACAGGAACAGGCCCTTCAGCCTTCCAAGCCTGCACCAACTATGCTGCCCGACTGAATTAAAACCCCCTACCCTTCTGGTGACCATATCCCTCCATTCCCATCCTATTCATGTATTTGTCGAGATGCCTCTTAAAAGTCACTTATCTGCTTCCACTACCTACCCCGGCAGCGAGTTCCAGCACCCACCACCCTCTGTGTAAAAAACTTGCCTTGTACATTTCCTTTAAACCTTGCCCCTCATCACAAATTCATACCTCAGACTGCCTATTTTCAGATTCATAACATCACCAGACTCTGTCTTTGCTTGCCTGCTGCTAAATGTCTCATCCATGCCTTTGTTTTTTTAAATTCATTCATGGGACATGGGCGTCTCTGGCTGGCCAGCATTTATTGCTCATCTCTAGTTGCCCTTAGAGGGCAGTTGAGAGTCAACCACATTGCTGTGGCTCTGGAGTCATATGTAGGCCAGACGAGGTTAGGATGGCAGATTTCCTTCTCTAAAGCCTTGAACTTGAGAATTACAACCCTCACCAGACCTGCTTCTCTAGTTTGACCCTCTGCAAACTTTCATAGAACCATAGAATTCCTACAGTTCAGAAGGAGGCCATTCGACCCATTGAGACTGCATCGACAAGAATTCCATTCATGCCCCAGCCCTGTAACTTCGCGTATTTACCCTATTAATCCCCCTGACACTAAGGGGCAATTTAGCATGGCCAATCCACCTAACCCGCACATCTTTGGACTGTGGGAGGAAACTGGAGCACCCTGAGGAAACCCATGCAGACACGGGGAGAATGTGCAAACTCCACGCAGGCAGTGACCTGAGGCTGGAATTGAACCCGGGTCCCTGTCGCTGTGAGGCAGCAGTGCTAACTACTGTACAACCGTGCCGCCAGAGTCGATGACTTCATTTTACTGACACTGAGGGAGAGATTATGGCATCGCACCAATTCTCTATCTCTTTCCTGTACTCCGTCTCGTCATTGTTTGAGATCCGACCCACTATAGTGGTGTCATCAGCAAACTTGAAAAAGGAGTTGGAGGGGAATTTGGCCACACAGTCATAAATGTAGAAGGAATATCATAAGGGGCTGAGAATACAGCCTTACCTTCCCAGCAGTGTGACTGTTTCTTTTTTGCTCTTCGGTTCAATTTATATATGGCTCCTGTTGATGATTCCTCTGGCACATCATCTTGCCTATTTAATCAGTAGTGCTACCCCACCAATCTTTTTTTATTTCCTTTCCAACTCATCTGTAAACCCACTAAGCAGGAATGTCGAGTTATCATTTCTACCATTTTTTGAGCCAAGTTTCAGCAATAAATATATCATACATCAAAGTGCCTACCCATGCCCTCAGTTCACCTGCTTTAGTCACCAGATTCCTTTCATTGATGTGTATATCATTAAGCACTGCCAAACTCTCTTGTTTTCTACTTTCTGGTCTTTGCTTGCTCTGCCTCCCATTTTTACTTGCTCATTTTCTGCCTTCTGTTTTGCTTCTCTTTCGGAAATGTCATTGAAGAATCAAGGAATCCCTACAGCGCAGAAGGAGGGCATTTGGCCATCGAATCTGCACCAACCCCTCATATTTACCTCGCTAATTCCCCTAACCTACACATTTTGGGACACTTAGGGCAAATTTAGCATGGCCAATCAAGCTAACCTATACATACACAGGGCGGCACGGTAGCACAGTGGTTAGCACTGCTGCTTCACAGCTCCAGGGTCCCGGGTTCGATTCCCGGCTCGGGTCACTGTCTGTGTGGAGTTTGCACATTCTCCTCGTGTCTGCATGGGTTTCCTCCGGGTGCTCCGGTTTCCTCCCACAGTCCAAAGATGTGCGGGTTAGGTTGATTGGCCAGGTTAAAAAATTGCCCCTTAGAGTCCTGGGATGTGTAGGTTAGAGGGATTAGTGGGTAAAATATGTGGGGGTAGGGCCTGGGTGGGATTGTGGTCGGTGCAGACTCGATGGGCTGAATGGCCTCCTTCTGCACTGTAGGGTTTCTATGATTCTATGATATTTGGACTGTGGGAGGAAACTGGAGGACCCGGAGGAAACCTGTGCAGACACAGGGGGAACATGCAAACTCCACACAGATAGACACCCAAGGCTGGAATCGAACCCGAATCCCTGGCTCTCTGAGGCAGCAGTGCTAACCACTATGCCACTGCACTGTTTTCCACAAACGGCAGAGAGTAGAAGCAGTTTTTGGACATTTAAAGACAAAGCTAGATAGATTCTTGATTAACATAGGAGTGAAAAGTTATTGGGAGTCGGCAGGAATGTGGGGTTGATGTTAGAAGCAAATCAGGCCTCATATTATTGAATGGTGCAGCATGCTTGAGGGCTGAGTGGCCTACTCCTGCTCCTAAATTATGGATGAAATTTTACAAGAAAGTGTCCAGCCAGCATGAAAATGGGAAAGTTCTTGATCTGTTTTTTGGGTGAGTTTTCCCACCCAATCTTATGCACTTAGTCACTGAAAAAATGGTCTAGACCATTTCTAGCTGCGACAGACAGTGGGCTGGGCTTAATTCACCAGCCAGCCTACAGAGGGAGCTACTGCACATGTTTGGATGTTCTCGCCCTTCTGAATCTGTGTTCAGTTTCCCAACCCCCTTCAAAACTCATTTAAAACCCTTCCTCATAGTGCCAATCAGAGAAGATATTGTTCCTTCACATCTGAAATATTTCTTGGATTATTGGTCCAGGATCAATAAATTCAGCCGATTCTGACTTCAAAATTGCCTATCCAAATGATTTTTTTTGTGCGTATCATTTGTGGACAATACGATCTATTTTGGGGTTTTTTGAGGGAATGCAACCTTGCTAATATGAATGTTCAATGAAATTTAGTGCCAAGTTTTTTTCATATTTTATATCTAGTGTTACAAAGGGAAACAAGACTTGCAGTGCATTGTGGACAAGAATATTAATTACTTCAAAGCTGAAAAGGATACTTGCAATTATTATTTCTTAGATATATTCGTGGATTGAGCACTTGGCACATCATAACATTCAAGGCTATGGGCCAAGTGCTGATAGATAGGATTAGGTGGGAAGTCAGATGTTTCTTGTATGTCAGTGCAGACTTGATCGGCCAAATGGCCTCTTCTGCATTATATGATTCACATATCTATCATTGCACATGTAGGGCGTGATCTTGAGCCCACGCTTGCCATCCGTGCGGATGCCAGGAGGGGCTCAAGATCTGGAAGTCACAGATCACACCAGCAAGATCGTGATTTCAGATTTTCCCCGCCCCTCACTAGTGACATCATCAGATTCATTCCCATGTCGAGTGTGAACCTGCTTCACGTGCTTTTCAATAAATTTTAATATTATTAACCTGCCCCTTCGCCAGATATTGACCCCCCCCCCCGCCATATATTGACACCGCACCGACGTAACATCACATTGGCATGGATTACAACAGGTTCACCTAGACATGAACCTGTTGTGAGGGTCTCTCCGGGGTTCCGTAAAGATAGGCATATCCCCCGGAGGAGAGGGACATTGCCAGGCCACTACCTGACCATGGCACTGTCCCTTGGCACAGGTTGGCACTTCCAACTTGGCACAATTCCCAGGCCAACCTAGCCGTGCTGACTGGCAGTGCCAACCTGTGCTAAGAGGTGGGCCCCAGTGGGAACCTCATGGGGAAGGGTGGGGTATTCATTTGTACGTGGTGGTTGCCGGAAGTGGAAGAGTTTGGGGATGCTGGCATTGGGCTGTTGGTTGAGGGGGGAAAGTGGGGGCTGAGGGGCTGCCGGCTCTGACCGTCGGGAGGGAGGGATCAATGATCGGGGAGGGAGGGGGGAAGGGGCCGATTATCGGGGGAGGGGGTAACAAAGTTTCTCTTTATCAATAAATACGTTCCTTGTTCCTAACAAACTCCTGACAAAGCCATAACAGCCACAACGTAATGCTTTGACACTTATTTTCTTGTTTGCATTCCGGTGTCATTTAATAGAACACCTGGGATTGAGGGTTACAACAATTTAATATGCATATCAGAAGTCAAAGTAATGTGGGAAAAGCAATCCCATGGGGAAATGGTGACGATGAGGTTTGCAGGAAATACGGGTGTCACTGGTCTGGTTGCAATTCAAGGAGAATGTATCCCTCATTAGAGCACTTCTAATGTTTGTTTGGATTTACCATCTGGCTCATCCCCTATTTGTGATCTGCATCCAGACCATCAACCCTTGTTCAAAATTGTCCGTCAAACTCCTGCAGCTGGATTCCTCTCTTCCGTGTATAATTATACAGGCTGCTGCAGGCACTAACCACTTGGGAAACTCCTACAAGAGAATATAGTCGGATACCACCACATTTGTTCAAGTGCTGGAATCATACTTGCCGTATTCCAAATTCTAATAATACTCCAAGCTCTATAATTACTCTGGTAGTTTCAAATTGCAGTCCCCCATCAAGTTATCAGATAAATTAAATTACTGCTGTGGAATTTCTTTCTCCTCTTACACATCCCTCCATGGATTTTCTTTACACTGAATTATTAACCTTTCCAAACTTTTCATTGTGCTTAAAGTGAGAAACCTTAACATTCTCCACAGTCTCCAGTTCCTTGTGCTCATTACAGAGATGATTTTGATATTAAACTTCAGGACTAAGGATGAGCAAACTGTTCAGATTTGACTTTAATGGCCAAGTACTTTGATGCGTTCCTTTTTGATCTTTCACTCCATTCCCACCCTCTGCTGAAATTAGAAAGAGCGCAACTTTGATTTTGAAGCGAAACTATTCACTCATGCCTCGTGTGAACTGCATATGGACTGCATTTCAAAGATGCCACAACATGAAACAAAACAGAGTTCTCTCCCACACTCTCACTTTATCTTTTTCCAAAAGTTTCACATATGCTTATGAAGGAATGATTCAGCTGAGGCTTAAGTGTCTGTGGAACTAACAGAAAATCTGTCAGTCAAGTGCCGCAGGTTTTTTTTGAAATAAATATTGTCTTCTCCTCTAACAAATGGCATTAACTGACTGCTTCGGCAAAGCTTTAAATTTTATATTAAACACCTTTCCTTCTTGGAATGTGGCAGCACTCCAAGCTGGCAACTTGAAGAAATTGTGCTCTTCTTTCCATTCCAATTCCATGGCTGTTACTCAGGGATAATCAGAAATTACAGCCGTGTGATATACATTTGAAACAATATTTTCTGTTTCGGAAATACCTATTCTTTTAATCTGTTGTTGCAAGGGGAGGCAGTGGCAAAGTGGTATAATCACTGGACTAGCAGGGTAATGCTCTGGGGAGCTGGGTGCAAAACCCGCTATGGCAAATAATGAAATTTGAATTCAATGAAAATCTGGAATTAAAAATCTAATGGTGACTATGAAACCGTTGTCAGAAAAATCCATCTGGTTCACTAATGCCCTTTAGGGAAGGAAATCGGCTGGCCTACATGTGACTCCAGAGCCACAGCAATGTTTCTGCCATCTTCTAAAATTAATTCATTTACAACCCTTTGAACTGTACTGAAGATTAGATGCAGTGACAGTTTCAAGAAGACCTTCAGCCCATCTATCCACTGTATTATCCTTTGGCACAAAACTAATAAGCCTCAGTCCAATTGGTTGACAAAGTATTGTTTTATGTCTTCTTGAAATCTGCTAACAAAAATCTGCTCCACATACTCGCCACACTTTTAGCAAATGTCAAGTATTAAGAATAAAATTCATAGAAGCTTAATCTTTTCATACAAAACCCGTTGTACAAATTTTCTTCTTCACGATTTGCACCCTCCATTGTATGCGGTAAGGGGGGTGCCCCCTGGGCATTGCCAGCTTGGTAGTGCCAGTCTGGCCCCCTGACACTGCAAAAGGGCACCTTGGCACTGCCCACCGGGCATCGGGCAGTGCCAAAGGGGTCGGTCAGATGGGGGGGTGACTATAGGGGGCAGGGCCTCTGGGGGGAGATCGTGGGGGGGTCATGCTGCAACTATGTACTCGGCGGGGGATTCGGGCTGCGGGGTCAGGGGCGGTGGGGGGGAGGGAGGGAGGGGGGAGGTCGTGACTGTCCTGGACAGTCCGGGAGCCCAGTGATTGCGGGGGAGAAGGGGTTGCACAGTCAGCAATGCTGGGTCACGGGGCTGGCCAGCAATTGAGCTGGCCAGCAATCGGGAGGCCGGCAGTGCGGGGTTACTGAGCATGCTAGCCAATCTCTGCGCTGACAGATTGGCGCATGCGCAGTGGTGCACTCAGCACTATGATGCCGGCCTCTCCAGTGGGAATAGGCCCAGCACACTGATTTTAAATGATATTCACCCTTGGGCCCTCTGTGAGGCACAGAGTATGGGAGATTCATTTTGAAAGTCCTGCTGGGAAAAAAAATGGATTTACTCCTGTTTTTACGCAAATTTAACACTTAGAATTTTTGGGGGAGAATCCCACCCCATATTTAAACTGCACCCACACATATCATTCACTCTCTGAATTGTGGGACTGGTCATGGTGGGGCAACATGGTGGCACAGTGATTAGCACTACTGCCTCACAGCATCAGGGTCCCAGCTTCAATTCCGACCTTGGGTGACTGTCCGTGTGGAAGTTGCATGTTCTTCCTGTGTCTATGTGGGTTTTCTCCAGTTTCCTCCCACCATCCAGGGATGTGTGGGTTAGATTGATTGACCACACTAAATTGCCCCTTAGTGTCAGGGGGATTAGCGGGGTAAATCAGTGAGGTTGTGGGTATAGAGCCTGGGTGAGATTGTTGTTGGTGAAGGCTCAGTGGGCCAAATGGTGTCCTTCTGCACTGTAGGGATTCTATGATTGATGGCCCCAAAAGGTGAGAAACCTACTTCCCTCAAATTCAGCAACAAAGTGCTGGAGTACTTCTAGGTGTTGTTGAGGTATGCTGGGACATTCCTTATCCCCTTGATGACTGAAGGACATCCACCAACCACAACACGCCACCTTGGGAGCAGATTGCCAGGACGGTCACTGCCAGACTTCCTCAGAGAACGACCACCATCCAATGCAGGCAAAGGATAATTCATTTCATATGTTTCACTCGGGAAAGTCAACTTTTGCCTCGCTCTCAACTCACATTCTCACAAGCCCATCTGGCATTCACAGGGTTACCATGTTGGCTTGCAGTTGGATTGATGAAGGTTGCAGAGTAAATTTATTCATTCATTCATGGGAGGTGAGCATTGCTGGACCAGCATTTATTGTCCATCCCTAATTAGTCATAGAGTCATAGAGGTTTACAGCATGGAAACAGGCCCTTGGGCCCAACTTGTCCATGCTGCGCTGCCCTTTTTTTTTTAAACCCCTAAGCTAGTCCCAATTGCCTGCATTTGACCCATATCCCTCTATACCCATCTCACCCATGTAACTGTCTAAACGCTTTTTAAAAGACAAAATTGTACCCGCCTCTACTACTACCTCTGGCAGCTTGTTTCAGACACTCACCACCCTCTGTGTGAAAAAATTGCCCCTCTGGACTCTTTTGTATCTCTCCCCTCTCACCTTAAACCTATGCCCTCTAGTTTTAGACTCCCCTACCTTTGCGAAAAGATATTGATTCTCTAGCTAATCTATGCCCTTCATTATTTTATAGACCTCTATAAGATCATCCCTCAGCCTCCTACGCTCCAGAGAAAGAAGTCCCAGTCTATCCAGCCTCTCCTTATAACTCAATCCATCAAGTCCCGGTAGCATCCTAGTAAATCTTTTCTGCACTCTTTCTAGTTTAATAATATCCTTTCTATAATAGGGTGACCAGAACAGTACACAGTATTCCAAGTGTGGCCTTACCAATGTCTTGTACAATTTCAACAAGACGTCCCAACTCCTGTATTCAATGTTCTGACCAATGAAACCAAGCATGCTGAATGCCTTCTTCACCACTCTGTCCATCTGTGACTCCACTTTCAAGGAGCTATGAACTTGTACCCCTAGATCTCTTTGCCCTGTAACTTTCCCCAACGCCCTACCTTAACTGAGTAAGTCCTGCCCTGGTTCAATCTAGCAAAATGCATCACCTCGCATTTATCTAAATTAAGCTCCATCTGCCATTTGTCAGCCCACTGGCCCAATTGATCAAGATCCTGTTGCAATCTGAGATAACCTTCTTCACTGTCCACTGTGCCACCAATCTAGGTGTCATCTGCAAACTTACTAACTATGCCTCCTATATTCTCCTCCAAATCATTAATATCAATGACTAATAACCAACGAAGGTTGGTGGGGTTATGGATAGTCTGGAGAGATGTCAGAAGTTACAGAGGGACATTGATAGGATGCAAGACTGGGCGGACAAGTGGCAGATGGACTTCAACCCAGATAAATGCGTAGTGGTCCATTTTGGCAGGTCGAATGGGATGAAGGAGTACAATATAAAGGGAAAGACTCTTAGTACGGTAGAGGATCAGAAGGACCTTGGGGTCCGGGTCCATAAGACTCTAAAATCGGCCCCACAGGTGGAGGAGGTGGTTAGAAGGCGTATAGTGTGCTGGCCTTTATCAATCGAGGGATTGAGTTTAGGAGTCCGGGGATAATGATGCAGCTATATAAGACCCTCGTCAGACCCCACTTGGAGTACTGTGTTCAGTTCTGGTCACCTCATTACAGGAAGGATGTGGAAAAGATTGAAAGGGTGCAGAGGAGATTTACAAGGATGATGCCTGGATTGAGTGGCATGCCTTATGAGGATAGGCTGAGGGAGCTCGGTCTTTTCTCCTTGGAGAGACGTAGGATGAGAGGAGACCTAATAGAGGTATATAAGATGTTGAGAGGCATAGATCGGGTGGACTCTCAGAGGCTTTTTCCCAGGGTGGAAATGGCTGCTACAAGAGGACACAGGTTTAAGGTGCTGGGGGGTAGGTACAGGGGAAATGTTAGGGGGAAGTTTTTCACACAGAGGGTGGTGGGCGAGTGGAATCGGCTGCCGTCAGTGGTGGTGGAGGCAAACTCAATAGGGTCTTTTAAGAGACTCCTGGATGAGTACATGGGACTTAATAGGATGGAGGGTTATAGGTAGGCCTAGAAGGTAGGGATATGTTCGGCACAACTTGTGGGGACGAAGGGCCTGTTTTGTGCTGTAGTTTTCTATGTTTCTATGTTTCTACAACCGTGGACCTAGCACTGATCCATGAGGCACACCGCTGGTCATAGGTCTCCAGTTTGAAAAACAACGCTCTACAACCACCCTCTGTCTTCTGTGATCAAGCCAATTTTGTATCCATTTGGCTACCTCACCCTGGGTCCTGTGAGATTTAACCTTATGCAACAACCTACAATGCGGTACCTCGTCAAACGTCTTGCTAAAGTCCATGTAGACAACATCAACTGCACTGCCCTCATTTACCTTCTTGGTTACTCCTTGAGAAAGTGCTGGTGAGCTGCCTTCTTGAACTGCTGTAGTCTATGTGGTGTGAGTACACTCACAGTGCTGTTAGGGAGGAAGTTCCTGCATTGTGACCCAATGACAGTAAAGGAACAATGAAACATTTCCAAATCAGGATGGTGAGTCACTTGGAGGGGAGCCTTCAGGTGCTGGTGTCCCAATGTGTCTACTGTCCTTGTCCTCCTAGATGGTAGTGATTGTGGGTTTGGAAGGTGCTCTATGAAGAGGCTTGCTGAGTTCCTGCAGTGCATCTTGTAGTTGGTACACATTGCTTTGTCCTGGATGATGTCTAGCTTCTTGAGTGTTATTGGAGCTGCACTCATCCAGGCAAATGGTGAGTATTTCATCACACTCCTGACTTGTGCCTTGTAGATGGTGAACAGGCTTTGGGGAGTCAGGAGGTGAGTTTCTCGCCACAGCATTCCTAGCCTCTGACTTGTTCGTGTAGTCACAGTATTTACTTGGCTAGTCCAGTTCAGTTTCTGGTCAATGGTAGCCCAAGATGTTGATAGTGGGGGATTCAGTGATAGTAAAGCTATTGAATGTCAAGGGGTGATGGTTAGATTTTCTCTTGTTGGAGATGGTCATTACCCAGCACTTGTGTGGGACCAATATGACTTGCAACTTGTGAGTCCAGACCAGAATTTTTATTTTATTGATTCGTGGGACATGCGCATCACTGGCTGGCCAGTATTTATTGCCCATCCTTAGTTGCTCTCGAGGAGGTGGTGGTGAGCTGCCTTCTTGAATCGCTGCAATTCATGTTCTGTGGGTTGGTCCACAATGCCATAAGGGAGGGAATTCCAGGATTTTGACCCAGCGACTGTGAAGGAACGGCGATATATTTCCAAGTCAGGATGGTGAGTGGCTTGGAGGGGAACTTGTAGGTGAAGGTATTCCCATGTATCTGCTGCCCTTGTCCTTCTAAATGGAAGTGGTCGTGGGTTTGGAAGGTTCTATCTGAGGATCTTTGGTGAATTGCTACAGTGCAGCTTGTCAATAGTACACACTGCTGCTACTGAGCGTCGGTGGTAGAAGGAGTGGATGTTTGAAAATGTGGCGCCAATCAAGTGGACTGCATTATCCCGGATGGTGTCAAGCTTCTTGATTGTTGTCCAGGTATCGCCGTACTTGGGGCATGGACTACTTCAGATGCAGCAAGGTCACATTTTGCAGCCAGTGAGCTCTATCAGATAAAACTGAGACCCTACTCTTGCTTCCAGTTTAAAATCTGTATGATCTCCATTCAGTTCAATGTTAGTGCTCCAGTTTGGCTTTTATTTTCTTGCTCTCAACCATGGCATTGTATCCAACTGCAAGTTGAGCTTTCTTTTATGGATGGCTAACTGGAGTTCAGTGTCAAAATGGCGGTGGGTTGAGCATCAGCAGGAACAGGTTTCTCATTCCAATTTTTGTGAGCGAAAATGAAAACCAAATCTTTTATAGAACTAAAAATTATTTTTGCCTGCAGTGCAATGTTTGAGCAATGAGCAACCAACGGAAAAGCTTTGAAACTTGTGCAATACCTGTGCAATACCTGTGCAACACAGATATTGGCAGTAATATTTCTGGCAATTAAAACAGTCACCATACAACAACAGCATCAGAGTTTTGCACCGTTAATAACATTCAGTCAACTAAAGTAATAGAAATAGTTGCTGGAACTTACAAAGCAAATATTTTGACAGGCTCAAAGAGCTTTAGAGAATAGAAAAATAGCGAACCATTCAATAGGAAAACAAAATGTATCGAAGGAAAGTAATCTGAATTTATCTGTCACACTGTTGCTTGTCAATGCAATTCTCATTGCAGGGGGTACATAAGAATGTAAGATTTAACAGGAGACGGCCATTTGATCCCTCAAGCCTGCTCCACCATTCAGTAAGATCGTGGCTGCTTTGAGTGCAACCTTAACTATACTTCTGGTGCAGGCTTGTAGGACCGAAGGGCCTGTATCTGTGCTGTAATTTTCTTTGTTCTATACTTCCTTGCCTGTCTCTGTAATCCTCAACTTCCTTGTGAATTAGACACCTTTCTAACTTAGCCTTGAATATATTCAGTCTCCTGGGTCATTGAATATATGACCTGCCCTCTGGGACAGAAAATTCCAAAGAGGTACATTCCTCTGAAAGAAGAAATTCCTCCTTATCTCCATCTGAAACACTCTGCCCCCTTTCCCCTCCCAGGAAAATCTTCTCAAATCTGCAAAAAATATAACCTTCAGTGTTGCAAAGGTATGGAGAAGGAGAGATTTAAATTTTAAATTCTCTGAAGTGACCAATTGATCATGAGATAATTGATTGATTTAAGGGGAGGCAGTGGTATCGTAGTATTGTCACTAGGCAGCAGTGTAGCACAGTGGTTAGCACTGCTGCCTCACAGTGTCAAGGACCTGGGTTTGATTCCTGGCTTGGGTCACTGTCTGTGCGGAGTCTGCACGTTCTCCCTGTGTCTGCGTGGGTTTTCTCCGGGTGCTCCGGTTTCCTCCCACAGTGTGAAAGCTGTGCTAGTTAGATGCATTGGCCATACTAAATTCTCCCTCAGTGTACCTGAATTGGCACCGGAGTGTGGCGACTAGGGGATTTTCACAGTAACTTCATTGCAGTGTTAATGTAAGCCTACTTGTGACACTAATAAATAAACTTTAAACATTAATAGAGAGACTCAGGGTAATGCTCTGGGAACACAGGTTCCAATTTTTAAAAAATCTGGAATTAAAAACGATGACCATGAAAACATGTCAATTCTTGTAAACCCATCTGGTTCACTAATGTCCTTTAGCAAAGCAAATCTATCACCCTTACCTGGTCTGGCCGACATGTGACTCCAGACTCGCAGAAATGTGGTTGACTCTGAAATGACCTAACAAGCCATTCAGTTGTATCAAACTGCAATGACAAGGGCAACCCCAGCCCTGTCCACCTTGCAAAGTCCTCCTTACTAACACCTGGGGTCTTGTGCTAAAATTAGGAGAGTTGTCTCACAGTCTAGTCAAAAAACAGCCTGACATAGTCATACTGACAGAATCGCATCTTACAATGTCCCAGACACCACCATCACCATTCCTGGGTATGTCCTGTCCCAGGGGGAGGACAGACTGATGTGGAGATGCCGGCGTTGGACTGGGGTAAGCACAGTAAGAAGTACTGTTACTATGAGGACAGACTGACCATAGGTGGTGGCACCGCAGCATACAGTCAGGAAGGGAGTTGCCCCGGAAGTCCTCAACATCGACTCTGCACCACAAGAAGTCTCATGGCATCAGGTCAAAATGAGCAAGGAAATCTCCCACTCAATACCACATAAAGTCAAACCCCCCCCCACCCACCCACCTTCGGCTGATGAATCAGTATTCCACCATGTTGAACACCACTTGAAGGAAGCACTGAGGGTGGCAAGGGTACAGAATGTATTCTGGGTTGGGGACTTCAATGTCCATCACCAAGAGAAGCTCAATAGCAGCACAATAGATCGAGACGATCAAGTCCTAAAGGACATAACTGCTAGTCTGGGATTGTGGCTTGTGGGGAGGTAACCCACAAGAAGGAAAAACATCCTTGATCTCATCCTCACTAACCCGCAGATGCATCTGTCCATGACAGTATCGGTAGGAGTGATCACTGCATAGTCCTTGTGGATACAAAGTCCCAACTTCACATTGAGGACACCCTCCATCGTGTTATGTGGCACTACCACAGTGATAAATGGGACAGACTTCGAACAGATCTAGCAACTCAAGACTGAGCATCCAAGAAGTGCTGCGAGTCATCAGCAGCAGCAGAGTTTTACTCAACCACAATCTGTAACATAGAAACATAGAAAAAAACTACAGCACAAACAAGCCCTTCGGTCCCACAAGTTGTGCCAAACATATCCCTACCTTCTAGGCCTACCTATAACCCTCCATCCTATTAAATCCCATGTACTCATCCAGGAGTCTCTTAAAAGTCCCTATTGAGTTTGCCTCATGGCTCAATATATGCCCCATTCTACCAATACCACCAAGCTAGAAGAGTAACCTAAGTGATCCCACAACCAAGGAATCAGATCTATGCTCTGTAGTCATAGAATCCCTACAGTGCAGAAGGAGGCCATTTGGCCCATCAAGCCTGCACCGACCACAATCCCATCCAGGCCCCACTCCCGTAACCCCACACATTTACCCTGCTAATCTCCCTGACACTAGGGTAAATTTAGCATGGCCAGTCCACCTAACCCGCACACCTTTGGATTGTGGGAGGAAAGCGGAACACCTGGAGGAAACCCACACAGACACGGGGAAAACATGCAAACTCCCGACAGGTCCCTGGGGCTATGAGGCCACTGTGCCACCATGCCGCCCCTGCGGATGAGTCTTGCCACATCCAGCCATGAATGGTGGCGGACAATTAAACAACTCACTGGAGGAGGAGGCTCCACAAATATTCCCATCCTCATTGATGGAGGAGCCCAGCACATCAATGTAAAAGATAAGGCTGAAGCACTTACAACTATCGTCAGCTGGAAATGCTGAATGGATGATCCATCTCGGTCTCCTCCAGAGGGCCCCAGCATCACAGATATGAGATTTCAGCCACGTGATATCAAGAAATGTCTGAAGGCACTGGATATGCAAAGGCTGTGGGCGCGGACAATATTCTGGTGATAGTACTGAAGAGGTGCTCCAGAACTTACTGTGCTAGTAGCCAAGCTGTTCCAGTCCAGCTACCACACTGGCATCTATCCAGCCATATAGAAAATAGATATGTCCTGTGTATAAGAAATAGGACAAATACAACCCGACCAATGACCCATCATTTTACTCTTAAGCATCAGTAATCTGATGGAAGGGGTCATCAACAGTGCAATCAAGTGGCACTTAGTCAGCAATAACCTGCTCACTGATGTTCAGTTTGGGTTCCACCAGGGTCATTCAGCTCCTGACCTCATTACAGCCTTGGTTCAAACTTGGGCAAAAGAGCTAAACTCCAGAGGTGATGTGAGAATGACTACCCTTGACACCTAGGCCAAAAATGACTGACTGCTGCATCAAGGAGCCCTAGCAAAACTGGAATCAATGGAAATCAGGGAAAAACCCTCCGCTAATAGGAGTCATACTTTGCAAAAGGAAGATGGTTTTGGTTGGCGGAGTTAAGTCATCCCATTTCCAGGACATCACTGCAGGAGTTCCTCAGGGTGGTATCATAGGCCCAACCATCTTCTGCTGCTTCATCAATCACCTTCCTTCCATCATAATGTCAGAAGTGGGGATGTTCCCTGATGATTGCACAATGTTCAGCACCATTTGCGATTGCTCAGATACTGTATTAGTCCATGTCCAAATGCAAAAAGACCTGGACAATATCCAGGTTTGGGCTGGCAGGAGGCAAATAACATTTGCATGACAAAAGTGTCAGGCAATGACCATCTCCAACAAGAGAGGATCTAACCATCACTCCTTGACACTCAAAGGAATTACCACCACTGAATCCCCCACTATCAACATCTTGAGGATTACCATTGACCAGAAACTAAGCTGGACTAGCCACATAGATACTGTGGCAACAAAAGTAGGTCAGAGGCTAGGAATCCTGCAGTGAGTAACTCACATCCTGACACTCTAAAGCCTATACACAATCTATATGACACATGTCACGAGTGTAATGAACTACTTTCATCTTGCCTGGATGAATGCAGATTCAGCAACACTCAAGAAGCTTTACACCATCCAGGACAAAGCAGCCCACTTGATTTGCATCCCATCTGCAAAGATTCATTGCCTCCACCACTGATACACAGTGACAGCAGTGTGTCCCATCTACAAGATGCACTGCAGGAACTCACCAAGGCTCCTTAGACAGCAGCTTCCAAACCTATGACCATAACCATCTGACAGATACATGGGAACACCACCAAGTAGAGGTTTCCCTCCAAGACACTCAACATCCTGACTTGGAAGTATATTGCTGTTCCTTCACTGTTGCTGGGTCAAAGTCCTGGAACTCTCTCCCTAATAGCACTATGGGTGTACCTACACCACGTGGACTGCAGTGGTTCAAGAAGGAAGTTCACCACCACCTTCTCAAGGGCAATTAGGGATGGACATTGAATGCTGGCTCTTCATTGAATAAAAATATTACACTTTTTTGACCAAATTTTGAAAAACAACTATGCATAAAAATACTAATTTTCTTCAATTGCCCCAACTTTGTTCGACTACACTACTTTAGAATACTGAGCCCTGCAGAAATAATTCCCTTCTTTCCCCTGAGCAGGTGTGATATTCTCCTGGGATCCTATCAGGTTAAGAACTGCGAGTTGTAGAGTGCACAATGGAAAGTTGCAATGCAGTTCCTGAAGTTCATGTCTGGGTGGAAGAGTTCGGGCCAAATCAGAGAGGTGAAAGTGGGAGGTGAGAGTAGGAGTGGGAGCTACATGGGAGGTAGGGATCATATCTGCAGGCACAGCTGAAATATTCAACAAAGCGATGATCCAATTTGCAATTGGTCTCTCCAATATCGTGGAGACAGCACCGTGTGCAGTGAATACAGTGGACTAGATAAGATTAAATAAATGTACATTGCTGTTTGACACAAAAGGAATGCCTTTCAGATCGTTGTGGGGAGAGGTGAATGAACAAATGTCTCATCTGCTATGGTTGTGTGAGAAAGTGCCAGATGGGTCTTGTATACTTGCAGCATTCTGTGGTTTTATTCCAGATGTCCATCATTTGCAGTGGCCAGAGACAACATGAGCTGTCACACTCTCCGTCGAGGAACAGTTTATGACTCAGGGAAACTTTAAAAAAAAGCAAGGGGAATAAATAAATACCGACAAATCTTATCACTATGATCTTTGCCTGAATTTAAAAGAGCAATTTCATGCCACTAATAGAATAGCTTTTATGTAATCAAACAGTTTGTACCACATTAAGTTCGATAATAAAAATAAATAATTGCATTCCAGTTTCTATTTAAAATAGAAATGTTGCAAAATGTCACATGCTTGATTTAGATCAACTGCGGGAGCTCCTGGAGGTGGCTGGCTCTCGTGGGAGATGAACCTCTGTGCTTGCTATTTGTAGCAAAATTGGAGAAATGTTTTTCAGCATTTATGTAATTGGTATAGGTAGCAAACAAGAAAAAATTTCCACCAAACAAGCTAAACAATAAATGTTCTCCTTGTCCCAATAAAGGAAACAGGTGCAAGTACATTATAAGTCAATAAAATCACATCATATCCTTCTTCAAGCAGAATGTAAGTTTGTTAATGTTCTCCAACCTGAAGTGTTTTAATAAACTAAGTTAATTCGATGTCACTTAAAATGCGCATGTAAAGATGCGGTTGTAACTCACTCAAAAAAGGATTTCAACAATTTTTGGAATACTCAAATTTTGTTCAGCATTTGTACAAAAGCATGGAAATGTATGTTTAACAAATGTCACAGTTGTTGCACTGTCCATATATAAAGCTCTATGTTACTGATTTATAAGATATACAATGCAAGTCAAGAGAAGAAAATTTACATTAGCCCAGATCTTCTGATTTCCCCGAAGATGCCTGTTAGTACCCCTCAGAAGACCCAATGGACAGACTGCATGGAAATTGCCTGGCAAATCTGAACTTCCGATGGCCAATCTCCTGTTCCCCGGTGCCGTCCAAAAAAGTCTTTAACTCTGAGTTACAGATGGAGATTTTGGACAGTCCCATATTACTTATCTGGTTAGTTACCCAGAAATATTAGACAGAAAAATCCTGGTCTACTCCAGGATAACGATACAACTAACCCTCCAGTCATTCACACGTATCTCCCCTCGGCCCATTGACTACCCTCCCAACCACCCTCACCACACCCCACCCTCCCCGCACTATAGAACCATAGAACCCCCACAGTGCAGAAGGAGGCTATTTGGCCCATCGAGTCTGCACCGACTCTCCAAAAGAGCGTTTTAACCAGCCCCTTCCAAACCACCCCCCACTACCCCCTGCCCTACCTCCATAACTCCACACATTTGCCATGGATAATCTACCTAACCAACAGATCTTTGGACATAAGGGACAATTTTATCATGGCCAATCCACCTAACTCCTGACTCCCCCCCTGATCCCACCGACTCATTATGACTTGACCTGACCCAACCGCATTACTTACCACCTACTCAGATGGCAGGCACCCTAACCAGTTGCCACCTCACCCACCTACTATCCACCCCACTTATCACCCTGTACACCTACCACATGACCAATCACCACCCTACCTCCCTAAAACTCTACTCACCTGCCACCCTACCCTCTGACCCACTTGCCTCACCTACCTGCCTCCTTACCCACTTGCTTCAGCCACCTGCCACCATACACTCTTATCTCACCCATCCTATCTCCCTTACCCACTTACTCACTCAGTCTACCCCCTTGTCCACCTAGACATTCATCCATTTACTCACACAGTCACTCAGACACTCCTACACTAATACACTGAAAAGTTGTTAAACTGTGCCAGCTTTTCAGTGTGTTAGTGAACATGTAACAGAATATGGCAGCAAGTGCAGTAAAAAAAGGGTCATGGTTTGTCCTCTCTCAATGATCCAGCACCATGAGGAAGCAGTTTGATTGAGTCTATACTCTGCATTGCTGATGCAGCCTGAATTGGATATCCTGACCAGAGATAGAGTTCTTGAATGGCGCAGAAAACCCGGAGAGGAGCAGTAATCTGATGGCCGCTCCTCTGACGATTTGGTCACTTGTTTTATTAAAAAAACATATGGATTAACTCAAAACAACTGAAAATAGCACTCATTGCATGTATACATTCACAATTTTGGTGTACCTGGGGACATTTTGTTTTGCATTTGTTATGGTATGTTTGGCTGGAAAAAGAAATGCTTCAGCAAGCTAACATTAACTGGTCTCATTAATACAGTCTCTCTGCCTATTAACTATAATCACCAGATTCTAAGCATCATGAAATCTGAATATGCGCATAAACTACAGATCTATTGATTTCTTTTTAAATATGTAACTCCCTTGACCCTATTCTATTCCGCTTCTAATTGCTATTATTTTTATTCATTCTTGGGATATGGGCATCACTGGCAAGGCTGGCATTCGTACCAATCCCTAGGTGCACTTAAAAAGCTGGTGGGGAGTCTTTAATGCAATTATCGTTTGAGCAGTTTGATGTAACTGAATGGTTTCCTATGCCACATTGGAGAGTAGTTAAGGCTAAAAGTTGGGGCTGCACTCATCCAGGCAAGGGAAGTATTTTTCCGGGCTTCTAGTTTATTAGTGGAGCTAATCTACAGGACTAGCGGAAGCTATTCAACATTTCCAGACCAGAACCAAGACCACCCCAACCTCTATCATCGAGCTGCAGAATACAGGTGATGCCTGTGTGTGTGCCCACTCAGAGGCTGAGCTGCAAATCATCATCGACGCATTCGCTGAGGGGTTTGAGGAAATGGGCCTCAGACTAAATATCTGGAAAACAAAGGTTCTCTACCAACCTGCTTCTGCCACACAAAACTGCCTCCCTGACCATCAAGATTTACGGTGAGTCCCTGGACGACATTGATAATTTTCCACACCTTAGGAGCCTCCTCTCGGCGTGAGCAGAGATCAACGATGAAATCCAACATCAACTTCAATGCGCCAGGGAGTCTTCAGATGCCTGAGGAACAGAGTGTTCAAAGACCAAGACCTCAAATCCAGCACCAAGCTCATGGTCTGCAGAGCAGCCATGGTCCCCACCCATCTGTGTGCATCAGAAACATGGACAATGTACAGCAGACATCTCAAATCCCTGGAGACATATCAACAACATTGCCTCTGGAAATCAATACTACTGCACTAACAACAAGTATACCTATGTACTCATTTTTTAAAAATTCTTGGAGTGTGAGCATTGCAGATAAGGCCAGCATTTATTGCCCATCCCCGATTGCCTTTGAGAAAGTGGTGGTGAGCTGCCTCCCTGAATCATTGCAATGTGTGAAGGTGCATCCATCCACATGTTTGATATGGTTTTTCCTTTCACCTGCAACATAGACAACCTGTGACTGGTTACCAAGCAATCAGTGTCCTCTGTAGTCAAGGTCCTGCAAAGTTTCCATCCTCTGTAGAAGGAGGCTCTGACACCATGTAGCAGGTCTTATAGGTGAATGACTGACAAGAGGGAAATAAAGAAAGAATCAAACAAAGAAAATTAAAATGGAACTCAATCATAATTTATGTGGAAACAAAGGCCTGGTTGACCAGATATATTTATTTATTAGTGTCACAAGTAGGCTTACATTAACACTGCAATGAAGTTATTGTGAAAATCCCCTAGTCGCCGCACTCGCCTGCCTTAAGTATACTTCATGGTTTAACAATCAGATGTACATTGCTATGCTCTGCACAGCAAAGTTTCATGGAGGCAAATAAAGGGATGTCATCTCAATCAATCATGATCTTGGCAGTGCTGCATCACTGTTTATTTTGTAAGGTATTAGCCCACTTAGATTTTGAGATTTGCCAGCATATGGATAGATTAGAAGGCGTTTCAAAAGAAGAACACTAGTATTCATTCCAGCAACAACTGGATAAGGAAATGTGGCATTTACTGGGAAAACAATCATGCAGAAATCATGTAAGCAAATCAATAGCACTTCCAGCTGAACTTTGTGCTTGCGCGGAAGACAAAGTGCATTGCATTGTAAAGCAGCTGCTCACACTTTACACAAAATGCCTTTTCACTGTCATTTGTTTCTTATGCTGTTGTGTCGATTATGCAATAATGAACATAAATCCTGTGTGGCAACCTCTTGGCTCAACTAGATTATATCTTTCACAGCATAGACCTAAAACAGCTGTTTAGAAAGTTAACCTCCCATTTGCCTGACCTCCCCTTTAATCCCACGGAAATGATCTAGGAGGCTGCTCTTCAGCTTTTGCCATGTGTCTGTTTTCACTCACAGTTTACTTCTTATCTACCATTAGGGTCAAAGAGCTTCTCCTGGGAAGCTTTAAAATAACACGTTTTAGCCCCTAACACTAACTTGGTTTTATCTGCAGACATCCTCAGTGTTTTAACGCCATGTCCCTTCTGCCTGGCTGCCTCTATATTTCTGTGCATTGAACCAAGGGCGGGGAAGGGGAAAGAGAAACAGCAGATGGGTCATATCACCACCACAGGGCATGGCAGCAGCTCATTGTCTCATTTCAGGCCAGCTAGAACCTATTCACATGGGCAGTAGCTGCCACAACAACATATTCAGGAACGGCTTGATGTGAATAACTAGTATGCAGATGAATGGATAACTTAGCATAGATCTGAACAAAAGCAAAGAGCATTGAGAGAGGATCCTCATATTCCAAACATATCCCATTCATTAATTGACCCAGAACCATATCAATTTGTGACATTCTCTGTTATGTTTGGAGATTTATTAAAAAATGCTTCTATTGTGAATAATTATTCATATTCTGATTATTGCCCTTTGTGAGTCTGTAAGGATCAAACACAACGCTTTGCATAAGTGCATGAATAACTGGACTGTCACCACATTAGAGCTTTTAGTACAGCCTATCACACACAAATATTTAAAAAACCTCAAAAGAGGTTTTCCAGACCGAAAGTTGGCATAAAATTCACACCTAGAAGGTATTTTTATTTAGCGATAGGGGAATGATAGAGGAAATTTAATTAAATTTAAATATACAAAATGGGATGGATTTTTTTTCTGGTCGACAACAGAAATGAATAAGCTTGTAAATGAAAACAGGAAGTAAACTCAAAAACAATGATGGTAGGTTTTAGTGTGCAAACATTAGTAATTAATGCTTCAGGGCTGATTTTTAATGAAAATGTGTGATTGCGTTAATGAAGCAGCCGTGTCAATTGTTTCAGTGTATGCGTTTCTAACCGTATGATTTTGATAATTTTTACTTCCGTCAGCCTTTTATGCTGTCTGCACGATTTGCAAAACCTCAGGAACATGTAAAGATCTCAGAATTTGAGATCCAGTGCTGATATAGTTTGCAAACTGGACAGATGGGATTATAGATATTAGCATAAATAATGTACCTTAATATTTCCAGTTTTATCCAATACATCATTTTTGACAGGTGGTAATTTTGGTTTCAATATGTCGACTGATTACACTATATCACTGTTATTAAGTAAACACTGCACAAATAAGTAACACGGAAAGTGAATGGATAAATTTAAGTGTTTCCTCCCCTAAAATTTACCAGCATCATTCACCCAACATTAATGCCCATGCAGTGTTTTACTATGCACAAGATGTGGAAAAAGTGAAATGGGTGGCATGGTGGCATAATGGCTAGCACTGCTGCCTCACAGCTCCAGGGACCTGGGTTCAATTCCAGTGACTGCCTCGGTGGAGTTTGTACATTCAACCCCTGTCTGCATGGGTTTCATGATGTGGAGATGCCGGCGTTGGACTGGGGTAAGCGCAGTAAGAAGTCTCACAACACCAGGTTAAAGTCCAACAGGTTTATTTGGTAGCAAATACCCCAGGCGCTCCAATTTCCTCCCACAGTCCAAAGATGTGTAGGTTAGATGGATTAGCCATGGGAAATGTGTGGGGTTAGGTGGATAGGGCAGGGAAGAGAGCCTAAGTAAGATGATCTGTCAGGGAGCCAGTGCCGACTCAATGGGCCAAATGGCCTCTTCTGCACTGTAAAGATTCTACGAAGTACAACTATGGTTGAACTGTTTTGCATATTTTACTGTGGTGGATGCTTAAATAAGGAGCTGGGCAATGAGTAGCCTCAGTGGTTAGCAGAACTGACAGTTACTTTTCTGGACATGAAAATTCTGTGTTTGAAAAATAAAGCTCCTCCAAAAGGCACCGAAAAAACTTTAACCTTAGCAATTGAAAATAAGCTTTTCGCGAGCTCAATGGATCTGTAATCAGAAACTTGTCCTGGGTGATGTGTGGTGGGGTGGAGGGTTGTTGTTGTTGGTGGTGTAATCAATATTGAGACTCTGACATGATTTTCCTCTAGCTAAAGGACTAACGGGGAATTGGCGTGTGACCAAACATCTGCCTCATTCCATTCAGAGAAAATGTACGTACATCAGTACTGTGCAAACTACATGGACCATGACTTATCTTTTGTGAAAATAATAGAGAAAATACCCAGGAAATCTAAGGAAAATCTTTTGGTGTGTATCTGGCAATGTCCCTGATTCCTGAGACCAGGGCATTAACGCTTTGAAGGTGAGCATCACTGATGCCAGTTTTACTCTCAATGAAGTGACCACTTCAGATACTGATGGAAGGTTGCATTGTGGTAATGTAAATTGTTGTGATAGGGATGATGAAAGCAAAAGCTCTTGAGAGCACACAAGAAGTTGTTAGATGATATGTTGGGGAATGGAGTGATTAAAGGAGATGTTAAATGGCTGAATGGTACTTCTCTTTAGGAAACGACAGAGTGAAGATAGAAATTTATCTTGATCAGTACTGCACATGGGGTGATATCACGTAGATAACCCATTCAATGCCCACATTGACATTCAGTTTGTTTGATTTCAAAGTGGTTGAATTTTAGGTGGGATATAAAATGGGCAGTATATACAACATCACCCATTTTACATTAGAACATAGAACATAGAACATAGAACAGTACAGCACAGAACAGGCCCTTCGGCCCACGATGTTGTGCCGAGCTTTATCTGAAACCAAGATCAAGCTATCCCACTCCCTATCATCCTGGTGTGCTCCATGTGCCTATCCAATAACCGCTTAAATGTTCCTAAAGTGTCTGACTCCACTATCACTGCAGGCAGTCCATTCCACACCCCAACCACTCTCTGCGTAAAGAACCTACCTCTGATATCCTTCCTGTATCTCCCACTTGAAATAAACATATTACACGTGATTGAAACATGTAAGATTCTTAGAGGGCTAGATAGGATAAATGTTTCCACTCATGGGATAGCTTAGGAACAGAGCATATAGTCATAGAATATGGGGAATTCTCATTTTTGAACTGTGGGAGGAAATCGGAGCAAGCCCACGCAGACACACAGAAAACATGCAAACTCCACACAGACAGTCACCCAAGGCTGGAATCAAACCCGGGTCTCTGGCGTGTAAGGCAGCAGTGCTAACCATTGTGCCACTGTTTCGCCCAATGGGACATAGTTAGCAGACATAGTTGGGTGGGGAACATATTTGGTGAAGGCAAGGTGAGGTAGGAACATTGGAACACAGGAATTAGGAGCAGAAATAGGCAAGTTCAGCCCTTTGAGCCTGCACTGCCATTCAATCAGATCATGGCTGATCTCACAGTGGAAGTCATACTTTGGAGGGCCTCCACTGGGTACAGGCTGTCTATCAAGGAGGCACAAACACACCCAGCCTGGCACCAAAGCTCACCAGGTTTTACATGGTGACCAGATGTGGGCATCCTCCGCCATGGGTAAAATCCACTTAAAGGTCTCAAGTGATTCACACGCACCCAATGCCTTCCCTGTGTTGGTAAAATTGCTGGGAAGGTCACTGCTGATATGATATCCAATTTAACACTCGCCTCCCTATCTATCATCCCAACCCCTAAGTGTTGTCAAATTCTGGCCAGTGTAACTGTTCAAAGGTTTCAATGCCAGTCAGTTTCACTGAAGAAGATCTTCCTGCTGTGCTCTACCTTGTTGACCTTGGTGAGTTGCTAACTGGTTGGATATCATCACTCACCTGATGAAGTTCACTCACTCACTCACTCCGAAAGCTCATGACACCAAATAAACCTGTTCAACTTTCACCTGGTGTTGAGACTTCTTACTGTGCCCACCCCAGTCCAATGCCGGCATCTCCACATCAAGGTTGGATATAGGCCCCCTCGCTGAGAAACCCTCCATTTAGTGTTAAAAGTTCAAATAATTAGCTTCTTCACAACCTCTATAATTTCTAAGCTATGGGAGTTCCCCGTTCGCTTTCAGTAAAAAACTAGCACAGGGGCAGGATCATGTTGTCAATTTCTGGGACTTTCCCAACCTACTCAACTTGGAATTCACCTCCACTGCCTAGAAAAATTCCCCCGAAAGTTTCAAAGAATAAAGAACAGTATAGCACAGGAACAGGCCCTTCAGCCCACCAAGTCTGTGCCTACATAGATGCTTCTCTAATCTAACATTTTCTTGCCTCTACATGGTCCATATCCTTCTAAACCCTGTCTATTCATGTTTCGATCCAGATGCCTCTTGCACATTCTTATAGAACATTTTTATAGGTCCATAACCTTCACCAGATTCAAAACTGTGGATAAAGGACTGTCTATATCTCGGTCTATGTTCAATGCGAAATAAAAGAAAGCATGCTTTCCAAATGTAGGGGATAAGGACAGCTTAATATGGCTCCTGCTCTGACCAAGACCACAAGAAACTAGAAAGGGTTGTGAACGAAGCCCAGTCCATCATGCAAGCCAGCCTCCCATCCATTGACTCCGTCTACACTTCCCACTGCCTCAGAAAAACAGTTAGCATAATCAAGGACCCCACATGCCCCGGACATACTCTCTTCCACCTTCTTCCATCGGGAAAAAGGTACAAAAGTCTGAGTTCATGTACCAACCAACTCAAGAACAACTTCTCCAGCTAGGCACTTTACAGCCTTCCGGTCTCAACATCGAATTCAACAACTTTCAGATGATTTGCTCTACCCGACCTCGACCCCTTTGTTTTCATTCTATTTTATTTAATTTTTTACTATCCTCTACCTTTTATTTCTTCATTGTCTTTCTTCATTTTTCTTCCCACTCTTTTCCCCTACTTTTACCCCTTCCCCTTTACCCCCCCCCCCCCCCCCCCGACTTTGCTTCTCCTTTTCTAAATCTTGCCTCTGTCCCATCCATTTTCCTCCCCCCATCCCCCCCATCTTCATTTTAGCTTCTCTGCCGTTTGGCCATTCACACCCTTTATTCTCTCTGTGGACAGCTAGTAACTGGTTTCCCTGGTTTCTGTGGCTATGACTCATCTTTCATTCCCTCACCCTGCAGTATAAATATCTCCCACTTTCTATGTCTTTTAGCTTTGACAAAGGGTCATCTGGACTCGAAACATCAGCTCTTTTCTCTCCTCACAGATGCTGCCAAACCTGCTGAGATTTTCCAGCATTTTCTCTTTCGGTTTCAGATTCCAGCATCTGCAGTAATTTGCTTTTAACAACTTCTCCCCTGCTGCCATCAGACTTTTGAATGGACCTACCATACATTAACCTGATCTTGCTCTGCATCCGATCTGTAACTGCTGCACCCGCTCTTTTCCTTATCCCCTATGAACTCTTATGAATGGTATGTTTCGTCTGTATAGCGTGCAAGGAGCAATACTTTTCACTGTGGCCAATACGTGTGACAGTAATAAATCAAATCAAAATAAACATACATTCAAACAACAAAAGTCCAGATGACCCAAAGGGTTGAAACGTCAGCTCTTTTCTCTCCTTACCAATGCTGCCAAACCTGCTGAGATTTCCCAAAATATATTCGGGAACTGATGCTAAAATGGGCAAGGATGGCTTGGGTTCTTTTTAGTGGAACAAATGGTGTTGCAGGTTCCTGTCCTTGTCAATACCACAGCTTTTCAATATCCATTGAGATTGTCTTTTGCTTTTTCAAGAGTGTTATCCCACAACCCTTCCACATGTGCAAGGCTGACAAAATGACAGAGTTTTTGCTGAGAGAAGCCAAGGTAGTGCATTTGGTCTGAATAGGTGTTAATAGGTTGTCTGATGGTGTGAAGTTTCCCATGTAACTGAATCTGAGTGAGTACTGTGCTGATTGTTTGTCTAATTAAGTATTTAACTGCAAAACTAATTAGGTTAACTGGATTTTGTTGATTGTGCTATTTGAATTGAGGGAGTAACTAAGAGAACTGAGTAATGCCCCAGGCAAATCATTAGGTAGCTCTTGCAGCTATGAAGTAACACTATACCGTCAACAGGTTCCTTAAACTGTTGGAGGCTGACATTTTGTTAAATGTAGGTAAGGAAACAACAGAATTATAGACTCATACAACACAGGAAGAGACTGCTTGTGCCAGTTTGTTGAAAGAGGTAACTAATTAGTTCCACTCCGATGTTCAATCCCCATCACCCTGCAAATGCTTTCCATTTTAAGGACATAACCAATTTCCTTATTGAAGTTATTATTAAGTATCTCTCAACACCTTTTCAGGTACTTTATTCCAAATCATAATATCTGATTGTATAAAATAGTTTCTGCTACCGGCACGGTAGCACAGTGGTTAGCACTGCTGCTTCACAGCTCCATGGGACCTGGGTTCGATTCCCAGCTTGGGTCACTGTCTGTGTGGAGTTTGCACATTCTCCTCGTGTCTGCATGAGTTTCCTCCGGGTGCTCTGGTTTCCTCCCACAGTCCAAAGATGTGCGGGTTAAGTTGATTGGCCATGTTAAAATTGCCCCTTAGTGTCCTGAGATCTGTAGGTTAGAGGGATTAGTGGGTAAATATGTAGGAATATGGGCCTGGGTGGGATTGTGGTCGGTGCAGACTCGATGGGCTGAATGGCCTCTTTCTGCACTGTAGGGTTTCTGTGATTTATCTCTCTTTTTGTCCTTCTGCAATTATCTTAAATCTATGTCCATTGGTTGCCAACCTTCCTACCAATGAAACCATTTTCTTATTTACTCTATCAAAGCTCGCATTATTTTGCTCACTCCTAGTTTTGGTTGTGAGATTTCATTGCTGAGAGAGTTGCTCTGAATCTCTATAAGTGCCCAGATATTTGTATGGGGATGCGAGTCAGCCCTTTTTGCTCCCTCTGAAATGTGAGCACCACTTCAAACCCCATTCTCATTATATATTTCTCTCCGAGAGTTATGGGTGGTGCAGGCTTGGGTTTTATGAGCTGTGATGCTGGGCAGGAGGAGTGTACAAAGAGTGTGGGTGCAGAGGTGGGCTGGTTAGGATGGTCACCCCAGTTATCGGGGGCAGCAATCCAGCTCCCAACATTGTTCTATAGATAAAAGCAAATTACTGCGTATGCTGGAATCTGAAACAAAAACAGAAAAAGAGAGTAACATTTTGGGTCTAAATGACCCTCCTGCAGAAATGAAGAAAGGTAGAAATGTCAAGAACAATATAGTTGGAGAGGGAGCGGTGGAGTTGGGGCAAAATAGAAAAACTGATAAGCATTGTTTGAAATTTAAACCAGGCAGCTTGAATCTCATTTGTCAAGGCATTGCCCTGTGGAACGAATCAGCAAATGGCGATCAATTAATTTGTTTAGCTGAAACAGAAGCAATGTGTCTACATATTCTTTCAGTCTGAAAAGAACAGGACCCTGTGTATTAACATATGTAGCTTCCAGTACACTCAAATAAGCCACACTGCAAGCCTGACTGACAATCTTAAATTAGTTGTTAGTGTAGTTTTTAGCACACTGAGGATTATTTAGCAGTGTCCAATTGCGAAATTGCATCCAATGTTATACACTGGATTTTACCATTGTGTCGCGCCTGGAAGGTAAAGTCAGGCGTGAGGCGATTAGCGCGATCCGCACCCATGTCCACGCAGATGCCTACTTTACCAAGGCCCGAAAATGGCCACGATCTGAACTGTGCCTGAAATGGGCGCGACTTAATAAGATGGACTCCAAATCTTACGGCATTTCCCCCTTTACCATCGCGTTCGCCCGTCCAGATTCAGCGCGAAACAGACATGCTCGGCAGAGGTCTGTTTCGGGCGCTCCAGCTTCTGAAGAGGTAAGTTCAGAGCTTTTAATGGCTCTCGAACTCAGATCAGTGGTGGGGTGATGAGGGAGGCGGGCCAGATCATTCGCTGGTTGGGGGCGGAGGGGGGGGGGCGGGGTGGAGGAGGAGGTAGGCCAGATCATTTTCTGGTGGGGGGGGAGGAGGAGGGAGGCCAGACCATTCTCTGGTGGGTGGGGGCGAGGGAGGGGGAGGAGGAGGAGGAGGGCCAGATGTATCTTTGGTGGGGAGGAGATGCCCGATCATTCTCAGGTGGCGGGGGGAGGAGAAGGGAGGCTGGCCAGATAGATCTCTGGTGGGGGGGGTGACGGGAGTAGCAGAGGTCCACTGCCACTCTGCGGGCGATCGGTGGGGGGGAAGTGAGGCAGGGGGTCGCGATCGGTCTAGGTAGCAGGGGGATGGATAAGGGGGACAGTTATCATAGAATCATAGAAACCCTACAGTGCAGAAGGAGGCCATTCGGCCCATCGAGTCAGCACCGACCACAATCCCACCCAGGCCCTACCCCCACATATTTACCCGCTAATCCCTCTAACCTACGCATCTCAGGACTCTAAGGGGCAATTTTTAACCTGGCCAATCAACCTAACCCGCACATCTTTGGACTGTGGGAGGAAACCGGAGCACCCGGAGGAAACCCATGAAGACACGAGGAGAATGTGCAAACTCCACACAGACAGTGACCCAAGCCGGGAATCGAACCCAGGTCCCTGGAGCTGTGAAGCAGCAGTGCTAACCACTATGCTACCGTGCCGCCCATTATGTTATGTTGTGGGGGTGGGGTGATATCTGTGGGGGCCATCGCTCCCAAGCTGCTTTATCCGCTTCTTGTGGCCCGGGAGCAATGTGACAGGGGAGCATTTTTCAAATTAGTTTCTCATTGCGCATACGCAGTTCAAAGCTCCGATCGGAGCAACAGCGTTTCGGGATCGATAAGCCCCGCCCACAGCATGATTCAGACTTGCGATTTTTTTTCAGGCCAAGTGCGTATGGGGGCACCTGAGAACAGGTATCCAAGTCGGATCTGAATTACGCCCAGATTCAGCACTTAGAATCAAAATGGTAAAATCGCCCCCTATGTTTTGCATTTTGCAAGCATGGGCTGGTGGGGTATGGACTATACTTTACCTGATGCAAAATGAAAAATTACACTGACAACCAACTTAAGATTGTCAGTCGGGCTCATAGTGTCAGTCTGAATTGAATTGTGAACTAAAAAATGATCTGTAGGAGATATGGAGAACATTACAAGCCACTGAATACTGAAAACAAATCAAGGATAAAATTTGTAGGCAATTTAGAGAGAATTGCAGTCGCAACAAAGATCCAACAATGAATGACTTTAATTATCCTATTCTTGGTCAAGACAGATATTAGTGAGCAAAATGGGGATGGTTTCTTAGAATACATCCAGGACTGTTGCCTTCATTAGTATGTGCAATTGAAAAGATACAGTATTATACTTGATCCGGTGGAATGAAGCAGGGCCTGAAAGTAGGAGAACTCGAGAGAACTAATGATCACATCCTGACTAGGTTCATACTGAAAAACAGATAAATAAAGGAAAGAGTCAAAGATAAGGGTACTAGAATGGAAACAAGGTAATTTCAGTGAAACAAGAAGAGACTAGCACAGTTTAATTGGTTGAAATAAAACAGCAGATCAAAAATGAACCAGCACTGGGAAACATTTCAATGTGTGATGAAAAAGGTATACATTAAATGCATTCTGACTGGAGTAAAAGAGGTGTGATGAGGATTATATCGGAAAGAGTAGATTTTAAAAAGAAACAAAGGGGTGGCACAGTGGTTAGCACTGCTGCCTTACAACCTTACGGGACACGGTGGACAGAGTACCCTTCGTCGTCCAGTACTTCCCCGGAGCGGAGAAGCTACGACATCTTCTCCGGAGTCTTCAACATGTCATTGATGAAGACGAACATCTCGCCAAGGCTATCCCCACACCCTCACTTCTTGCCTTCAAACAACTGCACAACCTCAAACAGACCATTGTCCACAGCAAACTACCCAGCCTTCAGGAGAAAAGTGACCACGACACCACACAACCCTGCCACAGCAACCTCTGCAAGACGTGCCGGATCATCGACACGGATGCCATCATCTCACATGAGAACACCGTCCACCAGGTACACGGTACATACTCTTGCAACTCGGCCAACGTTGTCTACCTGATACGCTGCAGGAAAGGATGTCCCGAGGCATGGTACATTGGGGAGACCATGCAGACGCTACGACAACGGATGAATGAACACCGCCCGACAATCACCAGGCAAGAGTGTTCTCTTCCTGTTGGGGAACACTTCAGCAGTCACGGGCATTCGGCCTCTGATCTTCGGGTAAGCGTTCTCCAAGGCGGCCTACACAACAGCGCAGAGTCGCTGAGCAGAGACTGATAGCCAAGTTCCGCACACATGAGGATGGCCTCAACCCCGGGATCTTGGATTCATGTCACACTATCTGTAACCCCCACGACTTGCCTGGACTTGCAAAATCTCACTAACTGTCCTGTCTGGAGACAATACACATCTCTTTAACCTGTGCTTAACGCTCTCTCCACTCACATTGTCTGTACCTTAAGACTTGATTACCTGTAAAGACTCACATTCCAATCATTATTTTGTAAATTGATTTTGTGTCTTTATATGCCCTGTTTGTGAACAGAACTCCCACTCACCTGACGAAGGGGCAGCGCTCCGAAAGCTAGTGGATTTTGCCACCAAATAAACTTGGACTTTAACCTGGTGTTGTAAGATGCCTTACAGCGCCAGGGACCAGGATTCAATTCCAGCCTGGGGTCACCGTCTGTCTGGAGTCTGCACGTTCTCCCTGTGTCTGCGTGGGTTTCCTCCAGGAGCTCCGGTTTCCTCCCACACTCCAATGATGTATTGGTTAGCTTGACTGGCCATGCTAAATTGCCTCTTAGTGTCAGGGAGATTAATAGGGTAAATATGTGGGGTTACCAGGATAGGGATTGAGTGGGATTCTTGTCGGTACAGGTTCAATGGACCAAATGGCCTCTTTCTGCACTGTAGGGATTCCATGATTCTATGATAAAAAATATTGATTGGAATAATACAGAATAAAATGATGAGAAATACACCAAGTATAGAACGGATTCAATAAAGCTGATTGAATAGAGGCTGAGAGAATATAAATAAAAGATGGTGCCCAACAAAGAGCCCATAAGAAATAACAGTATAATAGAGGAAGGGATAGGACCACTGTGAGAACTTCGGGCCACCATTTGAATTTGAGATTGAGAAAATGATGGAAGTAGTGTACTTCGGAAGTTTTCACCTTAGTGTTTACAGAGGAAGGTCGGAGTATCTGGGGAAGGCGTGGATGATCTATTAATGGTGATAAACATTCAAAAGGACACTGTGTTCAAAATGTTAATAGGAGCAAAAATATTTATCAGATGCAGATGGCATACATTTCAGAATGTCGAAGAAAGTTCAGGAAAAAATAGTAGAGGATGATTGTAACCATAGTTTCCCAAAATCTTTAGAAATGGGAATAGTATCAAAGGGCTGGGTTATGGGGATGACTGGCTCCGAGCACAATGATGCTTTTCATTGTTTTGTCTTTGGAGCTAAAGAATAGAAATAGCAAATTAAAGTGTGGTTACACTGGAAAGTGACAGCCATCCAGGTATAAACATTTTCCTTCTTGTCATGAACTTCATCTAATGTTTCCATCCATCTCAAGTCTCGAAGCAGGTACTGTGCACCTCAGGAGACTACTCAAGTACAACAACCACATTACAGGGAAGGCATTCTATTCATAAAATAATTTGATCTTTAATGATTCTGATGTACAGAGTTGCAACTGCATTAGAATCCCTCAAATCAGATTTCTGCTGCACCGCAGTACTGGAACGGCCTTGGTTAAAGTCACAGGTAACAGATTACGTGACTGCGAAAATGGTAAACCAACTCCCCTTTTCCTTTGTGGTCTGAGTGCTGCCTTTTACACATTTGCCATGCCAGCCTCCACCAACACCTTTCCATCATCATCCAGATCTTGGAGGGCCGAAGGGCCTGTTTCCTGTGCTAGATGGGTGGGACTGCCTCACCCCGTTCCATTCTTAGCTATCCAGTCATAGTCAGAGGATCATGTGCAATCTTATCTTTACTCCCCACATCAAACTCCACTCTCTAGCCACCAACTCCATCCCTCTCTGGTTACTACTTGAAGCTGAACTTGTAGGTTCACAATGTTGGTGCTATATGGGATGATGATGGAGTAGACAATCTCAAGAATGCCACTTGCTACCTTTGTATCATTGGTCAACTCAGCTGCTGCTGCAAACCTCATAGTGCCTTTGTTATCTCTAGACTTAACTACTTTAATGCTTTTCTGGCTGGACTCCCACCTTAATAATCCTCAGTGTGCTAAAAGTTACCCTGATAGCCAATTTAAGATTGTCAGTCAGGCTCGGAATGTGACACATTTGCATGTACTGGAAGCTACAGATATTTATACACAGGATTCTATTTATAGAGAGAAAAGACATGTACACACATTGCATCCTTTTCAGCCGAACAAAATAAGTGATAGCCATTTGCTGGTTCATTTCTCAAGGCAATGCCGTTACAAGTCAGAGTCAAGCTGCAGGGTTTAAATTTCAAACAATGCTTGGCAGTTAACTTGATGTGGAGATGCCGGTGTTGGACTGGAGCAAACACAGTAGGAAGTCTCACAACACCAGGTTAAAGTCCAACAGATTTATTTGGTAGCAAGGAACTTGATGTCTGTGTCGATATAAACCAAATAACCTGTTGGACTTTAACCTGGTGTTGTGAGACTTCTTACATGGCAGTTAACTGCCAGTCACCATCAACTGATGCATTCTCAATGGCAATATTTCTATCAATCAGCGTTCACTCAACAACAAACATTGCGATTGTCCTGATGAATGCTAGACAAAATGCCTTTTTTTCAGTAATACCTTCCACCTTCCTGAATCTGAAGCCATGCTAAATGATGTTGCTTGATCCTAACTCACATTAAGTACCATTCACCCATCAACCCTATGCTCGCTGATCTACACTGACTCCCAGTCTGGAAATGGCTCCATTTAAAAATTCTCATCCTTGCTTTAAAACTCCTCCATGGCTTTGCCTCTCCCTCTCTCTGTAACCTCCTCCATCCTTACAATGGGCCAAGATCGTATTATTCTTCAAATTCTGGCCTCTTGTGAATCCTTGATTTTAATTGCTCAATATAGTTAGCTGTGACTTCAGCTCCCTAACTCTGATCTCTGGAATTCCTTCACTAAAACTTTAATTTGGGATGGTTTGATGCTTGAATGGTGCTATATAAATACAAGTTGTTATTATAGCAATCCAAGCAAATGAACTGCTCAGCTGCTCTAATTGTTCTAATAGTCTGAGAGATGTGCTGGTTAGGTGCATTGGCCAAGCTAAATTCTCCCTCAGTGTACCTGAACAAGTGCCAGAGTGTGGCGACTAGGGAACATTCACATGTAACTTTGCTGCAGAGTTAATGTAAGCCTACTTGCGAGACTAATAGCTAAACTTAAGATTAATGAGAAGGCAACAAACATTACATTATCAGATAGACAGATGGAAATGGAGAGATACTTGAAAAAGAAAAAATATACAAAGATACAAGGAAAGGAAACAAGATTTGAGTAAAGAGAAAACATGCTTTTTGCACTTCACGGTCAACACACTATTCTTGAAGTGTAACAATGGCACAGATGATAGCAATTTGTACCCAGCAAGCAGAAACAGAAAATAAATAGTCACATAAGCTATTTTAGTGATGGCCATTGAGAGATAATGAAGTTCATTGAGGATTGGCACCATTGCTCCTATTCAATATAGTGCTGTAGAATTATTACACACACTTGAGAAGGTTTCAGTCTAACCTAACGTCACATCTGAAAGACAGCATTGCTGAAAAGGTTGTAATGAATTGGTAATCTATAATCCTGACTGGGATTTTCCGGCTCCCCTGCAGTGGGTTTTCCAACAGCGGAGGCAGCATGCCTGATTGACACTCAGGCCTTCATCGATGGGGAACCCACTGTGGTGGGACAGGAAAATCTTGGCTTCTATGTTCAATTCTCTGGAGGCTAGGGGGGGAATTTTTCTGTCCTGCCCGCCATGGGAATTGTAGCGGGCAGGAGTGGGGTGAACCTTGCAAAGATCTGTTGACCACAGGCGGGATTTTCCGGTTTTGGGGTGAGCATGGCCAGAAAATCCTACCCCTAGTGCTTGAACCTGCAACTTTAAAACAAGGCTGTTAACTAGTAAGTTATGATTGACACTTAAAATAGGGAGCTCTAGTGGAAGAGGTAGCATGGATACAGGCACCATGAGCAGAATATTCTTCTCTGAACTATTATGTTTATGGCACACTCTAAAATCAGAGCACTAATTCAGCAAGGTGCTTTTTCCCCACTTGTTTTACACTCCTGCTTCTTTTAGTCGTTTAATCTTTATGCAGAATGAAAACAATTCTTGTAACCTTTTAAATTGCAGCTCTGATGCGTGATTAAATCACTCGGGAGGCTAGATTGTACCCGTGAAATAAAAGCTTTTATTACTGACAAGAATGGAGCACACTATATACAATACAATCCCAGACTAAAGGGTCTCCAGGCAGTGCAGTGACCTTTATACTTCCCCAGGTAGGCGGAGCCAACTGGAGTGTACCACAGAACAATATCAACAGGTAGAACAGCCCAACCCTAACCCCAACAGTGACAACAGTAACATATCTACAAACACCCATAGTGCTGACCATCCATGGCTCAGCACTCATAGTGGTAACCAACTATGGTTCACCACAAGCTCTGAATATGTTTCTACATCTAAGGATTCTAGCTGGGCCTGGCCTCCACCCTCTATCTCTGTTCATCACCTTGATTCTATTTTGTGTTCCTGTCCGAAATTCATAGGACACAGTCAGTGATTTTCCAAGACGCATTGCTCCTGAGCACTGCTACCGTGCTGGGAATTCTCGTCCTGAAGAGTTCAGCCAAATTAATAAAATCTCCCACTCCTGCATCCCCCCTACCCCTCCATACGCCTCCTCCTGGTACCTTATACATAACTGGGTGAAGTAGAATTGTCAGGATACACTGGTCCTGTTTGTGAAAGGGCTGCAATGGAGAACTGGTATTTCCAACCTATGCTTTTTCCGAGGATATCTTCCTGCTGGGTACCCATACAACCAGGTGTTTTCCTGACTCTGCATGTAATCTCTGCACTTTTTATTCGACTCAGCAGATGTGCTGAGTTTTTTTTTTAATGCACTTAGAACAATAGGAGTTTACAATGAGGGGGAATATTTGTCCTCTCATGTTTGTGCTGAGTTTGTTCTGGAACAAAGCAAAACAAACACCGCAGTTCTGTTCTTTTCATAATCTTGTATTTTGCTTTTCTACAAAAATGTGTAAGCAATAAACTGGGACTCCGCCTGACCTATCAGGTGGACATAAAAGATCCCATGCCAGCATTCAGAAAGGGAGGGGTGGGGTGGGGGAGTTATTCCTGATGACCTGACAACTATTTATCCCGCAACCAACACCATAAAAACAGATAATCTGGATGACATTGCTGTTTGTGGGACCTTGCTGTTTACAAATTGGCAGTATTTTCCCTTAAAAGTGAATTACTGCCCTTGACATCAAGGCAGCATTTGACTGAGTATGGTATCAGTGAGGCCGAGAAAAACTGGAGTCAATGGGAATCAGGGGAAAACTCTGCACTGGTTGGAATCATACCTGGCACAAAGGAAGATGGTTTTGATGGTTGGAAGTCAATCAGCTCAGCTCCAGGACATCACTGCAGGAGTTCCTCAGGATAGTGTCCAAGGCCCAACCACCTTCAACTGATTCATCAATGATCTTCCTTCCATCATAAAGTCAGAAGTGCGGATGTTCGCTGATGATTTCACAATGTTCAATACCATTCATGACTCCACAAATACTGGAGCAGCCCATATCCAAGTGCAGCAAGACCTGGACAGTATCCAGGCTTGGTCTGACAGGTGGCAAGTAGCATTAATGTCACACAGGTGCCAGGCAATGGCCATCTCCAACACAACAGCATCTAACCATTGACCTTTGACATTCAATGGCATGACCATTGTTGAATTCCTGCTATCAACATCCTGAAGGTTACCATTGACCAGAAACTAAACTAGACTAGCCATATAAATCCTGTGGCTGCAACAGCAGATCAGAGGCTGGGAATTCTGAGGAGAGTAACTCATCTCGTGACTCCCCAAAGCCCGTCCATCAAGTCACACTCAGGAGAGTGATTGAATACTCTCCACTTGCCTGGATGAATGCTGCTCCAACAATACCCAAGACGCTCGACACCATCCAAAACAACGCAGCCTACTTGTTTGTTACCCCATCCACAAACATTCACTCCCTCCACCACTGACAAACTTTAGCAACAGTGTGTACCATCTACAAGCAACTCACCAAGGCTCCTTGCAAATTGCTATCAACTAGAAAGGCAGCAGATGGATGAGAACAAAGAACAAAGAACAAAAAACAGTACAGCACAGGAAACAGGCCCTTCGGCCCTCCAAGCCTGTGCCGCTCCTTGGTCCAACTAGACCAATCGTTTGTATCCCTCCATTCCCAGGCTGCTCATGTGACTATCCAGGTAAGTCTTAAACGATGTCAGCGTGCCTGCCTCCACCACCCTACTTGGCAGCGCATTCCAGGCCCCCACCACCCTCTGTGTAAAAAACGTCCCTCTGATGTCTGAGTTATACTTCGCCCCTCTCAGCTTGAACCCGTGACCCCTCGTGATCGTCACCTCCGACCTGGGAAAAAGCTTCCCACTGTTCACCCTATCTATACCCTTCATAATCTTGTACACCTCTATTAGATCTCCCCTCATTCTCCGTCTTTCCAAGGAGAACAACCCCAGTCTACCCAATCTCTCCTCATAGCTAAGACCCTCCATACCAGGCAACATCCTGGTAAACCTTCTCTGCACTCTCTCCAATGCCTCCACGTCCTTCTGGTAGTGCGGCGACCAGAACTGGACGCAGTACTCCAAATGCGGCCTAACCAGCGTTCTATACAGCTGCATCATCAGACTCCAGCTTTTATACTCTATACCCCGTCCTATAAAGGCAAGCATACCATATGCCTTCTTCACCACCTTCTCCACCTGTGTTGCCACCTTCAAGGATTTGTGGACTTGCACACCTAGGTCCCTCTGTGTTTCTATACTCCTGATGACTCTGCCATTTATTGTATAACTCCTCCCTACATTATTTCTTCCAAAATGCATCACTTCGCATTTATCCGGATTAAACTCCATCTGCCACCTCTCCGCCCAATTTTCCAGCCTATCTATATCCTGCTGTATTGCCCGACAATGCTCTTCGCTATCCGCAAGTCCAGCCATCTTCGTGTCATCCGCAAACTTGCTGATTACACCAGTTACACCTTCTTCCAAATCATTTATATATATCACAAATAGCAGAGGTCCCAGTACAGAGCCCTGCGGAACACCACTGGTCACAGACCTCCAGCCTGAAAAAGACCCTTCGACCACTACCCTCTGTCTCCTATGGCCAAGCCAGTTCTCCACCCATCGAGCCACTTCTCCTTGTATCCCATGAGCCTTAACCTTCTTAACCAACCTGCCATGTGGGACTTTGTCAAATGCCTTACTGAAATTCATATAGACGACATCCACGGCCCTTCCTTCATCAACCGTTTTTGTCACTTCCTCAAAAAACTCCACCAAATTTGTAAGGCACGACCTCCCTCTTACAAAACCATGCTGTCTGTCACTAATGAACAACTACCTCCTGCAAGTTTCCCTCCAAGTCACTCACCATCCTGACTTGGAAATATATTGCTGTTCCTTCTCTATGGCTGGGTCAAAATACTGAAGCTCCCTTGAAGCTGACCTCTCATCTTGTCCCCCCAGTCCAACACCAGCATCTCCACATCATTTTCTATAACAGTGTGCCAAAGCATCAGTTTCCCACTGTGATCAATGCAATATTTGCTATAAATTTGTCATTACATTTTTACTCCTGTGCTCAGTGCCTCTATACTAAAAAGAACAAAGTCTCTTGGCCTTTATTAATAGTTTATTAATTGTTCTATCTCTGTACACTAACACTTTCTTGGAAACGTGTGGATGAATCACTAGGAGCCAAATGTTTATCTTGGAGTTGGGAATCGGGAGTCGGGAATTTTCCAGACCTTGCGGTCCTGCTTCCATGCCAGCAATGCCAGGAGGCAGGATGGTGGTGGAGGTGGGATGCTTCACTTCCTTTAAGAAAGTACCTGAGTGAGTACATGGCATGCCATAGCATTCAAGGCTATGGGCCAAGTGTGGCAAGTGGGATTAGGTGGGCAGATCAGGGCCTTTCATGCATTGGTGCAGATGTGATGGACTGAAGGGCCTCTTCTGCACTGTAGTGATTCTGTGACCCATCCCACTGCTGTGATGGGGGTAGACCTAGACCTTATGGGAAAGCCCCCAGGTTTAGCCACACACCTGGTGTCCCGGGAAGTGGGGGGAGGTTGCGGACTCCTTTGGGTGTTCTCCAGGCCCAATGCTGGGCTCAGGGCTATTCCTCCTTTAAATCTGCTCCTTGCCCACCTCACTGAGAACTCCGGCTGCAGACCTACTTGGGCTCCTACTTGTGGGGTTGCCTGTAGTCCCAGTAGTGGCCACCCCTCCCAGCTGGTGCTGTGGGACGACAGAGCTGTCAGACCTCTGATTGACTGGCATCTCACCTCCTGAGTAAGGAGCAGACATCTCGCCTTTAAGGCAGTAAATGCTGTTCCACAGACAGAAAGGTCAAGGGTTGCTTTCTTTGAGGAGGGGGTGATGACAACTGATTTGATGGAGAAGAGCATCTGAGGAGCAAGAATTGTTTTTAAAAATCAGCAGATATGGGAGCCAGGAAGGGAAATTGGGTGCTGATAGCTTAGTGAAAATAGAGTTGGAAAATACAAGAGGTGTCCCATGAACAAAATGAGCAGTGGAGAGGCGTGACGGGAGGTGGGGAAGAAACTCAAGAAAACTGTGGGGCAGAATCTTGCGATAAATTGTCAGCCTGTCGGTTTCAGTGAGAAAACTGGCGTGTAGCTCACCAGCTCCACAGCCGAGTTTCCACCCCAGATTCTCTGTCACTCTGTGCAGAGAGAATCTGGGGGCGTGGTTGCTGCCGTCACTCTGGTGATAGAGCCGGCAACACCGGCTCCACTGAGAACAGGGCTCCCTTTAAAGGTGGCATTTGAGATTAACTCCCTCCACCCCTCCATGAATCCACCCCACCTCAAGCTAATTGACACGGACAGAGACAGTCCCAGGTTGGCATTGCTAGGTTGGCACTGCGAGGGGCAGTACCAGGACACTGCCTGGACATATCCTTCTCCCACTATGGGCTATACTCACTTTTTCATTCCTGGCATGTTCCCCTCAACATCTTCAAGTTTTAAAATATTTGTTGTAAACCTCGGCAACATGACATCACGTTGGCGAGGTATGAATATTCAGAGGGGATGAAACATTGCGGGGAAGGCCTTTAATTATATTTAAATTTATTATAATTTATTGCAATGGGTGGGAACCTTGTAAAGTCACCAGCGAGGGGCGTGGAAAATTGGAAAACAAGATTTAGCCAGCGAGAATCTTGTTTTCTAACACTTGTGCGATTTTGGGCCTATGTCGCTGTTTACACTGACAGCTAATGCAGCTCAAAATGTGAGTTCAGCTCTGGAGCAGAAAGGAAATCTTAGCAGACGTTTGGCCTGGTGGGCTCAGGGAATTGAGAAAAACAACAGATGGTGAGAAGTAAAAACAGAAAATGCTGGAATATCTCAGCGGGTCTGACAACATCTGTGGAGAGAGAACGGAGCCAATGTTTCAGGCCTGCTGAGATTTTCCAGCATTTTCTGTTTTTGTTTCAGATTTCAATATCCACAGTAATTTGCTTTTATCTTAAGATGTTGGAGATGCAGGTGGAGTAGAGGGTGAGAGGGTTTCATCAAACTGTTTGCAGTATACAAAACCGATCTCTCACATACACAGAGAAAAGATATGCTCCAATGAGAAGAAAGCATTGGTAGCAACATGAGTGTGTGAGAAATTCTCAGACTACATGATAGGATTGCTGTTCAAAATTGGAATAGACCACAGGCCTCTAAACACTCTTCTGAACACAAGAGAGATTTGCAAAAATGCCACCTAGAATCCAACAGTTCAGTTTAAAATTAGTGAAATATGACTCCATAACAGAGTACGTTCAAAGGAAGTAGCAGATGACAGTTGATGCACTATTGAGGACACCAGTTGATGGAACCAATCTAGAGGATTTGCATTTCATCGATGGGTTGGAAGTGCATACATCACTCATTACTCAACTTCTCTGTAGAGAAGTTGGAGGAGATAAAACAAGTACAGCAGCAAGGTATTCATTCAGATAATTATAGAATCAGAGAACAGAATCACAGAATCCCTACACTACAGAAAGAGGCCATTTGGCCCATCGAGCTTGCAACAACAAAAATTCCACCCAGGCCCTAGCCCCCTAACCCCATGTATTTACCCTAATAGTCCCCCTGACACTAAGGAGCAATTTAGTATGACCAATCAACCTAACTCACACATCTTTGAACTGTGGGAGGAAACCAGACACCCAGAGGAAACACACCCAGACACGGGGAGAATGTGCAAACTCTACACAGACAGCCACCCAAGGCTGAAATTGAACCTAGTTCCTGGCACTGTGAGGCAGCAGTACTAACCACTGTGCCACTGTGCCGCCCACATATGAAAATATTGGCAGAATTTTCCCATGACCTGCCAACAGGTTCAATGGCGGATGGGGGGAGGAATTCGGCAGGAGACCCAAACATTTCCCACAGGATCTACCACTGGTGCCCAACATGGTGGATTGAGAAACCCACTGGAGGTGAGCATGAAACTCATTTGAATCCTATTAATGGGATGCGGATGAAGACCTGACCACCCACACCGCATTCTCTGTAGCGTCAGTGGGAAAACACGCCAGTGCAAAACACATTTGGAATAAGGTGACATTCAGATGTAAGGACTCACCTGAACAATGTCTGAGGCTGTCTCTGGAGTTCAGGTTAGAGGTACAGCCAACTCCAGAACACTACAGCAGTGGGTGGGGGAGCATCTGCAGGTGGATCTTCCAGAGGCAGTGTCCTGGAAGAGGTCTATCTTCCAGCCTTAGAATATTCCTGGAAATCCCTCTTCATTTTCAAGAGGTCCATCTTCTTTCTTCAATAATGGATCAATGATGTTGGACATCTTCTCAATATGGTGCCCGAATAGGATGGCAAACTACGTGCCATCAGGGCTGCACCACCATGGAATACAATGCAAAACACCCGGTTGCATAATAAATGAGGTTGGGGCTGGTATATTCCCATGTTGTCCCGCCGGTCTCCCCAGCAGGAAACACTTCACATTCCCACCCTGCTACAGGACGTGGCCCCAGGATGGGAAAATTTCACTCGCTGCTCGGTAGGATAGCCAGACTATACTTGTAACAACCCAGTACTGTAGTGATACTTCAAACAGCAAAAGCACCAGCAATCATTAATGATCTCTTATTTCTTAATGACAGAGTAGTCATTCCAAGAATACTTCAGCTTGATGTTCTTCAAAGGGCTCACCAAAGTTCCTGAGGGATAGAAAAATGTTGTACAATAGCCCGGCAATCTGTCTTGTAGTTAGGTATTACTTGTTACATAGAAGAAATTTTTTTGTAATTGTTTAACTTGTGCAGTGATCAACCAAGTCCAAAAAAAACACTATCACTGTTTACTTTTCTATCAAAGCTGTGGGAGTGCTTGGGAATCGATTTATTTGATTTTAAAGGCAAGATATTCTTTATTGTCTGAAGGTAGTATGACTATTGAAGTGGAATGATTGCACAGCATCATGGAAGCAGTCATCTAATCACTGAAGAGAATTTATGTAAGACATGTCATTCCTGACTTTTTAGTGTCAGACAATTCGTTAATGAATTATTCCAAAATTTTGCAAAAGGAACATAAATTCATTCAGCAGGCTGGCTCACCTTGTTATCCTCCAGCAAATGGGGAAGCTAAGAGTGGTGTATGAGCCATTAAAGACTTCACAAAGAAGAATGAAGATCTTATCTTAGCTCTTCACTGAGATACCAAACACCACCACTACAAAATGGTTTCTCACCATCAGTTGTTAATGGGAAGGAGGTTGAGAACACAACTTCCAGCTCTGCAAAGGAAACTAAAACCTACTATCACCTAGAATGACTGCGAGAGGGTGAAACAGCAAAAGGAAGAACAACACACACAGGCTTATAACTTTAACTTCAAACATAGAGTACGAAAATTAACAATGCTGCTGCTCAATGGGAGAGTATGGATACCAGACCAACAGAAGGAAGGCATAATATCAGAGAAACTCCGCAACAAGGATCTTACAGGATTGAGATGGATCAGGAATATATAAGGAGATACTACAGTGCCTTAATATCCTAGGAAAGAAATCCAATTGAAATGTGGACTTAATATTCAGATCCTAATAGTAACGAAGAAAAAGAAACCAGACAAGCTCTACAATTACCCAGGAGAAGAACTCTCAGAATGACGGAAGGGAGAGTTTTGAATATCCTCGACCTCAGAAAGAGATTAGAACAAGATCAGGGAGATTGGTCAAGGCACTTCAGAGACCAACATATTCCATATTCCTTTCGCAAAATTTTGGAATAATTCATTAACAAGTTGTCTGACACTACAAAGTCAGGAATGCATGTGCTGCATAAATTCTCTTCAGTGATTAGATGACTGCTTCCATGATGCTGTGCAAGTCTGAGACTGTAGGGGGGGATGTAGGAGGATGTATATATACAGTTAGGATAAAGATTTGGGGGAGATGCAGAGTAAAGCAGACATAAGAGGGTGTCAGGGATAGGAAAGGGGTTGGAGACAGGAGGGATGTGCTGGAGGGGAGTGAGGGGAATGGTGGGATAGAGGAGTGATGGGGAATTTACACTGATGTGTAGAACTGAACCATTTTCTGCAAACATAGAAGGGCTTTTTAACCTGGCCACCTCAGCATTAGCCTGCTTCTGTACCTGAAAAGGCCTCATTCTAGACCATCCCATCCCATCCACAAGATGGTGAAAATCCTGCTTCCTGGCATTGCTTCCAGATGTGCATTCCAGACCGTCACCACCCTCTGAGTAAAAAGGTTTTTCCTCAATTCCCCCCTAAACCTCCCACCCCTCACTTTTAACCTCTGTCCCCTCGTAACTGACCCTTCAACTAAGGAGAACAGCTGCTCCCTATCCTACCTGTCCATATCCCTCATAATCTTGAACACCTGAATCAAGCCGCCCCTCAGTCTTCTCTGCTCCAGAGAAAACAACCCAAGCCTATCCAACCTCTCTTTATAATTTAAATGTTCATCCATTTCTCATCCTTCCTATAATGTGGCAACCAGAACTACACACAGTACTTTGGCTATGGCCTCATCAAAGTTCTATACAACTCCATAATGACATCTCTGCATTTGTAATCTATATGTGGAGATGCCGGCGTTGGAGCTCCGAAAGCTTGTGTGGCTTTTGCTACCAAATAAACCTGTTGGACTTTAACCTGGTGTTGTTAAACTTCTTACTTTGTAATCTATACCCAGATTGGTAAAAGCGAGTGTGCCATATGTCTTTTTGACCACCCTATTAACCTGTCTTTCCGCCTTCAGAGATCTATGGACAAACACGCCAAGGTTCCTTCGTAACTTCCCAGTGTCAGATCTTTCATAGTATACTTCCTTGTCAAATTACTCCTTCCTCACCTCACACTTTTTAGGGTTAAATTCTACCTGCCACTTATCCACCATTTGACCATTCCCTCCATATCATCCTGTAACCCAAGACATTCAACATCAGTATTAACCACCCGGCCAATCTTTGTGTCATTGGCAAACTTACTGATCCTACCCCCCACATAGTCATCTCTGTCATTTATATAAATGATGAACAATAGGGGGCCCAGCACAGATCCCTGTGGTACGCCACTGATCACTGGCCTCCAGTCACTAAAGCAGCCATCTGTCGTCACCCTCTGTCTCCTACCGCTAAGCCAATTATCAATCCACCTTATCAGATCACCCTGTATCCCATGTGCATTTGCCTCCTTAATATGTTTCCCATGTGGGACTTTGTCAAAGGCTTTGCTGAAATCCATGTAAATCACATCAACTGCAATACCCTCATCCACACACTTGGTTACACGCTCAGAAAATTCAATCAAATTTGTTGGGCATGACCTCCCTCTGACAAAATCATGCTGACTATCTCTGATCAAACCTTGCCTCTCCAAATGGAGAGAGATTCTCTCCTTCAGAATCTTCTCCAGTAGTTTCCCAACCACAGACAAGAGACTCACTGGTCTGTAGAGACTCACTGGTCTGTAGTTCCCTGGCTTGACTCTACAACCTTTTTTAAACAGTGGGACCACATTAGTTGTTCTCCAGGCCTCTGGCACCTCCCCGGTGACCAGGGAGGAATTAAATATTTGGGTCAGAGCCCTTGCAATTTCCTCCCTTGCCTCCCACACAGCCTGGGACATAATTCATCCGGACCTGGAGATTTGTCCACTTTTAAGTCCGCCAATACCTCCAATACCTTCTCACTCCCTATGATAATTTTCTCTAGAGCCTCACAGTCTCTCTCCCCTCCCTCTTAAGGACCTCAAAAGGCCCAAGGATGGGAGGGCTGCCCGATGCCTCCCAATAGAATTTAATCAGGTTGGAGTTGGGTGAGTGAGCTGTGGGCCACCCATTGGATTTTACATGCCTCCCCTTCGCATTCCAACTCACCAGCAGTGGAGATTTCCCATTCCCAATGTTGAGGGAGCTATATAAGTACAAGTTGTTGTCATCAAGATGGATGAGTTATAATGGACCAAATAGCACTTTTTTATCACCTGAAGACATTTTTTGGCAAATACTACCTGCCATTCTGCAGCACAAGGCATTGAAGCCCCAGTGCTTTGTGCTATGTCTCAGGGTGAGAAGAATTAATCATTTTTAATTTAGGCTTAAAGTTAATAATGAGCTCGCCATTCACAGCTTGTACTGGTAACTGTCTTTACTGTCTTTGGAAAGTCAACAAGTCTGTAACATGTACAAGTTACAATGACCTCAGTCTTATAAGTACTTCCTGCAGATCAGCTTAGTAACAGTGAGGTTATAATGACCCATAAATTCCACGATGGCAGTAACAGAAAAGTTTTGGGGATGTATTTGCCGTAAATTCAGCAAAGAGCAATGAAAACCTCGGCAAATGAATTTTCCAGGCTGGGAAGAGTCAGGTAAATCCCAGAAATCTTGTGCTATGCCATCTTTGTGCAACTCTCCCGCAAAGCCATCACGTCATAAAGGTTACAGCATGGAAAAAGGCCCTTTGGCCCAACTTGTCCATGCCGCCCTTTTTTTAACCACAAAGCTAATCCCAGTCGCCCGCTTTTGGCCCACACCCCTCTATACCCATCTTACCCATGTAACTGTCTAAATGCTTTTTAAAGGACAAAATTGAACCCGCCTCTACTACTACCTCTGGCAGCTTGTTCCCGACACTCACCACCCTCTGAGTGAAAAGATTGTCCCTCTGGACCCTTTTGTATCTCTCCCCACTCACCTTAAACCTATGCCCTCTAGTTTTAGACTCCCCTACCATGAGAAGCCCTGCAGAAATGTATTCCACTTACATTTTTGAATGAAGTACTGAATACAACTGAAGTGGCACGGTGGCCCAGTGGTTGGCACTGCTGCCTCCCAGTGCCACAGACCTGGATTCGATTTCAGCCTTGGGTGGCTGTCTGCATGGAGTTAAAATCATAGGACCATACAGTGCAGAAGAGGCCCTTCAGCCCATCGGGTCTGCACCAACACATTGGAAACACCTAAACTCCCACCTAATCCCATCTGCCAGTACTTGGTCCATAGCCCTGAATGTTATGATGTGCCAAATTCTCATCCAGATACTTTTTAAAGGACAACTCACCTCTACCACCCTCTCAGGCAGTGCATTCCAGACCATCACCACCCTCTGGGTAAAAAAGTTTTTCTTCACATCCCCCCTAAACCTCCTGCCCCTCACCTTGAACCTATGTCCCCTCGTGACTGACCCTTTAACTAATGGGAACAGCTGCTCCTTATCCACTCTGTCCATGTCCCTCAATCTTGTACACCTTGATCAGGTCGCCCTTCAGCCTTCTCTGCTCCAACGGAAACAACCCAAGTCTACCCAACCTCTCTCAATAAATTAAATGTTCCATCCGAGGCAGCATCCTGGTGAATCTCCTCTGCACCGTCTCCAGTATAATCACATCCTTCTGATAATGTGGTGACCAAAACTGCACACAGTACTCTAACTATGGCTTCATCAAAGTTCATTACAACTCCAGCATGACTTCCCTGCTTTTGTAATCTATGCCTCGATTGATAAAGATAAATGTCCCATTTGCCCTTTTGACACACTACTAACATGTCCTTCTGCCTTCAGAGATCTGTGGATAAACACGCTAAGGTCCCTTTGTTCCACAGAACCTCCCGAGTGTGCTGCCATTCATTGAATACTTTCTTGTCAAATTTCTCCTTCCAAAGTGTATTACCTCACACTTTTCAGGGTTAAATTTCATCTGCCACTTATCTGCACATTTGACCATTCCATCTATATCTTCTTGAAGCCAAAGACACACTGCCTCACTGTTAACCACCCGGCCAATCTATGTGTCATCTGCAAATTTACTAATCCTACTCTCTCACATAGTCATCAATGTCATTTATATAAGTGATGAATAATAGGGGGCCCAACACAGATCCCTGTGTAAGCCACTGGACACTGGCTTCCAGTCACGAAAGCAACCTTCTGTCATCACCCTCTCTCTCTTACAACTGAGCCAAGTTTAAATCCACTTTATCAAATTACCCTGTATCCCATGTGAATTTACCTTCTTTACAAGTCTCCCATGTGGGACCACGTCAAAGACTTTGCTGAAATCCACATAAACTACATTGACTGCACTATCCTCATCTACACACCTGGTCACCTCCCCAAAAAGTTCAATTAGGGGAGGTAATGGCCTAGTGGTATTATTGCTAGACTATTAATCCGAAAACTCAGCTAATGTTCTGGGGACCTGGGTTCAAATCCCGCCATGGCAGATGGTGGAATTTGAATTCAATATGAAAAATATCTGGATTTAACAATCTACTGATGACCATGAAACCATTGTCGATTGTCGGAAAAACCCATCTGGTTCACGAATGTCCTTTAGGGAAGGAAATCTGCTGTCCTGACCTGGTCTGGCCTACATTTGACTCCAGAGCCACAGCAATGTGGTTGAGTCTCAAACTGCCCTCTGAACAAGGGCAACTAGGGATGGCCAATAAATACTGATGTGGAGATGCCGGCATTGGACTGGGGTAAGCACAGTAAGAAGTCTCACAACACCAGGTTAAAGTCCAACAGGTTTATTTGGTAGCAAATACCATGGTATTTGCTACCAAATAAACCTGTTGGACTTTAACCTGGTGTTGTGAGACTTCTTACAATAAATACTGGCCAGCCAGAGACACTCATGTTGAATGAATAAATTTTAAAACTCACATTTGTGAGGCAGTTTCTGCCCGTGATCTGAGTGGGTTTCTTCCAGGTGCTCCAGTTTCCTCCCACAGTCCAGAAATGTGCAGGTTATATTGTTTATTTAGTTTATTTATTAGTGTCACAAATAATGGGGTGGCACGGTAGCACAGTGGTTAGCACTGCTGCCTCACAGCGCCAGGGACTGGGGTTCAATTCCGGCCTCAGGTCACTGTCGTGTGGAGATTGCACATTCTCTCCGTGTCTGAGTAGATTTCCTCTGGGTGCTCCGGTTTCCTCCCACAGTCCAAGGATGTGCAGGCTAGGTTAATAGGCCATGCTAAATTGTCCTTTAGTTTCAGGGGATAAGTAGCGTAATTACGTGGGGTTAAGGGAATGGGGCTTGGTTGGGATTGTGGTCGCTGCAGACTCGATGGGCCAAATGGCCTTATTCTGCACTATAGGGATTCTGTGGTTCTACAATCATCTTCCTTTTAGGATCCACCAGTAGGAATTACAAACTCAAAGCATGTGTTTGCTGCCGAAATTGCTCTCAGAAACGTTTTTATTTTTACCGTATTTTTCTGAGGTGTTTCTGTCACTCGCCCACTGTAACTTTGGTGAAAAGCTGTGTAACCTGGAAGAGCCACCTACATGATGTTTGTGGTGTTTAACACCATCAATGTGGTGTTACTTCCATTGGCTTCCCACAGCTCTTCCACCCAAGTTCTGGCAGGCATTTGAAAAAGCCTCACAATGCTGCTCTAGATTCTATATGAACCATTGTGTGGCTGACCCAAGCACCACGCTCAGCCCCTTTAAGAATACTATTAGCTGAAGTGTTTTACTGATCATTCCCACCATCTCTTGCCTCGCTGCAGTAACATACGGTTTCCCCGCACCGACTGCAGAAAGCTGTACACCGATTGCACTGTGAAAGGAAAATTGGAACAGGATGTGTTCTGGAGTCATTTGAGAGAATTAGAACAATCAGCGGCAGACACTCCAGGCTTCTCCCTCCTCAGAGGTTATCAGCAGGTACACGCTTCAGAGAGACCCGCCTCCTTAACATTTGTAGCATCATTAAGCAGATCATTTTTCTTCTTCTTTTCAGCAATGTTGTTGTAACCTCAGTGACTCTTTGAACTCCTGCGGCGCATCAGGATTTGCGTCTGAATCCTCACTCAGTTTTATTACATGAGGAAAAAGGGGCAGGAAATAAAGGACCACCTGTCTCCACATACCTCCAGGCTATGGCTGCTCCAGAAATGCCCAGCCATTGTTGTGCCAGGGCTTTTGTGGTTTGTCTGCATTTAAATGAGTTGCTTGGGGATAAAGACTGAAGGAGAAACAAAAGCTTCTGGCAGGGCTCGCTTGTTGATTACTACACCTGTCCACCGTGGTGCTGTGTTATGTCTGTGTGGAGATGGAGACAAACTCCACATGAAAGCTGTCAATGTACAATTTGCATCAGTGCATATTAATTAAAATTGACTTCTTTTCGCATGCAGTGCAGGATTTTCTTCTAATTAAAAAAAAGTGCTGTAATTGTAAAAGCAAGCAAATTAAATACTGCTCTTTCTTTGCTGAACCTCCAGTCCTTTTCATACAAAAAAAATACCTGATATTATGTCAGGACGGTAATCTTTACACAGAAGAGACAAAGGGCATTAATATTGAGCAGTAATATAGTGTAAAGTTCCCTCCGCCAAAATAATGACATTACAATATCTTGTAAATAAGAGCTTGATAAGATGGTAAAACCCGAGAGAGCATGACTTCAAGTTCACAAAAATAGTCATCAGAAATTAACGGTGATTCCCATGCAGGAAATGGCAAAATATCACAAGAAATCACCGTCAGGGATTCTCACCGCGGAATATTAATGCATCGAGGAGCATCACTTCGTATCACCGTTATACGGGTTACACCCTCACATTTTCAAGCATGATACATTCCTCATTGTGTTTCAAGGAATGTAGCATGTAGCTTTAAATGATGCCAATAAACGACTTGATTCTTTGTTTTTACAGTTTGTTATATCAATTTAGCACTTCAGTGTGCTACTGCATTGCAACACACTCCAGTGAATGCCAAATCGATGGGACATGTTGGTTTACAGCTGTTTACAAACATCAAAGTGTCAATTGGTCGTGCTTTGGCCTTTGTGTTAGAAAAACAAGGGTTCAAGCCCCACAGTAAGAAGTCTCACAACACCCGGTTAAAGTCCAACAGGTTTATTTGAGAGCAAAATCCACAAGCTTTCGGAGCGCTGCCCCTTCGTCAGGTGAGTGGGAGTTCTGTTCACAAACAGGGCATATAAAGACACAAACTCAATTTACAAAATAATGATTGGAATGCGAGCGTTTACAGGTAATCAAGTCTTAAAGATACAGACGCAATGTGAGTGGAGAGAGTGTTAAGCACAGGTTAAAGAGATGTGTATTGTCTCCAGACAGGACAGTTAGTGAGATTTTGTAAGCCCAGGCAAGTCATGGGGGTTACAGATAGTGTGACATGAACCCAAGATCCCGGTTGAGGTCACCCTCATGTGTGCGGAACTTGGCTATCAGTTTCTGCTCAGCGACTCTGCACTGTCGTGTGTCGTGAAGGCCGCCTTGGAGGACGCTTACCCGAAGATCAGAGGCCGAATGCCTGTGACCGCTGAAGTGTTCCCCAACAGGAAGAGAACACTCTTGCCTGGTGATTGTCGAGCGGTGTTCAGTCATCCGTTGTCGTAGCGTCTGCATGGTCTCCCCAATGTACCCTGCCTCGGGACATCCTTTCCTGCAGCGTATCAGGTAGACAACGTTGCATTCTTGGACACACGCATCTCCATTAAGGACGGTCACCTCAGCACCTCACTGTACCGCAAGCCCACGGATAACCTCACGATGCTCCACTTCTCCAGCTTCCACCCTAAACACGTTAAAGAAGCCCCTACGGACAAGCCCTCCGTAAACACAGGATCTGCTCGGATGTGGAGGATCGCAACAGACACCTCCAGACGCTGAAAGATGCCCTCATAAGAACAGGATATGGCACTCGACTCATCGATCGACAGTTCCGACGCGCCACAGCAAAAAACCGCACCGACCTCCTCAGAAGACAAACACAGGTCACAGTGAACAGAGTCCCCTTCGTCGTCCAGTACTTCCCCAGAACGGAGAAGCTACAACATCTTCTCCGTAGCCTTCAACATGTCATTAATGAAGACGAACATCTCGCCAAGGCTATCCCCACACCCCCACTTCTTGCTTTCAAACAGCTGCACAACCTCAAACAGACCATTGTCCACAGCAACCTACCCAGCCTTCAGGAGAACAGTGACCACGACACCACACAACCCTGCCACAGCAACCTCTGCAAGACATGCCAGATCATTGACATGGATGCCATCATCTCCCGTGAGAACACCATCCACCAGGTACACGGTACATACTCTTGCAACTCGGCCAACGTTGTCTACCTGTTATGCTGCAGGAAAGGATGTCCCGAGGCATGGGACATTGGGGAGACCATACAGACGCTATGACAACGGATGAATGAACACTGCTCGACAATCACCAGGCAAGAGTGTTCTCTTCCTGTTGGGGAACACTTCAGCGGTCACGGGCATTCGGCCTCTGATCTTCGGGTAAGCGTCCTCCAAGGCCGCCTTCACGACACACGACAGCGCAGAGTCGCTGAGCAGAGACTGATAGCCAAGTTCCGCACACATGAGGACGGCCTCAACCGGGATCTTGGGTTCATGTCACACTATCTGTAACCCCCCATAACGACTTGCCTGGGTTTGCAAAATCTCACTAACTGTCCTGTCTGGAGACAATACACATCTCTTTAACCTGTGCTTAATGCTCTCTCCACTCACATTGTTTGTACCTTTAAGACTTGATTACCTATAAACACTCGCATTCCAATCATTATTTTGTAAATTGAGTTTGTGTCTTTATATGCCCTGTTTGTGAACAAAACTCCCACTCACCTGAAGAAGGGGCAGCGCTCCGAAAGCTCGTGGATTTTGCTACCAAATAAACCTGTTGGACTTTAACCTGGTGTTGTGAGACTTCTTACTGTGTTTACCCCAGTCCAACGCCGGCATCTCCACTTCAAGCCCCACTCCAGGACTTGAGCTTATACCTGGACTAACAATTCGGTGGAGCACAGATGGCGTACTAGATCTTTTAGAGATGCTGTTATTGGATGAGACTTTAAACTGAAGTCTCATCTGCCTCCTGAAAACAAAGTTAATGATTTCATGGCACTATTTGAAGAAGCGCAGGGAGTTCTCACAAAGTCCTTCACATCATTCTTTCCTCAACTAAACACAGATTAACTGGCTATTAGTAGGATCCTGCTTTATGTAAAATAGCTCTTTCTTTTACCAAAGCAATAATCATCGCTGGAATTTATTGCATGTAAAGCCTTTTGGACCCTACAGAGGTCTTAAGGTACTATATAAATGCAGGATTTTTTTTCTTACTTATTTTTCTGATTTTTGTTTCATTTTTAAAAAGAAATATGATTTATGATTGTTGACGCTTTAAAGAAAAATTGCATGACAGGCGACTTAATAGATCTTTTCAATTTTGTTTTAATTATATCTTTTAAACTGTCACCTGTCAATGTGACAGCTCTTCCCACAAAGTTGGAATTTCTGAGTTATATTCATTCTGAGATTCATAGCTTCAGTTAATGCAATAGTTATGTTGTACAAGGTTGCATGTGGCCAACCAGCCCTGCAGGTACACAGGCGATGGCTTAGAGGTATTATCGCTAGATTATTAATCCAGAAACTCAGCTGATGTTCTGGGGACCCCGGTTCGAATCCCACCACGGGAAATGGTGGAATTTAAATTCAATTAAATATCTGGAATTCAGAATCTACTGATGATCATGAAAGCATTGCTGATTGTTGGAAAATCCCATTAGGTTCACTAATATCCTTTAGGGAAGGAAATCTGCTATCTGACAGATAGCATATCCCAAACTATAGAAAAAGCCAAAACCAGGGAATGAATCAGGAGAAAGGGCCCAAGAAGACCTTGTAGTCAAAGGGAAAGAACAGGAATTTGGTAAAGGTCCCATTAAGTGAATTAAAGAACAAGGAGCCGCGGAAAAGGCTCCAAGGTGAAAGATAGAACTGCAGGAAGCAGACGTAAAGCAAAATAGGCTTGCAAAAAGCCAGAAGATCCATGGACACAGCCAGAGGTTGGTGACTCCTTACTTATGAAGCAGTGGAGTTCTGTTGGCATGGCTGAGTGTCTGAAAGAGAGTGGAAGATGAAGCTTGAATGAATGTTGTGATCCAAGGGACTGGAATATCTGAAGGAGAGGTTGAGACCCTGGAGGTGGATCTATGTTGAACATGTCCAAGTGAAAGCATATTTTTCGGAGGAAATTCCAAGGCCAAGTTAAAGACAGAGCTTCTGTGAGACCAATTGGCTCCTGGTGTGTCAAACATCTTGGGGAGGGGGAGTTAACGTGAAATGCATAAAAGTTGTTTTGGGAGGCATCTGTCGCTTGGTTTCAGAGTATGGAGTGTCTGACCGCAGTTTGCCTATTGATTTACATGGCCTGTGTACTTACTAAGAACATTAGAGTATAAGCTAGATTTTGCAACATGTCTGTGCCTGCCATATCTCACCAACTCTGGTCCTTTGGTGGGTGCATTGCTGGGAGTAGCCACTGTTCCTGCTGACACTGCCTACAATGGATAGCTGCTGAACTGCTGAAGCATTTCATGATGATGGATGTCAGAGCCACCGGACAATAGTCATTAAGACACGCTGCCTGGCTTTTCTTTGGTACAGGGTTGATGATCATCTTCTTGAAGCAGTAGGCAACTCAGATTGGAGTAAGGAGAAGTTAAAGGGGTCTGCGAATACCCCCGCCAGCTGGTCTGCACAGGATCTGAGTGCTCATCTGGATACCCCATCCAGGCCAGTCGCTTTACTGACTCGATGGATAACTTGGCCTTTTCCTGTCCATCATTTTCATACATTCATATGTTTGCTCATTCGATTAAAAAAAACTAGTACAACTTGGTTTTCATAGCAAAAGCCCTCCTGCCTAAATAATACTGACTCAATGATCATCATTTAGTAAACGTACCGAGATGTGAGGTCAGCAGCCTTGACTTATTAATCTACTTATACTTTTATTCAACACCCTTGTCAACGAAAAGAAAAATCATTCGCAAGATTGTCAAATAATCCTTATTTATTAAATTAACACTAAAAATGCTTCACTGAACAGCAGCTACTGGAAGTACATCTGCCCCCTTCCTCCAACTTCAGATTATACTGTGCAATGTTAGGATTGCATCAATAAAAAAATGTGTAAATTAAGCCCCTTCTCTGTACTGCTTGCAGTCAAATGTTTTTTAAAAATAACCTTGCAGTTAATTTTATAGACAGGAACCACAGTGTATTTAAAATAAGGATGGAAAAGAACTAGCTTGTTCGGGTTATCATGGCTTATCTTTGGTTTAATTCAAATTCCACTAAACAGGTTGAACACATTAAATAAGGTACAGTTAAGGGCATAATGACTGGACCATGGTAGATGTTATTAAATCACATACTCATGTATAGAAGGGGCAAGTGACTATTGCAACAATAATGTTATAATAATATATTACAATATATGCTATTGTAATAATATTATAATAATATTATAATATATCCAGAAATCTGTAACTGTCACACCACAACTACTGTACTTTGATTATCTGAATGAATAGTTGTTTCCAGTAGATAGTTATAATGTGTGGTTAATGAGGCACAAATCCTGTGCACAATGCACTACATTTTTGAAAAATTTAACATAAAAACACGAATAAAACAAATGGGTTAAAGAAACTGCGCAGCATACAGTACAAGCATTAGCTCATGACCACTATGGCTCTATTCAGCTCTGAGTTTCCTTACTGGATGAATCCTTGGAGCAAAACCAGATTAATTAACTACAAACAGGATAATTCTCTAGCCGTTTTATTTCATGCCCAGGTGGGTGAAAACACCAAATGTACTTTGAAGTGTTTATTCCGTGATGTTCTATGTTTACCTTTAAAGTGAATCCCAAGTTTATGACAATCTCATTGCTAATGGGTTCCTTATTAAAACCCAGTGATGAAAATCACAGATCCATATCTCATATTGTGATGCTGCCTCCCTCTTGTCAAACCATTTAATTTGATGAAGCTGTTGATGTACCTACCGTGGCTGAAATTATCTTCTGACATCATTAAAGGGCAAGCCCTCCAGAAGAGTCATGAGAGAAGTAAATTAGATTTTAAGGTTGAATTCTTTTTCTGTTACACTTTCACAATTTCAGAGGAAACTCATTAGGCAGGAGGGCAGTAATTAAGTTCATTGGTGTAACACTGGGTTGTAACACTGGGCCTCTGAGTGGTAGAATTAAGGATTTACACCTGTATTTTTCCCTCTCTTAACCCCTGACCTCAATCAGGCTAATATGAAAGATTCCTCAGCTGGAATGTTACCACCGTTTATGCCGGCATGATTTTCCCATCCCGCTGCAGTGAACGGTGATTTGGCTGGGCGCCAAATTCTCCGAGCTCGCTGCAGCGGAAGCATGGTGTGAATGGCCGGTAAGATCGTTCCCCGAGGAGAGGTGAGGTGTCTCTCCATATAGCTGGAGGGGAAAGCTAAGGATATCAATCCAAATTTTCCTGATGTATTTCAAAGTGACATGCCACAGGGAAACATTGCAAAGTGCTTGGTGTCAGGTTCACTCCTGCGCATTTACCCCTTCATACTTTTAACTCCCCATTTCTGCTGATAACAGACATAAACACCATTCTAAAGTATACATCTGAGTTAGTGAAGATAACTGTAGCCTAAATGAGCATGAAAGAGAAACATGAAGGCACTCTGGATCTTTCTTTTGGTTTAAAAATCTTATCATCTTGCAAAGTATATCACTGGTTGTTAGACATTTCTCTCAGAATTCCACCTTCTTTTTATTCATTCCTGGAACATGGGCATCGCTGGCTGGCCAGCATTTATTGCCCATCCCCGGTTGCCATTGGAGGGCAGTTGAGGGTCAAAAAAATTGCTGTGGCCCTCGAGTCACATGTAGGCCAGACCAGGTAAAGATGGCAGATTTCCTTCCCTAAAGGGCATTAGCGAACCAAATAGGTTTTTCCAACATTCGACAATGATTTCATGCTCATCATTTAAAATTTTTTTTTTTACTAATTCATGGGACATGGGCGTCGCTGGCTGGCCAGCATTTGTTGTCCATCCCCAGTTGCCTGAGGGCAGTTGAGAGTCAACCACATTGCTGTGGCTTTGGAGTCACATGTAAGCCAGACCAGGTAAGGATGGCAGATTTCCTTCTCTAAAAGACGTTAGTGAACCAGATGGGTTTTTCCGACAATGATTTCATGGTCATCAGTTGATTCTTAATTCCACATTTTTTTTATTGAATTCAAATTCTACCATCTGCCATGGCAGGATTCGAACCTGGGTCCCGAGAAAATTTGGTGGAATTTCTGGATTAAAAGTCTAGCAATATTACCATTAGGCCATCGCCTCCCTACTTGGAGTTGAGGACACTCAAAGCAAGTCCAGTTTTCCAGTTAGCCTCCACGATTAAACAGTTTGCTGATCATCCCTTTTGTGAATGATTGTGCAGTAATGCTAAAATTAATCACTCCATTTAGAGAGACTCTGCTTGACCTGTGCATTTATCATACACGGAATCTTTCATCCTTTCAACAGCCCAAATGTATATTTGCTTCCCCTACTCCTGTGCAGCAGTCTGTCAATAAAAGCATCTGTGAACCAGATGTAGCACAATGAAAATTTCAGCAAGATGATGGAAAATGTCCGTTTGAAAAGAAAAGCAAATTTGGAGCCTTCAAATATGGGCATCACTAATCAATGGCTGTTCCTATAAATAGACTAGACCAATCAAAGAGTTAATTAATGAAGTTAGATTCCTTTTTTCTCTTGTGAGGTGTGTTTTAATTTTTAATTGTGTCCGACACTGGAACACAAATGAGCACCACCTACTGGACGTTGGCTGACTTATATCACAGCTTAGAAAATTCTCAAATACGGCATCTGGTATCAACTTTATGGTATAATTTCACTTCTGAAGAAGAGTCACATTGGACTTAAAACTCTGTTTATCTCTCCTCAGATGCTGCCAGACCTGCTGAGTTTTCCCAGCATTTGCTGTTTCGATTTCAGATCTCCAGCACCAGCAGTATTTTGCTTTTATGATATAATACAAAGTATTTTAGCAGTGAAAAGAATATTTCACTAGCTCTGAGGGCCTTTCCATGACATTCTTTTGGCTGCTAAACTTTGTTGCTGAACTAGCTGTACTGATACCCAGTGTACAAACATTCAGCGAATCAAATATTTAATTTTGTAAAAATGCACAATTCTTAAAGAAAAATTTTATTGGATTTCTATCGCTAAGTGTATTATGCATTCATAGTTTAATAGATGTTTAAAGTAGCACGAATCTTTGAAATGTTGCATTTCTTCATTCTTTCACAAAGCTTTGTTTTTGTGCCATTAATCTAACGGCTGAATCAAGAACCAAATAATCTTTCCCAAAGTGGAAGTATACCCTGGGTTCAAAACAGGGCTGAAGCTGAGACTCTGAAGTCCTAACCTCTTTACTTTAGTGGCGTCCAGGTCTCTTTTTGTCTTAGAAATTTAAGGATGGGGTATTTGTTTTTCTGACCTCCTTAGGACTCATAAGCCACCAATATTGGCCAGCAGAAAGCTTAGGATCAATGAGGCAATTGGTGCTGAGAAAAAATATCAGCAGCCAGAGTCCATGCCATGGGGCCAATTACATTCAGGAAAAACAGGTCTACATATGGCTGAACAGACGCTTCTTACTGCACGCAACCAACAAGGTAAGCTTTAAAAGTATACTTAACTGAATGCAGAGCCAGGAGGACCAGAAGTTCTCCTCTCAGTAACCTCATGTGCAAATCACAAAGGCTATTACTGGGCAAAATTGTGTTTTTGCCATTGTGTATCACAGCTTGGTATGGCTCCTGCTCTGGCCAAGACCGCAAGAAACTGCAAAGAGTCGTGAACATAGCCCAGTCCACCAGCCTCCACTTCCCGCTGCCTCGGAAAAAGCAGCCAGTTTAATCAAGAACCCTACGCATCCCGGACATTCTCTCGTCCACCTTCTTCCATTAAGAAAAAGATACAAGAGTCTGATATCATCCACCAACTGACTAAAGAACAGCATCTTCCCTGCTGCCGTCAGAGTTTTGAATGGACCTACCTTATATTAAGCTGATCTTTCTCTGCACCCTAGTAGACTGTGATACTATATTCTGCAGCCTCCATTTCTTTTCTTCTATGTACTATATGAACGGTATGCTTTGTCTGTATAGCACGCAAGAAACAATACTTTTCACTGTATCCCAATTCATGTGACAATAATAAATAAAATCATAAGCTCCCTCATTATGACCTTGATCTCCCCTCGGCCCCCACTGTGATTTGGAAGACCATTGGGATTTTGAGCCCCCCACACTCGCCCCCCCCCCACACTCAACCGCCACAGTGACCTGATCTTGAATCTTTCTTCGGTGCCTGACGATGCCATGTTGCATGGTGTAGGCCTGAGGCCCACAATCGCATGCATTTCAGGCCTATTCATTCAGGATTGCTCTCTGTGCACACAATGTGCTCACATTTCCAGAGCAACTGTTTCTTCACTTTCCATCTCTATCTATCTCAGCATTTGTGAAATGGCTCACTAAATATTAAATGCATATTTCAGTTCCAGTATAGAATAAGGTAACCACTGTGAGATTTGGTTCTCAAATTTCATTTTTCCGATTATGGTATTTGTAGTTTATGACACAAAGTACACACCATGCAGTACATTCTAACTGTTCTCTTGAATGAGACACATAATACCAGTGTGAAACTATAATAGTAATTCGATTCAAGTCAATTCAAAGGGAGCTGATGGTCGAGTGGTACTATCACTCAACTATTAATCCAGGAATTCAGCTAATGTTCTGGGGACCTGGGCTCGAATTCTACCACAGCAGATGGTGGAATTTGAATTAAATAAAAAATATCTGGAATTAAGAATCTACTGATGACCACGAAACCATTGTTGGAAAAACCCATCTGGTTCACTAATGTCCTTTAGGGAAGGAAATCTGCCGTCCTTACCTGGCCTGGCCTACACGTGACTCCAGAGCCACAGCAATGTGGTTGACTCTCAATTGCCCTCTGAAATGGCCTAGCAAGCCATTCAGTTCAAGGACAACTGGGGATGGATAATAAATACTGGCCAGCCAGCGACGCCCATGTCCCAGGAATTAATTAAAAATAAGTCCCATTAAATTTCAATCCTGAAATAACATTAAGATTTTGCTGCATCAAACTAGTCCAGAATGATGGTAAGTTATATTCTCTTTAGTTTAATCAGTATAGAATGTAAGAATTTATCTGATGTTGAAAAATGACAATAACATCAAAGTGTATCATAAATGGAGGAAAAGAAATAAGGAATCCATAGGGGAAAATGGCCGTATACTGCTAATATCACTGGCTTTGTAATACAGATGTGGAGATGCCGGCGTTGGACTGGGTTAAACACAGTAAGAAGTCTCACAACACCAGGTTAAAGACCAGATTAAAGGACTTTAACCTGGTGTTGTGAGACTTCTTGCTTTGTAATACAGAACCTTGGGGGTATGGGTTTCAATCCCACAATTGCAGCTGGTGGAATTTAAATTCAATTAATAAATCTGGACCATGAAGCTCGTCTCAGTAATGGCGACCATGAGCATGGAACCATCATTGACTGTTGTTAAAACCCATCTAGTTCAATTGCTCTCCTTAAGTGAAAGAAATCTGCATGGATTGGCCTATATAATGTTGGCCCTGATAATGTTGCCCTCTGAAATGGCCAAATAAGCCACTCTATTCAAGGGCAGTTAGGGATGGGCAACAATTGTCACATCCCATGAAAGAATAAATCTAAAAAAAAATGAGGGTGTTCGGAAAGGGCAAGTAACAAAGCAGTAACAAATGGTTGTGCCATGATACATACTTTCTCATTCACTGCTGTCTAATTAGATTTTAACATGGAACATGAGTGAAGTTTGAAGTTAAAAATCGTACAAAAGAGTATATATCATGCCATATTTTCAGTTAATTATATATTCATGCATTAATAGCATGCTTATTATTACCTTCACGTATCAGTAGGTTGCAAAGTGGATTCGTGGTATTATCTTAGATACGAGCATACAGTAAAAACGGATCTATAAGAAACAATTACGAACATGGTTTTTGAAACAGTATATTGCTTCTTGCAAAAGTATATTCTGCTTTTGCACTGGAACTCGACTGGCTGAGAATCTTTCAGGGAGAGTAACTACGTGTCTCAATCGACAATCGTGCTATTACACACAGCAGTCACTCTGAAGTGATTTGTAGACTGTTATTCCATGTTCTAAAGCTTTCCTTCTCTTTGTCAGTAAGCAATCACCTTGCTATATCTTTGAAAGGTGCCAGACACTATCACACTTATGTTGCTTACAAATTCACAGATCTGATAATGCCTTGACCTTGAAATGAATGTCTGCAATCGCCTTATTTAGTTTGACAGATTCATGCTTCAGTTGTCAGGGCTGCAAATATGGCCAAATCAGCATAGATCTTGACAACGCTGTGGTTAGAATTATCGAGGGCCTACAGCACCAAAGATGACAGGCTGGCATTTTCAGGTAATTCATAATCTGGGGCAAGAGTTTCATTCTTGCTCTGAGTGTCTGTGTAGTTTTTTTTTAACATGCTCTGATGGGAGTGTGGTTTGATGTTTCCTGAGGAAGAGTTAGCAGGCTCAGTTACTGGTGTAAACTTGTTCATCCTGATTCACAGGGTATGCCAGTGGATACTGCATAATGAGCACTGAGTTTCCGAGATAGCCTCGTGTTAAAATCACTCCGGAACTAAAGGCTTATTTGCATACATGGATAATGTGGTAAATTTGAATTGTCCTCATTTAAATTAAATTCAGACCTCTCCTTCATTTTACATGATTCACAACAAGATGTGTGCTGAAGATGAGTGCACTCAGGGTCCTATATGAATTAATACAAGGTAGCCCAAATCTATTTGGGCATGCAGTATTTAAATTTATATTGTTCTTTTTAATCCTCAGGGTGTCCCAAAGCACTTCACAGCCAACAAATTACCTTTGAATGATCACTTTTTCTTATAAAGGCAAATACAGAAAATAAGCACCAAACAAGGTCCCAGCAAATGCTATTAAGATAAATTACCAATTAGTCTGTTTAATCAGAATGTTAGTAGAATGATGTATGTTGACCGCAACACCGGGAGAATGTGTCATCAAATGCTGCGTTTGGGATTTTTGCATCTACCCGAATAGGAATTTATGACCTTAGTTTAACATCTCCAACAATGCAACCCTCTCTAGTACAGTAATGAAGCCTAGGTTATATATGCTTCCATCAAGCTGCAACTCAGAAAACCATGCCCAGCATCATCCTAATCCTCATGGCCACCTTTGTGTATGGCTGCATTAAACTGTGCATAGATCCTCGATGTGCAAATACTATGGGTGGGATTTTCTGGCCGTGCTCATCCCTAAGTCCAAAAAATCCCGCCCGAGGTTAACGGACTGTGTACTTCCACTACGATTCCTATGGCAGAGGGGATGGGAAAATTCCACCTGATGTGTCACTATGTATTGCAGTTCTACCTGTCCCCGGTGTTGTGAAGGATGGGGCTGGCCTCGCTGCTGCAGAACGCTCTGTGTAGTTCAACCGTGCTGTACTCTTGTTGAAAAATTTATGCAGTGAAACATCTTTGACCAGAAGTCCATCAGTCAGTGGTCTGCAATAACATCCTTGAGGCCCCATGGGAAAAGGAGATGGTTGGATGGTTCCTGAGCAGACTATCAAAGTCATTTGGCAGAATGCTTCATCGCCAGAATTTTCAGACAAGCATTAAAATCAAGTTGGGCTGCTGATGAGAAAGGTCCTCCCCATCAGATCTCTGCTGCATGCTCTGACTCACCCCACCTGCATGTTGCCCTCGAAGTGACTATGGTGGGGAAGAGAATGGTGTCACCTCCTTGTGGAATGTACCTTTGCAAAGAACGTCTGGAGAGACATGAGATAATTTTTGTCAAGGTTCATCCCGAGCAGCTCTGTGACGCAGGACTCTGTACTCTACAGGCTGTTCCTAGGGATACGCTCCAAGACAAACATCGGCTGTTGCTGGAGGATCATCGACTCAGTGAAAGACGCTCTTTGGTCTGCCCAAAACATGTTGGCCTTGCAGTGCAAGGAGTTGTCCCTGACTGAGTGTTGCAGACTGGCACATTCCAAAGCCCAGGACCACGTGCTGAGGGGTGCACTCAAGCTTGGTGCAGCCACTCCCAAGACAAGATGGGAAAAGAGTAAAGCCTTTCAGCCAATTTAGACCAAGGTGCTAGTAATGTTGTGGAACCCCTTGGATTGTAAGCTTATTGTTCACTATATATAATAAATTCAACTGTGTTGAGGCGCATCAAAGTGCAATATCACCTATGTATATCATTTGCCACCGGGTGGCACGGTGGCACAGTGGTTAGAACATAAGAACATAAGAATTAGGAGCAGGAGTAGGCTAACTGGCCCTTGAGCCTGCTCCGCCATTCAATAAGATCATAGAATCATAGAAATCATAGAAACCCTACAGTGCAGAAGGAGGCCATTTGGCCCATCGAGTCTGCACCGACCACAATCCCACCCAGGCCCTACCCCCACACATTTTACCCACTAATCCCTCTAACCTACACATCTCAGGACTCTAAGGGGCAATTTTTAACCTGGCCAATCAACCTAACCCGCACATCTTTGGATCATGGCTGATCTTTTCGTGGACTCAGCTCCACTTACCCACTCGCTCACCATTACCCTTAATTCCTTTACTGTTCAAAAATCTATCTATCTTTGCCTTAAAAATGTTCAACGAGGTAGCCTCAACTGCTTCACTGGACAGAGAATTCCATAGATTCACAACCCTTTGGGTGAAGAAGTTCCTCCTCAACTCAGTCCTATGTCTATAGTCCTAGGCACTAAATGAATATTTTTCGTCGGTATTCTCACTGGAGAGGGACAGTGTTGTCGAGGGGAGTACTGAGATGCAGGTTGTTGGACTGGATGGGATTGATGTTCATAAGGAGGAGGGGTTAGCAATTCTGGAAAGGGTAAAAATAGATAAGTCCCCTGGGCCGGATGGGATTTATCCTAGGATTCTCTGGGAGGCTAGAGAGGAGATTGCAGAGCCTTTGGCTTTGACCTTTGTGTCATCATTGTCTACAGGAACAGTGCCAGAAGACTGGAGGATAGCAAATGTTGTCCCCTCATTCAAGAAGGGGAGTAGGGACAACCCTGGTAATTATAGACCGGTGAGCCTTATTTCTGTTGTGGGCAAAGTATTGGAAAGGATTATAAGAGATAGGATTTATAATCACCTAGAAAGGAATAATTTGATAGAGATAGTCAGCACGGTTTTGTGAAGGGTAGGTCATGCCTCACAAACCTTATTGAGTTCTTTGAGAAGGTGACCAAAGAGGTAGATGAGGGTAAAGCGGTTGGTGTGGTGTATATGGATTTCAGCAAAGCATTTGATAAGATTCCCCATGGTAAGCTTTTGCAGAAAATACGGACACATGGGATTGAGGGTGATTTAGTGGGTTGGATCAGGAATTGGCTAGCTGTAAGAAAACAGAGGGTGGTGGTTGATGGGAAATATTCATCCTGGAGTTCAGTTACTAGTGGTGTACCACAAGGATCTGTTTTGGGGCCACTGCTGTTTGTCATTTTTATTAATGACCTGGATGAGGGAGTGGAAGGATGGATTAGTAAATTTGCAGATAACACTAAAGTCAGTGGAGTTGTAGACAGTGCGGAGGGAAGTGGCAGGTTACAGAGGGACATAGATAAGCTGCAGAGCTGGGCTGAGAGGTGGCAAATGGAGTTTAATGTGGAAAAGTGTGAGGTGATTCACTTTGGAAGGAGTAACAGGAATACAGAGTACTGGGCTAATGGTAAGATACTTGGTAGTGTGGATGAACAGAGGGATCTGGGTGTCCATGTGCATAGATCCCTGAAAGTTGGCACCCAGGTTGAAAGGGTTGTTAAGAAGGCGTACGGTGTGTTAGCTTTTATTGGTAGAGGGATTGAGTTTCGGAGCCAGGAGGTCATGCTGCAACTGTACAAAACTCTGGTGTGGCCACATTTGGAGTATTGCGTACAGTTCTGGTCGCCGCATTATAGGAAAGATGTGGAAGTGTTGGAAAGGGTGCAGAGGAGATTTACCAGGATGTTGCCTGGTATGGTGGGAAAATCGTATGAGGAAAGGCTGAGGGGCTTGAGGTTGTTTTTGTTAGAGAGAAGAAGGTTAAGAGGTGACTTAATAGAGGCATACAAGATGATCAGAGGATTAGATAGGGTGGATAGTGAGAGCCTTTTTCCTCGGATGGTGATGGCTAGCACGAGGGGACATAGCTTTAAATTGAGGGGTGAGAGATATAGGACAGATGTTAGAGGTAGGTTCTTCACTCAGAGAGTAGTAAGGGCGTGGAATGCCCTGCCTGCAGCAGTAGTGGACTCGTCAACATTAAGAGCATTCAAATGGTTATTGGATAAACATATGGATGATATTGGAATAGTGTAGATTAGAGGGGCTTTAGATTGGTTTCACTGGTCGGCGCAACATCGAGGGCCGAAGGGCCTGTACTGCGCTGTAATGTTCTATGTTCTAAATCTGCTGCCCCTTATTTTGAGGCTATGCCCCCTCGTTCTAGTTTCACCCGCCAGTGGAAACAACTTCCCTGCTTCTATCTCATCTATTCCCTTCATAATTTTATATGTTTCTCTAAGATGCCTCCTCATTCTTCTAAATTCCAATGAGTAAAGACCTATTCAGTCTCTCCTCTATTGCCTCACAGCGCCAGGGACCCGGGTTCGATTCCCAGCTTGGGTCACTGCCTGGGTGGAGTCTGCATGTTCTCCCTGTGTCTGCATAGGTTTGCTCCAGGTGCTCCAGTTTCCTCCCACAGTCCAAAAGATGTGCTGGTTAAGTGCACTGGCCATGTGAAATTCTCCCTCAGTGTACCCGAACAGGCGTCGGAGCATGGCAACTAGGTGATTTTCACAGTAACTTAGTTGCAGTGTTAATGTCAGCCTACTTGTGACACTAATAAATAAACTTAAACTTAAAAACATTTGAACATCATTGTACTCTTTGTAATGAAAATATTGAAATGTTTGTAATGTTCTCATTACTGTATTGAAGCAACTCAGAGCGCATTTTAATCTTTGTAAAAAAATGTGAATATCATTGCCCTTTCCCGCCATAACAATTTGAAATGCTTTGCAGTGTTTCTTCCAACTATTTTATGTACAAAGTATATTTTTGTAACAGAAAATAGTCAGACTGCAACCCACAATCATCTATCTCAGAGGTAAATCTCAGCATAAACTGAGGCGGTAATGCATAAATTAAGGCTGGCGGCAGAAAATTCTTCTCAGAAGATTGACCAAATGTGGGGTTGACTTCTGGGCAGCATGGCAAGATCCAAACCCTGAGATTATTTTCTTTAAGCGAGGAACCAATTCAATTGCATTATTGGGGAACCTGTTCAATATGGATGAGCTAAATGGACCAAATACCCATGCTTAGTTGTGTCTCCCTTGCAATCTTAAAACCTTCTGACAGGGCGGCACGGTAGCACAGTGGTTAGCACTGCAGCTTCACAGCTCCAGGGTCCCAGGTTCGATTCCTGGCTCGGGTCACTGTCTGTGTGGAGTTTGCACATTCTCCTCGTGCCTGCGTGGGTTTCCTCCGGGTGCTCCGGTTTCCTCCCACAGTCCAAAGATGTGCGGGTTAGGTTGATTGGCCAGGTTAAAAATTGCCCCTTAGAGTCCTGGGATGCGTAGATTAGAGGGATTAGCGGGTAAAATATGTGGGGGTAGGGCCTGGGTGGGATTGTGGTCGGTGCAGACTCGATGGGCCGAATGGCCTCCTTCTGCACTGTAGGGTTTCTATGATTTCTATGATTTCTATGATTTGGAATTACTTCAATGCATAGGATCCACATGGTACATTATATATTTCTTATGCAACTGTACCCATCCGAGAGCCAGTAAGCTTGATTTTCTACCTGTTGACTTTGAATGAGTGCAAGAAATAAGCCCTGCGTGTATCATTGAAATATGCTTTGTTCACAAATCATCCCATCCAAACCTCTTTAATATTTTTATATCATAGTGTATCTTATTAAATCAACCTACGTACAAAAACACTCATCTAAAATTATCTTAAATGTCAAATGATTTTAAAGAATTATTTCCAATAGGAACAGTATTTCATGTTTCTATTGTTTTCTTGCATAACTTTGTTTAAACATTTAGTCTCAGTGGCAATGTGGCATGGTGATACACTGTTGTGATACACTGCTGCCTCACAGTGCCAGGGACCCGGGTTCGATTCCTGGCTTGAGTGACTCTCTGTGTGGAGTTTGCACGTTCTCCCTGTGTCTGTGTGGGCTTCCTCCAGGTGCTCCGGTTTCCTCCCACAGTCCAAAGATATGCACGTTAGGTGAATTGGCAATGCTAAATTCTCCCTCAGTGTACCCGAACAGGCGTCAGAGTGTGGCAACTAGGGGATTTTCACAGTAACTTCATTGTAGTGTTAATGTAAGCTGACTTGTGACTAATAAATGAATTTTAAACTTAATGTCACTGGACTAGTAATCCAGTGGCCCAGGCTAATGTTCAGGGGCATGTGTTCAAATCTAACTACTTCAGTTGGTGGAATTTATTTGGGTGCATAAAAGCAGGATGAGAGAGTAGAAGTTCCGGACCTTAAAAGCGAGAGATTGGGAGTTAGGGGTCTTAAAAGTAGCAAGGAAGAATTGGAATTCAGAAGGAAGAAAGGATTGGTGTTCAGGCCTCTCAAAGCAGCAAGAAGAGCGGGAGTTTGGGGCCAGAGAAATACACTCCGGGGGCGCAGAGAGGGAGAGGGCAGCAGAGAATCCCACCCAACGTGTTTGCTCCCTGTTGTCAACGTCAAGGATGCCACTGAGCAGCAGCAGAGCACCCTGAAGTGGAAGGATGAAGAGCCAGCAATCATGGTCCACATTGGTACGTGTTCATCTGGCAATAAGGACACTTCAGTTGCAAGCAGTAAAAGAATTAACTTCACAAAGTAAATGAAAGACAACGTTTTAATAAAGAAACTTCATTACACCAATGCTTAGGCCACGCCCTGAGCCACACAAGTTCCATCTGCTTTCTATTTATACCTGGTCAGCTGACCAACACATCATTTTGCCATTGGTTACATTGTCTACTGGGTCAGCTGGTCAGCTGACACATACAGCATGTTACCAGCATGTATTTTGCTTTTATCAGAGAGTAATGAATGTTGTAATGGCTCAATATGCAGGATTCAAAATATAGTACAGATTGCATTGTTAGGCCTCTTGTGTTACATAAAAGTGTGCAGCAAATTGGGCCCCCTCGCCTAACTTTGCTTAACCCGAATCTGAAGGCGGCACGCCTAGGAATTGATTCATCCCAAGTTATCTGTTAATTCATATTTACACTCACATTTCCAGACATAGCCCCTGATTTTAACTGGTTTGCGTGGTACGAGTTAAGTCCTCAGCTGTTCCAAAGATGAGGCCTGGGGCATATTAACTCCAAGGCCTCATTTAAATCCAATCAGCAGTTAAAAATCATCCAAGATAAACTTAAAATTAAAGGAGACATCAACATTGGACAAGTATTTATTATTTAAAGATCAATGCAACAAAATATTTACATATGATTTACATTTTCTTTCAAACCCCATCAACTGCCTGAAAGAATTTCTTTTGTGAACTGTCCTGTATAAACCTACACATAATTCCAGTCAATCATTGACTGGAACTCTGTTGAGATGATGGGCAGGATTCTCTTGCCAGCTGGGATTTTCCGGTCCCGCTACAGTGAGTGGAGATTTGGCTGAGCGCCAATTTCACCGTTCGCACTGGCAGAGGTGGCGGGGTGTGAACGGCCAGAGAATTCCAGCCAATGTTTTTATAGAGTAGGATTGGCATGAGGTCGGCTGTTAGGCTGAATTTGGATGTTTTCGTACTGTGTGCTGGTTTTCATCATTCACAATGGCGTAATGGGACAAATGTTGATGTTGGTTAGTTGGGAATGTAGCAAAGCTTGGCTGCAATGTGGCCAAGTTTAAGAAAGAAATAGCAGAACCTAATCAAACACCATTTCAATTTATTCCCCATTACATCATAATCTCACTAACTAAAGCAATGTGCACATATAGGCTGCTGCAATGCAGCTGGAAAATTCTAAACCGACCCTTCAATACTGCTGCCAGATGTGTTTGAGGAAATTAGAGAGCATGCACAAGGGAATAAGTATATTTAATTACTTATACTATGTTGTTAAATTTTTAAAAGTTCGCATCAGCAGTGAACTTTGTTCTTTTTCAAGCTACTTTCCCTCTTTTAAAGGATCTTCTTCATGTTTCTCCTCCCATGCCTGGAGACATAGAAAGCACATGTTTATGTCTGTTTCCATTGCTAGTTTTTGCTGGAGCAGGTTGCTAGCCTATTGCCAGAGGCTATAGCTCAAGGGGCACCATTCCACATCAAGCACGGCTGACCAGGAGACTCTCCTGGTCTTACTAATTGCCATGGGCATATTGGGAGGATTTACAGGTTGATAAACAATCCTTTGGCTACATTACGAACAAACTTCCTGTGGCTGTGAAGCCCTGCAATGGGACTTGGACATAGAGCTGTTCATTATGAGGTGCAGACGCTCCAAGAATTCCTGTTTTAAAGAATAATTCTCACTATTTTTGTCCTGCGTCATCTTCTGTGCGAATATAAATCTCAGGATTAGACAGAGTAGATTCAGAAAGAATGTTCCTGATGGTGGGGAAGTCCAGAACTCGGGATCATAGTTTGAGGGTAAGGGGTAAACCTTTTAGGACTGAGGTGAGGAGAAATTTCTTCACGCAGAGGGTGGTGAATCTGTGGAATTCACTACCACAGAAAATAGTTGATGCCAATATTTCAAGAAGAAATTAGATATAGCTCTTGGGGCTAAAGGGATCAAGGGATATAGGGGGAAGGTGGAATCAGGATATTGAATTTGATGAACAGATATGATCAAAACAGCTTGAAGGGCTGAATGATCTACTCGTGCCTCTTGTTTCTATGTTTCTATAACATGGGCCTGAGCTTTTGTTTGACCTGCTTCCCTTCACATGTGGCCCTTGGTAGATTTGCTGCTCTGTAAATTTCTGGGCTTCCATTCACACTACCTGTGGGATTTTGCCAGAATTCTAATTCACCATTGCTTCCTATAGGACCAAAAGCTATCAGTCTCGTAGTTCCCCACCCACCACCCCCCTATTTCCTGCACCCCCCGCACACCCCCTCCCCCCCATCCCACCCCCATGTTCAAATGCCTGGCCTCCAGATGGCAATCACCTGAGGTGGCACATTTGAAATCTGGACCTCACTGTGTGGGAAATCACAGGCACAGTTTTAATATGCTGCAGTGCACTGTATCAGAGAAGTCATGAGAGCAGGTTTGCAGGAAAACGCTGCAAAAAGGATTGATATTTTCTGCAAGAATTAAGAGAAAAATCTAGTTTTGCAGAAGCGTTGCTCCTTAACTCTAACCATCTGCAAAATGTACAGAGTATCACAAACCCAAGCCAACGTTGATTCCTACTTTTGTACCAAGGTAACACAGAGGATGAGCTAACCCACTCAATAAAACAGAGCTACAAATGAAATAAATAGGATGAGCAAAAATGAAGCACATGTAGTGTTTGCCGGAGGTAAATATATAAAAATGGTTGCGATAGCAAATACACATGAAATTCATATCCAGTAAAAGTAAAGAGGTCTGCCACGCAATTTAAAAAAAAACAAGCTGTACAATTTACCAGGGATGCTGAAAAACATAGAAAGCAGCTCCATCACTTTGAAAGGGCGACATGTATAAAGATGCTGTCCTGTATAATAGATATTTAAGCAGAGTGAGGCTGGGTAGATTAATCATGCAGCTTCATCTTAATCAGCATTACAACAGTGAAGTGTTTGCCAGTGTATATAGGCTCAGGTGAATGTGACATCTCTGAAGATCCAGCACCATCTTGGCAGGCGTACGAGAAAACCATTAGCAATCAATGTGAAATCAATGGTTGCTTGCCTGTACTTTGGATGTAAAGGCAGCTATTTACTTTTTCTATTTAGTAATTATTGTGAAGAAGCAGATTAGCGATGGAGCAGATTTCTTTTTGGCAAAAACATTGAAATCATTTATAAAACAAATAAAGCACTAACAAATAATGATTTTAAATTATGTTTGTTTCTAATCTAATTGGCTTACCATTTAGTTTAATTGATTAACTGGGACTTTACATTTCAACTTGGGCCCTTTCTGCTTTCCGTCGACGAAAGGCCTTCAATGTGAAGTGGTGTGTTTGTTACAGGATCATCAGTTTATGAGGGATTTGTTGGTTCATCTTCATGGCAAGTCTATACAAATCAATCTACTGGTCCCTGCAGTCTTCACCATGTCATTTGATTTTGAAACACCAGACTGAATTTTAGCATCGCAGCAGAGGATGGAAACCTGGTTGTGACTCTTTCCTGGTAATTTGCTAGCTATATTCTTTAGAGCTTAGGAGTGCAGAAAAGCCTTTGATGACCAGCCATACCTAGGAGCGGCCAGCCCGTCTGGGATCTAGAGCCAGTCAGGGGCCACCAGCCCCCTACCCTACAGCTCACAGCAAAGTTACTAGGGTTTCTATTATCATTGTCTTTGGTCTGAAATGTGGGGGCCATGATCCTGGACTTATTGATAAGCCTGGAGGCAAAACACTCTTCTCCTTAGCTTTGTAATTTTGTGTGTGATTTCTCCAGCTAAAGCTGACTCACATTGTGACGGTATAATGATTCAGAAATCATGCGAACTGATGTATCCGAGTTGTCTTCCATGTTTATCAGCCAATGCTACTTGAATGACAATGGATATTTTTTGCTTCAGATCATTTGGATCTTAACCGACTCCTCTCGACCTGCTGCTGTTTTGACAATCGTGTGCAGTAACTACCTAACCAGCACGTCTTTCAGACTGTGGGGGAAACCCACGCAGACACGGGGACAATGTGCAAACTCCACATAGAATCGAATCTGGGTCCTGGCACTGTGAGGCAGCAGTGCTAACCACTGTGCCACTGTGCCATCTCGTCCTCACTGGCAACTGGTTTCTGGTTCCAAACCAACAGCAATCTCCAATGGCTTGGGATTTTGACACTGCTCAGGCTCGTACACAGAGACCGGAATTCTCCAACCTCGTCAACGGTGCCATGTGCTAGTCAGAGTAGAAATGAGAGGATATATCGGACAAATACGTGGCTGAAGAGATGGTGTCAGGGGGAGGGTTTCAGATTCCTGGGGCATTGGAACCGATTCTGGGGGAGGTGGGACCTGTACAAATTGGACGGGTTACACCTGGGCAGGACTGGGACTGATGTCCTGGAGGGAGTGTTTGCTAGAGCGGTTGGGGAGGGTTTAAACTAATATGCCAGGGGGATGGGAACCTATGTAAGGAGTCTGAGAGGGAGGGAGCAAGGACAAAATGTGGGGAGAAGGTTTCAGCTACATCAAAAATCAGGAAAAAAGTTAAAAGGAAGGAGAACTCAGGAGATGTTATTAATGGAAGTGTTAGAATTCAAAAAGAAGGTACAAAAACTAGCATAAGGGCACTTTATCTGAGTGCTCATAGCATTCGAAACAAGGTAAATGAGTTGACAGCACAAATCATTGCGAACGAGTACGATTTGGTGGCCATTACAGAGACATGGTTGCAGGATGGTCACGACTGGGAGTTGAATATCCAGGGGTATCAACCTGTTCGGAGGGACCGACAGGAAGGTAAGGGACGTGGTGTAGCTCTGATATTTAAGGATGATATCAGGGCGGTAGTGAGAGATGATATAGGTTCTATGGAAAAAAAGGTCGAATCCATTTGGGTGGAAATTAGAAATAGTAAGGAGAAAAAGTCGCTGATAGGCGTAGTCTATAGGCCACCAAATAATGACATCATGGTGGGGTGAGGAATAAACAAAGAAATAACTGATGCATCTAAAAATGGTACAGCAATTATCATGGGGGATTTTAATCTACATATCAATTGGTCAAACCAGGTCGATCAAGGCAGCCTTGAGGAGGCGTTCACAGAATGTATCCGCGATAGCTTCCTTGAACAGTGTGTAATGGAACCGACAAGGGAGCAAGCTATCCTAGATCTGGTCCTGTGTAATGAGAAGGGAATAATTAATGATCTTGCAGTTAGGGATCCTCTTGGAAGAAGTGATCACAGTATGGTTGAATTTAAAATACAGACAGAGCGTGAGAAGGTAAAATCCAATACCAGTGTCTTGTGCTTAAACAAAGGTGACTATAAAAGGATGAGGGAGGAGTTGGCTGAGGTAGACTGGGAGCAAAAACTTTATGGTGAGATAATTGAGGAACAGTGGAGGACTTTCAGATCGATCTTTCACAGAGCTCAGCAAAAGTATATACCAGTGATAAGGAAGGACTGTAGAAAAAGAGATAATCAGCCATGGATATCTAAGGAAATAAAGGAGGGTATCAAATTGAAAGAAAATGCACACAAAGTGGCAAAGATTAGTGGGAACCTAGAGAATTGGGAAATCTTTAAAGGTCAGCAGAAAGCCATGAAAAAAGCTATAAAGAAAAGTAAGATGGATTATGAGAGTAAACTAGCTCAGAATATAAAAACAGATAGTAAAAGTTTCTACAAATATATAAAACGAAAAAGAGTGGCGAAAGTAAACATTGGTCCTTTAGAGGACGAGAAGGGGGATGTAATAACTGGAAATGAGAAAATGGCTGAGGCAATGAACAAGTATTTTGTGTTGGTCTTCACAGTGGAAAACACAAATAACATGCCAAAAATTGATGGCAGGAAGGCTATGACAGGTGAGAACCTAGAAACTATCATTATCACGAAAGAGGTAGTGTTGGGCAAGTTAATGGGGCTAAAGGTAGACAAGTCTCCTGGCCCTGATGGAATGCATCCCAGGGTACTAAAAGAGATGGCAGGGGAAATAGCAAATGCACTAGTGGTAATTTACCAAAATTCGCTGGACTCTGGGGTAGTTCCCGCAGATTGGAAAACAGCAAATGTGACGCCACTGTTTAAAAAAGGAGGTAGACAAAAGGCAGGTAACTATAGGCCGGTTAGCTTAACTTCTGTAGTAAGGAAAATGCTTGAATCTATCATCAAGGAAGAAATAACATAGAAACATAGAAACATAGAAACCCTACAGTGCAGAAGGAGGCCATTCGGCCCATCGAGTCTGCACCGACCACAATCCCACCCAGGCCCTCCCCCCACATATTTTACCTGCTAATCCCTCTAACCTACGCATCCCAGGACTCTAAGGGACAATTTTTAACCTGGCCAATCAACCTAACCCGCACATCTTTGGACTGTGGGAGGAAACCGGAGCACCCGGAGGAAACCCACGCAGACACGAGGAGAATGTGCAAACTCCACACAGACAGTGACCCGAGCCGGGAATCGAACCCGGGACCCTGGAGCTGTGAAGCAGCAGTGCTAACCACTGTGCTACCGTGCCGCCCCAATAGTGAGACATCTGGATATAAATTGTCCCATTGGTAAGACGCAGCATGGGTTCATGAAGGTCAGGTCATGTTTGACTAATTTGGTGGAATTCTTTGAGAACATGGGGATGGGCAGTGGACAATGGCGAACCTGTGGATGTGATGTATCTGGATTTCCAGAAGGCATTTGACAAGGTGCTGCACCAAAGACTGCTACATAAGATAAAGGTGCACAGTGTTACGGGTAATGTATTAGCATGGAAAGAGGATTGGTTAACTAACAGAAAGCAAAGAGTGGGGGTAAATGGGTGTTTTTCTGGTTGGCGATCAATGACTAGTGGTGTGCCTCAGGGATCAGTGTTGGGACCGCAATTGTTTACGATTTACATAGATGATTTGGAGTTGGGGACCAAGTGTAGTGTGTCAAAATTCGTAGATGACACTAAGATGGCTGGAAGAGCAAAGTGTGCAGAGGACGAAGAAAGTCTGCAAAGGGATATAGATAATCTAAGTGAGCGGGCAGATGGAGTACAATGTTGGTAAATGTGAGGTCATCCATTTTGGTAGGAATAACAGCAAAATGGACTATTATTTAAATGGTAAAAAATTGCAGCATGCTGCTGTGCAGAGAGACCTGGGTGTCCTTGTGCAGGAATCTCAAGGAGTTGGTTTGCAGGTGCAGCAGGTAATTAAGAAGGCAAATGGAATTTTGTCCTTCATTGCTAGAGGGATGGAGTTTAAAAACAGTGAGATTATGTTGCAGTTGTATAAGGTGCTGGTGAGGTCACACCTGGAGTACTGTGTACAGTTTTGGTCTCCTTACTTGAGAAAGGGTATACTGGCACTGGAGGGCGTGCAGAGGAGATTCATAGGTTGATTCCAGAGTTGAGAAGTTGGCTTATGAGGAGAGACTGAGTAGACTGGGGCTATTCTTATTGGAATTCAGAAGAATGAGAGGATATCTTATAGAAATATAAGATTATGAAGGGAATAGATAAGAGAGAAGCAGGGATGTTGTTTCCACTGGCGGGTGAAACTAGAACTAGGGGACATAGCCTCAAAATAAGGGGGAGCAGATTTAGGACTGAGTTGAGGAGGAGTTTCTTCACACAAAGGGTTGTGAATCTGTGGAATTCCCTGCCCAATGAAGCAGTTGAGGCTACCTCATTGAATGTTTTTAAGGCAAGGATAGATAAATTTTTGAACAGTAAAGGAATTAAGGGTTATGGTGAGCGGGCGGGTAAGTGGAGCTGAGTCCACAAAAAGATCAGCCATGATCTTATTGAATGGCGGAGCAGGCTTGAGGGGCCAAATGGCCTCCTCCTGCTCCTAGTTCTTATGTTCTTATGTCAACAGCTGGGATTTTCTGGTCCTGCTGCAGTGAACGGAGATTTGGCTGAGCGCCAATTCTCTGGCAGTGGTAGTGGGCATACGAAATTGGTGAATTCCGGCCAAAACGTCCACCAGCAGTCACTTAGCTTAGGAGAGCTGAACAAATTCTTGAGTGTTTCAAACACTGCTGAATTTTTAGGACAGAGGTGAGGAGACATTTCTTCACCCAAAGAATGATGAATTAATTACCACAGGAAGTAGTTGATGCCAAAACATTGAATGCATTCAAAAGGTGGCTGGATATAGCACTTGGGGCAAATGGGATCAAAGGTTATTGGGAGAAAGCTATTGAGTTGGATAATCAGTCATGATTGTAATGAATGGCGGAGCAGGCTCGAAGGGCCAAATGGCCTCCTCCTGCTTCAATCTTCTTTGTTTCTATGTTTCTATGAACCTGCTTCTGGAAAAAAAATCACTCTTTTCCTTCCCCCACTGATTAACAGCTGGATAATCAGCATCATCAACGATATTATTAGCTGCGTAAAACATCTCTATCAATTTTTCTTACAACCAGGTGTGAATTGCTCCCGCCCCCCCCCCCCCCTCCTTTTTATTCAGCCACTTTGGTTACTCACAACAAAGATTTTTTCAAAATTTATTTTCCCAAAATTTATTTTCCCTGCAAATGCCTGTTCATATCCAGATGTATTTACTTTTTAATAAGGAGCCAATCAAACAAGATTTTCCTTAGTCAAAGAAAAAGTAACTCTATTCATTATTAAACCCGAGAAACAAAATAATGGATGCAACACATACACACAGATCTTAGAAGTAAGAAAAACTAGAGTCCAAATAAAACTCAAAAGAACCATACAATTAAATCCTCAGCTTGTCCTTGAGGCCTTGAACATTGTAAGCATTTGAAATTAGCTGATTTCCTTTCAAATCCTGGCAAATTCAGATAACTGCTTTTTTGCTGGAGACAGTTTTAGCTTCTGAGAGAGAGAGAGAGAGAGAGAGAAATTCCTTATTGCTTTCTTCAGCAGTTTTTCCAGATGACTTTGACGTCTTCTCTGAGCTGAGTAAACCGGTTCTTAAACCTCATGTCTGTAAGTTCCAAGAAAGAAATTTAATTAACATGTCTTGCAGTTATTGCTGTAGAACAAGTAATCACATTTTAGATCTCTCATCTCAGAAACTTTTGACACATTCCAAGATATAAGAAAGCAACAAGAGACGGGTGATAAACGCAAAATACTGCAGATTCCTTTTGCAATGTTCTAGCAAACCACACCGCAAACTGGAGAAACAGCACCTCATCTTCCGATCAGGCACTTTACAGCTTTCCGGACTGAACATTGAGTTCAACCACTTCAGAGTATGAACTCTCCCCCCCGCCTCCCATTTTCATTTATTTTATTTCATTTCATTTCATCTCATTCTCCATTTTATCACTCTGCTTCTTTCCACCCTCCCCCCACCACCCCTCCTTCTTCAGGTCAGCTGCCACATTCCTCAGGCAGTCCTTTACCAAGCTGTGCCTTTGTTTTGCCGTTCACACATTCTGATCACTTCATGGATACTTTCAACACTCTCTCAGCCTTCTGCATGCTCATTTACATTCCCCTTGAACAATTCCACCAGCCCGCCTTGCCCTCATGGTATAAATCTCTGCTGACTCTCTCCTCTCAACTCTGATGAAAGGTCATCTATACTCGAAATATTGGCTCTATTCTCTCTCCACAGATGCTGTCAGACCTGCTGAGATTTTCCAGCATTTTTCTGTTTTTGTTGAAGAGATGGGATGATTTTGTCCTCCACAAGGGGTTTTGGGTATATCTGTTTGGTTAGCAGCTATGATGTGGAGATGCCGGCGTTGGACTGGGGTAAACACAGTAAGAAGTTTAACAACACCAGGTTAAAGTCCAACAGGTTTATTTGGTAGCAAAAGCCACACAAGCTTTTGGAGCTCCGAAAGCTTGTGTGGCTTTTGCTACCAAATAAACCTGTTGGACTTTAACCTGGTGTTGTTAAACTTCTTACTGTGGTTAGCAGCTGCCATTGTCTTGACAGAATTACACTGAATAAAAGTCTTCCTTTCAAGGGTGCTCGTCTGAAGTGACAGCAGGCTGGCGAAGTTTACAATAGATTGACCCAGACATGAACCTGTCGTGGGGATCCCCCTGGAGGCGTAAAGGTGAGCCTGGCCCCCAGGGGAGAGGGACATGACCAGACAGTGCCCTGGCACTGCCTCCTAGCAGGATTTGGCACCATGTTAACCTGGCAGTGCCAACCTGAGCCAGGGAGCAGTGCTAGGGGCGGACCCTAGTGGGAGCTTCATGTGGGGGGGGGAGGGGAAGGGTGTTGACTCATTTATTTATGGTGGTGGCGAGAAGTGGACTTGGGAATGGTGGGGCCAACAGTGCTGGTTTTGAGAGGGGGGAAAAGGGTTCTGATCCCGAAGATAATTTTTTTGGGGGGGAAAGGCGGGGGGGGGGGTGAAGGGGCAGGGAGAGAGGGGATGATGCCGGCATTGATCGCAGAGGGGAGAGATGCCGGCTTTGATTGCAGGGGTGGGGTGAGGGGAAAAGGTTACTTTTCTCCTTTGATCAGTGCAGCTGGCTTTGCTGGCGTATTCAGGCCCCACCCCTTGAAATAATGCCATAAGATCTGTCGAGAAAACCTGCCTGTTGCTCTGGAGAGAAAGATGTCGGTTTTCAGTCAGATTCTGACATTTTGCCGTTTTCATTTGGTAAGATTCCGCCCCACAACAAGTTATGCTGGACAGTTGAAAGCTGTTCACATTAGATGAATGTCTGAGGACCAGGGGACACAGAGGGTGGCATTTTCCAGCCATTCCCACCAGCAGGATTCTCCGATTCCACCGACAGCGACTCCCCACCACCAAGGTTGCAAACAATGAGAAATACTGTTGACAACGGCAAGACTGGAATATCCCATCATCAGCCAATAGTGGGCCACCTCTGCTGCCGCGAGGAGATGGGAGATGTGGAAAATTCTGCCCAGAATTATGCTTTGGGATAGAGTTGCTGGGAGGATATGCGGAAAAACATTTTTACAGAGTGGGAATGAGTTCAAAATCATTGCTGACAAAGGTGGGGGAAGCAGAAATGATCCAGGATTTCAAATGGAAATTGAATAGGCACTTGAGGGAAATGGACTGGTATGGCTATAGGACAGGGATAGACTTCTGGAAGGGACTGACAGGAATGTTCTACTGAGAGCAAGCATGGACTCATTGGGCTGAATGGCCTTTGATGTGCTTTAATATGGACTCCATAATAAAGTACAGACAATCGTGATCTTTTCAGTTGGAATCCTGACACCAAAGCAAAGAGTTAACAGATGAAAGTTACGTTAGTGCAGAAAGAGCTTTCTTTCTGTTAAGAACAGAAGCTGAAAGCTCAAAGACCCATAAGTTCAGTGTAGCCCGAAGCATTCTGCTTGCGTCCTAGATTAAAGAACTCTAAGACTTAGTGAAAGAATCTTCATTGTCTTGTCATGGTTGAGTTAAATGATAGTTGGCTGAGCTGAGTATCAAATCTGTAAAATTAGTTGCCATTAAAACCTTGCTTCCAGCAATTCATTTCTCATCAAAAGCCTGCTTGAACCTCCTGCTGTGGGTACTGAGCATTAGCTTACTAAATGCTGTGTTTTAACATCCATTGCATTACTTACTGCTGTTTATAGAATTTGAAAACCTGTTTTGCAGGGTTACCAAATCAGATTAATATCAAATGAAATATATAATCACATCACTCACTTTTTTTATCTTCAGTAACAATTCCCAACTTTTACAAATGCCAAGTATCAGTTAGTGACATTTTGGAAATGTGTGCATGATGTTGCAAGTGAGTTATGCATATGGAATATTATTGATAGTGGTAACTGCAGATCTGCTTTCTGTTGTGCTTAAGTTATCACCGGCAATGTTGCTGTACAAAAGCTTAACCTACTCAAATCACGTCCTTCTCTCTGCTGTTTTATTGGAGGCATTATCCTCCTTGTTTTGATTGTGTTAATGTCTCTCTTCAAATGAAACTGAGGCATTTGATGACAGAATGTTAAGCATCTATATGATAACACTGCTGACAATGCTATCTACGCCTGTATGTTTTATAAATTTAAAAGGGATTTTTATATTGTGTGAGATCTGTGCTGGTGCAATCGCGGTCCGAAAGATTGGGTCCCAGACAGCTATCTTGCAAGCCAAATTTAAACTGCCTCAACTCAATCAGGCACAGTGCCAAGAAAGAAAAAATGATCTTGCATCCATATAGTAACTGATTATTTCCCCTTGCGATCTACAAGCAACTAATTGCTTTTAAAGTGCATTCCTGTTCATATGTAGGTAAATTTAGCAGCCAATCTGTGCAGACCAAGGTTCATAAACAGTAATTGAAATTTAAAAAAGGGGCAATGTGCTATTGGTTAAGTGGGAAACATTGGCCAGGACACTGGGAGAATTGATTGTTCTTCTTGCACTCATTTGTTTATTAGTGTCATAAATAGGCTTACATTAACACTGCAATGAAGTTACTGTGAAAATCCCCGAGTCGCCACACTCTGGCGCCTGTTCAGGTACACCGAGGGAGAATTTAGCATGGCCAATGCACCTAACCAGCACGTTTTTCGGACTATGGGAGGAAACCGGAGCACCCAGAGGAAACCCACACAGACATGGGGAGAACGCGCAGACTCCGCACAGACAGTGACCCAAGCCCATGTCCCTGGTGCTGTGAGGCAGCAGTGCTAACCACTGAAACCAAAAGAGAAAATGCTGGAAAATCTCAGCATGTCTGGCAGCATCTGTAAGGAAAGAAAAGAGCTGATGTTTCAAGTCCAGGTGACCCTTTGTCAAGAGTCTCTCCTTACAGATGCTGCCAGACCTGCTGAGATTTTCCAGCAATTTCTCTTTTGGTTTCAGATTCCAGCATCCGCAATAATTTGCTTTAATCCAGTGCTAATCATTGCCCCACTGTGCCGCCCATTAAGAGTTAATGTTAAGCGTTAATGTTAAGAGATCTTTGATGTCCAGAAGAAACAGATGGGATCTAGCTTTAACATCTATTCCAAAAGACAACCCCATCAACAGCATAGCAATCCTTCAGTACTGCAATGAATGTTATGAGCTGAATGGCTTCAATTAACAAGTTCAGACTTTTACGCTGGAATGTTACTAACTGAGCCAACCTGATGTAATTTTTAGCACATCTTCTGGCTCAGTCACCCCATTGAGTTCCAGCATTTTTACATTTGATTTGCAGCTGGCTGCCCAAGGCTCATACTTCCGGAAGCTGGCAGTGCTGCAACAACATTATACTACCCTAAAATTAGCCAACAAAGATTTGTTTATTTTTATTCTTTCCTGTGATGCGAGTGTCACTGGCTAGGCCAGAATTCATTGCCCATCCCTGGTTGCCCTTCAGAAGGTGATGGTGAGCCTCCTCCATGAACCACTGCAGTCCATGTGGTGTGGGTACATCCAAAGTGCTGTTAGGGAGGGAGTTCCAGGATTTTGATCCTGTTATAATGAAGGAACAGCGATATGGTTCCAAAACGTGTGACTTGGGGGTGTACTTGTGGCGTTCTGACACATGTGCTGCCTTTGTCCTTCCAGGAACAGGAATAGGCAGGTTTGGAAGGAACTTTGGTGATGTGCTGCAGTGTATCTTGCAGTTGGTACATTCTACTGGCACGATGCACCTTTGGAGAAGGGAGCGAATGTTTAAGGGGGTGGGCAGGGCACCAATCAAGTGGCCTGCTCTTTCCTAGGTGGTGTTGAGCTTTTTAATACTGTTGGAGCTCAGTGGGCCTGGAGGTCTGGAGTGCATCTGCTTCAATGCAAGGAGCGTCACGGGCAAGACAGACGAGCTTAGAGCCTTAATGCTTGCGCGGAACTTGGATGTGGTTGCAGTGACGGAGACTTGGTTAAAAGAAGGACAGGACTGGCAGCTGAATATTCCGGGGTATAAGTTTTAGGCGAGACAGAGGAGGGGCGAGGAGAGGTGGGGGAGTAGCAATGCCGGTTAGGGAGCATATTACAGCGGTACAGAGAGTGAACAATGTGGAAGGGTCAGGTAACGAATCACTGTGGGTGGAGCTCAGAAACAGGATGGGCGCAGTCACTATGCTGGGGGTATACTACAGGCCTCCCAACAGCCCACGGGAAGTTGAGGAACGGATATGTAAGGAGATTCAGGACAGGTGCAGAAAAAATAGGGTTGTTGTAGTGGGAGATTTGAATTTCCCTCACATAGACTGGAAATCGCTTAGGGCTGGGAGCCTGGACGGGGAAGAATTTATAAAATGTGTACAGGAAGGTTCTTTGGAACAATATGTTGACAGTCCAACTAGAGAGGGGGCTATACTGGACCTAGTACTGGGGAATGAGCCCGGTCAGGTCATCAAAGTTGCAGTAGGGGAACATGTAGCAAATAGTGACCACAATTCTGTAAACTTTAGGATAGTAATGGAAAAAGATGAGTGTTGTCCTATGGGTAAGGTACTGAATTGGGGGAAGGCTAACTACAGCCGAATTAGGCAGGATTTGGTGGCTGTTGATTGGGAGAGGCTGTTCGAGGGTAAATCCACATCTGGCATGTGAGAGTCTTTTAAGGAGCAGTTGATAGGACTGCAGGACAGGCATGTGCCTGTAAAGAGGAAGGATAGGAAAGGTAGGATTCGAGAGCTGTGGATAACCAGTGAAATTGTGGGTCTAATCAAAAAGAAAAAAGAGGCATACATGAGGTCCAGGCAGCTAAAAACAGATGGAGCACTGGAAGAATACAGAGAAAGTAGAAAAGAACTCAAACACAGATTTAGAAGGGCAAAAAGGGGTCACGAAATGTTCTTGGCAGACAGGATTAAGGAGAATCCTAAGGCATTTTATACATACGTTAGGAACAAGAGGGTTGTTTGGGAAAGAATCGGACCTCTCAGGGACAAAGGAGGGAATTATGCTTAGAACCAAAGGAAGTAGGTGAGATCCTAAATAAATACTTTGCATCAGTATTCACAAAGGAGAGGGACATGTTGACTGGTATTGTCTCAGAGAGATGTGTTGACTCGTTAGAAAAAGTCTCAATTACAAGGGAGGAAGTGTTAGGTTTTTTAGGAAACATTAAGACAGACAAATCCCCAGGGCCGGATGGCATCTATCCTAGACTCCTCAGGGAGGCGAGAGATGTAATTGCTGGGCCTCTAACAGAAATCTTTGTCTCTTCACTGGACACAGGTGAGGTCCCAGAGGATTGGAGGATAGCAAATCTGATCCCGTTATTTAAGAAGGGTAGCAAGGATAACCCGGGTAATTATAGGCCGGTGAGCTTGACGTCCGTGGTAGGGAAGTTGTTGGAGAAGATTCTTAGAGATAGGATATATGCGCATTTAGAACTGAATAATCTCATTAGCGATAGACAGCATGGTTTTGTACGAGGGAGGATATGCCTCACAAATTTGGTTGAGTTTTTTGAGGAGGTGACAAAAATGATTGACGAAGGAAGGGCCGTGGATGTCATCTATATGGATTTTAGTAAAGCGTTTGAGAAGGTCCTTCATGGCAGGCTGGTGCAAAAGGTTAAATCTCACGGGATAAAAGGTGAGCTAGCTAGATGGGTGGAGAACTGGCTTAGCCATAGAAGACAGAGGGTAGCAGTGGAGGGGTCTTTTTCCGGTTGGAGATCTGTGACTAGTGGTGTTCACAGTAAGAAGTTTAACAACACCAGGTTAAAGTCCAACAGGTTTATTTGGTAGCAAAAGCCACACAAGCTTTCGGAGCTCCAAGCCCCTTCTTCAGGTGAGTGGGAATTCTGTTCACAAACAGAGCATATAAAGACACAAACTCAATTTACATGAATAATGGTTGGAATGCGAATACTTACAACTAATCAAGTCTTTAAGAAACAAAGCAAGTTTCTTAAAGACTTGATTAGTTGTAAGTATTCGCATTCCAACCATTATTCATGTAAATTGAGTTTGTGTCTTTATATGCTCTGTTTGTGAACAGAATTCCCACTCACCTGAAGAAGGGGCTTGGAGCTCCGAAAGCTTGTGTGGCTTTTGCTACCAAATAAACCTGTTGGAGTTTAACCTGGTGTTGTTAAATTTCTTACTGTGTTTACCCCAGTCCAACACCGGCATCTCCACATCATGACTAGTGGTGTTCCGCAGGGCTCTGTACTGGGATCTCTGCTGTTTGTGATATATATAAATAATTTGGAGGAAGATGTAACTGGTGTGATCAGTAAGTTTGTGGACAACATGAAGATTGCTGGAGTTGCGGATAGTGATGAACATTGTCAGAGAATACAGCAGGATATAGATAGCCTGGAACATTGGGCGGAGAAATGGCAGATGGAATTTAATCCAGATAAATGCGAAGTGATGCATTTCGGTAGACCTAATGTAAGGGGGAGCTATACAATAAATGGCAGAACCATCAGGAGTATAGACACACAGAGGGACCTGGGTGTACAAGTCCACAGATCCTTAAAGGTGGCAGCACAGGTGGAGAGGGTGGTGAAGAAGGCATATGGCATGCTTGCCTTTATTGGACGGGGCATAGAATATAAAAGTTGGCATATGATGTTGCGGCTGTATAGAGTGATGGTTAGGCCACATTTGGAATACTGCGTCCAGTTCTGGTCGCCACACTACCAGAAGGACGTGGAGGCTTTGGAGAGAGTACAGAGAAGGTTTACCAGGCTGTTGCCTGGTATGGAGGGTCTTAGCTATGAGGAGAGATTGGGTAAACTGGGGTTGTTCTCCCTGGAAAGACGGAGGATGAGGGGCGACCTAATAGAGGTGTATAAAATTATGAAGGGCATCGATAGGGTGAACAGTGGGAAACTTTTTCCCAGGTCAGAGGTGACGAACACAAGGGGTCACGGGTTCAAGGTGAGGGGGGCAAAGTTCAACACAGATGTCAGGGGGACGTATTTTACACAGAGGGTGGTGGGGGCCTGGAATGCACTGCCAAGCAAGGTGATTGAGGCGGACACGCTGGGATCGTTTAAGACTTATCTAGATAGCCACATGAACAGACTGGGAATAGAAGGATACAAAAGAATGGTCTAATGGGCACATGAGCGGCGCAGGCTTGGAGGGCCAAAGGGCCTGTTCCTGTGCTGTATTGTTCTTTGTTCTTTGTTTGAGCTGCGTGATGAGTTAAGAATGTTTTTAATTCAGCGTTTAATTATCAGGGCTCTGTTCTTAAAAGATATGTGACTACCAAATTGACTAACATTGTATAAGTGTTCAGATGCATCTGAGTACTTTCTCCAGTGAAAATCAAATATTAATGTGTCATCTATTCTTCATCTGTTCTTTGATTTAACATTGATTTAAAATTGAGAAATTTGTGCAGCATTCTTTCAAAAGGATCATCTTTAGATGATCATAGAATCCCTACAGACCATTCAGCCTATCGAGTCTGCATCAATAACAATCCCAACCAGGCCCTATCCCCATAACCTCACGTATTTACCCTGCTAATTTACCCTGAAACTAAGGGGCAATTTAGCATGGCCTATTGACTTAACCCGACTGTGGGAGGAAACCAGAGCACCTGGAGGAATCCCATGTAGACACCGGGAGAACGTGCAAACTCCGCACAGACAGTGACCCGAGGCCAGAATTGAACCCGGGTCCCTGGCACTGTGAGGCAGCAGTACTAACCACTGTGCCACTGTGCTGCCCTTATGCACAGTACTAACACATATATTAATAACTTTTCATCTTACATCATTGTTCTAGTCAACTAAGGTCAGTAGTGTGAAAAATAAATGGAATTTTTTTGTCTTGGAAAGTTTTAGTAAAGGATTCATTGCAAACAGTCTGTTAGAAAATCATATAAATTAGGTATTACATCACAGTTCTGGTTACTTGAGCCTATCTGTAACTTTTCATATATGTACTGTACATTTTACATTGCAGAGAAATATATTGAAAATCAATCACAGAGAAGATGGTGTTGTGTTTTAACATTGTAAGGGCATTCAATATTCTGATGACTTAATCAATCTGTGCATTGAATCACAACGGTTATAATTTAGATGCAATATTACGTGTTAGAATCTACTTCTAGTAACATCAAAAACAAAACAAATCTGAATTAAAAATAAATACTGGAAATATTCAGCAGGTCTGGCAGCATCTGTGGCTAAATAGGCCACATGTTGCCCTCCCAACACTGGGCAAGCCTAAATTGGGTGGTTGAAAATGGAGGTGGGGAGCTCGGAAATTCAAATTTCTCACCTGATTCCTGTTGGACACCATTTTGACCAGCACGGGAAGTATGGCAGGGTGTGACCCCATGTATTCTCAAAGTGACATCTGGTTCAGCCTTTTAAATGATGGTCTCAATTTTGAATTTCCCTGAGGTTGAGATCTTTAGCATGGCAGATGCATTCCTGAAGGCTATGTGACTGATCCAAGATGGCGTCGGAGCGTGGCAACTTCTTGCAAGCTGTGCGCAGCGTTCCCTCTAATTCTATCTTCTACTCTCATTCTATGCTTCTAAAACTCTATTCTAACTCTTTTAAACTCTCCCATCCAAATTCTACCGCCTCGCCCGCCTTGGAATCGGAGAGGGCAAGGGGTGGACAACGGAAAGGTCCATTGACCTCGGGCGGGGATTTCCAGTATTGCTTGAGCAAGGCTGTAAAATCCCGCCCTCTATCTTTCTCAACACCCTAGCTATGACTGTAACACTGCATTCTGCACCCTCTCCTTTCCTTCTCTATGTACGGTATGCTTTGTCGGTTTAGCACGCAAGAAACAATACATGTGACAATAGTAAATCAAATCAAATCAAAAAGACACATCCAGTCAGTCAGCTTCTGACTTAGGGGAAGCCGGTTGTGGAATCTTTTGGCAGGTGAGTTTAAAAGGTCTTTCCCATTTCAAATTTCATAATTAGGTGCTGTATGATAAATTAAGTATGTTTTTAATTCAGTGATTGATCATAGGGTTCTGTTCTTAAAAGATAAATGACCGCTAAATTGACCAACATTGTGCAGGCGTTCAGATGCATTAGAGTATTTTTTCCAGTGAAAATCAGATATTGATGTGTCATCTAGACCCTGGAGTTTTATTTTCCATTCATTTAAAATCCAGACGTTTGTTGAGCCTGTGAAATAACTGAATTGACTTCTGTTGTTGAACCTTTGAGACAAATGAATTGATGGTGAGTCATCTGTTCAGGCAACTTCAAAGATGCCATTGTATTGAGCTATGGAGGGTTTGTTTATACAGTTGTGCAATGCTTGGCTGAGCTCCAAGCCCAACTAATGGATTTAGCTGAGCAGAGGTTGTTTACACAGATGTGAAGGTGCTGTGAGCTTTGTTTGATTGACTATTTTATGACCCATCAATAGGATTAAAGAATTTTGAAGAGGATTCTCTTTGACTGTTTCTTATGTTGACAGATTTATCAGCACTTAAAGGTAGTGGGATTTTTTTCAAATGGGGTTTGAATTGGTGACTGTTTATTTTATGAGCATTTCAAATACTTTGCTGTGATATTATAGGGTCCATGAATTCTATCCATAGTGGATTCTTGGTGAGTGGATATGGATGATGCATGTGAGACATGAAGGGGGCAAGGAAGATATGAGTGGTAGGGAGAGGGCATGAAGGAAGCTTGGCATTCTGGAGGAGGCAAAGGGGCATTGAGGGTGCATGGGGATATGGAGAGGACAGAGGGATGGGTGTGGGGAGAGTTAGAGGTTGATTGATGAGGGCTAGGTGGCCTAGCAGTCATCTACAAAACTAGGTAAATATCCCAGTATACAAAGGCAGGCCTTCTAACCTGCTGGCTTCAACATCTGCCCACCTCTGTTTCCACCTTGAGTCTGTTTTAGGAGGTGGCAAGCCCAGAAACCCCCATCCCCAACTCCTCAGAGGGAAAATAACATGTGCGCATGGGTTCATTTAGAACTCGGAAAAGCAATGCTGGGAAATGGCTCAACTCGCAACTCCCAAGTTTATCATGAAAGTTTGGTCCAAAAACATTCATCAGAACTGTTCACTCTATCTCAGTCCACAGATGCTGCCTGACCCACTGAATATTTCTAGTAGTTTTTGTTTTTCACTTCCCATAAAATCTCGGGGTAAGATGGAGAAGGGACTGTTTTTAAAGCAGAACATTTCAAATACAGAAAATCACACCCTCATGAATTGTAAGACACTGAATAAATGTTCCAAAAAATGATGCATCCTCAAATTAGCTAATTGTGTTGCAATAGCAATGTAATCCATCTGCACTGTCTGTTACATATGGTAAATGTAAAGTTTACTGAGAACAAAGACTACTGGGATTAGAGCCCATGTTACATTACACAAACAGAGTCATATGTGTTCCAGCCAGCAGTGTTTAATTTGTTTGTCCCCTGGTAGCACTCTGTTTTCTCCAGGTTATAAGACAATTACTTCCTTGCAAACAGTAGCGGATCAAATAAACTACACTTTGTCCATCTGTTTGCTGCTTGCTTTATTCTGAGCCGCACGACTAAGCCCATCAGTTGACCTTCTCATGGTCTGTTGCAAGGATCTAAAATATGGCAATGTAAATGTTAATGTTATAAAAAGGTATATCTACATTACAAATATATTTTAACCCCTTGAGTGCTGCATGTATTTTATTCATAATTGATTTGCTGTTGGATATTCTCACAGTAATGAATCATGCTAGGAACAGTGGATGAGTTCAGGATTTGGATACATTTTGATTCTTTGATAAGAAATAGTTTTTTTTAAGTAAAGGGCACTTCTAGTAATTGGCTCAGAATTGCATTGGTAAAGACTTAGAAATAGGTTACTCCTATTAGCGGGAACCTAAAAAAGGGACCATTGCTTCTGAAATGGATAATCTGGAAGAAACAGTAATGGAAGGAATATTCTACTATTGGAGAGACAATAAGGATGGTTCCCCCTTTTCCTACCTCTTGACTGACCAAAGAGAGATGTGTTTGAAAATAGAAAATGTTTTAACCCATTGAATGCTGTAACTGTCAAGCACACACAAATGATAGATTCTCTCATAAGTTTTAAGAAGGATGATAAATGTTTATATCAACACACAAATGTACTTGCAATCACACCCACTTGCACACTTACACAGACGTACACACATACACATGCACACACATACTCAAGAAAAAGGGTGGCACGGTGGCACAGTGGTTAGCACTGCTGTCTCACAGCTCCAGGGACCTGGGTTTGATTCCCGGCTTGGGTCACGTGTCTGCGTGGGTTTCCTCCGGGTGCTGCGGTTTCCTCCCACAGTCCAAAGATGTGCGGGTTAGGTGCAATGGCCATGCTAAATTGCCCCTTAGACTCCCAGGAAGTGTAGGTTAGAGGGATCAGCAGGGTAAATATGTGGGATTACAGGGATGGGGCCTGGGTGTGATTATTGTTGGTGCAGAGTTGGTGGGCTGAATGGCCTCCTTCTGCACTGTAGGGATTCTATGAAAATATTGTGACTACAGAAAGGTGAACTTAGGTCTTAAAAATTCACAGTTCCCTGTCACACTTGCTTTTTCCAAGATGAAGTCTTGAAACATTACAAGCCTGTGATTCCATTTTGGTCCACTAAAGAATAGAGCTTGGATATTTAGGAAGACAAATTCACTGTGATTTACAGCTCACAGTGGCAGGTTTCTCTTGCTTTACTCTAGTCTAGGTGAAGTCGAACAATTGTGGCACATGGCAATTGTATGCATGACGTTGAATTTCTTCCAAAGATATGAATAGGTGCTGTCATCTGATATTCATAAGGAATTATTGTTAAATTGCAATGGTACTGTGTTACTGAGAAGGATGGGAGATAAATCTGGGTGTTAGATTAAGTTTTGACCTGGGTACTTTCTTAAATAAATCAAAAGTCACACCTTTGTATATTTTAGCATGTACTAAAAATACTCCGCTAAGCCTCAAAGGGTTAATTAAAACATGCCATCTGTACTCTTGGAACATTGACATCTTTTTGCAGGCTTGGCTGTGTCTCTGAAAGTTGGCTGGAGTCATGGTTGCTGTCAGAATGTGTGTGGGATGTGATTACTACAGTCAAGAGACCTGAGAGTATAAGCAGATAACCAGCAAGCAGAAGTGAACCCATGTCACAGTGCGCAGAGATACACCATCTTAACACAAGGCAGGCCAAATTCTCTAAGAGTTTCTTCCTTGTTTTGATGTGTTGAAGAGGTGCAGAGCCATGCTATAAACCAGAAGGGAGAGAGAAAAGAATTCCTGTTATTCTCACAGCCCTTGTTTTTCTTTAGATAAACCAGGTCTCATTTATTTTACGCCTGACAGGAATTGATTGCGAAAGAGTATAGTGTATAATTTCAATTGTCCAAAACTAAGTTACTATGTATGCAGAAATTAGTCGAAGTGTTTCACATTATGGGACAAATCTATAGATAGCGCGTAAGTATTGGAACCTAAGTCATCTATAGCTTTCTCTGTCAGAAAGTTGAGATATTTATTAAAATACGCTATGGAAGTGAGAGCAGCTTTGATGCATGTTTTCCCATTTGGAGGTGAGCAGCCTCTCCCAAGTCCTGCGCAAACGAAGTCCCCAGACAACATACACAAAGCAGTAGCGTTGGCAGTAAATCTGCTGATGGCACATAAGCCTGCAAAAAATGGCACTCTAAGCGCTTCCTGCTCTCCAAACTTCACTGCACATCTTCAGAACTTCACATTTTCTCTTGTGGAATGAAGGATATAATATAGAGCCCATACGTAACCTTTAAAACAGTGTCCAAGTATTGCTGTTCAACATTTGTAATACAGGCTTCTAATCTATCTGTAGATCTCTTCCTTAAATCAATGTGTGTAAAACAAATTCACGATTATAGATCCAGTATGCAATAAATTTAAACAGCCAAAACAGATCTTCTATCATTCAAGAATGGTTCGGAGCATATATTCTTGAATCCGCTATCCTAAAAATTAAATTCAGCCTGATAGCTGTCTGCAAGTTACAAGTGAACACCCACTGTAATCCTGAATGGCACTATTTCACTCTGGAAACTGGATGTAAAACCAAAACGCATGTTATATATTCCCTTTTACTGAGGCAATATCATTCGGCGCATAAGTGAAAAATTGAAATGTAAGTTACATTTTTTTTGAATGCTCATCTGTGGTAGGCTGGCTCCCTCAATGAAAACCTTATAAATTGTAAAATTAGAGTCCGCTACCTAGCGCATTGAGTACATGCATGGAAATAGGACAAGGCACAATCTTTTCGATCCTGAAAATCTGAAACCAGAACACAAAACACAGTATATACACAGCAGGTCAGTCATGACTCTGGAGAGAGCAGCCATGTTTACATTTTTCTTTAAGACTGTAAATAAGAAGCAGGCTTAACAGTACAATAAGTAAAGGGGAGGGTGATACACATAGGAATTATAAGGAGACAAGGTACAACAGATCTTATCAGTCAAACAATTAAAAACGTTTTTATCAAAGCAAGGAATATGTAAACATCTATAAGGCTGTGGGAAGTTTGGGAAATATGACATGATGGGATTTTTTAGTTTTAAAGAAGGGTTCGCATTTAACATAGACACTAAAATGTTTGTGGCTGACTGACTTTTTGTTTGTTGCCAATATATTTTATTCTTGTTTCAGAACATGTGTGAAAGTACATATCGTTAGGGATCTCTGCAATTAATATCTACTATGATGTAAGGTTTCTCTGGGTGCTCCGGTTTCCTCCCACAGTCCAAAGATGTACGGGTTAGGTTGATTGGCTATGCTAAAATTGCCTCTTAGAGTCCTGAGATGCGTAGATTAGAGGGATTAGTGGGTAAAATATGTAGGGATATGGGGGTAGGGCCTGGGTGGGATTGTGGTCGGTGCAGACTCGATGGGCCAAATGGACTCTTTCTGCACTGTAGGGTTTCTATGATTCTATGAAACAGGAGGAAAATGTAAACGTTTTCTTCACTTATGCCTCACACTTTAAGGACACATCTGAACATGCAGCCTCTTGCGACAGGACAGGTGGAACAATTGGGTAACAGATAGCTGTCATTACCGCTGTCAATGAGATGCCCTTTACATTGTGATCTGAGCTAAAGTTAAGGTTGTACAAATAGTGGCTCCAAATTGAAAGGCTGCCTTCAGTAGAGTAAGTTCCAAAGAACTGGCAACTCTCCCAAAAGTTTAGACACAGTCAGCCTTGAGGATTTTGCTTTCGGTTTAGTTTTGAGTCAGCTGGAAAATTGTGAAGGTTGTTTTTGGTACAAATCTCTTCCCATGGTCCTGAAAGTGTCAGGTACTGGTGTGTTCTGGCATTCATGCAAGATACTTGTCTGATCCTTTTTATCTCAAATTATGTACAGATTGTTTGCCTTTTTGGCTTATTTCCTCCCAACACTTTTCTCTGTTTCCCCAAGCAATCCCTGTCCTGAAATTATTGTGTGGAGATGCCGGCGTTGGACTGGGGTAAACACAGTAAGAAGTTTAACAACACCAGTGTGACTTTTGCTACCAAGTAAACCTGTTGGACTTTAACCTGGTGTTGTTAAACTTCTTACTGAAATTATTGACCATTTGCTGGAGTTTGCGCAGGTTCTGGTGGTCTTTATTTACTTCCCCTAATAGTCATTATTCATGACCGTGAGATCCTAAATGGCTGCTCAACTGCAAGAGGCATCCCAGCCAAGTCTGATGCTGTCTTCACCTGCTAACAACACGTTCATCATTGTAGTGATTGCTGTGCAGAAATAAGAGGTGAATGGTCTGAATTTCCCCTATCCATGCAAGAGTCGTGAGGTCAATTCCTGTTACTGGTTCAGGTGATATTCAGCAAAGACTGAGAATCAAACCTGGTGCCCTCTTGGTCAGCATATATATTATTAAAATGCTTTAGTATATATAAATGCTAGGCAGTGAATAACCTGACACAAGCTCAATTTTTTATCTTAAGAATTCAATTACGGCACATTTTTCACAGCATGAAGACTATGGGTTCTGTATTCAAATAATTCTTTATATATTTCAGAGAGTCTATGAGGAGTAAAATAATAGTTGCCAGAGAGTTTGAGGACATTATAAATCATAAATCAAATCAATTTTATTATTTTCATTAATGCATTTGCAAACAAGTTATAAATCATCTTTTAAGCACCTGTGGTTAATTTATAATATGCCCATAAATGCAGTGTTTATCCTCTCCCTTCAGATGAGAATAGTATTGCTCACACACCTAGCATGAAGCACACTGAAACTCTATTGTGCTAGGATGCTGAGTACAAAGGTTGAAACAATGCACTGCTCACCGCACAGTTTACAGTTAATCCGTAGAAATCAATCCATTTTAATTCTCACAGTTTGTGACCAATCTCGGGCCTTTAATTGTCCCGTTGGTTCATTACTTTTAACAGCTTTCCTTTGTTGTACAGCGAAATCTATTTAAGATACACAAAATGTGCGATTGTAAAACTCACGTTGCAACTTTGCACAGTCGCCACATCTGCAAATCTAGACTGAATAAAGAAAGAACTTGCATCTATATAACCCGTTTCACAAGCTCAGCATTTCCCAAAACGCATTACAACCAAAGAAGTACTTTTTGAAGTTGTAATATCGGAAACATGACAGCTAAATCGCACCCAGCAAGTTCCTACAAACAGCAATGATGTACATGACAGGAAAATGGGGGGGGGGGGGGAAATTAGATGAGGTTTGAAAACAGGCACTGGGATCGTGATACGCAATTAACCCACATCCATTTAAAGTGGTGCCTGCAGCCTTTAAATTCTGTGTTACCTGCTAATTTAAATAATTTTAACGTGGGACAGAGCGCAGTGCTTACTGCGCAACTAAGTGCTGATGCGTGCCTCAATGGGGGAGGGGCATGTTTTGTGACACTGGGGTCATTTAAAGTCAGTTGCGTCACTTAAATGGGAAGGGAGGTGTGTTCTACCGGCATCAAGAGCTGGGAATGTTTGGAGAAGTGTCTGACTTGCAATAAGACTAAATATGTTGTAACTTTGGAGTGTGCAGCTAACTGATGAGACAGCAGAAACATGACAGAATAGAATAGAATCCCTACAGTACAGAAGGAGGCCATTCAGCCCATCGAGCCTGCACTAACCGGGCCTCATCCTTGTAACCACATATTTACCCTGCTCGTTCCCCTGACACAAAGGGGCAATTTAGCATGACCAATCCATCATATGGGTGGCACGGTGGCACAGTGGTTAGCACTGCTGCCTCACAGCACCAGGGAACTAGGGTCGATTCCCGGCTTGGGTAGCTTGAGTATGGACATTCTCCCCGTGTCTACGTGGGTTTCCTCCAGGTTCTCCGGTCTCCTCTCACAGTCCAAAGATGTGCAGGTTAGGTGAATTAGCCATGCTAAATTGCCCCTTAGTGTCAGGGGGACGAGTTGGGTAAATGCATTGGGTTATGGGGATAGGGCATACTCACCTCTCTCTCACACACTCACCTCTTTCACACACATATATGCACTCTCTCGCTCACACACACACTTATCTCTCTCACACACTCACCTCTCTCTCATGTACACATTCACCTCTCACTCACACTCACCTCTTTCTCACACTCTTTTCACACATACACTCACCTCTCTCACACACACACTCACATCTCACACACGCACACACTCATCTCTCTCACACACACACTCACCTCTCTCACACACACACTCACCTCACTTACACACACACTCACCTCTCTCACACACATACTCACCTCACTCACACACACGCACTCACCTCTCTCTCACACACACGCTCACCTCTCTCTCACACACGCTCACCTCTCTCTCACACACGCTCACCTCTCTCACACACATACTCACCTCACTCACACACACACTCACCTCACTCACACACACACTCACCTCTCTCACACACATACTCACCTCTCTCACACACACGCTCACCTCTCTCTCACACACGCTCACCTCTCTCTCACACACGCTCACCTCTCTCACACACATACTCACCTCACACACACACGCACTCACCTCTCTCTCACACACACGCTCACCTCTCTCTCACACATACTCATCTCACTCACACACACGCACTCACCTCTCTCTCACACACGCTCACCTCTCACACACGCTCACCTCTCTCACACACAGGCTCACCTCTCTCACACACACGCTCACCTCTCTCTCACACACGCTCACCTCTCTCACACACACTCATTTCTCTCACACATACACACTCACCTCTCTCACACACACTCACCTCTCTCTCACACACACACACTCACCTCTCACACACACACACACTCACCTCTCTCACACACACGCACTCACCTCTCTCACACACACACTCACCTCTCTCACACACACACCCACCTCTCTTTCACACGCACACTTACACCCTCTCTCACAAACACACACTCACCTCTCTCTCACACACACTCCTATCTCTCTCACAGTCTCCCTCTCACACACATCTCTCTCTCACACACACACTGTGGTGAACCATCGTTGGTTACCACTGTGGGGTTATTCCAATGTTGCTGTTGGGTTAGGGTGTTGCCACTGTGGGGTTGTTATAATGTTGTTGTTGGGTTAGGGTGTTTACACTGTGGGATTAATATACCTGTGGTGGATGCTGTTATGGCACATCCCGGTCGGGCCCCGCCTCCTGGGGAGAGGTATAAGACCCTCTGCTCAGGCGGGACCCCTCCAGTCTGGATTGGTGTACTCGTGTTAGATAGTTCCATTGTTTGTCAATAAAAGCCTTCAATCGCTGAAGCCTTGTACCTCGTGCTTGATTGTCGCGCATCAATTTTATTGACAAACACAAAACTCACAACAGTAAAGAGAGTATGGAGCAAATGCTGAAACCAGAGCGTCTGACGCTGGACCCACGTGCGGTCGGTGCCTCTAACACCTTCGACCACTGGCTGAAGTGTTTCGAGGACTACCTGGCAGCCTCTGCAGCAGTTACTACGGATGACGACAGACTCCAGGTCCTCCACGCGAGGGTAAGCGACACGGTCTATCTCGCGATTCGTGCGGCCACCACTTACCCGAGGGCCATCGAGCTCTTGAAAAAACGATACACGAGACCACCCAACGAGATTCACGCTCGTTACCTCCTCGCTACACGACGTCGGCAGTCGGGCGAAACCATGGAGGACTACGCCAATGAGCTCTTGCAGCTTGCCAGGGGCTGCGACTGCAAAGCTGTGTCGGCTGAGCAGTACATGTACGACCTTGCCCGAGATGCGTTTGTAGCAGGGGTAGGGTCCTCGTACATCCGGCTTAAGCTATTGGAGAAAGGGAACCTCAACTTGACCCAAGCGATGGAGATGGCTGAGATGCTGGAGGCAGCGTCGAAAAGCTTGGCTCTGTACCCCAAAGACCACGTGGAGACAACGTGGCAGGAGCAAGCACAAATCCCTCCTCGCCCCACGGGCTCGCACTCCCATATCGACCCGACGACGGCGGCAGCTCCAGGCGGCCAGCGGTGCTATTTTTGCGGATGAGCCAAGCATCCACGGCAACAGTGTCCAGCTAAAACGGTGATCTGCAGTCAGTGCGGTAAAAAGGGGCACTACGCGAAAGTCTGCAGATCGAAGCCCAAGAACGGCAGTGCAGCCTGTGACCCTCCAGAGCGGAGACAATCTCCTTTGGCGTCGCAGTACCCACGAGGTCCGACCACGTGCGAATCCAGGACGGCGCCATCGTGGCTGACGGAGGAGGAGGATGACCACCAGGAGTCGCTACGCTTGGCGCCCTCACCCACGTGCGATTCATGGGGGCGGCCATCGTGGTCGACGACGACCAGGAGCGACCAGCAGGGGTCCTCAGTATCAACCTCGGCTGCATGCAGTGACGCCCAAGGGCCAACGGTGGCGTCGATCTCTCTGGACCAGACAAAGCATCACAGGCTTGACTGTTCGATGATGAACATCAAGGTAAATGGTCGTACTGTGTATTGTCTGTTTGACAGTGGGAGCACCGAGAATTTTATTCACCCTGAGACTGCAAAAAGGTGTGGACTCCGGGTTCTACCTGCCAAACAGATAATTTCTATGGCATCACGGTCCCGGTCTGTACCGATCCAAGGACGTTGTATGGTAACCCTAGAGGTGCAGGGCACAATTTACGAGCGATACAGGCTCCTTGTGTTGCCGCACCTTTGCGCGCCAATTCTCCTCGGACTAAACTTTATGGTCCACATGAAGAGTGTGATCCTACAGTACGGTGGGCCACTCCCTTCGCTGGCAGTAGGGAATCAGCCGCAGCCTCCAAATTGCCCAAAGCGCCCCGCGTGCAATCTTTCCACACTAAAGATCACCACACCTTCTTTATTTAAGAATCTGGTACCAGGCTGCAAGCCCATCGCTACTAAAAGTAGGCGTTACAGCGCTGAAGACCGGATCTTTATCAGATCTGAGGTTCAGCGGCTCCTCAAAGAAGGGATCATACAGCACAGTGCTAGTCCGTGGAGAGCGCAGGTCGTGGTGGTTAAAAGCGGGAACAAACCCCGGATGGTCATCGACTACAGTCAGACCATTAACCGTTATACGCAGCTGGATGCGTATCCTCTCCCGCGCATATCTGATATGGTCAATCAGATTGCGCAGTACCGGGTGTTCTCCACCATAGACCTTAAGTCCACCTACCACCAACTCCCCATCCGCCCAGAGGACCGACAATACACGGCTTTTGAGGTGGATGGTCATCTATATCAGTTTCTTAGGGTTCCATTTGGTGTCACCAATGGGGTCTCGGTCTTCCAGCGTGCTATGGACCGAATGGTGGACCAGAACGGGTTGCGGGCTACCTTCCCGTACCTGGATAACGTCACCATCTGCGGCCATGACCAGCAGGACCATGACACAAACCTCCAGAACTTTCTGCGCACTGCGTCTCGCCTGAATCTGACCTATAACAGGGAGAAGTGTGTATTCCGTACGCGCAGGTTAGCCATCCTGGGATACGTGGTGGAAAACGGGGTCATCGGCCCTGATCCAGACCGTATGCGCCCCCTTACTGAACTTCCCTTGCCCGCTAGCGCAAAAGCACTGAGGAGATGCCTCGGCTTCTTTTCTTATTATGCGCAGTGGGTCCCCAACTACGCGGACAAAGCCCGTCCACTCATCAAGTCCACGACTTTCCCACTCACGCCGGAGCCCCAATTGGCCTTCAAGGCTTTGAAAAGCGACATTGCGAAAGCCACGATGCACGCGGTGGATGAATCCATCCCTTTTCAGGTGGAAAGTGATGCATCGGATTTCGCCCTGGCCGCCACACTAAACCAGGCAGGCAGGCCCGTCGCGTTTTTTTCCCGCACCCTTCAAGGTCCCGAAATTCGGCATTCAGCGGTGGAGAAGGAGGCTCAGGCCATTGTGGAGGCCATCAGACACTGGTGCCATTACCTGGCGGGGAAGCGGTTCACCCTGATCACGGATCAACGATCCGTGGCGTTTATGTTCAGTAATACGCAGAGGGGCAAGATCAAGAATGATAAGATCTTGCGGTGGAGAATTGAGCTCTCCACCTATAATTACGATATTATGTATCGTCCAGGGAAACTCAATGAGCCCTCGGATGCCCTCTCGCGCGGAACATGCGCTATCATGCAGGAGGACCGCTTGAATGCCCTCCATAATGACCTGTGCCATCCTGGAGTCACTCGGCTCTACCACTTCATAAAAGCCCGTAACCTGCCCTACTCGGTGGAGGATGTCAGGTCAGTAACGAGAAGCTGTCGGATTTGCGCGGAATGCAAACCGCACTTTTATCGACAGGACCGGGCACAATTGGTCAAGGCCACTCGCCCCTTCGAGAGGCTGAGTGTGGATTTTAAGGGCCCCCTTCCCTCAACGGACCGGAATGTGTACTTTCTCAATATCATAGATGAATACTCCCGGTTCCCGTTTGTTGTCCCCTGTGCGGACACGTCGACTGCCACAGTGATTAAGGCATTCAGTGATCTTTTTACCCTGTTCGGGTACCCCTGCTACATACATAGCGACAGGGGCTCGTCGTTCATGAGTAACGACTTGAGGCAATTCCTGCTCTCATACGGGATTGCCTCTAGTAGAACTACGAGCTACAACCCTAGGGGTAACGGACAGGTGGAGAGGGAGAATGCTACAGTCTGGAAGGCTGTCCTATTGGCGCTGAAGTCCAGGGGCCTTCCAGTCTCCCGTTGGCAGGAGGTCCTTCCAAATGCGCTTCATTCCATTCGCTCCCTCCTGTGTATGGCAACCAATGCTACTCCCCACGAGAGGATGTTCTCATTCCCTCGGAAGTCGTCCTCGGGGATCTCCTTACCAGCCTGGTTGACGTACCCAGGACCCGTCCTTCTGCGGCGACATGTGAGGGCTCGCAAGTCCGACCCCTTGGTCGAACCGGTCCAACTCCTCCACGCCAACCCTCAGTATGCCTATGTGGCATATCCTGACGGGCGAGAGGACACGGTCTCGATTCGAGACCTGGCGCCCGCAGGGGACGTAGCAACTCCTGTCGCTCCTATACCCCCTGTCACGAACCCCCTTTCACTTCTTTCTTCCCCAGACGTGGCGCGGTCAGCACCGGGACCAGTGCATAACAGTTATACTCCCATGTACAGCTTGCCTGAGACTCGGAGATCGGCGCCACCACAGAGAGTACCAGGATCCCCTGCACCACCGCTTCACCAGGGTCAACCGGCCCGTGAGTCCTCGAGGGGACAGCCGGACGCTGTTTTGGAGAGAACGCCACCGCAAGCACCTGCTCCGGTGTCGCAACCGGTGTTGAGGAGATCACAGCGACGGTGCGGTCCTCCAGACCGTCTGGACTTGTAGATTTTGTATATATGTAATCTGTTTTCGCACCCCGCCGGCCTTTGTTTTCAAAGGAGGGGTGAATGTGGTGAACCATCGTTGGTTACCACTGTGGGGTTATTCCAATGTTACTGTTGGGTTAGGGTGTTGCCACTGTGGGGTTGTTATAATGTTGTTGTTGGGTTAGGATGTTTACACTGTGGGATTAATATACCTGTGGTGGATGCTGTTATGGCACATCCCGGTCGGGCCCCGCCTCCTGGGGAGAGGTATAAGACCCTCTGCTCAGGCGGGACCCCTCCAGTCTGGATTGGTGTAGGGTCCTCGACAGTTCCATTGTTTGTCAATAAAAGCCTTCAATCGCTGAAGCCTTGTACCTCGTGCTTGATTGTCGCGCATCACACACACTCACCTGTCCCACACACACATGCTCACCTATTTCACACACACACTCACCTGTCACACACACACTCACCTCTCACACACACTCACCTCTCTCACACACACGCACTCACCTCTCTCACACACACACTCACCTCTCACACACACACCCACCTCTCTTTCACACGCACACTTACCCCCTCTCTCACAAACACACACTCACCTCTCTCACACACACTCCTATCTCTCTCACAGTCTCCCTCTCACACACATCTCTCTCTCACACACACACACTCACCTGTCTCACACACACACGCTCACCTATTTCACACACACACACACTCACCTGTCACACATACACTCACCTGTCACACACACACACAGTCACCTATTTCACACACACACTCACCTATCTGACACACACTCACCTTTCTCACACACACAACTCCCCTCTCTCACAAACACATACATACACGTCTCTCTCTCTAACACATATATACTCACCTCTCTGTCACAGGCACTCACCTCTCTCACTCACACATTCATATACACATCTCCCTTTGTTTCTCACAGACACACTCACTGCTCTCTTTCTCAAACACGCACGCGCGTACACACACGCACTCACTTCTCTCTCTCACACACACTCACCTCTCTCCATTCCTCCAAGTCGGCCTCCCTCCCCCCATGACCCCAACCTCTCTCGGCCCCTTTATAAAATTATTTTATTTTAAAAATGGACAAAGGCTTTAGCCTGACATGATGGACTAGCATGACTCAGACCAGAGGAATTTAAAGCCTTCAGAAAGTTAGCAGGGACCTAGTTATCTTCAAAGTGACACTAATGCCCCTGTGATTACAGAAAACTAAATTCCAAAGAAATGCACCAAGACCCTGTACATTTCTAAGGCAGAGCTCTGGCAATGGAGATGGTATGTTTGCACAAGATGTCATGATCTGCCTATTCCACATATGCTTCCAAGACATGCTTGTTACAGACATACTAATGCCCAAAATGACATCAGGCATGATTTGAACAGACAGCATAGACACCATTTTGTATCAAAACAGAGTTCCCAGGACTGAAGCTACTGCAGTTTTTGGGCTACATTTTCCCCACAATCCATTTTAATTATGCTGGTCCAGAGCTGAATATTGGCCAGGGCAAACACTAGTCACCATATCTGCAAATTGGTTTAATATCTCATCATAAAGACAGCTCCTGCAAAACTGCTGCACTGATGTGTCATCTCAGATATGTGGTTGAGCCCTGGAGCGGGGCTTGAACTCATGACCTTCTCCCTTGTATCACACCTGACCCTTTCAGGTATTGTGACACAGCCTCTTTGATAAGAATACTTTTTAGGTAGGTTCTACACTGCTTTGTGAAGTCTATCGTAAGTTTTTAACTATTTGCACTGTCAACTTTGATTTAATGTATATTTTTTATAATATCCTTGAACTGAAACAATAATGCAATATATGAAATCTATATTAATCCATATGAATTAATTTAGCACGAGTCTTCTTCAAATTTTTCACTGGCTCCTAATGCAGGAAAATGGCATCCGGGATACACTTGCACACTTCCAATGAGAAGCGCAACAGGCAACATTTTGGGAAAAAGGTTTACATGCACACACCTAATGACTACTGGTAGCATGCAAAGGAGGTGGATTTAGGGCAACTGCCAGTGTGCAATATTGATTTGACATGAGAACTGACGTATTTTTAAATGTCACGTTCCAGCCTACACTTTATCTTCACATCGTACAACTAAATAAAACAGTAAGAAAGTATCAGGTATTCCCTCCTCACCAGCATTACTCAACAGGATCATAATCTACTTACAGATCAGCCTGTATTGTTTCTTGTGGCTGCTGGTGCAATTGTACATGTTTTTGAAGCTTGCCTAAGGGTTTAATAACCCAGAAGGAGTGATTTGACAGGCGCTAAAGTAACTGTCTGTGCACCTAAAAGCTTTAGCTGAAACATGCTGCTCCTAGACAAGGGTGACCTGGTAGTTCTTCCCCTTCAATCTGATCATGACTAAGGGAATGAAGAGTAGGCATGGATAGAAGAACAAGCTTCTAGAAGAAGGAAGAGGAGAAGGGGGGAAGGGCTTTCAGCAGGAGTCCATATCTGCAAAGGGTCTTTAGGGGACAATTCTATTATTTCAATTTCAAGGACCAACGTTTGAGATATTGTTGCTTTGGTAAAGATCTTGGGGGCGATTCTCCCATTCCGACCCATGAATATTTTGGTGGGTCGGGCCAGGAAATTCGCTCATGCACTGATTCATGGGATTCGTGCACGTGTTCCCGACGTGCGCACATCTCCCAGTGATGGAAATCTGGTGCAGTCGGGACCACGCAGGAAACCGGTGGAAATAGCAGGTAAGTACTTTAAATCTTAGTTTAATGTCATTAAATGTGATTATCGTGCCCGGGGCTGAAGTCTCCAGGCCCGATAGCATCTCTCACCCCACCAGTACAATTTAACTCCAGTGGGGTTTAGAGTAGCTCCCCACTTTCGGGGAACTAACAGGAGACTCTTCTGGGGTGAAGGGGGGTAATCGGGGCCCCCCAGGGGGTCGGGCGGTGGGGGGTGCACTGCCCAAGAGGCAAAGTGCCCATGCCCAGGGGGCACCTTGGCACTGTGACAAGTGGCGTTCCTCAGGGATCAGTGCTCGGACCTTTGCTGTTTGTAATATATATAAATGATTTGGAGGAAAATGTAACTAGTTTGATTTGTAAGTTTGCGGATGACACAAAGGCTGGCGGATTTGCAGATAGTGATAAGGACTGTCAGAGGATACAGCAAGATATAGATTGATTGGAGACTTGGGCAGAGAGATGGCAGATGGAGTTTAATCCAGACAAATGTGAGGCAATACATTATGGAAGGTCTAATACAGAGAGGAAATATACAGTAAATGGCAGAACCCTGAAGAGTATTGATAGGCAGAGGGACCTGGGTGTACAGGTACACAGGTCACTGGAAGTGGCAACGCAGGTGGAGAAGGTAGTCAAGAAGGCATACGGCATGCTTGCCTTCATCGACCGGGGCATTGAGTTTAAAAATTTGCAGCTTTACAGAACCTTAGTTAGGCCGCACTTGGAATATAGTGTTCAATTCTGGTCACCAGAAGGATGTGGAGGCTTTGGAGAGAGTACAGAAAAGATTTATCAGGATGTTGCCTGGTATGGAGGACATTAGCTATGAGGAGAGATTGGAGAAACCTGGTTTGTTCTCACTGGAACGACGGAGGTTAAGGGGCGACCTGATAGAAGTCTGCAAGATTATGAAAGGCATGGACAGAGTGGATAGTCAGAAGCTTTTTCCCAGGGTGGAAGAGTCAATTACTAGGGGGCACAGGTTAAAGGTGCGAGGGGTAAGGCTTAAAGGAGATGTACGAAGCAAGTTTTTTCCACAGAAGGTGGTGGGTGCCTGGAACTCGTTGCCAGGGAGATAGTGGAAGCAGATACGATAGTGACTTTTAAGGGGCGTCTTGACAAATACATGAATAGGATGGGAGTGGAGGGATATGATCCCATGAAGGGTAGGGGGTTTTAGTTCAATCGGGCAGCATGGTCGGTGCAGGCTTGGAGGGCCAAAGGGCCTGTTCCTGTGCTGTAATTTTCTTTGTTCTTCGTTCTCTTCGTTCTAACAGTTTAGATATAATCAAAAATAAAAGCAAAATACTGCGGATGCTGGAATCTGAAACGAAAACAGAAAATGCTGGAAAATCTCAGCAGGTCTGATAGCATCTGTGGAGAGTAAAGTAAAGTAAAGTAAAGTTTATTTATTAGTCACAAGTCTTACATTAACACTGCAATGAAGTTACTGTGAAATTCCCCTAGTCGCCACACTCTGGCATCTGTTCGTGTCAATGCACCTAACCAGCACGTCTTTCAGAATAGAGCCAATGTTTCGAGTCTGGATGACCCTTCATCCGAGCTGACAGTTTAGATATGATGCATTAACTGATTAGAAAGAATGTGAGAGTTGAGAGCAGTGTAGTGATCCCAGAGGACGGACAGATGGTTTACCCAGATTAGGTTGATCAAAGTTGCTTATGAAAACCACATGCTGCTCTCTGGTCAAAGTGTTAGGGATCACTTCCACCAACCTTCCTCCTCCTCGTCCATCTGAAGAAGGCGGCTGCCGACGAGTACTGCAACTTCACCGGGATCCGTTACCAGGATCTGACCAGGACCTGAGCTGGGCCCGGCCCCGGTGTCTGAGCACTTGTTAATATATTCTTATTCAGGGAACTGGTCGCTTACCTAATGCCAATCATCTATCCAAACTCTTCTGACCAATGGATACAGAACATGTAGCCAATCAGTCAGGGTGGTTACCATCCCCCCTGCGCGAGGTCAGCCTTTTAGTTGACATTATGTTAAGTGTTGTATACTTGTCCTTTCTAAACCATTTCTAAACCATTGCACAGATAAGACACCATCCTACCAGCTTAGGAATGTCAACATGGCAGGTTGAACCAAGTGACACTGATGTTTCCAGGCACAGTTTATATATTGAAACGTTTAGAAATTGCTTTCCAGAGAAAGCTCTTCCAGTTCTTTGTTGCTGTCTACTGACGTATGCATCTTTGTCTGCAAGAAAGATGGAAATGTGACAGTGGATATTGGTGCGCGATTAAATCACTCGGGAGGCTGGATCGTACCCGGGAAATAAAGGCTTTTATTAGTAACAAGAATGGAGCATACTGCATAACAATACAATCCCAGACTAAAGGGTCACCAGGCAGTGCAGTGACCTTTATACTCCTACAAGTAGGCGGAGCCAACCGGAGTGTACCACAGAACAATACCAACAGGTAGAACACCCCAACCCTAACCCCAACAGTGACAACAGCAACATATGTACAAGTACCCATAGTGCTAACCATCTATGGTTCAGTACCCATAGTGGTAACCATCTATGGTTCACCACAGATATCTTCCAAAATGTATGAGTTGTGCTGTTATGGTTGAATAACTGTAGTGTGTACAAGTTGTAAGTTGTGAGTATGAGGCTCGCAATAGTGCAAGTTGTGAGAGTGAGGTAAAGCATATTAATTTCAGGGTTGAGTACTGATTGATAGAGATTAATGGCGATGGGGCTCTGCAATCAATTGGGTGGGTGGATGAGATTAATAGTGCTATTGGCGGGACAGGCCATTTAAAGATGAACTCACTCATCCTGACAATTCATGTGATTGTTAAATTTCTTGCGGCACCGCATCCATGTTCTTGCAGCGTGACTCCTGGTACTTACCTCCATCATTACTTGTTCCCACTGCCTCACATGCACCTCTCCATTAAAAGGTGCAGACTTCCTTTCATACTAACCAATCATAATATCAACCCCCCACCACCCCCTACACCCCCACTCCCTTCCCGCTGATGCTTGCAGCCAGTGAATAGCACTGGTAGCACTGTCTATACATAACAATGATGTAATTCCAACAGTAAGAGGTCCCACAGCACCAAGTTAAAGTCCAATAGGTTTATTTAGTAGCACAAGCCACAAGCTTTCGGAGCGCTGCCCCTTCATCAGGTGAGTGGGAGTTCTGTTCACAAACAGGGCATATAAAGACACAAACTCAATTTACAAAATAATGAATTTGTGTCTTTATATGCCCTGTTTGTGAACAGAATTCCCACTCACCTGATGAAGAGGCAGTGCTCCGAAAGCTTGTGGCTTGTGCTACCAAATAAACCTGTTGGACTTTAACCTGGTATTGTGAGACCTCTTATTGTGCTTACCCCAGTCCAACACCGGCATCGCCACATCATCGTAATTCCAACAGGCAGCACACACGTAACATGCTCTCTGCAACACCATGAATAGCCATGGGTTAATCGCACACTGCAATTCTTGCACATGTTTTCAGGGTCTCTCTCATTTCTTTCCCCAGCCTGCGTTGCTCTGCAGCAAGTCTTTTTGTTAACGTCTGATGCACAAATAGAATTCCTACGTGTCAATACGAAAGCACTCCAAAAATACGCATGGAGGGCCTAATTAATATATATTTGATTTCTGTCACCAAAAAGAATACTCAGTGTCATGCCCAGAGGCTGTCTGTAACACACAGCATAGCTGTACCAATGTTGACAAATGCCCCATGATGGAAATCACACCAATATGTGACTCTGGAAGTCACTTGTGAAAAACAATAGCTTATATGCCTTCAGCCAGTGACATGAGCAGACAATAGAACAGGGGCAAAGTAACCACTGAGCATAGTCAATCATCTGTGTAAAATGACTGCAAAAAAATTAGTTGTCTTCTCAAAAGAAGATCACTTTAGTCGAAAGGATGTCGAGCTAACCTATATTCTTTGTTTACAAAAACAGGAGAAAGTGGCAGAAATCAGACTGAAATGCATAATTTGCACATGAATTCATTAAAGCGACACACTCGGCAAAATGTCACTTTTTCTTGATGGTTGCATAACGTGTGATATTGATTCAGTCGCCCATATACCTTTGTCCAGATTTTGAAGTCAATGGAAATTAAAATTAGGAGAGATGTATATCGGGCAGCTGAACTAATTTCACCCAGTTTACGCAATCTCCCCAAGTTACTCCCACAGTTCTTCTTTCTCACCAAACCAATGAGGCTTTGCCGTGCACTTTGATATTGACATTCCATTTAAGTAGGTTGATGACCTAGGGTACAATAAAGTAAAACAAAGACTGGTCACAGTTTTCAGAAAAGAAGATTAACCATTGATTCTTGGATTCCAAGAGTGACCTTGAATGTGCAACAAAGGCATTGATTGAATTTCTTTAACCCTGAATCAGTAACACCATAGTTTGAAAAATGCCATCAACATTTTTCATATATAGATTATTTAAAAATCCTCTCATTATGGATTTTATATTATACATATTATAGATACAATGCATAGTTGAAACTTTTATAGTTCAATAATAATTGCATACTTAACACTTTTATTGTTAAATACATGCAATCAAAAAGAAAACAATTATATGAACATTAAATACCATAGAATTTAAAACATCTGATATCATCTCGCAAGTGATAAGAATTAGATTTGAAAATATGCCCTTGTGAATGTGAATTTTTGATTGATGTTAACATTAAAACGGCAGCAGAATTGTGTGTGTTTTAAGAATGTCTGGTCCTCAGCACTACTTGCTGCCTTTCCCATAAAACCACATAGCAGCTCTCCTCAAATATTTACAATGGTTATACATCAGTGCTGTGTAGGTTTTACTCTTCACTGTCATGGTCAAGACACGATAACATTCCTTATATTTCATCCCTAACAGCGTAGTCTGTTCCGTGTGTCTTTGTTCATAAAGCAATCATTAGGATTAAACAAAGGTTTCATAAATCATCTGAGCCCTTTGTACCATTCTTCTACCTCCAAGACCTGTTTAATGCTTCTGCGTCACCTAATCGAGTGGTTTCATTCTGAACTGCTTTACCACATTAGGCTGTGCAAATAAAGAAAACAGATATTAAAGGGTTCTGCCATCTGCCTTTCTCTCCTTTCACTGGAGTTTTAAAAAATAACTCCTCTCACACGGAAAGAATGAGGCTGTGAAATTGATAAAGATGGACACACAACACACTCTTTTATCACAACAAAATCCCATCGAAATGCAATTCTGATGAATGGTAAAAGCCAGCTTTGTGGATTTTTAAGTGGTCTCAAGACTTGCAATGATGTCTAATGATTATTTAATGGTGCCGTACTTGACGCAGCCTTATGTGAAAGCCTTCTCTTTTGATTTTGATGAATAGGTTTTGTGACAGCCATTTAGGAGTAAACATGAATTCAGCGTCCTGCATGTGAAGAGGCCAGTTTGTAGATTAAGTTTCCAGAAGTAATTCACAACTTTCTGAGGTCACATTCCCATTCAGTTGGCTAGAGACTGAAAGACTATCACAGTCCATCTTTTGAGACTGGCTGCACTAAGGAGTCACTCTAAATGGACCTCTCCAGCACAAAGCACTCTTTCAGGGAGAAGCCTGAATTTTTATGACCTACTCTTTGGAAGCCCATCAACATGCCACTATGAGTATCTGCTAGGGCAAGACCTCATCAGACTATTAAAGAGTCCTGTGACCCTATTGATTTGAGGCATTTAAAGCACAGTTGAAGTTCAAAGCAATTTCTTTTCTTTTCTATTACTCAAGCTCTAGGTGCCAGCACTGAAACATCTGCCATTAGTTTTTGTCACAGGCCACCTCGTGAATCTGTCAGAGGACTACAGAGCAGTTTAATTCTTAATAAATTTGATTCCTTTTCAATTTTTCATTCAGTGATGAATATTCAACACCCTCTACATCTGCTACAAGCCATAACTTCAGAATACTTCCCTATAGTCTTCTCACAGAAGAAGATTGACGTTTGCAGTTGAAAGCACAGTGTTCCTTATAAACTCCTCTCTCTCTCTTTGGTGCCTCGAGGCAATTATGTTAATCTTCACCATAAAGTGTCGAAGGATTCAGTGTGGAAAAGTTTCACTTTTGCTATCTGCATTTTTATTGGTAATTAACTCTTCGTGCTAATTTTGTTTTATGCTTGGAACTCACATTCTTGTTATTCCATAGTATTAAATGTTAAGGTATTAACTGAATTACAATGCAAAGATATCACAATAAAAGGTTGTGTTCATTTGGAGTAGTGATCTTCCTCTCGAATTTTGTAAAATAAGGATCTTTTTGGGTGAATGTTATTTCTCCTTCACCATCCAGTTGTATCGTCAAACATTTCATAGAATCCCTACAGTACAGAAGGTGTCCATTCGGCCCATCAAGTCTATCCCGACCACAAGCCCACCCAGGCTCTATTCCCGTAGCCTTCATTTACTCTGCTAATCTCCCTGACACTAGGGTCAATTTAGCATGGCCAATCAAAACTAACCCACACATCTTTGGACTGTGGGAGGAAACCGGAGCACCCGGAGGAAACCCACGCAGACACGGGGAGAATGTGCAAACTCCACACAGACAGTGACCCGAGGCGGGATTTGAACTTGGGTCCCTGACGCTGTGAGGCAGCAGATTTCCCAGATCAGATACAGCAGGGTCAGATGTAGAGTAATACTCCTACCATTCTTTTCCTAACAATGTACTTTAACCCAAACCTCAGAAGAGTACGCCCTAATTTACATGTGTGAATGTTCCTTTATCACAGCATTATTATGTCTCTGATTGAGCCCACTAATTTTATGTCTGACATTTATGCTTTATGGCCAGTTTTATGCTGTGGGTCCATACCGATTAAACTCTTGGTTAGGACTGCAAAAAGCCATTTCACTTCATTAGTATATTTAAATAATCCTTGTATTATGATAGCCCCAAGGGATGGCACACTCATAATACAACATGCTTTGCTATGAACTAGTAGATTATAGTTTTTGCACTGATAATTTCACACAGTTCAGAGTCATTTTGAATTTTGCGATTTGTGTAAAATGGGCATTAGTAAATCAGCAGCCCCTCTTCTGATTTTTATTTAAGAATGTGAGCAAGAAAGTTATATCTCAAATGGAACAATGTTTCAGCATGCTGATTGTGACGAAGATCTAAAGATTATTGGGAATAAGCCTACCACATTGTTAGAACATGGCTCAAGAACAATAAAAATATGGTGCTGGTTTGCATTAGTTGATGGATTGGAGAACAAATCCAAAATGATTTTGGGCCAGATTCTCCAACCTCGCCCACGGCTGCGATTATCCAGGCCCGCTGCAGTGAATGGAGTTTTGGCTGAGCGCCAAATTCTCGCTGGCAGCCGTACTATGGCATGCAAGACCAGAGAATCCTGGCCTCTATTTTTACTGTGTACAATAAATGTCAGATCACACCTCGAGGGGAGTTTACCTGTCCCCCCCCCCCCCCCCCCCCCCCCGCCCACAGGAATCGTAGCGAAGGGGGGGGGGACTATGAAAAGGTCCATTGATCTCAGGTGGAATTTCCAGTTTTGGGGCGAGCCCAGCTGGAAAATCCCATCCCTACACTCTCACAGGACTGATAACATTGAAAGGGAACTGAGGTGAGCCACAAAGATGATTTCAGCTATCATAATATAATGCAAAGCAAGATTCAGGAAGTTAGAAGCGTTTTCTTTCAAAATACACTTCGAGGTAACCTAATTGAAATGTTCAAAGTCAGGAAGAGAGTTGGCAGAATGAAAATTAATGATCAGCCATGTAAAAGGTTCAAAAACCTGGGAAGACAAGTTAATAATTTAGGAGCATAGGAGTAGAAGGATATCACCTGAAGGATATCAGAGTTTGAGAATAAGTATCCAGAGAAAGCCTTTGAAGCAAAGAATATAATTGGGTTCAAATGACAATTGATTTAATTTCTGAAGACAGGGAGGATTCAGTGATAATGATCTGATTGCTACGTTTATCAAAACCGGAAAGCATTCTTATTGCGCACATATATGTTGCTGCTTATGATAACCAGATCATTTCTTTCCCTCCGAGGGACAGCAAAAAGGTGAGGTTGATCCATGCGAAAGCCTTGTACAAGTGTAATGTTTATTTCCTCCTTATAAATATCTTTTACTGAAAAATTGGATTCTGAGAGATAAAAGATTTTATGTTCCAGGTAGAATATATGAAGTCACTGCAGATGATCGACTGCAGACCTGTCCAAGCAGCGACCTATGGGCCAGACTGTGGCCAGCCAAACCATCCTGTTTTGCCCCGGAGACAGATTTCAAACAGGCAATCAGACAGGTGAGTAGAGTGAGAGATTATGCAAGGAGCTGCTCCTCCAATCACAGGCCGTGTGTGTGTGTGTGTTTGAGTGAAGGAGTGTGTGTGTGTGTGCGTGTGTGTGTGTGTGTGTGTGTGTTTGAGTGAAGGAGTGTATGTGTGTGTGTGCATGCGTGTGTGTGTGTGTGTGTTTGAGTGAAGGAGTGTGTGTGTGTGTGTGTTTGAGTGAGGGAGTGAATGTGTGTATGGGCATGAGAAAATACGTGCGTGTTTACCTTAACATAGAAACATAGAAAATCGAAGCAGGAGTAGGCCATTGAGCCCTTCAAGCTTGCTCTACCATTCAACGTGATTATGTCTGATCTTCTATCTCACCGCCATACTCCAGCACTCTCCGCATATCCCTCCCCACACCTCATCTACTGCCTTCTGTGTGACAATGCAAACACAAAATTTTGCAGATGCTGGAAATCTGAAATAAAAATGGGAAAAGCTGGAAATACTCAACATGATCTGGGCAATATTCAGACTTGGGCTGACAAGTGGCAAGTAACATTCATGCCACACAAATGCCAGGCAATGACCATCACCAATAAGAGACACTCTAACCACCATCCGCTGACATTCAATGGTTTAACCATCACTGAATCCCCCACTGTCAACATCGTTGGGGTTACCATTGACCAGAAACTCAACTGGACTTACAACATAAACACAGTGGCTACAAGAGCAGATCAGAGGCTAGGAATACTGTGGCAAGCAACTCACCTCTTGACTCCCCAAAGCCTATCCAACATCTACAAGGCACAAGTCAGGAGTGTGATGGAATACTCCCCACTTGCCCGGATGGGTGCAGCTCCAAGAACACTCAAGAAGCTTGACACCATCCAGGACAAAGCAGCCCGCTTAATTGGCACCACATCTACAAACATTCAATCCCTCCACCACCGACGCTCAGTAGCAGCAGTGTGTTCTATCTACAAGATGCACTGCAGCAATTCACCAAAGATCCTTAGACAGCACCTTCCAAACCCACGACCACTGCCATCTAGAAGGACAAGGGCAGCAGATAAATGGGAACACCACCTCCTGCAAGTTCCCCTCCAAGCCACTCACCATCCTGACTAGGAAAAATATCGCCTTTCCTTCACAGTCGCTGGGCCAAAAATCCTGGAATTCCCTCCCTAACGGCATTGTGGGTCAACCCACAGAACATGGACTGCAGCGATTTAAGGCGGCAGCTCACCACCACCTTCTCAAGGGCAACTAGGGATGGGCAATAAATGCTGGCCAGCCAGCGATGTCCATGTCCCACCAATGAATAAGAAAGACTCAACAAGTCGGGCAGCGTCTGTAGAGAGAAATGGTTAACATTACAGGTTGGTGCTCTTTCATCAGATGAAGAATGGATGAGGATTCTTACCAGACCTATTTCACTCACTCTCACCACCACACACCAACACATTCACACACCCACTCACAGTGAGTGAGTGAATGAGTGAGTGAGTGAGCACCCGGAGCCCGGCAACACACTCTGACCCTCTCACACTCTGGTCATTTTTATTAATTACTTTTATTTAACCAAACTATTTTTTGCCATGACATTGCTTTATTTTTGCTCAGCAATTGTCCCCTTACCTTAATACCTGGACTTATTGAATTTCAGTTCACTGCTTTGCCAAACCTCAGCCGGAATTCTCCCATCCCGCCCGCCATGGGAATTGTGGAGGGCAGGAGGGTGGACCATACAAAGGTCCATTGACCTCGGGCAAGATTCTTCAGTTCTGGGGCGAGTGTGGTCAGAGAATCCCGCCCCTTATCTTTCTGAAATTTGCTCATCTGCCCATTGAGTGAGAAGCAAGTGGAAATGTGGCGCCTCCTCCAAGCAAAAAGGTTGGACACGTCTGACCTACTGCCTTCTGTGTGGCAACACAAAAGCAAAATTTTGCAGATGCTGGAAATCTGAACTAAAAGTCGGAAAAGCTGGAAATACTCAGCAAGTCGGGCAGTGTTTGTGGAGAGAAACAGTTAACATTTTAGGTTGGTGATCTTTCATCAGAGGAAGAATGGATGAGGATTCTTACTGGAAGGAAAAAGAAAGAGTTTGCACTGAGGGCTAAGCACTTTAGACCTTCATAAAGAACCTGGACACAAGCCAAAGTGCAAGGGGATGGGGAGAGAGGGGGCTTATTAAAAGTGGGACCAGCTGGGAGATTGAGACACCTTGTGCACTGCAGAAAGATTCCTGCTGGAGTTACAGTAAGAAGGTTGTACTAGTTACGGGTAGGATATTGTGATGTTATATCTGTTGCTAGCTGTTCCATATAAAATTATCCTGTTACTGTTAGTTAGGCAGGAAATCCAAATATTACTATCAGTTATCGGTGTAATTAGCTTCTGGTGGAATGCAAAATTCCTCCCAACTCTTGCTCCCACCAAAGATCCCTCTCCTGCCTTCATATTCATGATTCGCCTACATGTAGGTGGCCTCTGGTTCTTGCAACTTCTTGCTCAGCAACTGCTGCTGCAAATTCATGAGCAAAGATACTCAACTATAGGGACTCAGCCTTGATAAGGTAAATGCCAAAAGGTACATAATTAGACAATTTTGTTGGAATTCTCTGCCTCATCTGCGACTGGGATTCTCCAGTCCTGCTGCTGGGAATGGAGATTTGGCTGAGCACCAAATTCTCTGTTTTCACTGACAGCAGTGGCGGGGTGTATAACGATGGAGAATTCTGGCCCGTGGCCGCAATCCTCCCAAATTGGGACCAGGTTGCCATGCCAGTGGCACCTAGTGCTTCCAAGTTTCCCATTGGCGCTCGCAACGCACTATTCCGAATATAGTAATGGGCCAGTTCTCCCCCATATGTTTCATGCTGACTCCGCAATGCCTGACAACTGATCCACTGAAGTCGGGAATCAACTGTTAGCCCTTTACTGAGGTATTTCAGTGCTCCCTTTGGCATCGCTCTCAGTTCAGCCAGCAATATGGCAGGGAGAAGGTCGGCACCCAGATTCCTCGAGTCAGAGATGGAGAGGATGTTGGAAGCTACGGAGAAGAGGAGGGCCGCCCTTTTTTGAGAGTTGGCATGAGGCTGTCTTCAGCTGAGATAGCAGAGGCATGGGAAGTGGCCAAGGCAGTCAGCGCCAGAAGCTTAACCAGGAGAGTGGGCATGTAATGTCGCAAGAAGATGAACAACCTGCTCTGGTCTGCAAGGATGAGTGCCCACTACCCTGCCCCTGGCATCACTTATGTCCCTAACCTCTGCCATCTCACCTTAAACCCCTTTTATCCCACTGCACCACCTTCTAACATTGTCACACAGAATTCCCATCAGAATTACCCTCCCCCCCCGACCCACCCCACAATCCATCTCACACCCCATGATTGGACTGGCCCAATGCCCACACTTTCCACCAGCTATCAACCCCCATCCTAATCAGACCAACCTCTCATTCGGTCATCTTTGTACCCCATAGACAAAGATTGTCTTCAACAAGAAGGAGGGGGTGAAGATGGGTAGGGACATTCCCAAAATATGAATCCTCATCCCCTCCGAAGAGAGGGCCTTGGAAATTGCGGGGGAGACCCAGAAGCGAACTGCAAGGTCAGCAGGCCCCAAGCAAGTGAGAGCCCAAAGCACCGTGATCTAGATGACCTTTCTCAAGTGAGTAGATCATCCTTCTCACCCTTGACATCTCCACTAGCTGACCCCATGCACTTTATCTGGCAGGATCTCCATTGGACGAGGCCGGGTCATCTGGAGTTGCATTTCGCCATGCTACCTCTGCATAATCCCCAGGCCACAGTTCCAGGGATATCCCGTCACTGCACTTAACATCACCAAACACCAGCGCAGAGACACTCACCTCAGTGATAGACTTTAGTGGACAAGTCTGTGGGGCACTCTCTGGTAAACACCACACTGTTGCTATGGCACATCAGGTGGAGGCTGGAACATCCAAGGGAGTGGCCAGTCAGAGGGCTGGTGTCTCCCTGGGAACTGTTGGTCGCAAGGCAGATTTCGGGCCTTTGGAAAAGTTTATCTCGGTAATGGTCAATATGCAAAAGCAGAGCCAGGCTTTACAGGAGGGTTTGTCAGCGAGCTTCCAGCAAATGCAGGAGAAGTCCAGGAGTCTCATCTCACAAGCAATGGTGCCGGCATTGAGTGGGACCTAGGCCAACACTGCAAGGGTGGTATCCCCTGTGGAAAGCCTGGGCCAAGATGTCCGTACCATGATGAATAACTTCCAAGGTGTTGCCTAATCAGTGATGTCCATGGACGTGGCTCTGGGCACCAGGACCCAATCAGACACGGACATGTCACTGGCATTGAGGGAGATTGCTGATGCACACCAGAGCTTGGCCCAGTCACACAGGACTGCGGCTGAGGTCATCCACAGCAAAGCCCAATTGCTAAGGGTCATGGCTGAAGGCATGGCAACCATGGTGCAAACAATGGCGGGCCTCCAGGACTGGTAGTGCCGGATGACGGAGAGGCTTCTCCGTATCCCGCCTGCTACAATTCCCATGGCGGGTGAGATGGGAAAATTCCGCCCGGAGTCTCCTCCTCCTCTGACGAGGCTGCCTGTTCCTCCTACTCCTTCACCACCATGTCACCCCGCTGCTGTGCGAAGTTGTGCAGCACACAGCCAGCGACTACTATCCGCACCATCCTCTGGCGGCTAATTTTCAGGGTCCCGCCAGAGTGATCCAAACAGCGGACCCACATCTTGAGGAGGCCTAGGCACCGCTCAAAGATGCTGCTGGTGGCAGACCGGGTCGCAATGTCACGGGTTTCCCTCTCCATCTGGGGTCTCCGCACAGGCGTCATCAGCCATGACCTTTGGCTTTTGTGGCACATGTTGTCCGACAGCTCATTTAATGACCAGCTCCTCCTGTACAGCCATGGCCTACAGATGGGCTGTCTTCACACCCCGTCCTCAGCCCGATGGGCCGCATGCATTGAGACTCTGCGGCAGCTCCCTGATGTTCAAGGCCTGGCTCCTGTGCTGCTGGATCAGGCATGAGATGGTCCTGGCACTGTCACCAATGCCTATCTACCTCAGCAGCAGACAATCCCATGAAGGCTAGCTGGTCTGGCTGCAAGCCAAAATTCATCTTTTCTTTGTGTGGAGGATGGAGAAGGGGACAGAGAGACAGACAAAGAGAGAGAGAGAGAGAAAGACAGTCAACATCGCCAAACACTCTGTGGCCCTCAAGTCTTTTCTTATCCCAGAGAGCATTGGAAGGCTGACAAACCCTCTCCATTGCAGCTGACCAATGCAGCCTACAGGAGTTGCTTCCTCCCAGAGTGAGATAGCAGGGTCACAGACACTGGCTCTGCTCCCTCAGACCTGCCCACGGCCTCACTGGATGTTATCACACTCTAAACTGCATGTGGCCACACCAAGGAACAAGAAACAAAGAACAAGTAACACAGGCCATTCCAGCACTCTCATCTCCCTGGACAATCCTCTCCCCCCCCCCGGGTAACTGGCGGACGCTCCTTAGTGCTTGAACCCTCAGACATCAGTTACATTCCCATCCACATGGAGAACCCATGTCCACAACTGCAAAGTCCCCGCGATAGGCTCTGCTGAGCTCCTCCTGCGTTTCCCTGGCAGCGCAGTGGAGGGTAGCTCATGGAGGTACCCTGGCACATTCCTGTACACCACCACCTGGATATTCACCTCCAAGCTGCTCACCATCCTGACTTGGAAGTATATAACTGTTCCTTCACTGTCACTGGCTCAAAATTCTGGAATTTCCTCCCTAACAGCACTGTGTGTTTACAGACACCTCAGGGACTCCAGCGCTTCAAGAAGGCAGCGCACCACTACCTCCTGAAGGCAACTAGGGATGGGCGATAAATGCTGGCATAGCCAGCGATGCCAACATTCCATAAATTAATTTTTTTGAAATGAGCATGTTGATGCCACGGAGGGGTGGTGTGGGAGCCATGCCCAGGATATACTCATAGCTGATAAGTTCCAAGTGGAGTAACAGTAAGTCTAATGATCAGGAAACATCTCCTCTGGCCCTCCAAACCATTCTGTGACTTCTGAGGGAATTGTCAAACCATTGCTCAGAGGATGCATTCTCTGTAGGGAGGATGGAGAAGCGGAGGGACGGAGAGGAGAACATGGATGTGAGTCGAGGCTAGACACTCCTATGCTATGTAAGGATGCAAACAGTGTTGTGAAGGAAATGCATACCAGCGTAGGGCTCTCATTCTGAAGTGCATGTCATGTTCTGGTGAAGACAGGTGAACTGAAGCAAGTGATATGAGTGCACTGGACTGATCTTTAAACGTGGCACCAAGACCTTTGAACCCGTCAGCTGACAGCAGGCAGCGAATCAGCTGATGGCCCACCAGGTGATTCAGAGCGAAACTCGCTTGTGCATGGTTAATGAGGCTCCAAGCGCAGAATCTGGTGCGGGATCTTGCCATTCCGCCCAGCGGGAAATATGTCAATGCACTTAGTCTCGAAAATGGAGAATTCCGCCCTTTATGTGGGAGGTATGGGGAGCTAGTGCTGACTGGCATCTGAAAATCTGGTAGAACTCTGAGCAGTCAGAAGAAACTACAGGAAGTAAGCGGAATCCAAAGGGGAAAAAAAGAGGGCTTTATCTAAATCTTTGCTTCATTAAGTTATGGATCTCCAGCTTTTTCTATTATAGGAACTCTTCCGTTTTAACAGCTACCACTCTTCATTTCAACAAGTGCCTCACAGCCAATCAAGTACTTTTGATGTGTATTCATTCCTGTAATGGAGGGAAACATGGCAACAAATTGACACACAGTAAGATCCCACAGCCACCAATGAAATAAATGGGGTAACTACGTTTTGGGGCTTCTATTGTTTTTTATCTTTTATATCATCAATCTCTGCTGTTACCTGCCATACTAATCAAAAACTAACCACGGCTCCACGACATTGTCAATAATGACAAAACACTAATTTGGACCTGCTCCCAAATGACGCCATTTCCTTTGTCGATGTCTTATAACAGGTAACAGCATTCCAGCTGGCAGGGTATTCGCAGATCTCTTCAGCCTCTATTTACAACAATCTGAGGTCCCTATCTGCTTCAAGAAGCCGACCATCATCCCGGTACCAAAGAAAAGCCAGGCAGTATGCCTTAATGACTATCGTCCAGTAGCTATGGCATCCATCATTATGAAGTACTTTGAAAGGTTAGTCATGGCACAAATCAATTCCTGCCCCCCAGACTGCCTGCATCCATTACAATTTGTCTACCGCCGCAACAGTTCCACAGCAGATGTCATCTCCCTGGTCCTACACTCAACCCTGGAACACCTACATAACAAAGACACCTATGTCGGACTCCTATTCATAGACTACAGCTCAGCCTTTAACACCATTATCCCTACGAGACTCGTCTCCAAACTTCATGGCCTGGGACTCGGCTCCTCCCTCTGCAATTGGATCCTAGATTTCCAAACCCACAGACCGCAGTCAGTAAGGATAGGCAACAACGCTTCCTCCACGATCAACACCGGCTCTGCAAGGCTATGTCCTCAGCCCCCTACTATACTCCCTACACCCCTCTGAATTTGTTTGGCCAAATTCCCCTCCAACTCGATTTTCAAGTTTGCTGCCGACACCACTGTAGTGGATCGGATCTCAAACAATGATGAGATAGAGCACAGGAATGAAATAGAGAATCTGGTGAACTGGTGCGACGACAATAATCTCTCCCTCAATGTCAACAAAATGAAGGAAATAGTCAACAACTTCAGGAAGCATAGTGGAGAGTATGCCTCTGTCTATATCTATGGGGACGAAATACAAATGACCGAGAGCTTCAAGTTTCTAGGTGTCCAGATCATCAACAACCCATCCTGGTCCCTCCATGCCGACAATATAGTTAAGAAAGCCCACCAACGCCTCTACTTCCGCAGGAGACTAAGGACATTTGGCATGTCTGCTACAACTCTCACCAACTTCTACAGATGCACCATAGAAAGCATTCTTTCCGGGTGTATCACAGCTTGGTATGGCTACTACTCTGTCCAAGACCGCAAGAAACTACAAAGGGCCGTGAATGAAGCCCAGTCCATCACTCAAAGCAGCCTCCCGTCCATTGACGCTGTCTACACTTCCCGCTGCCTCAGAAAAGCAGCCAGCATAACAACGACCCCATGCACCCCGGACATACTCTCTCCCACCTTCTTCCACTGGGAAAAAGATACAAAAGTCTGAGGACACATATCAACGGACTCAAAAAACAGTTTCCTCCCTGCTGCCATCAGACTTTTGAATGGACCTACCTTGCATTAAGTTGACCTTTCTCTACACCCTAGCTACGACTGTAACACTAGATTCTGCACTATGCTTTGTATGGTGCACAAGAAACAATACTTTTCACTGTATAATAATACATGTGACAATAATAAATCAAACCAAATCACAAATTCATCACTAATGTTGAAGAATTGAGGGAATGCTTTTCAATTAATGAATTAATATTGGAGAAAAGAAAAATCTGATTTCATCATTTCACAAGATCTGGTGCAGAACCTTAGTCTCACATCCTATAATCTGCCCAGTGCTGTTCTTTGAGTGCATTGCAAAGAGATTCATTACAGCATACATTGTACATGGTCCCTGGATGTGCAATTGTTATCACTGACACATTGCTATAGCAGCATTGAATAGAAGCTTAGACACATGGAGTTAATAGGCTTTCATCCGGAGAGATTTTTAGAAGCAGCTGAATTTCATTCTCATTGTCAATTAGTAAAACTTTCTTTTCATTTTTGCAATGCTTACCAAGATTGGATTGAGATAAGGGTGACCAATCCTGTTATCAGGCTTTTCACAATAGGACCACTGTTTCAGAGTTTGGTGGGTACTGAATTCAAAGATGATAAGCACCTTTTTAATAATGATGATACGTGGAGTCTTATATTTTTGAAATTGCACTGTTTGCAAATACTCCAGCAGTTTTCAGAACCTCACAGTAGTATTGGAATTTGCAAGGCACCAACCTTAGCTCAGTATAAGTACTTTCACCTTTGACTCAGAAAGTCAAGGGTTTAAGCTCCATTCTGGATACTTAAGCACATAATCTAGGCTGACACTTCAGTTGAGGACTGAGGGAGCGCTAGATTGTCGGACATACCACCTTCCTTAATCCCAATTTTCTGCACTCTTTGTGCCAAGAATTTCAGACTCAAAGTTACTTCAATTAGGGGCTAAGTAGAATTGTACAGAAGGTTAGAAAAAGACAATGGTGAGAAAGAGAACACATGAATAAAAGAAGTATGCAAACAGGAAGGCCATTTTATCAATCTTAGCTTACAGCTATGCGAAAAAGTGTCGAATTTGGTTTCTAATAGTTTGACCGTCTCCTGTTTTTGTGTTAAGCAGTTAAACATTTATAAGGAGTTGCAAGCACGGTAAGATCGTTTTCATATGACATGGCTTACATTCGAATGTAATTGCCTTCTCAAAGTGCAATGGGTAACTTATGCTTCAGGAAACTTGTAAAAATGGCACGAGCTCTGTAAGGCCTTTGGGCAGGTTCTTGTCTCCGAGGTTGGGAACCCCGATATTGGATCCATTTCCAGGTCTTGACCCCACACCAGGATAGGGAGTAGCCACAGTTGCTGCTAATTGGCTGGAGGGTGGCTTGGCAGACAGTACGCGGTGGAGGCTTTGCGATGGAGACAGGGCTACTGAAGTGCAGGATTTATTTAAAAGCAACAGTCATTTCTGTGACAGCAGTTTTGAAGCAAAATACAGGCTCAGGAGGTGAAGCATTGCCTTGGCAGCCAGGGCACTGCTTCCCCACACTTCACAGCTGCAGACCTTGAGATACAACTGTAGGCTGTGAGAGAGAGCATCTCAGCAGGAAGGCTGAAATCAAAAGGGTGGCAGGTGAAGGCCAGCCAGTCAAACAAAACAGACCTATCTGGAGGTGGTTGAAACTGTCATAGAATCATAGAATCCCTAAGGTGCAGAAGGAGGCCATTCAGCCCATCAACAATCCCACCCAGGCCCTATCCTCGTAACCCACGTATTTACCTTGCTAGTCCTCCTAACGCTAAGGGGCAATTTAATGGCCAAGCAACCTAACCCGTACATCTTTGGACTGTGGGGGGAAACCGGAGCACCCGGAGGAAACTCACGCAGACATTGGGAAAAAGTGCAAACTCCACACAGACAATGGCCCAAGCCTGGAATTGAATCTGGGTCCCTGGTGCAGCAATGCTAGCCACTGTGCTGTCTTTGCTTTCAACAGCAAGAATATAAGATCTGGGCGCAGTGCTGTGCTGGAAGAGGTTTAATGACATTCTTCACTTTGGCAAGGTATGTGCAAAATAAAACCCTAATATCAGGCCTCGAGGTATGAAATTGCTAACAGTTTGAGGGGTGCATGCTGCTCCTTAATGTAGGGGTGGCCTCCGGCAGCAGATGGCGATGGTGGGAGAGAGCATCAAGCAGGTGAACTGATGGCCCCTTCCTGCAAGGAGCAGTGTCATTGGCAGGCTGAGGGGATGGAGCCAGGTGTCATGGGACAAGGGAGAAAGCAGCAAGGACAAGGCTAGGATGTGTGAGTGGCAGTGTTCTAGGATCCTAAGGCAGCGGCCCTTTAAGGGAGGGGGGCGTTTCCCGAGGGCCGTGTTATCGGCAAGGATCCTATGGATCGTCCCGGTGGGGAGGTGAGCCAATTGGCAGGAGGGCGTGTACCACGAGGCAAGGAGGGACTCGCAGTTGGAGACAGGGGGCTTGTGAAATTGATGAAATCTCAAAAACAGATTCAAAGACGTTCCAACAGTAAATAAAATTTTATAGCTGAGTTTTGTAAATCTGCATTCCCTTTCTTAGTTAAAAAAAAGGATCAAGACACTTTATAATTACTATTCCAGGCACTCCAGATGACCACACACCCATCTGTTGGATGAGAACTTAATCACAGAATCAATAAATCAATGTGCTCATTACAGAGCTTGTAACCAATTATTAAGTGCCTAGGAGTCTTGCTACTACTGCAGACTGAGGACTACAGATCATTCCCATTGTCAATACAATATGGCTTTTCAATGTGTTTTTGTGGCTGTATCACAAGGTTAACTGAAACGAATGACCTTGATCTAATCACAGGCTTAACTCTGAGCAGGTGCTAAGTTACAGCAGGGCAATCCTTGTTCTAGTGAGCTTGCACATTGCAAGGTGCTAGAGACAACCCAACAGCTGGTCACCGGCAGGCCCAGCCCTGGCAAATAGGTTCAATAAAGCAGGTACGAGTTTGTGGGTGTAGTTATACCCCAATGCCTACTGTTAATCTATTGGCCCGCATCTCTCTTCCCCCTTCTCAGCATGCACAACAAGCCGTGAACAGGAACCGTAACCCAATTACTTAAACACGTTTAACTGAGAGCACGCCACACTGAATGTTTCGATAGAAGGAGCTGGCCTTACAAAAATTCATTACCACTTTCATGTTATCTGACTTGGGGATTTGACTTTCAATGTGCTGCACACCTTCGCTGATGACAGTACTTACTCAATATGTTTCCCAGCACAGAGCATTTCTTTTTTATTGTCACTTTTAATTTGCAAGCTGAAAGGTGACGATGGGCACAAAGTGACAACAGTAAAGTTTCACCTTAACCTGCTGCAGCCTTCCTCAAAGAAAGACCCAATTGTCCGAAAGACGTGCTGGTTAGGTGCATTAGCCAGGCTAAATTCTCCTCAGTGTACCCAAACAGGCGCCGGAGTGTGGCAACTAGGGGATTTTCACAGTAACGTCATTGCAGTGTTAATGTAAGCCTATTTCTGACTAATAAATAAAGTTTAAACTTTGATTGTGAGCATCTCTTAAACAGATCAGGTTGTCAAAAATAATTAGCAGTAAAAAGATATTTAGAAGGACAAATTGCAGTGTTTCAGCATACAAACTTGTGAATTTTCATGATAATTACCAAATATTATGATGTTTGCACTGTTAATCCTAAATTATATAATTTACACCAGGTTTTAGTGATTGTTTAATTTAATTTGATAGAAGGAAAAGCTTTGCTAAAGGGCTATCACTGATCGAGTGGATATTATGGATATTAATTTTAGTTAATAAACCGATAAGGCAAAAATGATCTTGCCTCAGCAGCTAAGTTTGTGTCAAGGTTAAAACATTTTTGGAAAGGATTTTTAAAAAAAATCTGCTTTGTAGTGATTCACATCTGACTGGAAATGGACAACTTTAGTTTCTGCAAGGGTTTGTCCGACAGCCTTCTACAACCTTTGCTGGAGATCTATGGAAATCCTGGAGAAATGGGGGAGGGAGTTAAATTGAATTATCCCAAAAATAGGTGCAGGGATCATGATGCACAATGCCAGTAGATTGTACGGTAGGCAGAATGTCAACTTCACGCTGCCTCCTTATTTCCATGTTTTCTGTGTACAACCATCTTTCCCCAAACTGTTCATTTGCTGCACACATCATTAGTGCCCAGTGTTACTTAAAAGTTATAAACACTCTTGCAGGTAAAAAAGTGATTTGCTAGCATTTATTTTCCTTTAGTATACTATTCACTGCTCAGAGAACCAAGAATCCCCCCATAGAATCTATGCAGTACAGAAAGAGGCCATTCAGCCCATTAAGTCTGCACCAACTCTCTGAAAGCGCATCTCAACCAAGCCCTCCCCTCCAACCTATTCCCATAACCCTGTGCATTTACTATGGCTCATCCATCTAACATACACGTCTTGGGACATTAAGGGGCAATTTAGCGTGGCCAATCCACCTAACTTGCACATCTTTAGACTGTGGGAGGAAACCGGAGCATCCAGAGGAAACCCACGCAGGCACAGGGAGAACGTGCAAACTCCGCACAGATAGTGACCCAAGGCTGGGTCCCTGGTGCCCAAACACAAATTAGGTGATTACTTTGCAGTACTCTTTCATTCAGCCTACAAGCCTGGTCTTGAATTCCTGGTAATTTATCATTTTAATTATCCACCCAACTTCCATTCAGAACTCACTGTCTTTGGCTTCTTACATTGTTATAATGAAGCTCAGCAGAAACTCCAGGAACAGCACCTCACCTTTCGATTAGGCATGTTACAACCTTCTGGGATCATCATTATCTTCAATAATTTGTGGATCATAACGATGGCTCCCATTTTCTCAAACAGCCGTTATTGCTTTTGTCACTTTCAGCTCCTCTTGATTCATGTTCTGATTCTTTAATTATCCCTTTTGCACCATTATTCTCTTTGTCATTTGCCTTTTGCCCCAATCCAGATATTCCCTGTTATTCTCTCACTGTTCTTGAGTCGGTTGGTACGTGACCTCAGGCTTTTGCATCTTTTTCCCGATGGAAGAAGGTGGAAGAGGGTGTGTCCGGGGTGCGTAAGGTCCTTGATTATGCTGGCTGCTTTTCCAAGGCAGCAGGAAGTGTAGACAGAGTCAATGGATGGGAGGCTGGTTTGTGTGATGAACTGGGCTTCGCTCACGACCCTTTGTAGTTTATTGTGGTCTTTGGCAGAGCAGGAGCCATACCAAGCTGTGATACAACCAGAAAGAATGCTTTCTGTGGTGCTTCTGTAAAAGTTGGTGAGAGTCGTAGCAGACATGCCAAATTTCCTTAGCCTCCTGAGAAAGTAGAGGCATTGGTGGGCTCTCTTAACTATAGCGTCAGTGTGAAAGGAACTAGAACAGGTTGTTGGTGACCTGGATGGGAACTTAAGTAAAGCATTTTCCCAGATTTAATTCTTCTAACATTGTTTTCCCTTAAAACATTCTTGAGTTTAAGGTGTTTCCTCATAGTATTTAGCTCCCACAATTTAAAAGTACCTTCTGGTCTAGTCTAAATGCCCAACTTGTACAACTAATCAATCAAGCTTAATAAGTGTTCTGTCTCTTCTTTAGACATATGATCACCCAATATAAGTAATTGGGATGTGTGCTAAGTATCTAATTTAGATTCTGTTGTATCATCATATAAAGTTTACTCTTGCCTTTTTTACAGAGATATCTCGCGCAGAAATGTCAGAAGTGGGGATGTTTGCCGATGATTGCACAATGTTCAGCACTATTAGCGACTCCTCAGATACTGAAGCAGTTTGTTTCAAATGCAACAAGATCTGAACAATATCCAGGCTTGGTCTGACAACTGGCAAGTATCATTCATGCCACACAAATACCAGCCAATAACCATCACCAGTAAGCGACAATCGAACCACTTCCACCTAGAAGGACAAAGGCAACAGATACATGGGTACACTACCACCTGCAAGTTCCCCTCCAAGCCGCTCACCATCCTGACTTGGAAATATATCGCCATTCCTTTGCAGTCGCTGAGTCAAAATCTTAGGATTCCCTCCTTAATGGTATTGTTGGCCAACCCACAGCACATGGACTGCTGCATTTCAAGGAGGCAACTCACCACCACCTTCTCAGGGGCAACTAGGAATGGGCAATAAATGCTGACCAGCCAGCAATGCCCATGTCCCATGAATGATTGAAAAAAAGAAAGCATGCACCATGAACGTGCCGGTCGACTGGAAAGGAATTTCTAATCAACCGGGTGACCGTGAACGACATTTTGGGTACATCTGTCCGAGGCAAAAACCTGCTCACTGGTAACAGATGCATGATGGTCATTGGACACCAGTGTTGAGACAGAGGTGACTTTGGGCAGCTTTCAGCAAGTCCTCTTCAGAATATCCTCTGCTCAGCCGTGGCTGCAATTGTTAGATGAAGTGACAGTGTTTCTTTGTCAGTGGTGTGTTGATGCTCTCTTCCATATGAAACTGCTGAGGCTGGGCAGAGGTTCTTCTGTATCTGAAAGAAAAAAATATTAGAAGGGGAATATGGGTGATAGAAGTGGGATGGAATGGAAAACATTAGATTCATGGTCACATCATCTGCATCATGCATTCATGCCAGATAGCATGATGAGAGGGTGGTGGAAGTTGAGAAAGGGCATAATGCAATAACATTCCATCATTCCCAATGTTCTCAGTGATGCGGGATGCAACGCGATGCGTCAGCGCTGTTCCCATCATGTGAAGCATCACATTCATCCACAGGGCTCAAGGGATGCAGGGGTCGCTGTTTCCCACCATTTCTACTCGGCTTCTTTCTATTCTGCAATGTTTTGTATTGCAGGGGAGATGGAATAATGATTGTATCACTCTGTGTTTGAGTGATGTGTTCACCATAGCTGAATAGCTGGAGGTGTGTGAATGCAGTGAAACATAGATATAAGGCTGGCAGCATTGGAAGGAGTATGCGGGTAAGGAGGAGTATCTGACTGTAAGGTCCAAGTACTGACTGCTGAAAGTTGAGTGATAGGGATGTGGTATATTGAGCAGAGGTTGGTGATGTATGGGTATGCCATGTGGAACTGCATTCATTAACCTTGGGTGAGGTCATTCTATATTGGTGCCAGTGCCCAGGGCCAGTTTCAGTGCATAGACCCCAATCCCCACCTCCCACATCCCAGCCATCTACTCCCATTCCCATCAAATGCCATTCCTTGATCGCACCTTGAGCCCCTGCAGGAAAATAGCCTCCCTGCTCCTGTACACTTAAGTCCTCCAGCAAAGCATCCATGAACCTGGATGCCTTCTCTCTGCTCAGTGTTTCGCTTGCTTTGTTTCCAATGGCAGACAATTCTGGTACTGACACTCAACAATACCTACCTTTCAGTCAGCGCACCTCTCCTTTAAGAGGTGCGGTCCCCCTTTCAGAACTGGAGGTTAGCTGGAACACATGCAAGCGTTGAATACAGTTAAGCCCCCTGTTGAGCATGCAGCCAACCAACAGCACAGGTCACACTCAGATGCTTACTCAATCAAGCAAAGGAGGAGGCAACATGAAGTTTGTTTGCAGCTTGCCTCAACAATATCAGGCCTGGGTGAATTCCGAATTGCAGTCCCCAAGTCCAATAATTGGTGCAGATCAATTTTTAGCCCCATGATCTTTGAAGCTTCTGCAAAAAAAAGGAAATTCCATTCGTTTTTGGATGTAGAATTAGCAATATCCATGCAGGAGGGAATTCGGTGTGAAACTCCGTTACACTGCTTTTCCAGACTTCCTTGGACACTTTTGTAAATTCCATTGAGTGAGGGTCAGTAAATGAATCATCACATTTGGAGGAAGGATGGTAGATCCTGAGATCCCATGGATATCCCACAAATTCTGTCCAGGTTATAGCCAACAGTAAGTACAGCTACATAAAGAATATAAACTTGCCTTTTAACAGCCCTAAGCGGACCCCTCCACAATGTTGTATCTTAATAATGATCCAAAATCTGAAATTCCAGTGTATGAACATAGGTGATAGGAGCTGGAATATGATGAACTATTCTGAAGTTATAAAACTATCATGAAACACTCTTAGCATTATGGAGAGCACATGTTGTGCCAATTGTGAATTCAGCATGTCCAAAGTCCCAAATGATGTCAGTAAACATTGGGATTTGTGCGATATCTTCGTTAGTTGTTTTGTGAAGCTAAAATCCTGAGGGATTTTCATCTGTAAATAATTTTCCACGGGAATGGAGGAGCGGGGTGAGACATGCAACCTGCAAGTACTGGCTTAACTACATGAATGATTAGTCTTGATGTTAATCATAAATAATTTTGTAGGCACAGATGCCAGTTGGGATTGAGGCCTGCTACCACACTGAGTTGCTTCAGCAGACAGTGAAGGATCTGGAAAGCTCCAAAGATTCACAAGCCTCAAGCTTCTGAAAGAGACACAACTCTGAAACAGGAAGCACTGCTTAGGTGTTTCAAATATTGCCTAGGTAGTTGGGTTCTTGCCATTTTAATATCCCCATATTGTTATTGTATTTGCCGTAATACATTTCCAGTTTCTGACAGCCAACAAACATTTCAAAAGTAAAAGCAAATTACTGCAGGTGCTGGAATCTGAAACCAAAAGAAAAAGCACTGGAAAACCTCAGCAGGTCTGGCAGCATCTGTGAGGAGAGAAAAGAGCTGATGTTTCGAGTCCAGATGTCGGCTGCCGTCAGTGGTGGTGGAGGCGAACTCAGTAGGGTCTTTTAAGAGACTCCTGGATGAGTACATGGAGCTTAATAGGATGGAGGGTTATAGGTAGGTCTAGAAGGTAGGGATGTGTTCGGCACAACTTGTGGGCCGAAGGGCCTGTTTGTGCTGTAGTTTTTCTATGTTTCCATGACCCTTTGTCAAAGCATTTCAAAGATATTTGCAACTGATTCCTCTTCTTTCCTTTATTGGTTCATATTTGATTGGTTGTTTCCATGTGTCCTTCATTGATATTTTTTGATGGTTTTTCTCACATGATTATTATGTTATCAATCTCTGCAATTGTAATTTGGTGCTGTTTCCTGTATGCGGAATTTGAACAAATCAGTTGAAACAAGGTTGCGCTGAGATCCTGTCAGCGGCTACTGTCGAAGTTCAGTGTTTGAAGAGAAACCAGGCAGAGGGGAAAATATTAATGAACGGAAGATTCAACAGAGCTCACTGACTTTCCAACCTCAATTCCAGATATGCACTCTTATTGAATGAAGTTCCATATCAAGGATTAGAGCTTCAAACCAAATTACAACCTCCAATTAGGGCCAGGAAAGGTGTCTATGGAAAGCTTACCCCAGGGGAAGGGGTCTTAAGCCTAATTTCTGGCTTTGATGAAGGAATTTACTTTAAATTCCTCAAAATGTTTAATGTGCTTTTAGAGCCTTGGGAAGAGTACAATGTTTTAAAGAGTCTACAGCTAATTCTGATCTTGCAGTTGGCAACAATTTCTCACAAGACCTGGTTGGCAACAAGAAGCCAGGGTGATGAGGTTGGGGGGCGGCGGGGGGGGGGGGGGGGGGGGGGGGGGGGGGGGATAGTGGGAGGAAGGGGCGTGGGTGAGTGCAACAGGTCTGGAGTGATAAGGGAAAGTAGGAGGGAGTAGTGCAGAGCTACAGAGTGGGGAAGAGTCCACGGAAGCATGGGGGGGGGGGGGGGGGTGGTCCTGCTATGCCACCTAAATTGTATTGATAGGTGCAACAGACAGCTGTGACAGAAATGGAGTGACAGAAAAACACAAGTTGCAGGAAGTACAGATGCATGTTTTTGATTTGATTTGATTTATTATTGTCACATGTATTAGTATACAGTGAAAAGTATTGTTTCTTGCATGCTATACAAATAAAGCATGCCTTTCATAGAGAAAGAAAGGAGAGGGTGCAGAATGAAATGTTACAGTCATAGCAAGGGTGTAGAGAAAGATCAACTTAATGTAAGGTAGGTCCATTCAAAAGTCTGTGGCAGCAGGGAAGAAGCTGTTCTTGAGTCGGTGGTACATGATCTCAGACTTTTGTATCTTTTTCCCGACAGAAGAAGATGGAAGAGAGAATGTCTGGGGTGTGGGTTCCTTGATTAAGGATGTACATAAAACCAAGATTGCTATAATTTACCAATTTATATGCTTTTTTATGCTCTCAGGTGGACAACCTTTTATCAATCTCAATATTACGAAGCAGGAGAACCCCAGAGAAAGTTGCCTGCTTATTGTGCAAGAGGTGGCGATGGGAACCTGATTGCAGAAAAAATGATGGCCACAAATCCGCTGTCAGTGAACTCGGGGGCCAATAATTTTAAAAACAACCACAGTCAGCATCAATTTCTGTCAGGAAAATTTAGCAACCAATTTATATCATAAAAGTGGTATTCTGACCCTTCAGTGAGTCAGAAGATCATGGGTTCAAGCCCATTCCAGAGACTTGTGTACATAATCTGGACACATTTAAGTTGAAGCTGTTGGCTGGAATTTTCCGACCATTCACGCCAGCAGGAATTTTCCATCCCACTGCAGTGAATGGAGATTTGGCTGGCCGACAACTTCTTCGACTTCACTGCGGCGGGAGCGTGACGTGAACGAGTGGTAAGATCACGTCCGTTGTTCATGACTGAGGTCCAAGCTGCTTGTCCAGTTGGGCATAAAATATTCCATAGCACTATTCCATGCAGAGATAGCATGTGCTCCCAGTGTCTTGACAAGCAGTCAAGTATCAAACTATGCCACGGTAGTGACTACAAGTTCAAAACTACTTCCTTGGCTGTGAAGAACTTCAGTTTAATTTATACACCTTGATCAAAACCCATCTCTGATTTTGTGGAAAGGGTCGTTTTCATCGCAAAGGGCAAACATATTCTGAAAGTGTTAAAAGCCATGGCAGTGAATGCTCTAAGGGTTCTCCCACTTGCCCTGTCTGCTGCAGGTCCTGATGGAAGAGATGGAGAATCTCCAGAGATATTAGACTCCACCCACACACCTCGTGTATCTTCAGAATAATATCTAAAGTAAATGATCCATGGGTTATCATAATGGTTGCAGGTCGGTTGTGCTGCATTCAACATTGACATGATCTTTTAGCACGCTGCAACACATATTTAACATGCTGCAGCGAAAAATTATTTTCCTATCAGCTTTTCAGCACAGATTAATTGCTCTCTCCTTCCTGTGCCTTGGTGCTAAAGCTTTGCTTTAAGAGTATTTTTTCATATTCATTCGTGGGACATTGGCGTCACTGGCTGGCCAGCATTTATTGCCCATCCTTAGTTGCCCTTGGAGGGCAATTGAGAGTCAACCACAGTGTTGTGGCTCTGGAGTCACATGAGGCCAGACCAGGTAAGGATGGCAGATTTCCTTCCCTAGAGGACATTAGTGAACCAGATGGGTTTTTCTGACAATCTACAATGGTTTCATGGTCATCAGTAGATTCTTAATTCCAGATATTTTTACTGAATTCAAATTCCACAATCTGCCACGGTGGGATTCAAACTGGGGTCCCCAGAACATTAGCTGAGTTTCTGAATTGATAGTCTAGCGATAATACCACTCGGCCATCACCTCCCCTAAATTAGCTAAATGATGGATTGAAGGGAAAGTCTTTCCCTATTGTTTGGACTAAATGTCTTAAGCAATGCATAAAATGAGGGGCCTGGACAGGGTGGATAGGGAGCAGCATTTCCCCTTAGTTGAAGGGTCAGTAACAAGGGGACACAAGTTAAAAGTGAGGGGTGAGAGGTTTAGCAGGGATTTGAGGAAAAACTTTTTTTAACCAGAAGGTGGTGACAATCTGGAATACCACTGCCTGGGAGGGTGGTGGAGGCGGGATGCCTCACATCCTTTAAAAAGTACCTGGATGAGTACTTGGCACGCCATAACATTTAAGGCTATGGGCCAAGTGCTGGCAAGTGGGATTAGGTGGGCAGGTCAGGGCCTTTCATGCCTCGGGGCAGACTTGATGGGCCGAAGGGCCTCTCCTACACTGTAGTATTCTGTGATTCTGTAAAAACTGGACAAGTTGGGCCAAAGGGTCTTTTTCCGTGCTGTAAACCTATATGACTCTCTATATATGTGTTTATAATAATAACTGAGTGCTAGTCTAAATGAAAATAATTCCCTGAAGGACGGTACCAATGCAAAACACACTGCTGAAGCTTGGTCTTGCTGTTAGAAGAGCATAGGATGCCATAGAACCATAGAAAATTACAGCTCAGAAACAGGCCTTTTGGCCCTTCTTGTCTGTGCCGAACCATTTTTTGCCTAGTCCCACTGACCTGCACTTGGACCATATCCTTCCACACCCCTCTCATCCATGAACCCGTCCAAGTTTTTCTTAAATGTTAAAAGTGACCCCGCATTTACCACTTTATCCGGCAGCTCATTCCACACTCCCACCACTCTCTGCGTGAAGAAGCCCCCCCTAATATTCCCTTTAAACTTTTCTCCTTTCACCCTTAACCCATGCCCTCTGGTTTTTTTCTCCCCTAGCCTCAGTGGAAAAAGCCAGCTTGCATTCACTCTATCTATACCCATCAAAATCTTATACACCTCTATCAAATCTCCCCTCATTCTTCTACGCTCCAGGGAATAAAGTCCCAACCTATTCAATCTCTCTCTGTAACTCAGCTTCTCAAGTCCCGGCAACATCCTTGTGAACCTTCTCTGCACTCTTTCAACCTTATTTACATCCTTCCTGTAACTAGGTGACCAAAACTGTACACAATACTCTAAATTCGGCCTCACCAATGCCTTATATAACCTTACCATAACACTCCAACTTTTATACTCGATACTCCTTATAAACTTATAAAGGCCAATGTACCAAAGGCACTCTTTACGACCCTATCCACCTGTGACGTCACTTTTAGGGAATTCTGTACCTGTATTCCCAGATCCCTCTGTTCAACTGCACTCTTCAGAGTCCTACCATTTACCCTGTACGTTCTACTTTAGTTTGTCCTTCCAAAGTGCAATATCTCACACTTGTCTGCGTTAAATTCCATTTGCCATTTTTCAGCCCATTTTTCTAGTTGGTCCAAATCCCTCTGCAAGCTTTGAAACCCTTCCTCACTGTCCACTACACCTCCAATCTTTGTATCATCAGCAAATTTGCTGGTTCAATTTACCACATTATCATCCAGATCATTGATATAGATGACAAACAACAATGGACCCAACACCGATCCCTGCGGCACACCACTAGTCACAGGCCTCCACTCAGAGAAGCAATCCTCCACAACCACTCTCTGGCTTCTTCCATTGAACCAGTGTCTAATCCAATTTACTACCTCCCCATGTATACCCAGCGACTGAACCTTCCTACCTAACCTCCCATGAGGGACCTTGTCAAAGGCCTTGCTGAAATCCAGGTAGACAACATCCACCGCCTTCCCTTCATCCACTTTCCTGGTAACCTCCTCGAAAAACTCTAATAGATTGGTCAAACATGACCTACCATGCACAAAGCCATGTTGACTCTCCCTCATAAGTCCCTGTCTATCCAAATATTTGTAGATCCTATCCCTTATCACACCTTTCAATAACTTGCCCGCCACCGACGTCAAACTTACTGGCCTATAATTTCCTGGATTTCTTTTGGAACCTTTTTTAAACAACGGAACAACATGAGCCACCCTCCAATCATCCGGCACCTCCCCCATGAATACTGACATTTTAAATATGTCTACCAGGGCCCCTGCAAGTTCAACACGAGCTTCCCTCAAAGTCCGTGGGAATACCCTGTCCATCAAAATGCAAAAGGCAGTAAATTCCACTGGTGGTTCAATAGATACATTTAATAAACAGACTGAGGTAAAATGACCACAAAGAATCCATGTTCGGTCCCTGGTCTTTGTTGAGTTAGCTGTTTTTACAAAAAGGTGCCACAATTGGCCTCAATGCAGAAAGTTATTAAAGCAGGAAATCAGTGATTACTGATCCAGTGACCACTGATGGAAGGACACATTTATTAACTGTGGATTAGAGCAGGGTCAAGTCTGGATGGGTAGCTCCGTTAAGAAAGTCAGCAAAATGGTGAGAAAAGATTTTGGTTCAGAAGACCAAGATGTGGAGTTAATCTGGGAAGAGATGACAGATGGCAAAAGAAAGAAGTTGCTCGTGGAAATAGTTTATACCCTCCCCCTAACAATAACTACACAGTAGGACAGAGTTTGCATCAATCACTAATGGGCACTTGCAAGAACCTTCAATAATCTTCAAATCAATTCAACAAATCAGATTGGCAAAGGTAGCCTGGAGGGTGAGTCCATTGAGTATATTCAGGACAGTTCCTTAGAGTAATACATTCTGGAATCTATAAGGTTATTTTAGTCCTGGTAATGATTAATGGGACCGATTAATTAAAGACCTCATAGTTAAGGATTGTGTTGGCAGGAGTGATCATAACATGAAGAATTTTACATTTAGTTTGAGAGTGAGAGATATGTGCCCATAACTAGTGTCTTTAAGTTAAATAAAGGCAATTACAAAGGTATGAAGACGGAGTAAGCTGAAGTTGTTATATATCTGGGGACTTGTGTTGTTGCACTGTCGCTTTAAGAGTCTAGTCACGTGTATAGTTTGTTATGCCATTGACTGCTTTCACGGGCTTTTGCAGTCTAGATCAAGCCTCTGTGGAATCAACAGCTTATCAATAAACCCTGCATTGTTGTTCTCACCCAGCCCCACGTGCTATCACTTTACGTTTTTTTATCCAACAAGTGCAGTAGATAGCAGAAATGGACAAGGTAAATAGGTTAAAAGGTAAGATCTTTTAGTAGTAGAGAAAAAGCAAACATTTAAGGAGATATTTCAAACACTCAACAAAGATATATTCCAGTGAAGAAGAATGGAATACCAGAGCATGCAACTCCATGACTAACTAAGGAAGTTAAAGGTGATATCAATTTGAAAAGAAAGGTGTGCAATGCTGTGAAGATTAGTGGTAGGGCAGAAGATTGGGATATTCTAAAAGCCAGAAAAGTATGACTAAAGAAAAGAGGAAAAAACTGAAGACTGAGCAAGAAATATTGACAAGGGTATTAAGGGCGAAAGGAGACAGACAGGAAAATAGAGTTAACGATCAGATCAGCCATGAACTTACTGAATAGCAGAGGAGACTGGAGGAGCTGAATGACCTACTCCTGCTCCTATTTCTGATGTTCTTGTTCCTACAATGTACAGAATGCTGGCAGAGCAGTATTTTTTGTCCATCTCTAGTTTCTCTGAGGGTATATAAGAATCAACAACATGGGGATATTCCTCTTAGAGCAATGAAGATAAAGGGGACATTAGATAAAGGGGTTGTTCATAATTGCCAAGGGTTTTAAAGTAGAACCAATAAGGAGAAATTGGGTTGTAACTTCTGAAGACTGAACTGCCCCCCGCCCCCCAGCCAGATCGAGGCCCGGGGTGTTCCATCCCCAGAGGTTCACAGGTAAGGATTGCACAGCAATTTCCTGGAAGTGCATACTTCCCCTGCACAATTGCCCCACTCTCCCATTCATCCAAAAATTCAGAAAGCAATATAGACCCATATCCTGCAAGGTACTGATAGGGTGAATATGTAAAGGATGTTTCTTCATTTGGGAAAATCTGGTTGAGGTCGCTGTTTGAAAATATGTGGCCATCCATTTATGACTGAGATGAGATTTTTCCTCTCAAGAGAGTCGTGAGTCTTTGGAACGCTCTTCCTCCAAAAAAGCAGAGTCTTTGAATATATTAAAGGCAGCGGTAGATGGTGTGAAAGTTTATTGGGGAAGGCGGGAATGTGGAGTTGAGGCAGCCATGATCTTATTGAATGGTGGAGCAGGCTCAAGGGGCCAAGTGGCCCACTCCTGCTCCTAATTCATATGTTCATAAGTATCACTAGAAGAATGAAGGGAAAAGTCAGCAGAATTCATTTTTACATACTGGATTATTACAACATGAATGTTTGACCACAAGATGGGGGTGGGGGTTGTTTGGGGGGGCGTGCTTTCTGGCTCTGCCCACTGCCAGGATCATCCGGTTCTGCTGAAAATCAGTGGACTTTTGGCTGGAGCTGCCAAATCTCCACAGCGGGATTGGAAAAATCCCGACCTATAACATTATTAAAGGGGAATTGCATAACTATTGGAAAAGGAAGTATTTCTATTAATTTCTAGTCACATCCTAAGAACATCGCAAAGCACTTTACAGCTTGTGAAAAATGCAACACAAAAACTATCAGTAGAACGCCCCATCAGAGTAAGGATAAAGATACTGAATATTTAATTTGAATTCTGATGGCATAGGACTCATTAAAGACAAAGTGCATCTCCACAGGGAGGCTCAGAATGAAGGAGGAATCATCACAAACTCTCCTTGCACCATTTCCAGTGATATCTCCTCAAAGAGTCGTGGGAGCAGATTGGTTGCTACACTCATTGTAGTTGTACAAAATTTAGAAAATGGTGTGGCTTCAAAAAGCGGAAATCAAAATGAAACAACAAACTACGAAATGATTCCAGAACTAGATTGAACGGATTGGAGGGGGTACCAATACATCCTGGAAGAGCATGGTATGGTGCCGCAGGTGGAGGGTGGAGTAATGATTGGGCCTTTGTACTTATAGGTGAAGAGGGAAGAGAAGCCATAATACCATTGGGCACATAGCAACTGGTGGTGAGATAGCTACCTTACCCACCCTGAGCATATATGAGGTGGATGCCCTTGAGCTCGAGGGCGAATGTGGGGGAAGTGCAAGTTGTGGAAAGGCAGACGTCTCAGAGGAAGGTAAGAATTCGGTGGACAGAAACGAGACAAGTGAGGTGAGGACTTCAAAACAAGCGTCCCCAGTTATTCAATAGTCATGAAGCGACCATGATGCCATTGAAATCAGTCTCACCCAGTCAACTAGCACGGACATTGTTGAGTGATAATACTGACCAATTGTCTTCCTCCCTCAGATGAGCCATCTTCCAGAGCCAACCAGAACCCCAGGACCCTCTATTGACACCAGATCCAGCCGCATCACACCCTCTCTCACAACCAGGCACCAACAGATACAAGCAAGTCATTGGGGTTCATTTCCTTGGCTCAGATGGTCGTGCACTGTGGGTTGGGCATACCACACTTGGATGAACAGCTGGCAGAGGCAGAGAGTGCCCTGGGTGACGGCTCTCAGAGGATCGTTGAAGACCAGGACCATGATGAGTTTGAGGCAGATGATGAGCTTCTGGAGGCAGATGCTGGATGTCCAGTGGAATGCACGGGAAGAACTGATGGAGATCCATGAGACTCAGCATGCCATGGTCTCTGCCATGGAGGAATCCATGAGAAGTGTGAGCACTGCATTGACCTGGAACATCGAGCACACAGCCTCCTCCATTGAGAGAATGGAGACTGATAGAGCCATGGAATCTCTACAGTGCAGAAAAACCATTTAGCCCATCAAGTCTGCACCGATATTCCGAGTCCAATCCCGTAACCCCACACATTTACCATGGCTAATCCACCTAATGTGCACATCTTTGGACTGTGGGAGGAAACCAGAGCACCTGAAGGAAACCAACACAGGCACAGGGAGAATGTGCAAACTTCATACCGTCAACGAAAGCCAGAATTGAATCCGGGTCCCTGGTGCTGTGAAATATTTTGTTTCAATGCCCTGAGTATCCTTCATGTATTTCCTTGGTGCAGGCCTCATCAGTGTTTTATAATAGCTGGTAGGGGTAACAAACCTTATTACAGAGGTTGTGAGGTGACACTGGGATCATGGCATTGTATGGTTAGAAGTCTGTGTGAAGGAGGCTGTGGCCTTGCACTCAGATAGAGGCCATGCCTTGGTGACCAAGCTGAAAGTGTTTGAATCAAGGCCTCTCTGGTGTCCTATCTCCCTGAAATTTCATCACATCTGCCTCCTCGTCCTCACTCCATGCCTGTCCAGATCCATCTGCTGAGTCTTCCTCTAAGATGTGTGGAGTGCCTCGGTATCCTCATCCTCAAGTGGGTCTGCCCATGCCAGTGCCAGGTTGTGCAGAGTGCAGCGGACCACAATGATAAGCAGTACATGGTCTAGAGGATATTGCACAGATCTCTCACTGAGCCCTGGAAAGGTCCAGATGTGTAAACATTGAGGCTTACTGTGATCTTTGGACATTGGTTGGAGGCAATCTCTGTCCCAATCATGCGGCATAATGATATCACGGTGCCCCTAGAATGGCAGAGCCTCCTACGGCACTGGACCTCAGACATGTTGGGGTAGCTGGATCGTTGCCTGTACACTCTGGAAGCAAGATAGTAGCATCTTTTGCAGTGCCTTCTGCCTTGCCCTCCCTGCTGGCCCTGCACCTCCTGTGCCTGTGCCTCCCCTGCAAAGCTACTTGTGGACACTTGACCTTCTCTCTCTTTTGCCCCTCTCATCCTCCTCAAGGGAGGTGCGCTGCCCGGTGCACTGAAGGCTGCAATGGGCAGAAATGCTCCATCAGAATTACCAGAACAAAAAGTTCGTCAGAACAAGGCCGACTTCAGAAGAAAGCAGCAGAAATGGTCTGAAATCTCAAGACTAAAATAATGGCAAACTCTTAAACTCTGAACTGCTCACAACTCACACAGCCAGTGCTCCAGCCCCTTTTCTCCCGCCCTTGGATGAGAAAAGTGAAAGGACAGGATGGGCGCCTGTCCGTGTTGCCCCTGCACTAACCTAAAAATTGGGCGGGCAACACCAAATTTCAGTCGAGTGCCTTAACTGGCTGAATATTTGATGTAATATTTGATGGCAGGCGCTGGTTCACAGTTGCTCGCAAATGTAATGGCATTGGGACGCACACCCGATGTCCTCTCGTGATATTTGCAGTCGGACACACGCTTGCCACGGCCAGATAAAATTCTGGCCCGTGTTTTCTGATCCTCACCCAAAATTCCCCAAATGGTAAGGATTTTAGGATCATTATTTTAACAAGATTCTGCAGATCGATATTTTTCGACCATAATTTCAGTTCAAGGTTGGTTAAGATCAATTTTCTCCCATCTTTATGATTCCACGATCAATTGAAGCAGATTTTTTAATGATGTTAGGAGTGTTAGCAGATTTAATGGTTGAAGAAAAGCACTTTTGGTGCAATAAATTTGCATGTGGTGTACTTTCATTGCTAATGACCAACAGAGTGCTTAGTAATGAAACAATTAAGAGTCACTTAAGCTCCTAGTGATTTTGATGTACAGTGGGAAAACGATCATGCATTAACCGTTGGCAGTATTTAGCCTAAGTTGCAAGCGAACTAAATTTATACAGTAGTTGCAGACGCATATTCTAGTCAATGTAGCTGAAGTGCACATTGGGAAATTAGACATGGTGCTTCCTATCCATTCATTTTAATATCTATGTTCACTGATGGATTACAGTCACGGACAAAGGGGAATAGTATCTGTCAGACCTTGAATTTAAATCTTCTACCAACGAGTCAGCACTCCCATAATCTCAATATATTGGAGTAAAGGTCAAAAATGGAAAAATTTTTAAGTTGTGTTTTCTGAAATGTTATCCTGTTTGAATCGAGCGTTTGCAATGATATATTGATTTTTCCTATTATTTTAATGTTTCGCAACATCAAAACAGGGGAGACAGGATTTTTCTTTTGCCCTCTCCCACTTCCAGTCCCATGAAGCATGTATATTCAAACAACTTTGAGAATTCATTGCATTATTAATGAAATTGCAAGTGCTGGTAATGTTGATGTTTGCTCTTATCAAGGTTATTGAATTCATTGGTGGAAAGGAGACATTCTCTCTGCTTTCCTCACTCAATGTCAATCTCGAGCACAGATCACAGAGTCATTTAATGAATCATAGAACGTTAACAGCACAGGCCGGCTCTCTCTCTCTCTAAAGAGTTACCAGTCCCACTCCCCGGTCTTTACCACCAGGGCCCTGCATTTTGTTTTCAGATAATTATCCTATTCCGTTTCGAAGGCCAAGTTTGAATTAAACCTTCCTCATTCTCTCGGTGGGAGAATCTTCCCAGTCCTGAGGGGGTGGGCTTGAAGGTGGGACCAGGAGGAATGTCAGAGATATACACTGAAAACCTCCGACCTCATCCACGTCTGGGATTCTCTGGTGCTGCTGAAGTGAATGGAGTTTTGGCTGGAGCACCAAATTCTCCATTTTTGCTGGCAGCGGGGTGGGCATGGATGGAATCGGAGAATCCCACCCATAATGTGTCAACAGGCTGACACATTCCTGCCTGCGGGTGATCTTCCCGGAGGTAGGTCGTCACATACAGAGCGCGGCAAGTAGCCAATCTATATAATTAACCACCATTTGTGGGCTGATTGGGGTCTGTCACCAGGATTTACACGGTGGTGGTTGGGTAACCCCCCCCCCCCCCCCCCCCCCCCCACTGAGGGCCAAATCAGATACATGCTATGAGGTGGCCTGCCGATAGCTGGCCTGAGGGCTCATGAGGCCTCCTGTAGTCGTTGCCCCCTCCCTAAGCCTCCTGCTCCACTGTATTCAGCTGTGACTGAGGGGAAACCACACCACAGGGATGGGATGGCTTTGTGACCATCTTTTGTTTAATTAAATTCAAAATCTCTTACAAGAACACCTTACCGAGCCTTCTGATTGGGCTTGCACACTTAGCAATTCACCTCCCACTGTCCTTAATTGGATGAGGGATCTGGAAGTGACCTATTGATTGGCTGTCTCTGGAAAAATCTCCAAGGTGAGAGCACTAACATCCAGTGTATGGGATCAGCACCCAGGAATGGCTCCAATTCTCAGCTATTTTCTGAAATGCTCAAGATTGCACCCAGGCAGTGTGTTCCAGATCCAAGTCACCTGCTAAATTCAAGTTTTTCCAAATGTAGCTGCTGGCTCTTTTACCAATCGCTTGAAAGTGGTATCCTCTGTTTCTCAACCGGACTGCCCGTGGGAACAATTTCTCCCTATCTACTCTGTCTTAGACCTCTCATCATTTTGAACACCTCTATCCAATTTCCCCTCTAACTTCTCTCAGGAGATTAACTCCTGCTTTGACAATCAGTCCTCGTAACTGAAATCTTCTCTCATCCTTGGAAGGATTCTTGTAAATATTTTCTGCTCCTTCGCTAAAACCTGGATGCTGAACTGAATGCACAGGGGTCAATGTTCACTTGCCATTTAGGGTGGAAAAATGGCAGTTGTGCATCGATTGCTGATTAACAGCCCACCCAATTTTCCCATCCTATTAACTTCAAAGAAAGGAAAATTGCGAGGGAATATAGAATCAAGAGAATCCTACAGTGCAGAAGGAGACCATTTGGCCCATCAAGTCTGCACTGACCACAATCCCACCCAGGCCCAATCCCCATAACCCCATGCATTTATCCTAGCTAGTCCCCCTGACACTAAAGAGCAATTTAGCACAGCCAATCCACCTAACCCGCACATCTTTGGACTGGGGAAGGAAACCGGAGCACCTGGAGGAAACCCACGCAGACACGGGGAGAAAGTGCAAACTCCACACAGACAGTGACCCAAAGCCGAGAATCGAACCCGGGTCCCTGGCGTTGTGAGGCAACAGTGCTAACCACTGTGCTACCGTGCCATCCCCTGTGTCACTGTGCCGCCCTATAATTGGTGGTCAATCAGACATCACCACTGCCAAAAGTGAAAATGACCTTTGTTTTGCTCGATATCCAACAATGACACTTTTACTCTCCAGAATCCTTGTGTTACCTTTGGGTCAAATTGTAATTAATGAGTTGAAACTTCTCCAACTCATTTTACAAAGACTGCTTTAAATCAGCAGAGAGAGAATACTTCGCTCTTGTTCCGGGCTACAATTAGATCCAGATACCAGGACTGAGATTTTGGTTTGGAGAGTCGGTGCAAATTCAGTGGGTTGAATGACCTCTTTCTACACTGCAGGAATTCTAAAGATAAATGCCAAATATCTGAAACCAGGCAACAAGCCCAATAGCAGCAATGAGCAAGACTGGCACACAATAGGATCATGCTAAATTAGTTCTCTTGCATAAAGAAGAGCCAGCTAATGTGGTAAGGGGCGAGACCCAAGAAATTTTGAAGTGGATGAAAGCTAAGTGGCAATGATAGTGAAAATGGGCCCATTGTGAGTTTGGAAGTGAGGGGAAGAATATCAAGCGCAGGGCAAATGATGGCCAGCACAGGCTTGTAGTTTCAATGTGGAGCTACCTCTGGCTCCATTTTCATTAAAATAAAAAGATTTGTGCTTACCTTTTTGGGTGCATCCTCAACAATCCCACCTGCCATGCAGAAAACTACAAATCAGCATAACAGCCAGGAACATTTTTTTTTTGCTGCTCCTCGAAGAATAGGCCAGCACAAATTTTGATGACTTAACTCCTGTGGGTTGAAGCCACACAATAACAATGCATTCACACCTTCATATGAATTTGCTCAATCCACTATTTCAACAAAGATTTTAACCCATTTCATATTTTCAGATAAATGCCTTGACTAAAATAACAGAAAAATGAATTTTTTTATGAACCCCCTTATTGTGTTTGACCATGGATCAGCCATTTGTGGATGGTAAGTGTGTATAAAACTCAATTAATATTTACTGAAAGTGCAGTGAAACTTCAGTTTTTTACCTTTTTGAAGGTTGTTCTTTAAAGTTCATAATGGGATATGTTGTGCATGACTTGCAGTTAAAATTTGTTTGATTGGCCAATTTATGTTTTCTCATTCCATTCTTCCTAATGTTCTTCACATCAAATCCCACTAAATGAATAATAATTTTACTGTGCAAATATAAAGTAAACTTATGGTCCCAATTTCAAATATGATATGTGCAGATATGGGATCATTGTGCCAGAGAGCATACATGTGAGATGATCTTAATGCTTTGGTGTAATGTTGTTTCATAGAATCCCTACAATTCAGAAGAAGGCCATTTGGCCCATTAAGTCTGCACCAACCACAATCCCACCCAAGCCCTATCCCTGTAACCCCATGCATTTACCCTTGCTAGTCCCCCTGACACTAAGGGGCAATTTATCATGGCCAATCTACCTAACCCGCACATCTTTGGACTGTGGGAGGAAACCGGAGCACCCGGAGGAAACCCACGCAGACATGGGGAGAGCGTGCAGACTCCACACAGACAGTGACCCGAGGCTGGAATCGAACGTGGGTCCCTGGCACTGTGAGGCAGCAGTGTTAACCACTGTGCCACCGTGCCACCCCTGTAATGCTGGATTGTTTGCAAACAGTTGCATTTTAATGTGTGGCTGATGAAATATCCTCAATTTTTAAGATATATGCATATATATGATAATAAGTGCATACAGATAACAGATGATGAAGTGATGTATTCAATGGCATGAAATCAATATTATCTAAACTTCCTTCACGCACATTAAATTCACTACATATAGACTGTGGTGGTCTCCTGGTGCAGTGGGTATTAGAACAAAGAACAAAGAACAGTGCAGCACAGGAAACAGGCCCTTCGGCCCTCCAAGCCTGTGCCGCTCCTTGGTCCAACTAGACCAATCGTTTGTATCCCTCCATTCCCAGGCTGTTCATGTGACTATCCAGGTAAGTCTTAAACGATGTCAGCGTGCCTGCCTCCACCACCCTACTTGGCAGCGCATTCCAGGCCCCCACCACCCTCTGTGTAAAAAACGTCCCTCTGATATCCGAGTTATACTTCGCCCCTCTCAGCTTGAGCCCGTGACACCTCGTGATCGTCACCTCCGACCTGGGAAAAAGCTTCCCACTGTTCACCCTATCTATACCCTTCATAATCTTGTACACCTCTATTAGATCTCCCCTCATTCTCCGTCTTTCCAAGGAGAACAACCCCAGTCTACCCAATCTCTCCTCATAGCTAAGACCCTCCATACCAGGCAACATCCTGGTAAACCTTCTCTGCACTCTCTCTAACGCCTCCACGTCCTTCTGGTAGTGCGGCGACCAGAACTGGACGCAGTACTCCAAATGTGGCCTAACCAGCGTTCTATACAGCTGCATCATCAGACTCCAGCTTTTATACTCTATACCCCATCCTATAAAGGCAAGCATACCATATGCCTTCTTCACCACCTTCTCCACCTGTGTTGCCACCTTCAGGGATTTGTGGACTTGCACACCTAGGTCCCTCTGTGTTTCTATACTCCTGATGACTCTGCCATTTATTGTATAACTCCTCCCTACATTATTTCTTCCAAAATGCATCACTTCGCATTTATCCGGATTAAACTCCATCTGCCACCTCTCCGCCCAATTTTCCAGCCTATCTATATCCTGCTGTATTGCCCGATAATGCTCTTCGCTATCCGCAAGTCCAGCCATCTTCGTGTCATCCGCAAACTTGCTGATTACACCAGTTACACCTTCTTCCAAATCATTTATATATATCACAAATAGCAGAGGTCCCAGTACAGAGCCCTGCGGAACACCACTGGTCACAGCCCTCCAGCCGGAAAAAGACCCTTCGACCACTACCCTCTGTCTCCTATGGCCAAGCCAGTTCTCCACCCATCTAGCCACTTCTCCTTGTATCCCATGAGCCTTAACCTTCTTAACCAACCTGCCATGTGGGACTTTGTCAAATGCCTTACTGAAATCCATATAGACGACATCCACGGCCCTTCCTTCATCAACCATTTTTGTCACTTCCTCAAAAAACTCCACCAAATTTGTAAGGCACGACCTCCCTCTTACAAAACCATGCTGTCTGTCACTAATGAGATTGTTGTATTGTCCCTGCGTCTGAGCCAGAAGCTCCAGGTTCGAGTCCCACCTCAGGACTTAATGGTCAACAAAGAAGAAAGAACAGTACAGCACAGGAAACAGGCCCTTCGGCCCTCCAAGCCTGTGCCGTTCCTTGGTCCAACTAGACCAATCGTTTGTATCCCTCCATTCCCAGGCTGCTCATGTGACTATCCAGGTAAGTCTTAAACAATGTCAGCATGTCTGCCTCCACCACCCTACTTGGCAATGCAAGGAAAGTGTGTTCATAACATGGCCAAACATGGTGAGTGCGTCACCTGCAAATCCTTCCAAACATGCCAATGACTGGTGTAAGACAGCAGGAGAGACTCCTGGTCAGCCACGCTTGACGTAGAGTGGCATCCTCTCAAGCTATAAGTGTCTGGTGACAGACTGGTGACCTGTTCTGGGAATTACTGGCTATGATGAAAGTCTGCCTCAGTGCAGAATTAGGTGCGGGAAGAGAATAGGAACATAAAGACTGCAGGTGAACACTGTGGGCACAATCTTATGACCTGGTCCCACCTGATTTTCAGCGAGGTGGTAAGATCGAGCGGGAAGCGAAAAATCAGGTTCGCGCCCAGTTTTCCACCTCCCCCAATTGTACCAGCACTGTTTAACCAGGGAAATTGGCTTTGCACCCAGAAAGGTGACGTCCATGAGGGGGGTGGTGACGGGGTAACAATGTCTGTGGGGGGGGGGGGGTCCTAATGTCCGTAGGGGCAGGGGGGGTTAAACATGTTTATTGGTGGGAGGGTGTGCAATGTTGCGGGTCCTTTTATGGGCCAGATCAGGTTCACTCCAAAGACACATGCCAGGTTTGATGGGTTCATTTTATCAAAAATATCCTCCTAGGGACTCCATGTTAAGTGAGCATATCAGGTATACTGGGAAGTCAGGGCGCACACACAACTGTGCCCCTGGATTTCAGCAACCAGCTTCCCCGGCGAGCTCAGTCTCCACCCCACCCCACTGCTGGCGGGAATTGCATCCTGGTACTTTTTTTGCACTAACTGCCATAAGATTGCATTTTCAAACTTGCCCAAAAAATGAGTGTGAATCTCTCCCGTTTTCTCACTCATTCAGCACTTAGAATTTATTTCATAAAATTCCGCCCTGCATTTTTTAGAAAAATATTTTGATTGTTAGTCAATTGCACCATGCCCTTGGACTGGTGAACCAAACTGATTGTGACAGTGTTACGCTTCAAGGAATGGCTGCATTATCAATTAGTAATAAACTGCAAAAGTAGTCAATTATTATTTTCCTCATTCTGCAAAGTTTGTTGCAGATTTCTTATGCAGATTCAACTGCTCATGAAAGAAATATATATTTTCGTGGATCTGTATGCATTGACTCATACAATGTTCTACCTTTATTCTTCATGAATAAAGCAACATAGATTGGTAAACAGCCACAGGAAATTATATTTTCCCTTGTTCCATTGTAACCTATTTCAGGTTTTAAGTCTACACGAGCGCAAATTAATTTATTTGGATTCCTTGGTGGTCTGGCAACCAGAAATCACTTCATTGTGCTTGAAAAAAAATTAACCTGATTAGCTTTCTGGTTCATTCACCTTGAGATTCACTAGGATGAAAAATAGTTGAAATGAAAGAATTAGTTTGGCATCATTTAGAATTCAATATCAAGTATGGCATTCTCACTCAAGATTATGAGGAGAATTGATGCCATTGCATGCTATGATTTTATAAAGCCCTGAAGACCCTTTAGAGTTACATTTGTCACATTCATCAGAATCCTGATCATCATTATTATTTTGTCAGCGCACATCAGAGAGCAGAAGCTAAATCATATCTTTTTAGAAAAGCTGTTTTTTTGGGGGCTTATCTCCTGTCAGAATCTCCAAACCACTTCATCCTCTAACTGAACAAATAGTGCCTTTTGCTTCCACACAAAACAATTGCTAACATTCATTACATCCTGATCTAAAAGTTGACAGTGAGTGACATCCAAAACGAATTTCTGCCGCTGCTGAAGTTCTGAATCTTTGAGTTAGGGTTAAAAGGCAAACAACTTCCTACCCAAACATGCCAGAGATTCTTTTTTTTTAAAGCCCGTCTATAACACTTTATAAGACTTCCGCAATATAAAAGATAGTAAATAGTATTTAATAAGTCATGAAGAAATTCTGACTGAGTGATGAGTTTATTCAGCAATAAGCTAACCTTGCATACTCAACTTGTACCCCGAAATAGTGCCTATTAATAAAATTGTTTCTGTGGTTATACAAAGTTCCTCTGTTTTTGTCCTCTGTCCCCATCTCCTGAGGTCAAGAACAACTGCAACTGCAAGGATGACATGCATGTAAGCCTCCATCAATACAGCCAGATCTGATCATGAGCTGCATAGTGGCTAGAACCGTGATCCCTCACTATTATCAGTGCTGAGATTGGAAATTCGACAGTGTCAAGCATTAAACCTCCATTGTCCAATTCTGTGGCACTTCAATATGCTACGTCATCAAGCTGCTGATCTTTAACTCATTCTTCATAGATATTTATAAATGGGGAGGCGATAGCCTAGTTATCACTAGACTATTAATCCAGAAAGTCAACTAATGTTCTGGGGACCCAGATTCGAATCCCGCCACGGCAGGTGGTGGAATTTGAACTCAATAAAAAATATCTGGAATTAAGAATCTACTGATGACTATGAAACCATTGTCGGTTGTCGGAAAAAACTATCCGGTTCACTAATGTCCTTTAGGGTAAGAAATCTGCCGTCCTGACCCGGTCTGGCCTACATATGACTCCAGAGCCACAGCAATGTGGTTGACTCTCAACTGCCCTCTGAACAAGGGCAATTAGGGATGGGCAATAAATGCTGGTCAGCCAGTGGCACATTGAAGACAGAGGCGAGGAAACTGTTTTCGCTCAAAGGGTTGAGTCTTTGGAATGCTCTTTCCGAAAAGGTGGTGGATGCAGCGGCTGGAATTCTCCAGTCTCGCACGCCCCACCGTCGCTGCCAACAGGAATGGAGAATTTGGCACTCAGAAAAGTCTCCATTCACAGGGGTGGGTCCAGAGAATCCCAGCTGCAGGCGAGGTCAGAGAATTGCGGCCTGAGTCATTGAATATTTTTAAGGCTGAGGCGGATAAATTCTTGATAAGCAAGGGAGTTAAAGATTATTGAGGGAAGGCAGGATTGTGGAGTTGAGATTAAAATCAGGTCAGCCATGATCATATTGAATAGTGGAGCAGGCTTGAAGGGCTGAGTGCTCCTAATCTGTACATTTGTATGTCCATGTAGTGAAAGCAAGCTCTGATGCACGCCATTGACTTAACTAAGTTCATATTGTCCATATGTCTCAACCCCATCATTGGACTCCTTCAGTGCCAATGTCCCATTGTACTAATTGAAATGACAGCATGACTTCCACCATTGCCACCATGTATCAAGGCAAACTCAACACCTCCTTTATCACTTGCTACTAGAAATTCAGCATCACCAACAGCCAGCAGCTCCAGCTCCCTGGTGAACTCCAGGGCCACTTGTTCCATAGTGCACAGGGACATCAGATAGGCACTCTATAAAACCACAGAATCTCTATAATTTAGAAGAAGGCCATTCAGCCCATCAAAACTGCACCGACTCTCCGAAAGAGCATCTCACCCAGGCCCACCCTATCCTCATAACCCCGCACATTTGCCATGGATCATCCTCCTAACCTACACATTTTTGTACATTGAGAGGCAAATTAACATGGGCAATACACCTAAGCTGCACATCTTTGGACTATGAGAAGAAACCGGAGCACCTGGAGGAAACCCATGCAGACACGGGGAGAATGTGCAAACTCCACCCAGTCACCCAACCTTTCTGGGTGTATCACAGCTTGGTATGGCTCCTGCTGTGCCCAAGACCGCAAGGAACTACAAAAGGTCGTGAATGTAGCCCAATCCATGACGCAAACCAGCCTCCCGTCCATTGACTCTGTCTGCACTTCCCGCTGCCTTGGCAAAGCAGCCAGCATAATTAAGGACCTCAGGCATCCCGGACATTCTCTCTTCCATCTTCTTCCTTTGGGAAAAAGATACAAAAGTCTGAGGTTACATACCGACCAACTCAAGAACAGCTTCTTCCCTGCTGCTGTCAGACTTTTGAATGGACTTACCTTGCATTAAGTTGATCTTCTCTACACCCTAGCCATGATTGTAACATTACATTCTGCACTCTCTCGTTTCCTTCTCTATGAACAGTATGTTTATGTCTGTATAGCGCGCAAGAAACAATGCTTTTCACTTTATGTTAACACATGTGACAATAATAAATCAAATCAAAGCTGGAATTTAACCTGGGTCCCTGTCACTGTGAGGCAGCAGTGCTAACCATTGTGCCACCATGCTGCCCCATCCCTAATCCAGAGCAACTTTCTCGCTTTCTCTACCTTTTTATTCTGTAAAACTATCACCCTTGTATATAGCCTGTACACAGATATTGCTCTTCAATCCATCTGTGCCTCCTATTGCCTTTTTACATCTGCTTTGTGGCTAAATGAGCAGTTTACACAATTCTCTGCCTCTGCATTGAGAATTGTATGTGTCATGTCTCACACCTTATCTTCAGCATGCTGATGTGACCCTCCCCTGCAACCTCACTGCCCATGAGCCAAGCCACTCACCTTGGCAGAACATAAAAAATCACTGAACCTTGAGCAGTACTGAATCCACGATCATCTGTGGCAGCCTCTGGTGTCCACCACCACCATAATCGCCAACCAAATCTCTCCTGGTCGTGGCAGGTGTCTTCAATGGCCAGTTGGGTAAATTATGCCTTTTTGCCTTTGGACCTCCTCCACCAGGACCTCCAGGTCCCAGCGGAAAAACATGGGACAGCTGGATCAATCCCTTCAGGTATGCTTAATCTATGTGATAGTCCATGAATTAACAAATTAATTAATGTGAATGGAAGGCTAGAAGGGTCATGGGCAGCTCAAATGCATTGCTATAATTCACTTTTATGTGCTTACATGGACTAACAATGCACATCATTTATGAATACTCTTAATATGTGACTGAGAGAAGGGCTCCGAAAACATGTTTGGTGGCGTGCATGTTGTGGCTGCTACTCCAAGGTGACATGCTTTGCTCAAGAACACTGACAGCACTACTGGCTTACTCTGTCTTATTCAGACGGTTAGATCACTAAACTATGCAAATGTGAGGGACCTGGTCAAGGGTCCATTGTGTGGGAGCATCCAGAGAAATGTGTGACAATAGAGCTAGTGGATGGGATAATGAACATTCATGATTGTGTCCTGGAAATCCACTCAGTGGCTTAGTTTAGCACATTTATCATTGGGAAGTATCAATGAAAGTTCTCCCATAGGGAAAGCCCTTGTTGGGCCTTCTGTTCTAGGATAATCTAACAGTTAGATAACATTTAGAGCTTTGATATTCACTTGGCCACTTCAAAACTTCTCCTCCAAGCCTCCAGATGTGCTGCATTCACCGGGACTGACAACTCAAGGTGGCGCTTTTTATATGTGCCTGAGTCACCCATCCTACACTGGGTCCACCTCCGAACCCTCATCTCTTCTGGAACTTCCTACCCTGATTCGTAATTCAGCCTGCAGCCCCCGACCAAAAAGCAAGCCCGTGGGCAGACATTTTTAAACATTGTGTTCACTGAGTTGGGAAATTTTCCAACTCTCCGCTCTGGACCCAGGAATGAAAATCTAGGCCTCTGATCCTGTACATTAGCTAATTCTCAAGTCCTGCTCGATATACAAGCCCTAAGTGTGTGTAATAACCTCTTGTGTGACACCTTGTCAACGTACTGAACCTACTGTGGGAGGAAACCAGAGCACCCGGAGGAAGCCCACGCAGACACAGGGAGAACATGCAGACTCCGCACAGACAGATAAATAATAGGTTCATGATATTATCATTTTACATTGGAAACATTATTTTCTGAAAATCATTTAACCTTGGCAGTTTACCCTGCTAGTCACAACCTCAAAAAACTCAACATTTATCAAGCACAATTTCCCTTTCAGAAATTGATATTGACTCCACCCAGCCATATTCTGAGGTTTCAATTTCTATAAATTCAATTTTGTTCAGTGGTAAAATTCAGCAATTTCCCATTGCATAAAGCAAAAAGAGGTGGCATATTTTGAAAACATTGCTTGTTGTCATAGAATCATAGAATCAGTACAGTCCAAAGATGTTCAGGTTAGGTGGAATGGCCATGGTAAAATGCCCCTTAGTATCAGGCGGGCTAGCTCAGGTAAATGCATGGGGTTATGGGAATAGGGTGGGATTGTGGTCGGTGCAGACTCGATGGGCTGAATGGCCTCCCTCTGCATTGTAGGATTCTATGATTCCTGTTATCTTGGTTTGGTAGGAGGGCCACAATGGTAGGTTTCTGATCCCAGAGATGTCAACAGAGCCCAATTTGCACATTTAAAGAAGGGCCTACCAGCTAGTAGATGAACTGGAAACACAGTACAGTTGGTGGCTCTTGGACACAGGTTTTTGTCAATATTTCTTACAGCCTGAGTTCTGGAGATGAAGGCACAGTTCATTATTTTTTATTGATCATTATTTAGTTGGATTCTTCGTGCACTGCGCCTGCCAGGTAAAGGGGCAGATCTTGATTGTTCAACTCCAAATAGCTTTTTTCTCTATTACCGCAACTTCCAATTGTCTCACAATTGAATCTAGCTAGATCTTCATGTGTTCTACTTCAGCTAGAAGTAGTCCCTTTTCATTTATTTGCTATACCCTATTGTTTCTCATCCACTGGGTAACCAAACAGAAACCAACACATGCCATTTTGACAGATGGGTGTCAGTACCTAGTCGAAATGAACAAACCAGTGTATTGGAAGGTCCAGGAGGGTTGCCTGCCGCTCACAGAAGTTTATTTTGGAAAATTACACAGCACTTAAACTAATTCATGGAACATGTCAGATAACCAACTATTTCCAGGTTTGAGATGTAATTACGACTAGGATGGGAGAATTGTAGAATCCCGACAGTGCAGAAGGAGGCCATTCGGCCCATTGAGCCCACACCAAAAACAATCCCACCTGGGCCCTATCTCCATAACCCAAACATTTACCCTGCTAATCCCCTGACACTGATGGGCAATTTAGCATGGCCAATCCACTTAAGCTGCACATCTTTATACTATGTATAGTGTGTATAGTTTCTCTAAGCCCACTGCACTGCAGGTCGCACCTTTAATGTAAATGTTTAATTCACCCACCAAAATGGCCAATTGTTTACCTTCTCTAGTCCAGGACCAGAATAAAACAGACTTTCACCCAGGCTTCTTTCAATAACATTAGAATAATTGACTTATTATAAAACAAAACTTATTTTTTAATAAAGGTTGCAAAGCTCATTAACATACAATTTGTAATTCAGAAATGTAACAATTTACCCTTTTTAATATCCCAATACACATACTGACACACACACACACAGGATAAAGGCATGGTTAGTAAGTTTGCAGATGACACCAAGATTGGTGGCATCATGGACAGTGAAGAAAGTTATCTCCGATTGCAACGGGATCTTGATCAATTGGGCCAGTGGGCTGACAAATGGCAGATGGAGTTTAATTTAGATAAATGCGAGGTGATGCATTTTGGTAGATTGAACCAGGGTAGGACTTACTCAGTTAATGGTAGGGTGTTGGGGAGAGTTACAGAACAAAGAGATCGAGGAGTACATGTTCATAGCTCCTTGAAAGTGGAGTCACAGGTGGACAGAGTGGTAAAGAAGGCACTCTGCATGCTTGGTTTCATTGGTCAGAACATTGAATAAGGGAGTTGAGATGTCTTGTTGAAGTTGTGTACAAGACATTGGTAAGGTCACACTTGGAGTACTGTGTATAGTTCTGGTCACCCTATTATAGAAAGGATATTATTAAACTAGAAAGAGTGCAGAAAAGATTTACTAGGATGTTACCGGGACTTGATGGTTTGAGTTATAAGGAGAGGCTGGATAGACTGGGACTTTTTTCTCTGGCACATAGAAGGCTGAGGGGTGATCTTATAGAGGTCTATAAAATAATGAGGGGCACAGATCAACTGGATAGTCAATATATTTTCCCAAAAGTAAGGGAGTCTAAAACTAGAGGGCATAGGTTTAAGGTGAGAGGGGAGAGATACAAAAGTGTCCAGAGGGGCAATTGTTTCACATAGAGGGTGGTGAGTGTCTGGAACAAGCTGCCAGAGGTAGTCGTAGCGGCGGGTACAACTTTGTCTTTTAAAAAACATTTAGACAGTTACATGGATAAGATAGGTATAGAGGGAATGGGCCAAATGCGGGCAATTGGGATTAATTTAGGGGTTTAAAAAAAAAGGGCGGCATGGACAAGTTGGGCCGAAGGGCCTGTTTCCATGCTGTAATCCTCTGTGACTCTATGAATCTATGACAAGACAAATAAGGTCTCTGCAGATGTTCGAGTAAGGGAACACTTTATGAAAAAGGATAAAGTTCAAAAAGTTCTTGAGGTTGTCGATTTGGTGTTCTGGCATGTGAAGATGGCCACAGTAGTTGTCTGGAAGTCTTTTCCAAATGATCTTTGGTGAAACACTGTCTTTGTTAATTCTCACTTGTCGCAGCTTTGCAGGCTTTCAAATACTGATGAGAATTTTCTAGTTGAAGGTGAATACCCACTCTGGCTCAGGAAATATAAGGGGGGGGGTGGGGTGTTCACCTTCAGAATGCAAGAGCAGCATTCTTACTTCACAGTTCTCTTTCAAGACACACACTGGGTTCAAAGGAAAATGTTAAGGCAGAACTTCTCCAAGGCCAGGTATTTTTCAGCCAAACAGCAGGAGCTCACAGCCTGGCAACAGCAGTTATTTTATTTTAACTCAAGTAAACAAAATAGCTCTTTTCTCCCCAAGTGTCTTGCTGGTCATTTGCTGAAGTTATTTCTTGAACAGGTAGCTTGCTCACAGACCAAAGTGAACTTGTAACCCTTTAAAAATAACTCAGGAGAGTGTCTAAATAATTCAATGTCCTTCCATTTAAAAAAAGTGTTGTTTTGGCGATATGGATTCCTAACAGTGTTGCAATCACTGGGGCGGCATGGTGGCACAGTGGTTAGCACTGCTGCCTCACAGCCCCAGGGACCCGGGTTCAATTCCGTCCTTGGGTCACTGTCTGTGTGGAGTTTGCACATTCTCCCCGTGTCTGCATGGGTTGCCTCCGGGTGCTTTGGTTTTCTCCCACAGTCCAAAGATGTGCGAGTTAGGTTGATTGGCCATGCTAAATTGACCCTAGTGTCAGGGGATTAGTAGGGTTGTGGGAATAGGGCCATGGGTGGGATTGTGGTCGGTGTAGACTCAATGGGCTGAATGGCCTCCTTCTGCACTGTAGGGATTCTATGATTCTATTCTATGAATCAGCTTTGTTGAAAGCGACTGACAGCAGAATCTTTGAATGCTATGATAAAAAATTTTCCTCTCCTGACTGTCGAGTCCCGAAGTAAAATTGCCATGAGTGCACAAGATAAACTATTGATAATTGGGCAGCATTAATGTAATCATTTTACTAATGAAGCCACAAGATTAATTTAAGGAAATTTAAATGTCGCACTAAGCAGTAGGAAGTGTTCCTTTTAGATCAAATTTTTTCACGATGGTGAATTTACATTCTGTCCTTATTTGACCTCCACGCCGGTGTTTTCAGCAAGTGTCTTGTCGTAGTGAAGTAAAAGCAGAAAATGCTGGAAGGACGCAGAAGTTCTGGCAGCTTCTGTGGAGATAGAAACAAAGCTAATGGCGTAATTTTACTGGTACACCCGCCCCGGATTCGGGGCGGGCGAAGCTCGCAGAATGGAATTCTTCATTGGTCTCGGGCAGGATTTTACGAGCCTCGCCCGACCGCCTCCTTTACAGGCACTCTGCCAATCCATTGAGCAATGTCTTCAGGAACTCTTTGATCTTGTTAAGCCAATTGGTGACATGGGTATGGGGAGGTGTGGTCCAAAAGCTCCTCAACAGCAGAAAAGGCAAAAGAAGGCTATGGCCCATAACTTCTGATCAGCGGTGGAAAGCTCTGGGCCACCAGAAATAAAATATTTTTTTGCACACTTACCTGCCCTGAGAAATAAAGTTTATTCATTAGTCACAAGTAAGGCTTACATTAACACTGCAATGAAGTTACTGTGAAATCCAAATAGTGCCCAAACTCCCAATGGGAGCATCAGCCTTCAGCCTTCAGTGGAGCCAACTCTGCAGGCCCCAGCGCAACGTAGGAGGACCCTAACCATGCCCCCTTCTGACACGGTCAACCCCATTGAGGTCCAGCTTCGAAATAGCAGTTTTGCATTGATAGGAGTTCCCTGCTGTTATAAAAGGTATTTTGAAGCTTTTAAAAAAAAATTTTGTTATTTATTTTAAGTAGGTAATCCTATTGCTATTACATTTAAAATGTAATTTTTTTATGATTGAAGATGAGCATTATTTAATGTATAAATGCACATAGGTTTTGTTATTTTTCCTAAATCTGTGAACCTATTTAAATCTGCATTATGTTATTATATAACTTAATGTGTGATATGCTTATAAGTGTCGGTATGTTTTAATTTAGAATATGGAAACTGAAAATTTAATTGGGAAGATGAGAGGTCAGTACTTCTCGGACCATGATTTGGATACCTGTATGAAATGGGGCAAAGGAGAGTTCACATTTTGGGCTGTAGAAAATCTAAATGTGTTTATCATTTGTATTCTTCTGCCTTGCTTACTTCATTTAGAATGATTTCATATTTAACTGTTCTGTATGTTTCAATAAAGCATTTGTGTAATTCCATATTTAATTGTTTTGTTTCAATAAAGCATTAATAAAATTTTGTAGTTTAATGGAAAATTTTTGACAAAATGTTAGAAATATAAAACTTTGATACCATGTTAACATTTAACTAAACATATTACTTTAGCTGGCACTATGACATTTTGTTTAATTGCCTCATCTTCTCAAATTTCTTACAAAATACATTTTTTTTCTCTAACACAACGATCAATGAAATATTTTTATACATTAATACAACAGTTCTGTTGTCCAAACAAGGAGGTGAGGGAGAAGTATGAGGAGAGGTAAGGGGGCTGTGGATGGGAAGGGAGGGGAGGGGAGGGGAGGGAAGGAGGGAGGGGAAGGGAGAGAGGGGAGAGGGGGAAAGGGGAGAGGGGGAAAGGGGGGAGAGGGGAAAAGAGAGAGGGGGAAGGGGGAAAGGGCAGGGAGGAGGTAGAGGGGTAAAGGGGCAAGAGGGGGTTGGGAAGGGTTTGGACATAAAAACTCTACATTTTATATGTAGCCTGACTTTTCTGTGCCTAATGTGAAGCATCAAAAAGAACGTCAGTTAAAAAGCCAAGCGAAAAGCATGATGCACCAGTGGTGGTAGAACAGGAATACAGATTTCCAATCTGCACTGGATTTTCCAAAACGGGACTTTGGTTATAGTGAGGACAAAAGTCCTGCTGCTGCTGCCGATCAATGCTCATTGGAACGTGAACTGACAACGGGGCTGTCGAATTCGCCGACTCTCTGCCGGATGGGTACCGAGCATTCACCATTCTGAAAATTCAGGTTATGGTCTTTGTCGTCAGAGAAATCCAAGAAAGATATTGAGAACAACACCTGGAACTCTTCATTGCATTAATTGACCTGATCAGAGTATTTTACTAAATGGTGAAGCTTTGTGGATTGTGCTCCAATGATTTGCATGTCCCAGAAACCTCATCACAATCCTACAATTGCTTCATGATGATGTGACTGCAGCTGAGTTGAGTGGGTGATCTGAACCAGACCCTTTAAAAATGCAGACCAGGGTTAGTCAAAGCTGTGTGATAGCCATACTCCTTACAATCCACTTGACAGTGGCTATTCACCTCATCAAAGATTAATTGCTCTCTTATATCAGTATTAAATCCCACTTGGATAGGAAATCCTAACCTCAATTGCCTCCATACCAAAACTAAAATAACCATGCTAGATATATATGATCTGCAGCTTGTGGATGACTACAGTGTCATTGCCCAGATTTCTAAGCTACTCTCGATCACTTCAGTTCTGCAGACAAGAAACTTGGCATGCCCATGATTGTTGTCAAAACAAAACTCAAAGCCATATCTGGTCGGCTACATATTCCACCTGATGTATATGTTGAGGGAGAAACTCTGGAATATGTTAAGCACCACCCATACCTTGGCAACTTACCTCTCTGAAATGGTCACCAAAAATGAAGATATCCAACACCAGATCAGCTGAACCTTCTACAAATTATGACAGCAAATGTTTGACAAAAAAACCTCTGCAAGTCAACAGAAGTCCTGATGTACAGAATAGTCGTCACCACCACACTCTTGTATTGCAGTGAGACTGTGTATCACATGACACAAGGCACATAAGAGTGCGAGAGAAATTCCATCAGCATTGACTCAGCCACATGCTTCAGATTCAGTGGGAGGACATGATAGTGCCATTCATAGAATCATAGAAACCCTACAGTGCAGAAGGAGGCCATTCGGCCCATCGAGTCTGCACCGACCACAATCCCACCCAGGCCCTACCCCCACATATTTACCCGCTAATCCCTCTAACCTACACATCCCAGGACTCTAAGGGGCAATTTTTAACCTGGCCAATCAACCTAACCCGCACGTCTTTGGACTGTGGGAGGAAACCGGAGCACCCGGAGGAAACCCACGCAGACACGAGGAGAATGTGCAAACTCCACACAGACAGCGACCCGAGCCGGGAATCGAACCCGGGACCCTGGAGCTGTGAAGCAGCAGTGCTAACCACTGTGCTACCGTGCCGCCCTTTCTTGAGAGCAGCTCCACAAGAACTCAGGCAAAACTCCTGCAAAGTCGCCTTCGATGGACTGGACTGGGCAGTCTGGGGGGATGGCCAAAAGTATCTTCCCTGCCAGGTGTTGTTTTCTGAACTCTCAAGTAGTCAACGGTCCAGGGAGGACACCTTAAAAATCTCCTTGAAATGTGGCGTTAATGACTGGGAGGAGTTTTGAAATTGTTTTAAATGTCAGCGACCAGTCCATCAAGTTGCATCGTGCTTTGATGAGGCAAAGTAAGCACTCCTGAACTCCGGATCCCACGACCTCGTGGCACCTCCTACCCAATGTGCCAAATGATCTATAGGTGGAGAATCAACCTGTTCAGTCACATGAAGATCCATGATGTGGAGATGCCAGCGTTGGACTGGGGTAGACACAGTAAGAAGTCTCACAACACCAGGTTAAAGTCCAACAGGTTTCTTTGGTAGCACGAGTTTTTAGAGCAGTGCTCCTTCTGAAGGAGCAGTGCTCCGAAAGCTCGTGATTCCAAATAAACCTGTTGGGCTTTAACCTGGTGTTGTGAGACTTCTTACTATGAAGACCCATGGCAGTAATGTCTGACCCTGAGTGATGACATATCCTGATCGAGGCATAGCTGATGATGATGATAGAACCTGTCCAAGAACGGCACAAATCCTGGATGATGACTGGAAAGAAGTGGATAGGGTAGGAGATGAGGCACAGATATTGCAAAAGGAGGATGATAAAGAACAGTAAATGATACTGATGACAGAGAGAAGGGGAAAAATGAGACTGAAGCTTTCAGGTTTACAGCAGGAACAAAAATGTGCTAACGAATGGATGGAGAACAATGAGAATTACAAAATTTGCAACAGTCCATGGGAATCACTTTCAACTTCAAAGTCTCAATGGTAACCTGACAAAACAGATCACCTACGACTTTTGGAACAGCCTTATTTACATCTCTTTAATTTCAATTACTCACTAAGCCAGCATTTCATAAAATCACTACAGTGCAGAAAGAGACCAAACAGCCCATCGAGCCTGCACTGACAACAATCCCACCCAGGCCCTATCCTCATGACCCCACACATTTAACCTGCTAATCCCCCTGAAATGTGGCAATTTAGCATAGCCAATCAATCTAACCCGCACATCTTTTGTCCTTCCCTAATTGTCCTTGAGAAGGTGGTGGTGAGCTGCCTTCTTGTACCACTGCAGTCCATGTAGGAACATCCACATTTCTGTTAGGAAAGGAGTTCCAGGGGTTTGGCCCAATGTCAGTGAAAATACAGCTATATAGTTTCAAGTCAGGATGGCGTGTGACTTGGAGGGGAACTTGTAGATGGTGGTGTTCCCATGCATCTGCTTCTAAGTGGTAGAAGTCATGGATTTGAAGGTGCCACCAAAGGAGTTGTTTAACTGAGGTTGGTTGGTGGAGACTGCTTTGGGCTTGTCAGGAAATTATGGTTTGGATGTTTCAGAAATCAGTCTGAGGCCTGTCCTGCATTTCAAGGCCTACCAAATGACTAGAGTTTGGATTTGGTCTAGGAATTGAAGTTTGGTGACCTCTATTGGTTCAGAATACTGTTCATGGAGCTCCTTTCTTCATGAACATTTTAACTACATTTTCTGAAGCTTTTGATGGGCTCATCCTGTGGTTTCTAGGATAATAAATGTGGCAAATTTCAACTTTGCCTCAGAGGTGATGAGCTGATGGATCAATGTTTGAGGGAATGAATGAATGGAGTCTTCTGAGACCGTGTAGAACTTCAACAAAAATTACTTTATTCAACATGCATAAGGGAGAGCAGAACTCGTGGTTGTAACTACAGCTTACTTCCAAGCTACTCTACTGAGCATTGGTTCTTACACATTTTTATATCCCTTTCTTTACATTACAAAGCGTTACATTTACATCAGATCATCATATTGTTACTTTGAGTTGGTTACATTTCTGTTTTTGATTACATTATATGGTTCCATTGTCTTGTGTGCTTTAGCCTTTAATCATTTTCTGGACATCTCCTGTCTACCTGTTTACAATATCAAAGCGTTGTGTTTGTCAAACTGATTTCGATGAGGTGTTAATTGTCCCATCTCCCAGATACTTGATTAGTTTTTCAGAGGCACAATGGTTCCTCCAGACTTCTTGGAGCCTTGATAAGTGATACCAATTCTCTTATGGTTGCTGTAACCTTGGAATGATCCCACCTGGGATGTGGCTGTTTTAATGCTGTCTAAGATGTCGTTATTTGTATTGTGTCCTGTCTGTCTGCAGTGAGTGTGGATACTACAGTGCTGTCTGTTTAACCTTTTCTATACATTCCTCTCCTGCTGCAGCAAACACTCCCTGGGTTTGCCCTACTACAATTAGATCATCAGCCCATTGTATTCCATTGAAATGAATGGAAGAATAGTCAGCTGGGTTTGTCTTCTTCACAGTAAGAGTTTTAACAACACCAGGTTAAAGTCCAACAGGTTTATTTGGTAGCAAATGCCATTAGCTTTCGGAGCGCTGCTCCTTCGTCAGATGGAGTGGAAATCTCTATCTTTGTCTTCTTCAGGCAGCTTTGATTAAAGGTCCCTCTTATAGCATTTGTCTAAAAACAGTGCCTGTATCAAGCATTGGAGAGATTTGTAACTGCACCTCATTGTAATAAATTCACAGTTACCCATTCACCAGGAGACAATAAGAATGAGAAACTCAGAGTGATTGCCTATAGATTCTCCAAGGAACAAAAAAGGTGATAAGGTTTTCCCCTTAGAACATGGCTCTGGGTAAGCAGCGGGAAGAAATGATTCAAGATGAGTGAACTCAATGTACAGGTCAGTGCTAATGTTGAAACTGCAACATGGAATGTTAACGATGTGTAGGCACAGTCAGTGGCTGGAATTCTACTGCCATGCCCGCCCCACAATCGAGGTAGGCAATGCTCGCGGAACGGAATTCTCCATTAGCCTCGGGTGGGATTTTACGAGCCTCGCCCGAGCAAGGTCATAAAATCCCTGCTTGTGTCTTAATGTGGAATGAAAGGATCACCTCAGTTACTGAAGATTGGAATAATGCTTTTTTACAGGGACTTATTTTAATTTCATTCTGCCTAAGTCAACAGTGTGGATCAAGGTCGAATGTACAAAACGTCGTGAATGTAGCCCAATCCATCACACAAACCAGCCTCCCATCCACTAACGCTGTCTACACTTCCCGCTGCCTCGGCAAAGCAGCCAGCATAATTAAGGACCTCACGCACCCTGGACATTCTCTCTTCCACCTTCTTCTGTCAGGAAAAAGATACAAAAGTCTGAGGTCACGTACCAACTGACACAAGAATAGCTTTTTACCTGCTGCCATTAGATTTTTGAATGGACCTACCCTGCATTAAGTTGACCTTTCTCTACACCCTAGTTATGGCTGTAACACTACATTCTCTCCTTCCCTTCTCTATGAACAGTATGTTTTGTCTGTAGCGTGTGCAAGAAACAATACTTTTCACTGTGTGCTAACACATGTGACAATAATAAATTAAATCAAATTAACTATTAGCAAGAATCATGTTATTTCGGAGCTCTAAATTTAGCACCTAGATGGTTTTACCATTTCACAACATAGAAGCGTTTGAAATTCAGAACAAAATAATACAATCTTCGTTCAGTGTGACCTGAAAGGCATATGTGCACAACTGTTCACCCCGTTAAGTGCAGAAAGCCTCCATTTATTGAAAAAAAATCTTATGTTCACCTTGACATTGCCAGCAAGCTGCAGAAAGTGGATATAATGACCTGACAGAAGCAGCAGTTACTTGCGACACCCAGCCTGACATTGATGTTTGACTAATGTCAGAACCTTGTCCCATCCATTTCAAATTTGTCTGCACTCATTGTCCTGGTCACTGGAGTCAAAAGGATAACAGGAATAGCCAGGCATTATTTTCGTGCACCTGTAATTGGGATATCTTGTTACTGCCTTTGTCAAAAAAGGTGAATAATATTTCCCAAGCTCGATTTGTTAATAAACCTTGCCTCCTTGATGCCCAATTTATCGTACAAAATCACTTCATAAGGCACATTTGTCTCCTGTCAATTATCAGAAGCCTGAAACCATTAGTTAAAAAAAAGTCACGCAGGAAAACCTTTAACAAGTCTTTTTTCCTAGAAGGTTTAGAGGTAGACACACAGAAAGCCATGCTCTAATCCCATTTTATGACCGCCAGTGCTTTGTCACAGTTCACAGGAGCTTGAAAGAAAAGCCAGGAGCTGTCTTTGCACCGGCAACCTTACTGAACTCACATAACAGGGCAATTATTTTTCAAACTTGATAGAAAATGATGAACCTGAGCTTCCTTGGAGTGGAATCTGAGTCAGATTATCATTCTGCTCCTGGTTTCCCACTTGGAAATCCAGTCGCTTCTTTCTCGCCTGACCTTTCAACCCAAGCTGGATGAGAACTGTGCAGTGTTGCGAAGGCTTTGTGCAAAAGGCAGGAGAGTTGGAGGGAAGGGGTGGAGGGAGTCCCATTGGGTTCGGCTGCAGGCGGGCGGCAGCATTTGGGTTACCCTGGAGTAAGAAGTATTTTAAATTCTAACTATTCTTGAGCAAATATTCTAGAAAGACAGTTTTTTTTAAAATGTATTCATTCACGGAATATGGACTTCACTAGCTGAATACCCTTGAGCTGCCTTTTTGAACTGTTGTAGTCCAGGTGGTAGAGGTACATCCACAGTGCTGTTAGGGAGGGAGTTCCAGGATTTTGACCCAGTGACAGTGGGGGGACTGTGATATAGTTCCATGTCAGGATGGTGAGTGATTTGGAGGGGAACTTCCAGGTGGTGGTGTTCACAAATATCTGCTGTCCTTGTCCTTCTAGATGGTAGCGGTCATGGATTCAGAAGTGACTGTCTGAGGAACCTTGGTGAGTTCCTGCAGTGTATCTTATAGATGATACACACTGCTGCCACTGTGTGTCAGCGATGGTGGGAGTGAATGTTCGTGGAAGGGATGCCAATCAAGTGGGCTGCTTTGTCCTGGATGGTGTCAAATTTCTTGAGTGTTGTTGGAGCTTTACTGATCCAGGCAAGGGGAGAATATTCCAACACACTCCTGACTTGTAGGTGGTGGACAGACTTCTGGCTGATGTTAAGACCCAGGATATTGATTCAGTGATGGCTAGGTCTTGGATATAAAGGGGCAATGGTTAGATGCTCTCTTGGTGGAGATGGTCTTTGCTTGGCACTTGTATGATGTGAATGCTACTTGCCACTTGTCAGCCCAAACCTGGATATTGTCCAGGTCTTGCTGCATTTGGACATGGACTGCTTCTTATATGTTTGCTAGTTATAACATACTTTTGGATGGTTCTAATTGTAGGGCAATTGCCCAACAGAAGTCTGAACTTGCTGGACAATTGCTCTGCAATCCTTACCTGGGGATTTCCAGAGGGGGGATAGGGGGGAGAGGTACCCCCCAGTAATGACGTTTTGGAGCTTGGAATTTAGGGGCCCAAACTTTTTCATGAAAAGCAGGATGTGAAAAATGCATTCCTTCTACTTCCACATGCTGTTAGAAATTAGGGGTAACATGCATTGCAAATGCAAGACTTCAAGCTTTGTCACTTATCCAAAGTGGTCTGGGCCAAGGTTTTCACCTCGAGTTGGGGAATTGCAAATTGGGTCGATTCCCAACTTATAAAATCCAAGGCCATCTCCAAACCCTATACCAGTAATTTATTTATCACTTAGAGGCATGGTGTGGGAGGGGTCAGGTTTTGTGAGCAACACCGTAGTGCAGGAGGAGTGCAGCTGCTAGTCAGAAGGCCTGCCTCGGCCTTCGCAGACAGCAGCCACCTCCCAACATTTCTAATATGCACCCAGAAACCCCACCCATCACCTCCCATGCCCTCTCCATTCACACTCACCCTGTACCCATTGTGGGCATAAGTCAGGATATTTTTTGAAATGGACATTTAAAAAAAATCTAGCCAAGTTGACCCACAGAGGTACATCATGCTAAAGAAATCTCTCATTCATAAACACCATTAAAAATGTAAATCCACCTAATTAGTAATCTATTGAAAAAGCAAATTAACACTTACGTACGTACCATATCAAAGACAAATAATCATTTAATAACTGTCAATCAAAATGTGGACATAGTCACCCGCTGTGATAAGTTGTTCAGGAGCTTTTGAAACACAGCCAAGCATCCATAATAGGCTCTGCTATAACAACAAACCCTAGGAAATCTAAACAACAGTGTCTATTGAAACTAAAAAAAGCAGATGGATTTTTCAAAAGCTACAAATGGTATTTCATTTCCATTTCAAAGCGGATTGCCCATCAATCAGTGCAGCAGAGGATGAAAATTATTTTTTTTAAACTTTCATCAGCAGGGTAGTTCTTTTTCTAAACCAAAGATCTCCTGACATTTAAATCACAGTACAATGCATGACAGAAGTTTCCCAGCATATTTTTCTACAGTTTTGAATGCATTATGGCACTTTCTCTAATGGAAAAAGTGCTCTGACCAGCAATATGTTGAGATGAATTAATGGACAATATACCTTTTCAGGACAGTACTCGATGATGAATAACTGCAGTCAAAACACATCTACATTACAATGCAATATCTAATCAATACATTTGAAATTGTTAAAACATTTAACACATACCTGTCAGATTGTTCACAATACCTCAACAGGCTTCCCCCCATCGTCACGAACGTTCCAACAAGGTGGGGTTTTTAGGCTTATAATAGCGGCATCAGCACAGGGAAATAATTGGTAAGGAGGAAGCTCAAATTTGCTATAGGGCTAACAATGGTTACCCTGAGCTCAGGAGAGGTGCATCTGGAGTTGGGACTGAATGTTTTCCCAACTCACGAAAAGGCCGTACAAAAATAATATGCTGTTATTTTTGCAGTGAATCATAGAATCTTACAGTGCAGAAAGAGGCCATTCAGCCCATCGAGTTTGCACTGACCACAATCCCGCCCAGGCCCTACCCCATAACCCTTAGCCAGTCCCCCTGACACTAAGGGGCAATTTAAAATGGCCAATCCACCTAACCTGCACATTTTTGGACTGTGGGAGGAAACCAGAGCACCCGGAGGAAACCCACGCAGACACGGGGAGAAAGTGAAAACTCCACACAGACAGTGACCCAAGCCGGGAATCGAACCTGGGTGCTTGGCGCTGTGAAGCAGCAATGCTAACCACTGTGCCACCATGCTGCAGTGAAAACATTTAAGATTTCAGCTTTCCTAACCCCATTCCCACCTCCATCAAGTGATGACGATATGACTCCAGGTATTTGCTAGATAAATTAGCTGATAGACGTTGCTGGTACAAATGTCTTCTTTGTGGCAAAAGTTGCCACCAGCTTAAAGATGCTATCCTAGGGGAATTGTCTGATTCCTACAGACCATAGTAACTTCAAGAGAAGGCAGCAAAAATCCCATTTAAACATCTATCTCTTTCACTGAGTTTACGGTGGTCTACATCGAGAAGTACCAAGGAAGTTCCCAGTGTTCTATGAATAGACTAATGATCCGATTCTAACAAATTGGCAGTGTAAGATGAGTTTTCTCTTTTCCAGGTAATTACAGCAACTTCAGCCATTTGCAAATTGATTTTCTGCTGAATTCTAATTTGTAGTTTAGTAAAATTTTCTGAATAGAATATGTATATTAAATTATTATAATAAGCTTCCAAATGAATATTTAAACAATGTGCTGCTATAATTCCACGTCGGCTTAATCTTCCTGTGCATTTGTTAAATTTTCTTAAACAAGTAATCATGAAAAATGACTGCTGCCAGTCTACAATTGATTTGTTAATAGTGCATCAGTTCTGTTACATTTAAACGGGTTATAACTAAGCAGTGATTTTTTAAAATCCAGCCTTCTAACTCTGCAAATACAATAAAAGGATCCTGGTTTTATTCCTACGCCATAATAAAGACACACACAGCTATGTTCACTTCAGTATATGTCCGGGGAACAAATAACAAAATGCATCCAAGAATCAGTAGGTTATTGGCTTAAGCTAAAAGAAGGAATAGGATCATGTGTAGCATGTTGGAAAGGGTTAAAGTAAGGTGTCACATCCAGAGTGGTTGCTCATCCCTAATTACACGTTCATGGATCTCAGTTCAATCCCCTTGATTCTTCATTTGACATCCCTGTGCCTTTGGCTCAGTATGACACGCCACGTTGTTTGTCAAAGTTGTTCACTTGAGATATGAAGGTTTTATTTTTTAATTGGCTCTTGCCTTGTCTAATGGAGGCATCTAGAGACAGTTCTGACTTGAAACAATGCCACAACACACTTCTAATTGATGCCGTGGTACCTGTCCTTCAGAGCTACGCTTGACATTCATGGTAGACTGATACCACTCCTAAAGTGTGAATCTTACCACAATGGACGATACAGGATTGCAAAATACTTTGTTGCTAAACTATTACAGCAGCTTCACATACAGTATGCCTAAAATTCAAAATGCTTTTCTATTTTGCATTCTGATCTTCAGTTGTCATTTTCTAATATTCACAAAAATATTATTTCAGTTGCCTCTGGTTATTTTATTCACTGTAATTAAAAATATATCTGAAATCATAGTTAGAACTATGAGACGTTTATATATTAACCTATTTCTAATGTTGTACTTACCATCACTTGGTCTTACACATGCAAAGTCAAGACCACCTGCTATATTCAGATCAAACAAGGTTAAAGAATAATTATTTCAATATGGAGGAAGGAGTGGCAGAGGAGGCAAAGTGAAAGGAACAATGAAGGAGTGAAGAGGAACTGATATGAAGAAAAGAAAGAGGAATCAAAGAACAGTATGGAAGAAGTGCAGGAGAGAAAAGGGAAGAGCACTGATGAGGACTGAGAAAGGGAGTGTAATAAGAGATGAGGGTAGCTGCTTTATGGTTAGAGGGAAATAACTGCAGAAGTACCTCACTCAACTGAATAAATAGAATGTACCTCAACAGTGAGAATCCTGATTTTCCAAAAATTAAAGAAACATAAAAATGCAATTGAACCACTCTAGATTTTCAGGCATTATGTCTTTTTTTAATTTTCATGGGATGTGGGCATCATTGGCTGGGCATCGCTGATGTGGGCATCACTTGCTGAGCCACCATTTGTTACCCATCTCTAATTGCACTTGAGTGGCTTGCTTGGCCTTTTCAGAGGGCAGTTAAGAGTTAACCACATTTCTGGGGTCTGGAGTCACATGTCGGCCAGACCAAGTAAGGATGATGAATTTCCTTCCCTAAAGGACATGAGTGAACCAGGTGTGTTTCTTTTTAACGACAATTGACAGTGGTTTCATGGTCATCATTAAACTTTTATTGAATTGAAATTTCACCATTTGCTGTGGTGGGATTTGAACCTGGTTCCCCAGAGGATTACTCTGGGTCTCCAGATTACTAGATTTGGGTGGCACGGTGGTACAGTGGTTAGCACTGCTGCCTCACAGCGCCAGGGACCTGGGTTCAACTCCGGCCTCAGGTGACAGTCTGTGTGGAGTTTGCACGTTCTCCCCATGTCTGTGTGGGTTTCCTCCGGGTGCTGCGGTTTCTTCCCATAGTCCAGAGATGTGTGAATTAGGTTGATTGGCCATGCTAAATTGCCCCTTAGCGTCAGGGGAATTAGCAGGGTAAATACGTGGGGTTATGGGGATAGGGCTTGGGTGGGATTGTTGTCGGTGCAGGCTTGATGGGCCAAATTGTCTCCTTCTGCACTGTAGGGATTTTATGATTCGACTAGTCCACTGTGCCACCATCTCCCCAAATGTGGGCACCTAAATATTCCAAATGGCAGGCAGGATTATTGCAAACCAGAAGTACGCTGCTCATTGTATTGGGTAAAAGGAAGAAAATAAATCTTCAAGACCCAAACGTGAAATAGGCATGAGCCCCTTTGCACATGCAAATCAGGCTAACATTAGCAAAGTTTAACATTGGAAACTCCTAACACCGCATGACCTGTTGGTATAACAAATATTGTAGGTATATATAGACACTTATATAATATGAGATTTTCCATACAACTAGTTTAATGCAGGAGTTTCCAATGTATCTAAAGTGGAATTGTGACTCACCTAGCATTTGTAATCAATAATAAAAATAGCAAATCAGCAATATGAATTCAATTTCCAAAACTACTGCATATTTTCAATTGTGTTTCTTCTTGAATAATCTGAACAACTTGAGACTGTGGGAGGAAACCGGAGCAGCCAAAGGAAACCCACACAGACACAAAGGGAACATGCAAACTCCACATAGACAGTCACCCAAGGCCGGAATCGAATCTGGATCGCTGACGCTATGAGGCAGCAGTAAAAACCACCATGCCACCATGTCACCCATGATGGCTGACTTCTCGACCATGTAGAGTCAGATTTGCAATCATTCAGAGATGAGAGGAAAAGGGTGGATGAGGCAAGCATAATTCACTGTCGTGAGCCTAACTGAAGGATCTATCTTCAAAACTTGAAGCAATGATCCCTGTTGTAGCCTGTTGCAAAAAATAATGGGTAAACAAAGCCCCTTGAACTAATTTCTCAACTACTAAGTGCACTGGGGTTCACTAGACTTGAGAAAAGAAAGAAATCAGAACACCAGTTACATTCTACTTGTCGCATTCTCAGGATATTCCAAACCCTTTGGGGGAAATGTTGGCTACTGGTATGAGTATAAAATGGATGCTATAATTTCAGCTGGCTGATGTGCATTACTTCCAATGTAACATCAGGAGAGGTGCATAATTGTCATCTGAATAGCTAGTTTGGGATAAGTACCAATTCACCACAAAGTGATCAGTACTGAAAACCAACAGATGTGGGCCACTTAAAATAACCAGAACAGTTATAAACAAAAGCAGATGCTCCAAAATTCTGAAATTATTGGAAAGGACAATCACAATTATATGGAGAACTTGCAATAACTGACAGATGAAAGTTAAAGTCTTGTTGCACCTGATGGAGAGTCAAAGGAGAGAACCATACAGTATTAAGTAGATTACTGGAGTTTCGGATGAATGAACTCTGGCAGGGGCAATGCAACCGTAAAAAAATTGAGACCATTAAGTGCTTCAAAATGTTTCACCTTTGACTAAGAGACAGGGAAGGAACTGGAAAAATATGTCATTGAACTGAAAAATTTATCAGCTGCATGAAATTTTTAAGAATTGCATGAATCTTTGATCAGAGAGGATTATATGTGGAATTAGAAATGACTTGAGGGACTCTTTAGAGACCGATTAAGATTTATCAAAATTGCTGTAAATGTGGAAAATTCTGAAAAGGACACATTGGAGCTCTATAGAACAAGAGCCACATCTCATTTTCTCAGTAAGAGAAAAGACTCTATAATCCAGCCAGTTAAGATTATCAAAGAAGGTAAGGAGTACCACAGCACACAATACTAGTTCAGAAGAATGAACAATAGACATGTTCTGCACATGATCAATCTTTCAAGAATTACAGAAACATATTAATTTTGAATTGCAATACTGAGAATCAGAGGAAAATCAAGCTTTTCATTAAAGAAGACACCACACCTGGCAGACCTGGAGAATCATCAAGTCAATTATTCTTTCTCTCGAAGGAGAACGGGTGAATGCTCTTCAGTGTGATCACTATCTCAATCACATTTATTTCTCTCTGCATGTACCAGCAGACCAGCTAGGTTCCAAATAGACTACAATGGTTCCCGGTCAAGGAACATCTTGATTTTCAAATTCTTATCCTTGTTTTCAAATGCTCCATGGCCTTGTCCCTCCCTGTAATCTTCTCCAGCCGCCTAACCATCTGAGATATCTGTGCCCCTCAAGTCTTGTGCGTTCCCAATCATAATTTCTCCACCATTGGTGGTCATGCTGTAAGCAACTCCACATCCAACTCGTAAACTGGATGTAACTTGGTGAAGAGGAAGTGATGTACAAAGATAACTGAGGGCGCGATCTTACAATCTCGTCCCGTCCATTTTTCAGTGGGATGGAGAGGTACATAGAAACAGAAACATAGAAACATAGAAACATAGAAAAACTACAGCACAATACAGGCCCTTCAGCCCACAAAGTTGTGCTGAACATGTCCCTACCTTAGCGATTACTAGGCTTACCTATAACCCTCTATCTTACTAAATTCCATGTACTTATCGAAAAGTCTCTTAAAAGACCCTATCGAATCCGCCTCCACCACCGTTGCTGGCAGCCCATTCCACACACCCACCACCCTCTGAGTGAAAAACTTACCCCTGACATCTCCTCTGTACCTACTCCCCAGCACCTTAAACCTGTGTCCTCTTGCGGCAACCATTTCAGCCCTGGGAAGAAGCATCTGACTATCCACTTGATCAATACCACTCAACATCTTATACACCTCTATCAGGTCACCCCTCATCCTTCGTCTCTCCAAGGAGAAAAGGCCGAGCTCACTCAACCTATCCTCATAAGGCATGCTCCCCATCCCAGACAACATCCTTGTAAATCTCCTCTGCACCCTTTCTATGGCTTCCACATCCTTCCTGTAATGAGGCGACCAGAACTGAGCACAGTACTCCAAGTGTGGTCTGACCAGGGTCTTATATAGCTGCAACATTATCTCACGACTCCTAAACTCAATTCCTCGATTGATGAAGGCCAGTACACCATACGCCTTCTTAACCACAGCCTCAACCTGCACAGCTGCTTTGAGCGTCCTACGAACTCGGACCCCAAGATCCTTCTGATCTTCCACACTGCCAAGAGTCCTACCATTAATATTATATTCCGCCATCCTATTTGACCTGCCAAAATGAACCACCTCACACTTATCTGGGTTGAACTCCATCTGCCACTTCTCCGCTCAGTCTTGCATCCTATCAATGTCTCGCTGCAACTTCTGACATCCCTCCACACTATCCACAACACCTCCAACCTTTGTGTCATCAGCAAACTTACCAACCCATCCCTCCACTTCCTCATCCAGGTCATTTATAAAAATCACAAAGAGTAAGGGTCCCAGAACAGATCCCTGGGGCACTCCACTGGTGACCGACCTCCATGCAGAATATGACCCATCTATAACCACTCTTTGCCTTCTGTGGGCAAGCCAGTTCTCGATCCACAAAGCAATGTCCCTTTGGATCCCATGCCCCCTCACTTTCTCAATAAGACTTGCATGGGGCACCTTATCAAATGCCTTGCTGAAGTCCATATATACTACATATACTGCTCTTCCTTCATCAATGTGTTTAGTCACATCCTCAAAAAATTCAATCAGGCTCGTAAGGCATAATCTACCTTTGACAAAGCCATGCTGACTATTCTTAATCATATTATACCTCTCCAAATGTTCATAAGTCCTGCCTCTCAGGATCTTCTCCATCAACTTACCAACCACTGAGGTTAGACCCACTGGTCTATAATTTCCAGGGCTATCTCTACTCCCTTTCTTGAATAAAGGAACAACATCCACAATCCTCCAATCCTCCGGTATCTCTCCCGTCTCCATTGATGATGCAAAGATCATCGCCAGAGGCTCAGCAATCTCCTCCCTCGCCTCCCACAGTAGCCTGGGGTACATCTCATCCGGTCCCGGCGACTTATCTAACTTGATGCTTTTCAAAAGCTCCAACACATCCTCTTTCTTAATATCTACAATCAGGCGAGAGGCAAAAAGTGAGGAATGCACCCCCGGTTTCTCACCCCCCAGCCATCCAACCCCCCACCCCCAACCACCCCCCCTCCCCCCCCCCCACAACCACCCCCCCTCCCCCCCCTCCAACCACCCCCCCTCCCCCCCCCTCCAACCACCTCCCCCCCCCCAAACATACACACACACATCCCAGATTCCAAGTGGTCTTGCTTTAAGCAAAACTTCATAATCAGGAGAATTTAATACTGCTTACAGTGCCCCCGTAAAAGGTTTGGGAAAGTTAAAATATTTGAACACTAGGCTGGGAAGAATAATTTATGATGTGGAGATGCCGGCGTTGGACTGGGGTAAACACAGTAAGAAGTTTAAAAGACACAGACTTAATTTACATGAATAATGGTTGGAATGCGAATACTTACAACTAATCAAGTCTTTAAGAAACAAAACAATGTGAGTGGAGAGAGCATCAAGACAGGCTAAAAAGATGTGTATTGTCTCCAGACAAGACAGCCAGTGAAACTCTGTGGGGGTTACAAATAGTGTGCCATGAACCCAATATCCCGGTTGAGGCCGTCCTCGTGTGTGCGGAACTTGGCTATCAGTTTCTGCTCAGCGACTCTGCGCCGTCGTGCGTCACGAAGGCCGCCTTGGAGAACGCTTACCCGAATATCAGAGGGATATTCGGGTAAGCGTTCTCCAAGGTGGCCTTCGCGACACACGACGGCGCAGAGTCGCTGAGCAGAAACTGATAGCCAAGTTCCGCACACACGAGGACGGCCTCAACCGGGATATTGGGTTCATGGCACACTATTTGTAACCCCCACAGAGTTTCACTGGCTGTCTTGTCTGGAGACAATACACATCTTTTTAGCCTGTCTTGATGCTCTCTCCACTCACATTGTTTTGTTTCTTAAAGACTTGATTAGTTGTAAGTATTCGCATTCCAACCATTATTCATGTAAATTAAGTCTGTGTCTTTATATGCTCTGTTTGTGAACAGAATTCCCACTCACCTGAAGAAGGGGCTTGCAGCTCCGAAAGCTTGTGTGGCTTTTGCTACCAAATAAACCTGTTGGACTTTAACCTGGTGTTGTTAAACTTCTTACTAAGAATAATTTATCCAGTACCAGCTTATAACAACTAAAAGAAGCCCATAAAAACATTTTTTTCCTATTCTTTTCTTCTCCCTTTGAAATCCTTTAGCCACTTTTGCGTCTAAGTTGCTGCTATATGGGCAGAACCTAAGTAAACCCATGAAAAGTCAAAATGGGCTCAACAGCACCGCCATTTCAGTCAAACAGTAACCTATGGTCAGTTAAGACAGTGGCCATCAAAAGTACTGCAAGACAGTACTAAATTAACTCAGAGAGCTGGAGGAAACCTGCATAGCTGTCAAAAACCCCAGATAGCATTAAAAATCTTGCAAGAAGTTAAAGGTGACAACAAAACACTCAATTGGAAGGCAACAGATCTCCCATCTGAATTTACTTTGTTTCAACAACTTGCAGAGCTGTGATTGCTGGATCTTCATCTTTTCAAACCAGATAAATAAGCCACTAAAACTGAAATTGCAATAGGCAATGAAGGCCTCCATAGACTGTACACTTCAGGTCTCTCCAACGACCATCGGAGACATCCAGATAAAATGTAGTCAACACTTGAAGACCAATTAAAAGTGGAGCTCAACTTCCAAAAGCACCATCTGCAATTCATGTCCTGAGGCAACAACTGTCAGAGACCATTGACCAATTCATAAGTAATTGCAAAGACAAGGGGCATCAATGTGATTTTACACTGGGTGAGCTAGCTGACAGAGTTCATGATAGCTTTATCCCAGTGGAAGCATTCCAAAAAGCAATTTTGGACCAACCCAACGGTTACACCATGAAAATGCTACCATTTTGTTAATTAGTGTCACAAGTAGGCTTACATTAACACTGCAATGAAGTTACTATGAAAATCCCCTAGTCGCCACATTCCAGCGCCTATTCAGGTACACTGAGGGAGAATTTAGAATGGCCAATGCACCTAACCAGCACATCTTTCCAAATGTGAGATGAAACCAGGATACTTGGAGGAAACCCACACAGACACAGGCAGAACATGCAGACACCGCATGGACAGTGACCCAAGCCGGGTCCCTGACGCTGTGAGGCAGCAGTGCTAGCCACTGTGTCACCGCTACAGACCTAGCTCCTCCCATCACCACATCAGTACCTGTCACTACAAAAACTCATCCTGGTTACCCCAGACATTCTACGCCATAGACACCACAAGTCCAATGGTCATAGGCCTAGCGGTGTGCAAGAACCTGACTTTGGTCACCATCCATGGTATCATCGAGACAACGACAATGACTACAAGCCACAAGATGCACCATTGGAAACCCTGTATTTCTAACTCTGCATTGCATATTGTCAGCTAACATGTTGTAGGACACTGTTCGAACTGAATACATCTACCTATTACAAACTTGCACACTTCTTGTTGCAGAGCCCATGTGAAATTGCTATTCAGCTGGTAAGTGTGGATAACACATCCCAGTCATCTTCTGTCAATATGCCCAGGAATATTGATGTATTACTCAAAAAAACAGGTGAAGATGAAAGATACCCATGACAGGCATGTGGGAATGAATTACCCAACCTGAATTTCGGACAGGAAGTTGGAGTACAAAACCCAACACATAGTCCTTGGAATCTATCAGAAATCATCAGCATTTGCCCAGAACCAAGATCGTACTAAATACGCACACCAAATGACATGACAGTGAGATGAAATAGAAGTCAAATCAGGACAGTACCACAACCAGAGAGATCAAGCAAACCTGTTGTGACTGGATGCAAATCAAACAAAGCAACCCTAACTGGCAATCTGAAAATCTACAGCAGCCTTCAGCAAAGATCATTATAATTAAATCTGGACGGATGAGCAAGCCGCTGATATATTTTTAGAGAATTGTAAATTTATTGCTTTGTGTATGTTCAGACACAATGTTGTTTTATTTTCCTTGCATGGAAATAGTTTACCCCATGAATCAGTCTGCAAGCAGCAGTGGTAGAGATTAGATGAACTGTACATTGTCGACCAGTAGATACTATTTGTATATAGTCTTATCTTCAAATAAAGAACAGACATTCATGATTCATCAATCCTTGTGTATTACGCTTACATCAAAGAGAAGAAGAATGTAACACTCTGGGGTATCTGAAGGACCAGAAGTTCTTCCATGAGGTGCAACTCCTGCAAATGCAGCTGGAGAGGAGGCAGGCCGCTGATTGGGCTGCTCCATGGCCGAGGGGGATTTGCCGGCCTTTCTCTGGCTGTCTGAGGCCTGCAGTGCCCTGACATACTGAGGGGCTCCCATACCTATGCAGGGGCCCCCTGTGTCATGTGGCTACTGAAGGGGCCTGGGATCACCAGTAGAGGAGTTGAGGAGCTGCTGTTACGCTCATAGCACCCTGAAAGGAGGCTCTGGGTGTGGGAGGCAGCTTGCTTCTCCTCCCTTGTAAGGTACACCTGTATCTGCCTGCTGACCTATGATGGATGAGAACCTGGTGGTTACTCCACTCGGCAGTGGCCTGCCCTCAGGTTACAGAGGAGCATTATGGAGCAGGCACCCGCTCTGAATTGCTGGTGATTGCAGCCTTCAATATTGGACTGACTACAGGTCCATCCGGAGTTTAAAAATGGTGCCAGTGCCTGTCTCACTTCAGGTTACACAGAAACTAACTTCCTCTTGGCCTACTGGCTCAACAGAATCGGACAGGCCCGGCACCTCCAGTCCATTAACCCACTTCCGGGAGTCACCACTGAGACCTGTGCCACAAGAATTAAATGCAGCCTGATATCTGCAGAGTAACAGCAACCATTTACCCTGTCAGTTCTACAAATATTGCCACATGCTCCTGTTATATTGTAATCAATGACAAATGGTTATGAAGCATCATATTCAATTCAACTGCAGGCTAGTTATTTTCTCTGTTGCTTAGTATGTGAATACTGACAGCTTGAATTGGCACAAGGTCGGCCACCCTTGGTGCTTCTGCTTTCAAGTTGTTTCACATTAGCCTGGCATTCCCTTTAAGTAACCACTTGTGGAAGAAATTGCCCGACTGTAGGGATTCACTGGCATCACAAGGGTCCTAGCCTTTGTCAGTCAAATCTCAAACTGTAGCCTTTGACTGGTGTTGAAGAATTTAAGAAGTGCAGCTGAGAGTCAAACTTCATCCCCAGGAGTTTCACGGAACAATGCGAACGCGGAATAACCGCTTCAATCAGCAAATCCCCACATTTACAATCTCAAAAAGAGAAAATTTGGATTTATATGAATGTATGTCGAGGAAGAGAAAAAATTGTATCACTGTAAGCATCAGACCAAATGAAGGCAGTCTTCATCGTCAATATACTGTTCACAGAATCCATCATCATTTCTACCATAATACTCTTTCTATCAAAGATACCATCAGCATTATATCTTTAAAATTGCTTAACATTTGATCACTTCAAGTGACTTTGACCTCAGTTGTCCTTGCCGTTTTCGATCCCTCAAATTGACTCCATATTTAATTCCATGGATAATATCCCTTTGGTTTCTGAAGGTCAGGTTGTGGACTTTGAGAAGACATTCGTGCTGAATTCCGGCTGCAGTTTTGTGAGATCAAAGCTCAAGTTTAGTCAAATCATTATAAGCGAGAATCCTTTGTATTCTGATAGCTGTAAAAGATCACGGGTCACCTCGACTGAAATCTGGTCCCGATCTGCAACAGGACAAAGCCTGAAACTGAGAGCTGTTCTTGTGAGGACTGAGAGAGCCGGGGCACTGCAGAAGAAGCTAGCATTGTTGCTGACTTCTTTGATGCTTGACCTGGAATCATTCCACTGGAACAAAGTGGAAAAACTTTCCATCTCCTGAATCTCACAGTACAGTGGAGATTTGATATGGGCAACTCAGTATCATCCGAGAAAAACTGACCTTTTGAAGAAGCTGCCCTCTTGAGACCGATGTGTCAACAGCAGCATTCTAATCAGCAGGAAAGATTTGCTCTGTGTGCTATACGGAGCAAACTCATAACCGCATTGTCTACAAACAACACTGTTTACATCCCTCCAGTCCAAAAAAAACATCCATTATTCATTATTTTCTGTCCTTGGGCTGTGCAGGGGATGTATCTTGTACGGAATGCAAAACACATTCTAACCATCTTCCTACCTATGTACTGCTGCTCGCCCTTTAATATCACTAATGTTATAGAACAGAGAACAGTGCAGCACAGGAACAGGCCCTTCGGCCCATGATGTTGTGCTGAACATGACGCCAAATTAAACGAATCCCTTCTGCCCGTCCTTGGTCCATATCCCTCTATTCCTTGCATATTCATGTGCTTATCTAAAAGCCCCTTAAATGCTCTGATCATATCTGCCTCCACCACTGCCTCTGGCAGCGCATTCCAGACACCTACCACTCTCTGTGAAAAAAACTTGCCCGTCACATCTCCCTTGAACTTTCCCGCTCTCACCTTGAGTGCATGCCCTCTAGTATTAGACATTTCTGGGAAAAAGATTCTGACTGTCAATCCTATCTAAGTCTCATAATTTTATAGATTTCTATCAGGTTTCCCCTCAGCCTCTGTCGCTCGAAAGAAAACAATCTTGGTTTGGCCAGCCTCTTCTTATAGCTCATACCCTCTAATCCAGACATCATCCTGGGAAACCTCTTCTGCACCCTCTCCAAAGCCTCCACACCCTTTCTGTAATGTGGCGACCAGAATTGAACGCAATATTCTAACTGTGGCCTAACCAAAGTTTTATAAAGCTGCAACATGACATCCTGTTATCCAGAAACAGATTATCAAATATCTTTTTAAAATGGACGGCATCCACTGCTTTTCCTAGCAGTTTGGTCCTGAATCTTACGCAGGTTCTGGAGGAAGAGCTTCTGTGCATATCCAAGACTCCTGAACCATGCAGGACAAAAGCTTAACATAGACTTCACCAGCCTTGTGACATATTAGAATGCTGAGAGTTACATACAATGGATATAAAACAACATTATGGCTAAGATTTAGAAAATGTAATTCCAAAGTGAATAAGTTGCAAGCAGAACAATGGGGGAGAGGCGATTCTCCCAGCCCGCCGCGCTGCTCTAACAGTGCAGCAGGCCAGGAGATATCAGCGGGGGCCGTGTAGCAGGCTTCCCGCTGGGCGCCATGGCCTCCACACCTCTCCAGCTGCCGGATTTCTGGCGTCATCAGCTCTGCGCCAAATTTTGATGCGGAAGTAAATAAGTTATTTAAATAAGTATTTGCATTTGATTAGCGGGCTCGGAACTGAAGTCTCTGGGTCCGCCAGCATCCCCCCCACCCCTCCCCGACCAGGTGTGCTTCACTCTAGCGGGGCTTACAACAGCTCTGAGGGGCAATTCAGTATGGGCAATACACCTAACCTTCTTTGGACAGTGAGAGGAAACCGGAGTACCTGGAGGAAATCCACGCAGATACAAGGAAAATGTGCAAACTCCACACAGAAAGTCACCCAAAGCTGGAATTGAACCCAGGTCTCTGGCACTGTGAGGCAGGAGTGCCAACCACTGTGCTCCCATGCTGCCCCATCCCTAATCCAGAGCAACTTTCTCACTTTCTCCACCTTTTTATTCTGTAACCATATCACCCTTGTATATAGCCTGTACACAGATATTGCTCTTCAATCCATCTGTATTTGTGTTTATGGTGGATAGACTGTTTGTCTCCAAGTCACAGGGAGTTGTTAAGAATGTCAGGTTTTGTTAACAATTATACTTTAAACTGTCTATTTAATTCCAAGGCCAAATGGAGTTGGGGTCTAGAGGATCATTAATTAGCATTTCTACCTGAATACAAGATCCATGTGATTCATGTTGCAATGGAGATGGGCTTTAGGAAGGAGAAGTACTCAGAAAACCATTATAGGATTAGGCTACAGGCTTTTTGTTAAAGAAATCCCTGAATCTCACAGACAGGTCATTCTATAAGAATCTGAGAGAGAGAGAGCTGAGAGATAATGGCAGACAGTCTCTACTGTTCACTACATAGAATGTGCTTGAGAGCTTGTGCTTGGATTCAAGAGATCAAGTTCACAAAGATTTAATGGAAGCTGGAAGATTCACTTAACTTTGCCTAGAGGGAGGGATCTCCTGGGGAACCTTCACCATGAATGTCAGTTTGGGGATTAGTAGCTACCTGGCTGCTAAAGGAACGATGGAGAAGGTCATCAGAAGCTGAGAATAACTTTGGACTGGTTCCTAGAAATGAAGTATCCAGAAGGGGACAGAATAAAGTTTAACTATGCTGAGGGATTTAGAAAGTAAATGAGGAATCCTTATATAGTTTCCATATCCAGATATGCACCTCGTTTGCCCACCCCGTGCTTCATTGTTTCATGATAGTCAGCGGTAAAGATATTGGGGTTTGGATCTTTTTGATACAGAGATAAAAGATCAACAAATATTTAACTTAATTGAGAACAAGAGCCCCAAATTCAAAAGCTGTGTGTAAACAGATGGGATGGGAGCACAACCCATGCACTTTAAAAAAAAAGAAGGAACTGGCCTTCAAAAAGGAACACATTTACAAGAAGGTGACTCATAATTGTAACCGTGTTCCATGGCAGTGCAATACCAAGGTCATAGGGGTTGAACAGTTGTAACATTTTTTCCAGATAACCTGTACGTCTATTCAGAAAAGCATTATGCAGCTACATGGATTAACATATGCATCAGGGTTAATTTTTGCAAACATTTGAACCAAATTTAAATATTCACTGACAACATTCAAATCATGAATTCATATTCATTGCAACCAAATTACAAGAGAATGCATAAGTCAGAAAGGACAAAGTACTTCAACACTGATTTGTGCAGAGCAGATGTGCCTGGTTAGCGGTAAACTATGTTATGGGAAACAAAAGCTGAATTGAATTGAGTATTGAATAAATAGATTAAATACAAAGACACTTGTTATTGTGGTGTGCTCTCAGATCCTTAAACATTATGGAGGAATCGCACTATATTTATCATGGGTCTCGTGCCAGTGACAGAGAGCATGCAATTAGCTGTCAGAAAGAAACAGTTCAATACTTTTAGCCAAAGGCTGTTTCTATTGATCATTTTAAAAAACGTGAAATGTCTCTGCAACTGGGGAGCATATTTCTGATCCTAGCGCTCTCCTGAAATTTACGTTACATTCATAAAGGTTCCTCTTTAACTCCATAATGATTCAATTGGTAAATATATTTCCCAATTTGCAATTGAGCTATACAGAGTATAAAAGAGCTAGGTTCAATCCCTGCTCTCTGCTGTGTCAGCCTCACTGAAGAGGGGCAGGAGGAGAGGACCTACTGTTGGTCAGTGTCCCTGGAGCAAAGAAGGATTAAACTAAAAAGAAAAAGGAAAATGAAAGTCTTGCACTTATAAAGCTCTTTTCAAAATCTCTGGATGTATCAAAGCACTTTGCAGCTAATGAAGTACTTTTTTGAAGTATAATTATTGTTGTAATGTAGGCAGCCAAGACTGACAAACTCCCAGGGCGGAATTTTCCTGTCCTGCCCGCCACAGGAATCGTAGTGGGCGGGGGCGAACCATGCAAAGGTCCGTTGACCTCGGGGGGGGGAATTTCTAGCCGTGGGGCGAGCGCAGACATAAAATCCTGCCCCCAGAAACAGCAATGTGATAATGATCAGATAATCTGTTTATGATTGAGGGAGAAATATTGGCCAGGTCACCGGGATAACTCCCCTGGTCTGCTTTGAAATTGTTCCATGGGATCTTCTACATCCACCCGAGCAAACAGACGAAGGGTTGGTTTGACATCTCCGCTAAAAGACGACTTCCAACAGTGCAGCATTCCCTCTGCTCAGCAAAGTGCTGGAGTGCCTGCCTCAACCTTTCAGCTCAAGCATGGGACTTGAAAAGTGCCTGCTTAAGATGCAAGAGTACTGCTGACTGAGCCACACCTAATACACAAGTTGAAGCGAGCAAAACGTCTTGGGATAAGGGAATGTCTCAAAAATGATATTTTCACCAAGGCTGAGCCATGGCTTCTTGAGGTCAGAATGTATTAAAATTATTATTAATTCTTCACCGAGCATTCAGAAAAACCCTGAGCCATTCTAACCATGTTCCACAGTCTAGTGTGTGTGGCTATTGTATATGCCGTAAAAACATACTTATTATGAGTCATTCTGTTTCACTAAATAAAATTAAACTCCTGCAGAAATTGGACTACATAGAAAAAGGTTAAGTACTTTTTCCAATTAAAATATATGTGCTTGCAAAAATAAGAACATGGACTTTGATTGTAATGACTAACGAGATTGCAAGTGATGGACAACTGGAATAAGTAAAAGGGCCTTGAACATGGTTGAAACAGGATAAGAAAAAACTAATTTTAAGCAAGTGGATTATAAAAGCATCAAGCAGACTGCTAAAATTACTGTTGTTGGACAAAAGAAGCTTGCAGCCTGCCAGGCAATTCATGTCTCCAGAAGAACAAAATGTTGCTAGTTTGCATAGAAATATCTAAATGTAAGAATGATTTGATTTTGATTTGATTTGATTTATTGTCACATGTATTAACATACAGTGAAGAGTATTGTTTCTTGCGCGCTATACAGACAAAACATACCGTTCATAGAGAAGGAAACGAGAGAGTGTAGAATGTAGTGTTACAGTCATAGCAGGGGTGTAGAGAAAGATCAACTTAATGCAAGGTAAGTCCATTCAAAAGTCTGACAGCAGCAGGGAAGAAGCTGTTCTTGAGTCGGTTGCTACGTGGCCTCAGACTTTTGTATCTTTTTCCCGAAGGAAGAAGGTGGAAGAGAAAATGTCCGGGATGCGTGGGGTCCTTAATTATGCTGGCTGCTTGCCGAGGCAGCGGGAAGTGTAGACAGCGTTAATGGATGGGAGGCTGGTTTGCGTGATGGATTGGGTTACATTCACAACCTTTTGTAGTTTCTTGCAGTCTTGGGCAGAGCAGGAGCCATGCCAAGCTGTGGCACAACTAGAAAGAATGCTTTCTATGGTGCATCTGTAAAAGTTGGTGAGAGTCATAGCTGACATGCCAAATTTCCTTAGTCTTCTGAGAAAGTTGGTGGGGCTTTCTTAACTGTAGTGTCGGCATGGGGGGACCAGGACAGGTTGTTGGTGATCTAAACACCTAAAAACTTGAAGCTCTCGACCCTTTCTACTTCATCCTCATTGATGTAGACATGGGCGTGTTCTCCTTTACACTTCCTGAAGTCGATGACAATCTCTTTCATTTTGTTGACATTGAGACTATATAATGAAATGAAAGACTATTATGACTGGTGACCACTTTGCTGAGCACCTTCAGTCTGTGCGCAATCAGGACCCTGACCTTCCTGTTGCTTGCCATTTGAACTCACGATCCCATGCCCACATGTCTGTCCTTGGCCTGCTGCATTGTTCCAGTGAAGCTTACTGCAATCTGGGAGAACAACATCTCATCCAGGCACATTATAGCTTTCCAGTTTCAATATCGAATTCAACAACTTCAGATGATTTGCTCTATCCCACCTCGACCCTTTTGTTTACATTTTATTTAATTTTTAACTGTTCTCTGCCATTTATTTCCTAATTGTCTTTCTTTATTTTTCTTTCCCCTTTTTCTTTCCTTTTCTCCCCCATTGCTTCCCTTTTCCCCCTTTTTCTCAATTTTACCCCTCTCCCACCCATCTCCCCCCCTCCCCCCACATCTTCATCCGTCACAGTTTGCCTCTGATTCCAGCTTCTCTGCCGTTTGGCCATTCACACCTTTAATATGGACTGCCATTAGCACCTCTTAGCCTTTCCCCTTGTTTTTGTGGCTATGACTCATCTTTCATTCCCTCTCCTTACAGTATAAATATCTCCCACTTTCTATGTCTTTTAGCTTTGACAAAGGGTCTCGAAACGTCAGCTCTTTTCTCTCCTTACAGATGTTGTCAGACCTGATGAGATTTTCCAGCATTTTCTCTTTTGGTTTCAGATTCCAGCATCCGCAGTAATTTACTTTTATATATTATGAAATGCATTACCATGTAGACAACATTATCTAGCAACTAATCATGCAGTTGAATTACTATTGAAGAATAACCAAAGTCATGTTCTTGAATTTGAACTAATTGGTATGAGACAATAATGTTTACCACTTATTGCTTAAATAGTTGGGTATATTGGATGTCTCCAATCAAGTTTTGGGAAGAAACCAATATCCTTTGTCCCCACTCCAAACTCTTCTAGCCACTGACTCCACCTCTCTCCTGGCAACTGTCTGAGACTGAACCAGACAGTTCTAAACCTTGGTGTTATATCTGGCACTGAGGTAAGTTTCTGACTATATCTGTCCCACCTCTAAAACCGCTTATCTCCATTTCCATATCATTGCCTGACTTTGCCCATCTCAGGTCACACTTAAAGCCCTCACTGATGCCTTTGTTACAACTAAAATTAACCACCCCAACGTACTTCTGGTAGGCCTCCCACATTTGACCCTCTGTATGCTGAAATTTAAAAATACTAATGATACTCCAAAAATTTGAAGCCATTCAAAACTTTGATGCTTGTGTCCTTACACCAAATTGCATTTACTGATCACGCCAGTGCTCTCTGAATTACGTTGAGTTCTGGTCAAGCAGCATCCTGATTTTAAAATTCTCATCCTTGCTTTCAAATCCCTCCACATCCCCATGGCCATCCATATCCTATCTCTGAATTCTCCTAGAGCCCTACATCGCTCCAAGTTATCTGTGCTCATCATCTGGTCTCTTGGGCAACCCCAATTTTAGTTGCTCCATCATTGGTGGCTTTACATTCAGCTGCCAAAAGGGCGTCATGGTGAGCACTGCAGTCTCACAGTGCCAAGGACAAGAGTTCAATTCCCGGCTTGGGTCACTGCCAGTGTGGAGTCTGCACCTTCTCCCTGTTTTTTATTTGCGTGGGTTTCTTCTGGGTGCTCCAGTTTCCTCCCACAGTCTGAAAGACGTGCTGGTTAGGCGCATTGGCCAGGCTAAATTCTCCCTCAGTGTACCCGAACAGGTGCCAGAATGTGGCGACTACGGGATTTTCACAGTAATTTTATCGCAGTGTTAATATAAGCCTACTTGTGACACTAATAATTAGCTTTAAACATGAACATGCAGTATGCAGGCCCACTGGCAATTTGGATGCACTCTGGCATTGATGAATCAAACTCCCAGCTGTGAGCAAATAGCTCCAATGGCTTGTGGATACCTCAGGAGGCTTGAAGGGTAAGGCAAACTGAGAAGCATGTCATCTTTCCAGCAACTCCTGTAACCAAGCTGGTGCCAAACATTTATGCATTCCTTTGGATTGAACTGGGGAGATTGAGAGAGGAGCTTGATGTTTAGGCAGGCCAACATCTCCATGAATTTTCCTCAGGATTGCACTTAGGAAAGGACACAGCAGTGCCACTGCAAAGCACTAACAAGAGAAACAGCAGTTACGAGTGACAAGCCCAATTCAATTGGTGCGGAGAATGGGTGCTATGGGCTGTCTCTGATGGTGGGTGAGACCATCATGTTTCACTGGTCAGCCATTAACCACCTTGTTGGGTAGCTCCTGTCTATGAAGGTATTGACCCACTACAGTACTTCAATGGGTGCTTGGAGCTTCGAGTCTCTGCTCAGTAATTGCACAGAATCTATCGTTCCAGGCAGACAAATGAAACAAACAAAAATAAATAAGATGCCAACTCTTCAATTGGCAAGCTGGAACATCAGAACCACATGCAAGGCATTGCCAGATGAATTGTGGCTGGTCGATAATGTGCAGATAGCTGTGATCAGCATGGCACATTGATAGAATGAATATTGGCATCACATCCCTACAAGGGACCACTGAACAAAAGGTGTCACAGATTCATCTAGCACGGGAAGGGTTCTGAAGAAACATGCGAGCAATGTGTAGACTTCGTTGTAAGGAACTTACTACTCTCAATGATAGCAATCCCACAAATGGTTCAGAAAATATTCTCCCCATCCACCTCTCAACTCAAACATGGCCAGTTAATGAGTATCTATGCTCCAACACTATATTCCACTACAGAGGCGAAAGCCCTATAAGGAGCTGGACACTGCTATCATCAGAATCCCTAAGAAAGAACATTGTTACTCCCAGAGAGATTTCATTGCAGGAGTGGACATGGACCATGAGATCCTACCTTGGACATCATGGCCTGGAAAAGATTAGTGTGAACAGAGACCTACTTGATCTTCACTGCTGTCCTGATCTTTATTTTTATTTATTCAATCATGGGATGTGGCCCCCGCTGACCAGCCAGCATTTGTTGCCCATCCCTAATTGCCCTTGAGAAGATGGTGGTGAGCTGCCTTCTTGAACCACTGCAGTCCATGTGGTGCAGGCAGTCCCACAGTGCTGTTAGTGAGGGAGTCCCAGGATTTTGACCCAGCGATAATGAAGGAAAGGTGATATATTTCCAAGTCAGGATGGTGAGTGGTTTGGAGGGGAACTTTCAGGTGGTGGTGTTCCCATGTGTCCACTGCCCTTGTTCGTTGAGATTGTAGCAAACAGGGGATTGAAAGATGCTGCCAAAGGAACATTGGTCAGTTCCTGCAGTGCATCTTGCAGATGGTACACACTGTTTTGTGTAACTAACACCTTCTTCCAGAACAAACCATGACACGAGGTGTCCTGGAGACATCAAAGATCAGGGCATTGGTATCAGTTGGATTTGATCATCATCAGATGTGACTCTGAGCAACGTTCACAACACACACAGCTGCCACCTTTATAGTCTCAAATAGTCTAATACCACATGATCATATCAGCCACATCACCTACCAAGATAAAAGCCAACAGTTCTGCAACTTTACTGAACAGGCACTCTCCGTTGAGTGCAGAAACAAAATGGAACTTATAGCAAGCTATGATCTACTATAGCACACTCTGAAAATATGGAAAGCTGCTGCTACTACTTGTAACTACTTCCACCAGGAGATCTGTATCATGCTATATCATGCTTGTCTGTCTTACACCATCCTCACACACCCACTGCAACTCGTCTGCAACCATTCTCTGGTGTCCATCATCCAACTACGCCTCAGCCGACCCCTATTTCTGCTGCCCTCCACTTTGCCCTCGAGAAGAGATCTCTGGTGATTTTCAGGTCTGTTCGAATGCCTGAAATACTGACTTTTTATTTTCTGGAGGTCACTTTTCAGAGTTTTTTTTGTTCTTGCAATTTCAAGCCACCACTTCGGAGAGGAATTTCCCAGATTTTTTTCCCCCATATTGGCCCTGGGGTTTTCACTCTGGGTTTTCGCCTCTCCCTGGAGATCACATGGTCTGGAATGGGGGGGTGGGGGTGAGTTAATAGGTTGTGATGAACAAAGCATCGTAGCTGTGAGGGACAGCTCGGTGGATAGGATATTAGGATGTAGATAGGCTGGAAAATTGGGCGGGGATCCTGGATTCAGGATTCAATCCTGGACCGGGGAGCGGCACGGGCTTGGAGGGCCGAAGGGCCTGTTCCTGTGCTGTATTGTTCTTTGTTCTTTGTTGTTCTTTGTTCATTGGCCTTATGGTCTATATGTGATTTTCTTTAGCAAACATCTTAGCATCCACATTTTAAAGGCCTCTGTTTTCTTTCTCAGGTCGTTGTTAGCTGTCCAGATTTCTGAGGCATTCAGGAGAATGGACAGAAAGTAGCATCTTATGAGTTTTTTTCCTTGAATCACAAAACTGTTACAGCACAGAAGGAACCATTTGGCGCATCATATCTGCACTGTCTCTCCAAATGAGCATCATGATTTAATGCCACTCTCCTGTCTTTTCCCCATATACTTGTACATTGTTTCTATTCAAAGAATCATCTAATGCCCTCTTAAATCCTTTGATTGTCCCTATTGGAGCTCAAGGGATCAAGTGATATAGGGGGAAGGGGGGATCAGGATATTGAACTTGATGATCAGCCAGCCATGATCATAATGAATGGAAGGGCCTAATGGCCTACTCCTGTTCAATTTCTATGTTTCTCTGAACCTGCCTCCACCATATTTCCAGGCAGTTAATTCCAGACCTAAACCACTTGTTGTGTGAAAAAACCTTTTCTCATATCATGTTGGCTTCTTTTGCAAATCACTTTAAATCTGTGCCCTCTCATTCTTGATCCTTTTACAACAGGAAGTTCCTCGCTATCTACTCTGATTTTGAACCTCATGATTTTGAACATCTCTATCAAATTTCCTCTTAGCCTTCTCCTCTCCAAGGAGAACAGTCCCAACCTCTCCAATCTATCCGCATAACTGAAGTTTCTCATCCCTGGAACCAATCTTGTAAACCTTGTCCTTGTAGAACTCATTAATGAAAGAGAATACAGCTTTGCCAGGTTTTTACACTCTCTTGTTAAACTTTGTTAACACATATATATGGGAAGCAAGAGGGGAAAACTGCTGACAGGTTCAAGACTAAAATCGCTGTGAAGCCAAGTTCTCATTAATTACATGAGCGACCTGGGCACGGAGACTCTGTATGCACTAAGAACTGCTCAAAGTAAAGATTAACAAAGAGCTGGGCAGTGTGCCAATGACTACTGGTTACAACTCTGCAAAAATATCTAGATGTCCTTTGACACAGCAAATGTCAGGAACATGTATAAAGGGACCAAAAAGTCAACAGGTCCATCCACAAAGAAAACATCTCCATTGAAAACAAATGCATAGGCAGTCATCACTGACTGCAAGAAAACATCTGGAGAGATGGATAGAACATTACCTTGAGTTTACTCAATGTCATTGAGGAAGCTCTAGAGATAATAGAAAGCCTGTTTTTTAATTTATTAGAGTCACAAGTAGGTGCATATTAAAAGTGCAATGAAGTTACTATGAAACTCCCCAAGTCGCCACACTCTGGTGCCTGTTTGGCTACACTGAGGGAGAATTTAGCATGGCCAATACACCTAACTAACCAGCATGTCTTTCGGATTGTGGGAGGAAACCAGAGCACCCGGAGGAAACCCACGCAGACACGAGGAGAATGTACAGACTCTGCATAGACAGTGACCAAAGCTGGGAATGGAAGCCGGGTCCCTGGTGCTGTGAGGCAGCAATGCTAACCACTGTGTCACTGTGCCGCCACCCCCCACCCCCCCCACCCCCGTTTGTTATGGCAGAGCTGGATTCTAAACCCACAGTGGAAGAGCTTAGCAAAATTATTGACTTGCTTGTCATGGGCAAGCTCCAGGTGCTGAATTTACCAGCAAGGGAAACCTCTCCTGCTCTCCTGCAGGATCTGTACTGGCATCTCTGTCTCTGCTGGAGCGAGGAGGCAGTGCCCCAATATATGAGCGATGCAGAGATTGTGACCCTCTACAGGAACAGGGGTGACTGCAGCGATTATAACATCTCCCTGCTGAACATCGTGGGAAAAGTATTTGCCCATCTTGCAGTTGTCAGACTGCGGATCCTGGCTGAACACATCAGCCCCCAATCCCAGTGCGGTTTCAGATCTTCTCAGTCTGGCATCTGCAAGAGAAATGTCATGAATAAAGGAGGCCTTATATCATCTTCATCTATTTAAACTCCTGGAGAAAATTGGCTGTCCACCGATGGTGCTCCATATGATCTCCTCTCTTCATGACAGCATTATGGATAAGGTCAGCTCTGCCAAGACAACTTTGGAACCATTTGAGATCTGCAGTGGCGTTAATCAATGTTGTGTTCTGGCACTGAGGCTCTGGAGCGGATTCTTCTCTATGCTGCTTTCATGTGTATTCAGGACACGTGCGGAGGGTATCTGCTGATGGAGCCCAGAGCTGAGCATTGTTTACCTGAGGAGTGAGACAAAGGTGTGCCAATTCACTATCATAGAGTTGCTCTACCCTGACGATGCCACATTAACATTCCATATTGAAGAAAAACTTCAGCGCCAAATGGACAGACTTTCTCATCGTGATATGAAATTTGCTTTGATGATCAACATCACAAAGTTAAATGTCATGGTCCAGGATGTTGCCAAACCACCATCTCTCAGTATTGACACAGAAGGCAGGAAATGTTTAGCCGCGCTCGCCCCAAGACCGGAAAATCCCGCCCGAGGTCAACAGATCTTTTCATAGTCTGTGTCCCGCCCGCTACGATTCCCGTGGCAGGTTGGACAGAAAAATTCTGCCCAGAATATGCCACTGGAGTTTATTGAAAGTTTCACATGCCTAGGTTCCAGAATCACCAGCAATCTGTCAGTTGATGCGGAAATAAACACATACATCACAAAGGGTGCAGCGATTATGTCCTAGCTGAGTAAGAGAGCATGGAATAACAGCAACCTGACTGAGAACACCAAATTGTGAGACTACCAAACCTGTGTCCTCAGTGCACTCCTCTACGGTGGTGAGACCTGGACAACACATGCCCAGACGGAGAAAGATTTCCCCTTCACAATCTCAAATGTATCCTCGATATCTCTTGGCAGGACAAGGTCACCAACTCAAAGGTTCTGGAATGTGCTAATTCCATCAGCATCCGCTCAGTGAGGAGCCTGCACTGAGTCAACCACATTCACCAGATACTCATACACACAGAGACTTGCCGTATTGTAAATTGGCCACTAGGTGGTGATCTCCTGGATGTCCATACCTCCTGTTTGAATTACACCTGCAAGTGAGATATAGAGGTGGCACACATTGACACTGACAACTGGGAGACAGCCAGCCATGACCTCTGGAGGCTGACTGTTAGGAAGGTCATTGGAAGAGGTGAGCAGAAATTAAGAACTCAGCTGGCCGGGTGAGAGCTCAGAGAAAACAGAGGCCAGTGAACCCTGCACCATCTCAGCCCACTCTGCAGCAAAAACAGCAGAGACTACAATGCCGGAGTGGAACTCCTGAAGTTACAACATGGTGCAAACAATCGTCTTGCAAGACAGAAGGCTGCCACCAACTAATGAACAAGCCTGAGGAACAGCAGATGAAATTGTGTATGGGAAACTGTGTCACTGGTCTACAGTGCGCACATTAAAAATGATTACTTTTGGTCGTATATTGGTCAGAATTCTCTGATGTCGCCACTGCTGCCAGAAAGAATGGAGAATTTGGCACTCAGCCAAATTCACAGCAGTGGGACTGGAGAATCCCAACCATGGGCGAGGATGGGGAATTCAATCATTAGTTCTGTCACTCAGGTCAGCTTTAGTTCCAGTCTAATTGCGGTATAAATTATTTACCAATAAATTACAACCTTTCAGTCATAAGTGCTTTCAAACCTCTGAAGGGCACTTTGGATTTAGAAAGCAACTGACCCAAATATTGGCATGACTTCCTCTTTTCCTTGCCTTCTGCAAGACCACAGTGATACACAGAACTGTTGATTTCAGCAGCAAGATCACTTTGTGTGGGACACATTTTTGTTGACTGAAGTAATAATGATGTCAGGTATAAGCTGCTTTGTAATTGATAATAAAAATTAAGATAGTAACTGAACTCGTGGAATTATTTGCAGTTGGTAAAATTTTAATTAAGGCAGAGGCACACACACCATAAATCACAGCCATGGTATGCCCTGGAGATTTCCTAAGTAGTAGGAAAGAAGATATCCACAAAAAAGCTAAACAATTAGAGAATATATCAGTTATGATATCCTATGCTCATAGCAACATAGGAATTTGGAGCAGGAGTGGGCAACTTCAGCCCTTTGAGCCTGCCATTCAATCAGATCACGGCTGATCTCTCCCTGATCTCAAATCCACCTCCCCACCTGTTCCCCATATCCCTTTAACCCCCTTTTTTAATCAGAAATATATCTATCTCCTTCTTAAAACCATTTAATGAACAAGACTCCACCGTGTTATGGGGCAGCGAGTTCCACAAGTTCACCACCCTCTGCAGGATGTAGCTCCTCCTCATCTCAGTGTTAAATCTACCATCTCTTAACCTATACCTGTGACCTCTTGTTCTAGATTTCCCCACAAGGGGAAACATTTGGTCTACATTTACTTTGAATCATTCCTGGGTAACTTGCTAAATACTTTACTGATTGTATCCGATTGATAATGTTACACCCATATAAAAACGGAAAATGTTGGAATAACTCAGCAGGTCTGGCATCGTCAACAGAGAGAGAAGTAGACAGTGGCGGATTTACTATGAAACACGGTGTTCCCAAATGACAGGTTGCCTCATAATGTGGGGAGGTGGGTGAAGAGTGAGAAAAGAGTGGGAAGGCTTGGCTCCATGACGCAGTCACACCTCCAAGGAACTTTCCCCAGGGAGCAGTCTGGAAATCAGATCAGCTGCCTGCTCCACGATGGGTGGCAGCCCATTATGCTGATGAAGGCCTCGAGTGGGTGTGATTTCGCAACCTCGCCGAGCCTTAAGAGATCCATCAAAGTGTTTGTTTCGAGGTCCCACTGCACCTTAAAATGTAAAGGCTGAATTTATTCACTGAAGGTGAAGTTCGGTCACCAAGACTGAAAATGGGAGTGAACCAGTTCGATCACTGGCATGGTATTGCATGGTTTCAGTCCCCAAAGCAAGCGGTATAAATCTAAAACTATTGTTACTGTTTGCAGGATGATTTACACACTGCGTAATAAAAACACAAACAGGTTGATTTGGTGCAACGATCTTCTTGGCCAATCATTTGTCTGATGTGGGTAAGCCTTTTAAATTTTCTTGCAGAGTTTCAAACTGGTTTTTCAAATGTAGTCAGAAGATCAGCGTGAGAGAGTGTGCAGGAAATATTAGACCAAAAGATATAGGAGCAGAATTAGGCCATTTGGTCCATTGAGTCTGCTCCACCATTCAATCATAGCTGATAAGTTTCTCAACCCCATTCTCCCACCTTTCCCCATAACCTTTGATTCCCCTTACAAATCAAGAATCTATCTATCTCTTTCTTAAATACACTCAATGACCTGGTCTCCACAGCCTTCTGTAGCAATGAATTCCATAGATTTACCACCCTCTGGCTGAAGAAATTCCTCCTGTCCTCAGTTCTAAAGGGTCGTCCCTTTACTCTGAGACTTTGCTCTTGGATCCTAGTCTCTCCTACTAATGGAAACATCTTCCCCATGTCCACTCTATCCAGGCCTTTCTGGATATTGCTGGTGTAGGACTGTGTCTGATCTCAAGAAAAAGAATATTGTAATTAAAAATGACACAACAAATGGTGGGATTTTAAGTTATGGTTTTTTTTTGCATACCTTTGACCCAGGGAAATGATCTTTGACAGGAAAATGTTATAAGTGATCAATATGACAGGCCTAATTCTCTTTACATACTGCTAAAATCTAGGGCTGCAGGAGCAGCAGGGATGCCTAGGCCTGGATATTAGGTGGGAGAGGGAACTACTGCTCTTCTGCCTTTTAACTCAAAGAAGAATTCTCAGTGCTTAAATCCAGTGACACCACATGAAAATGAAGTCTAGTGCATACTGGCATCCACCTCTCTTTCTGGATTAGAAATTCAGAAAAGCTCTTGCATCAAAAAAAAGTTAGATTGCTGGAAGTATCCCTCTGTGGGTGTCGGACAAAGACAAGGTTAAGGATGGGTGTGGTACCCCTCATGGCTTGCACTAGGAGCAAGCTACCAAATTGCTGCTGACATTCATGGAATTAGATTGCAGCATGACTTAGGGCGGCACGGTAGCACAGTGGTTAGCACTGCTGCTTCACAGCTCCAGGGACCTGGGTTCGATTCCTGGCTTGGGTCACTGTCTGCGTGGAGTTTGCACATTCTCCTCGTGTCTGCGTGGGTTTCCTCCGGGTGCTCCAGTTTCCTCCCACAGTCCAAAGATGTGTGGGTTAGGTTGATTGGCCATGCTAAAATTGCCCCTTAGTGTCCTGAGATGTCTAGGTTAGAGCGATTAGTGGGTAAATATGTAGGGATATGGGGATAGGGCCTGGGGGGGGATTGTGGTCGGTGCAGACTGGATGGGCCAAATGGCCTATTTCTGCACTGTCGGGTTTCTATGATTCTATGACTTCAGACGGTGCTATGGGAGAATACTGGGGAGAAAAACAATTTAGAAATGGGCCTCAGTCATTCATATTGTGTAGATGTAGCTAATTGATGTTAAGATGTTGATAACCATGATACCTGCGTAAAGGAATTATTTTAAATTTCTATATAGGTTGAATATTTGGGGGAGGCGATGGCCTAGTGCTATTATCACTAGATTATTAATCCAGAAATTCAGCTAATGTTCTGGGGACTTGGGTCTGAATCCCACCACGGCAGATGGTGAAATTTGAATTCAATAAAAAATATCTGGAATTAAGAATCTACTGATGACCATGAAACCATTGTCAATTTTCAGAAAAACCCATCTGGTCCACTAATGTCCTTTATGGGAAGGAAATCTGCCGTCTTTATCTGGTCTGGTCTGGTCTACATGTGACTCCAGAGCCACAGCAATGTGGTTGACTCGCAACTGCCCTCAGGCAACTAGGGATGGGCAATAAATGCTGGCCAGCCAGTGATGCTCATACCCCGCGAATGAATAAGAAAAAAAATTTGAAAAGTCAGCATTTCTTCCGATATGCTACTAGCTAATCTTAAGTGCAAACAGCCTTTAAACTCGATCTGCTGAATGAATTTTTCAAGTGTCCCACCAAGCTGTTCCCCTGCACAAGGCCAAAGCTGGACAACTATACAACTAATGTGTAAGCATGCTCCCAGAGAATGAGAAATTTCCAGAGGAGTCCCATCTAGCAATTTAAAATGTCTGAATTGGGAGTAAAACTCCCTTCAATGGTAGATGAATTGACAAAATTAAAAACCTTGAAAACTAGCCTCCCCCACAAGAGAAAAACTTCATCAAAAGCAAACCAAAGAACCAAAAGAAGAGGAATAATCTCTTACTCCACTTTCACCCATTACACCGAAGTAGAACTTTAGGAAGTACACCAGAAAGGGACTAGCCAATTTGCCTGGGCAAAATTAACCTTTAATGATCACATTACAATTAGGGAGCAGGTGGTGAAAAACGTGCTTTTGTCCCCTTTATGATACTTGATGCATTTTTAAGATATGAGACTTCTGACTTACAGCAAGAGCATAAAAGTGTGCTCTGGGAGCTAACCCTGGGGATGACAGCTCTCCACAAACCTTCGAACTAACTTGCACCAATATTAGAGATCAACGGAAAATCACTGCCCCTATTTATTTCATTTGAAAAGGGATACTTACTTCTTAATTCATAGAAGCCCAAACACGCACTGGAACAACGGAGGTTGAGGGGTAACCTGATAGAAGTCTACAAGATTATGAGGGACGTGGACAGAGTGGATAGTCAGAAGCTTTTTTCCAGGGTGGAAGAGTCAATTACTAGGAGGCATAGGTTTAAGGTGCGAGGAGCAATGTTTAAAGGAGATGTACGAGGCAAGTTTTTTACACAGAGGATGGTGGGTGCCTGGAACTCGCTGCCGAGGGAGGTAGTGGAAGCAGATACAATAGTGAGTTTTAAGGGGCATCTGGACAAATACATGAATAAGATGGGAATAGAGGGATATGGTTCCCGGAAGGGTAGGGGGTTTTAGTTCAGTTGGGCAGCACGGTCGGTGCAGCCTTGGAGGGCCGAAGGGCCTGTTCCTGTGCTGTAGTTTTCTTTGTTCTTCGTTCTTTATTGTTTTGCACATACATTTGAAATCAAGCAAAAACCCAGTTTGCCTCTGGTGTATCCCTCAGTTTGGCATCGATTCTAATACACTGGACTATGCCAGACATGACTAAGAAGGTCTTGACACTATTGATGGATATCAAGTGAGAAAACATTTGAATGCCCCAAGATCACGATAGTTCACCTTGATGAAAACATAAGCAGAAAGTATCCCCTAAGCCTTTAAGCAGCACTTGAAGGTTTCCATTACACCTTATCCACTAGTATCATTGACATTCCTGGACAGATCATCATAGATCAGTCATCCTTTCAGTGATTTGTCGGACTACCTTGAAGCCATAGCTTTCTGCTGCGTTACGATTTATAGTGCATGCACTAAATATGATGAGCGCTGAAAGTGAAAACTAATGTAGTAATAGCTTCTGTCTGCAATAAATCTATAAAACCAGTTTGATGCTACTAGAGAAAATCAGTACCTGGCAGTAATCAAAACTGCAGCTTCTCATTTTCAGTGATGTGTTTGTCAATTTCAAGTTGATTTTGTAAGTACAAAATTGACCACTTAGTGAGTTCTAGTTATCTGGGTTGTGCAGACGCATTGCAGTCTGTAGTTTAAAAAAAAACAAAGTATTTTTGTAACTAATCCTGTTAAATAATTTATGACTCATTGGTGCCTGTATAAATCTATCCTTATTTAAAAATCTCTTATATAAACACATTTCAAGGAGGACCGCAAAATAGCCTGGGCACAAGATACTAAGTATAGTTTTATTATGCAATCAAGACCAGAGATGTCCTGGTAAACCTTTCTTATCATTAATACTGTCATAATATTGAAGGAAAAGCATTGAATTACATCCAGAAATATGGGACTTTGAATAAGGCATGTGAGTTTTTAAAATGGAGATACAAGTCAAAGATGGCTGAGGATGTAAAGTCAGCCGCTGGCTGAATTGCTGGTGCTTGATACTCTGAGGGACAATGGACCTACCATGTTTCCACTAAACATAAATCCAAACCATACAGAAACTAATTGCCATCTCTGGTGGAGATAATGGGAGGGGTGTGTGTGGGAGTGTGTGTGTGTGTTTGTGTATGCTCAAGTCACACACACATCTCAAAACCATTATTCGCCTGCTCAGAAGTTGCCCTTGCTGGGATCACAGATCGTAATGGCTACAACATTCAATCTGCTCCACACGAGTCAACAACCATTTAATTATTATTTTTTTACTTTCATACTTTGGACTCAATTCTAATTTCTAATCTGCATGAGTGTAGATGCATGTGTTTTTGTCATTTACAAGCATTTAATAGCTAATAAACTCTCTTTTTTTAAAGCAATGAAGCCTTGTTAAATTGGCTGCTTTTTAAAAATAAATATTGGAACTGGGAAAAGGAAGGGATCTTTTTTCTGATTAATTTTGTTGCAGCCAACAGAGGGGTTTGAGTAAAGAAAGGGAGACAGTTCATCACTCCTCACCCAAAGCAGAAAATTTTGGGGGTATCCCAGCTGGACGTTAACAAATTATGTGTTCTCATCTGGGTTAACAACCCTGGGGATCCTCACCTGGGGAATGGTTGTAACAATACATTTTGAGGACTTATAAGGCTGAGATTCCATTGCTTAAATTTGCAATCTATTGTCAGGTTAGTGAGGGTCGGTCTAGCTCAGTTGGCCGGATGCCTGGTCAGTGATAAAGAGCGACGCCAACAGCATGGGTTCAATTCCTGTACCAGCTGAGGTTATTCGCGAGGGCCTGTCTTCTCAGCCTTGTCCCTCGTCTGAGGTGTGGTGACCCTCAAGTTAAATCACCACCAATCACTGGCAATGGTCATCTGGGACTATAGCGATTTTACCTTTTTGTGGGAATGTCCACCACTGTAAATCTACTTTGGCTGGTTAAAAAATGTCTAGGCTTTCATATCAATACACATTCAATGCTCTTCAGCAACCTTCATTTGCCTACTTATCTTTTGTATGCTTTCTTTGCAAACACTCAAGCACAATATTTTGTCAAAATTACTCTGTAATCCACCTTGCATGCCATAATAATTCTCTCTAGTCATCAAAGATACTTGGATGTATAAATTCAAGCATGTTTATTTTGGAGCATAGAGGTTTTGGGGAACAATCAGGATGCCCGATTGGATTGGCCTGAGGCGTATGCATTAATAGACCGAGGCCTCATTAACATCAGGTTAACAAGCTACAGACTACGGGCATCCAGTAGGAAGAAAATATCAACAGAAAGAAAACACACAGAATTTGTTGTTGCCCTTTGACCTGGGTTGAAAAGTACTTGGAAACAGGACATGGGATGGGAATAACAGAAAGGTATTCTGTTTTCATAGGATACGACATTTGGGTCGGAGATTTCCCGTCCAACCGGGGAATTGTAGTGGGCCAGGGCGAACCATGCGACGGTCCATTGACCTTGGGCGGAATTTCCAGCCTTGGGGCGAACGTGGCCAGAAAATCCTGCCCTTGGGATCTAATCAGCAGCCAAAACTTTTCACCATATTTATAAATAACATAGATGAAGAAATAACAATTTGCATGTCCAAACATGCTAACGACTCTAATCTAATAAGTAATGTAAATGGGAATAGGGACATTGACAGATTGTGAATGGGTAAATCTAACGTAAACTGATTTCAATATGGGCAAGTGTCAGGCTAATGAAATGTTGGCTTTTATGTCAAGGAGATTGAAACACAAAAGCAGGGGAAGTTATGCTTCAATTGTACGGTTTTTGGACAACAAGGCCCAAATTTTCATGCCTGCATCCAATTTGGAACAGAGGTAAAAGAGCTCTAAAAATGATTTGGGATACCATTCCTGGATTCCTGCCCCCCCCCCCCCCCCCATTCCTGTATCCTACAATTTTTGCAGGCAGGGGATAAGGATGAGGTGAGCCCACGCGCAGCACTCCTGTCTGACCAGCTCCAATGCAGACGTGGGCATTTCAGACCTCCTACAATTTTGTTGGGCTAGCTTTTGCAGGAGATGTGATTCACAGCTCCTCAGAGGAGTTGTGGACCTTGGGGGACCCTAATCTGGAGTTGTGAACCAAAACAAAAACCAGGTATTCAACATTCCTTTGAAAAAAATTCCCTTCTTAGCTCATAAAACTATCAATCAAACACAGACAATGGAATTTGCATTGAAGAAATCTTTAAACTTGTCCAAGTTAACAGACAGGCATTGAAAAACCACTTCAAACAAGGATCAAGTTATTACAATGTAATAAATCTGTCGATCAAACTAATCTCGCAGACCTGTTTGCAACTGACCCGATGATAAGACATCTGTTTTGCCAAAGAGCCTCATTGTGAATGTCTGGTTAAGCTCCAAGATTGACTAATGGACTAAATGTATTCATAGAAACATAGAAACATAGAAAAACTACAGCACAAAACAGGCCCTTCGGCCCCACAAGTTGTGCCGAACATATCCCTACCTTTTAGGCCTACCTATAACCCTCCATCCTACTAAGTCCCATGTACTCATCCAGGAGTCTCTTAAAAGACCCTATTGAGTTTGCCTTCACCACCACTGACGGCAGCCGATTCCACTCGCCCACCACCCTCTGTGTGAAAAACTTCCCCCTAACATCTCCCCTGTACCTACCCCCCAGCACCTTAAACCTGTGTCCTCTCATAGCAGCCATTTCCACCCTGGGAAAAAGCCTCTGAGAGTCCACCCGATCTATGCCTCTCAACATCTTATTCAAATTAGGTCTCATATTGGGAAGTGTGCCCCAGCACTGACGGAGGAGGGGACAATTCTGTCACATAGACTTAAAATGCGACAAGCATTTCACGCAATATTTTCCATTCCCGTCGCTGAACATACCCGAAGTGAGCAGGAGCAGAAAGTCTCAGCCATTGTCCATGTGCTTGTGCAATTTTTGACAGGAATCATTGTTAAAATATTGTTTGTGAAACTTGTCTCAAATAAATAAATCAATCACAAGTTTTTCTTTCAGTCTTTTGGAAATAAATCAAACAAATCAGTCTCCCAGAATCTGCATTGGTTCATCAGTTTCTGAATTCAGTATGGATTGTTCCTGGAGATGTGTTTTGTTCTGGTTTATCAGTCTCATTAAGGGTAATGTTTCCATTTCCTAAGAGTATCTTTCTGTATGTCTGAGAAGTTTACCAAAAAAATTATTTATTTAATTTTTCATTTTTGAAAAAATGCTCAAATTCCAACGAGGACAACATTGTCTACCTGTTTCTTCTCAGTGTCCGTATGTTTGGTTGCGTACCTCTCAGTTCGATATTCTGTCTGAAGCAAAGAAAATGAATGCAGGGTAGTGAACCTTTAAGTTTACTTAAAAATCCATGCAAATTTATATGTAGGCTTTCCCCCTAAAAAACATAAAGGCCAGAATTTTATCATCCCGCCCACCACGGGAATTGTAGCAGGCGGGACAAGGACCATGTAAAGGTCTGTTGACTTTGGGCGGGATTTTCTGGCTTGGGGCAAGCACGGCTGGAAAATCCCCCCTAAAAAGTCACATGGTGATCATTTGAACATAGCCCAAAGCTACAAGTATGTAGGTGACTATCAGAGTTAAGTCTTTGCCTGTTTCAGCTTATCTGTTTTACACACACAAACTCAACCAAAACCTCTGCTTAATAAAAAGAACATTTTACCCAAATGGAGTTTTTTGGAATTTCTGCTCTAGCTTTTCTCCAAATCAACAACTTCTACTGACCACATGCTCAGCATCTGCCTGGAAAAGTAAGAAAATAGCACATCATCACCCTGCCAGATCTTCCCACAGCTCAGAGATTTACAACCCCAAACAAAACTATTTTGGAAAAAACTGAGAGTCAGGATAAAATTGCAGTCAGGGAATTAAAATGTACAAAAGTCAAGTCATCTACATTTAATTCTGTCATTGAGAAATATATAACTGTCTATATTTTTAATTCATTTGAAATCTTATGTTGTATGTGACAAATTTCAGTTAATTAGATAATAGTTTAAAGTTTATTTATTAGTGTCACAAGTAGGCTTACATTAACACTGCAATGAAGTTACTGTGAGAATCCCCTAGTTGCCACAGTCCGGCGCCTGTTTGGGTACACTGAGGGAGAATTTAGCATGGCCAATACACCTAACCAGCACGTCTTTTGGACTGTGGGAGGTAACTGGAGCACCCGGAGGAAACCCACGCAGACACGGGGAGAATGTGCAGACTCTGTACAGACAGTGACCCAAGCTGGGAATCGAACCCAAGTCCCTGCTGCTGTGAAGCAAAAGTGCTATTCACTGTGCCACTATGCCAGGTTAAAGTCCAACAGGTTTATTTGGTAGCAAACACCACTAGCTTTCGGAGCGCTGCTCCTTCGTCAGGTGGAGTGGATCTCCCACTCCACCTGACGAAGGAACAGCACGCTCCGAAAGCTAGTGGCGTTTGCACCAAATAAACCTGTTGGACTTTAACCTGGTGTTGTTAGACTCCTTACTGTGTTTACCCCAGTCCAACACCGGCATCTCCACATCACCACTATGCCACCCAGGGCATCTGACTTTAAAGCATTCTGAATAAATGAATGAAGTGTTTCAGAATTTTTTTGCTTTTTAAATTCTTTATTATTCTTGCTAGATTCTCCTTCAGCATTTATATATTCAAACATAAAGATTTATATATTGTATTATATTATATATATGTATTTGTGACCTGTGGCAATAATCATTGGATTGTCGCTGTGATCGAAAATCCTCCTGATTGGATGCTGCTGCACATTTCTAACGGGACCTTAAAAGCCTGGCTTCTTCGGAAACGTTCAATGCATCATCCATTGGGGAACTCCTTTGAAGTGGGGTAGAATCCGGGGAAGACAAGACATGATCCCTTTTTACAGCACCAATTGCCACATGGCTGGTTTAAAAGGCCCAGTTTTAATGTCAGTGATTGAATGTTAGATGGTGAATGAGTGAATGGATAGGCGGGTGAGATAGATAAGTGCGTAAGTGAGTAGGGGTTAGCAGGGTGGGGTGAGGTGGTAGGTGGGTGAAATGGACGGAGTGTAGGCGGGTATGGTTGGGTGAGGTGATAGATGGGTAGAATGGCAGGTTGGTGAGACACTGGGTGGAAGATAGGGTGGTAGGTGGGTCAGTTGACAGGTGGAAGAGAGGGCAGGTGGGTGATGTAACAGGTAAGAGAGGTGGTAGGCGGGTGAGTGGGTAGTCAGGTCTGGGAATTAGTTGGGTGGTCGGGTGGATAGTCGGGTCTGGTTAGACTGGTAGTCAAGTTGTCAGGGGAATAGTCCGGCCAACGGGATAGTCGGGTGGTCAGTGGGTTGTTGGGTGGTCATGGGATAGTCAAGCACTTGGTGGGGGATTAATGGAGGTTGTCAGAGGTGGGTGATTGGTGGGTAGAGTCAATTATGGGATTACCCAGCCGTTGGAGCCTATTTTAATCAAACATTTCCTGGGTAACTCTCTAGGTGAGTACCATGGAACTGTCTGAAGTCTCTGACTCTGACTAAAATTTGCGACATTAATGGAGGATCCTGGAGAGTGGGTGAACTGCCCATTGAAGTTGGAACTTCCTGGGAAATCCCCACATTGATCCATGCGTCAAAACTTCTACAGGGTCCTAACACAAACCTTCAGTTGTAAGTCTGGTCTCCCACAATCTGGAAATTAGAAGATTTTGCCCTTTCTTTATTTTTGTCTCACTGGTGATTTTCCAGCTACTATATCAGAACTTTAAAAAAAATTCTTTCATTGGATGTGGGCTCCTCTGACTGAGCCTGCATTTTTATTGCCCATCCCTAATTGTCTTTGAGAAGGTGGTGATGAGCTGCCTTCTTGAACAGCTGCAGTCCACCCACAGTTCTGTGAGGGAGGGAGTCCCAGGATTTTGACTCAGCGACAGTGAAGGAACGGCGATATAGCTCCAGGCCAGGATAGTTCGTGGTTTGGAGGAGATCTTGCAGGTGCTTTGGTTCTCAGGCATCTGCTGCCTTTGCCCTTCTAGGTGGTAGAGGTCACGGGTTTGGAAGATGCTGTCAGAGGAGCCTTGGTGAGCTACTCACCCAGAATAGGGACAGAGGTAGGTCACACAACCCCTTGCAAATGTTCTGTCATTCAATCAGATCATGGCTGATCTGTACCTAACCCCAGTGATCCATCTTTGATCCTTATCCCTTGATATTTTTACCGAACAAAAATATTGACCTGAGTCTTGAACATTGCAGCATCCACAGATATTTGGCAGACTGAGTTCCAGATAATGCTACCATTTGTATGAAGAATTGTTGGATCTCATTCCTGTTTCAATTTTAAAATTACATCCCAATTTAATTTAAAGAAACATATACACAGTTACTTTACTGACATTTTATTCATACATTCTCTACCCTACCCACTTCAGAGCAGCTGCTGTTTTAGTTTGAACCAAGCAACAAAGAGTGGCGGCAGAAGTTGTACAATAGGATGTGCATTTTGGATAAAAGACTTTAAATATATCACAGATACATTCATACATGTGATAAACATGTATTCCTTTTCAGTCTTTTCTTTCAATTATTGTCAAACCCAGTAAATGTCTTAAAGCAATTTAGAAATGCTGTCATTATGTTTGGCTATGTCAGTAGCTTCCTGTAATGTATCCGCTCTCTGTAGGATTTGTTCCTTACTGAGATGCTGGAATCCATCAGTATATTGGTTGTCTGAAAATACAGCCCATTCTAAAAATAGCTGTGTGAATATATTAATAAAGACAATCATGGAATACTAAAGTAAAAGATACTCCTGCAAGGGCAACGGTTCACAAGGTGAAAAACTATTGTCAATTTTAGTGAGAAATGCCGCTGAAGAACACCATGATTAAGGTTGAATGCAAAACAATAGATTTCCTTCAGCAAACAGCTTCAAATGGACTGTTCCTATCTTTGTAATTTTCTGTGCTTCACACTGAGACCACAGCTATTCAGGTTTCCTCAGCACTTGTCAATTATGTACAATCCATTTTATTGGACTATTCTGGCAGTCCCCTGGCCTGTTCAAATAGCGAATAAATAAAACGCAGTCAATACTATGACAATGAGTATCTCGGGGGAATGCGGAGGATTTGTGGGGCACTTTCTGGAGAAAATTGGTCTCTGGGGCACAATTACTCATTCCTAGGCTGAGGAGCGATGATTTATGTTGGTGGCAGCAGTTCATTCTGTGAATAGTAACCTCTGCTGTAGCCCACTGCTTTACACACCACCTGTAACACTGATTCTCTGGGTAAAGATGTGTCCTTCTCACATTTTTATCTTTCCTCACAGACTATACCCATTGCAGCCTGCCACTTGAAAAGAACAGTGGTATAATAACATGATACAATCGCTCCCTATAAAGATGCATCATCCATTTTTCACTACCTGTCACTGTCAAGCTAGTCTCCATGAGTCAGACTCACCCAAGTAGTATCTGCGTGCTTGGAACCAGATTTGTAAGTTATGATAGTATTTAAATTATTTTTTCTCCCAGTTTCTTCTGACGGTGCTGAGTGATGCAGTTATAGAGGCATTAGTTGACCCCTGGTGTATTCTCCAATTGCCCATTCATCATGGGTGATCTTATGGCATTGGCAGGTCATTTGATCATGGAAGGCATTCCATTTGAGCCTGACCTTGTCTTTGCCCACTAGCCACACTTGCACTTTTGACAGTAAGCAGGACTCACTCAAACCATCCTTACATCTGCCTTGCCCAGGGGACCTGAGACTAACTGTGACATCCACTACTAAGGCTGCCCGCCCTGTTTAGTTCAGTATGAAATTGCTCATTATTAAGCTATTGAAGAGTAGCTTATTGTAATAAATAATTTTCAAAATTTTCAAAACCCTTGGACGGGTAGACTGTCTGTAAATTTCAGCTAGGATCCATAGAATCCCTATAGCACAGAAGGTGGCCATTTGGCCCATCGTGCCTGCACTAACAACAATCTCATCCAGGCCCTATCCCCGTAACCCCACGCATTTACCCGGCTAATTCCCCTGACACTAAGGGGCAATTTAGAATGTCCAGTCAATCTAACCTGCACATCTTTGGAATGTGGGAGGAAACCGGAGCACCCGGAGAAAACCCACGCAGACACAGGGAGAATGTGCAAACTCCATACAGACGGTCACCCGAGGCTGGAATTGAAACCGGGTCCTTGGCGCTGTGAGGCAGCAGTGCTAACCACTAAGCCACCATGCCACCCACAGTTACATTGTCTGGTATAATAGGGTTATAGATTATTGGGATAAAAGATAAGCGTCTTCACAAATATTTGTATTGATGCTACTTAGCATTATCACACTTGTTACAACTTCCCACTGCATCAGAAAAGCAGCCAGCAAAATCAAGGACCCTACGCACCCTGGACATACTCTCTTGCACCTTCTTCCATTGGGAAAAAGATACGAAAGTCTGAGGACACGTATCAACCAACTCAAGAACAGCTTCTTCCCAGCTGCCGTCAGACTTTTGAATGGACCTATCTCGCATTAAGTTGATCTTTCTCTACACCCTAGCTATGACTGTAACACTACATTCTGCACTGTCTCCTTTCCTTTATTATGTACGGTATGTTTTGTCTGTATAGAAACAATACTTTTCACTGTATACTAATACATGTGACAATAATAAATCAAATCAAAATCAGCTTTTGAGCAATTCTGGCTTTTCTTTTTATCTTCTCATATTTGTTTGCTCATTTATTGCTAAACACAATTTTTTTGGATTATTTTGTACAGGTGGAATTTAGCTTAAGATAGTTATAATTACATCAGAGATGGGTTCTTGTGAACTGTCACCAATCAAGAGCATCGTCTAATTTCTTTACTATTCATATAATTCACAAGTCAAGATTATACCCAAGGACATGCCCAGCCACATCAGTGTCACTTAGAGCAGGCATAATTGTACCACTAGACAGTCAGACCACATATGAAGCATTTCAAGTGATAGGAAGAATATGGAGATCTTAAGTATGTGCTCTGAACAATTTCTCCCCCACAATAAATCTCATTATTTCACTTCCATATTTGTCTCTACTAATTAAATCATAAAAATATAGACCCTGGGAGAAAAAGAATGGCATTGCAGAGAAAAATCCATGTTTATTTTCATGTAAATTGGAATGTGGTCCTACCCTGCTGTGTGGGAAGATAACTTTAGAGTTTCATCACAAAACATAACTACCATTATATCACTGGAGGTTAGAAGATTGAGAGGGGATCTTATAAAAATGTATAAAATTCTAACAGAGTTAGACCGGGTAGATTCAGAAAGAATGTTCCCAATGTTGGGGGAGTCCAGAACTAGGGGTCGTAGTTTGAGTATAAGTGTAAACCTTTTAGGACTGAGGTGAGGAGAAATTTCTTCATCCAGAGAATGGTGAATCTGTGGAATTCAAAGGAAGTAGTTGAGGCCAAAATATTGTGTGATTTCAAGAAAAAATTAGATATAACACTTGGGGCTAAAGGGATCAAGGGATATGGGGGGAAGGTGGGGTCAGGATATCGAATTTGATATCAAATCAAAAAATATCAAATAATCAGCTATGATCATAATGAATGATGGAGCAGGTTCGAAGGGCCGAATGGTCTACTCCTGCTTCTATTTTCTATGTTTCTATGACAGGGAGACAGAAAGCAGGAAAGTACTGGCCAGTTAGCTTAACATCTGTCCATGGAAAATGTTAGAAGTTGTTGAAGAAAATATAGCCGGGTACTTGGATAAGTTCAAGGTCAGGGATGGCACAGTGGTTAGCACTGCTGCCTCACAGCACCAGGGACCTAGGTTCGATTCCTGGCATGGGTCACAGTCAGTGTGGAATCTGCAAATTTTCCCCGTGTCTGTGTGGGTTTCCTTTGGGAGCTCTGGTTTTCCCCCACAGCCTAAAAGACGTGCTGGTTAGGTGCATTGCCATGCTGAATTCTCCCTCAGTGTACCCGAACAGGGGATGCCGGGGTGTGGCGACTAGGGGATTTTCACAGTAACTTCATTGCAATGTTATTGTAAGGCTACTTGTGACATTAATAAATAAACTTTAACTTTAATCAGGCGGAATCAACATGGTTTTGTGCAAGGGAAATCATATTTAGCTAACTTGTTGGAGTTCTTTGAAGGTATATCATGTGCTGTGGGTAAAGGGATGGTGGATGTACTGGACTTAGATTTCCAGAAGGCATTTGATAACATGCCATACCAAAGGTTATTGCAGAAAATAAAAGCTCATGTTATAGGGGGTAACAAATTGGCATAGATTAAAGATTAACTGGTTAACTGGGAGCGGAGAGTAGGTATCGATGGGTCTTTTCAGGTTGGTAAGGTGTAATGAGTGGTGTGCCACAAGGATTAGTGCTGGGACCTCAACCATTTACAAATGATACAAATGACTTGGATAAACAGATTGAAGGGATGGTTGAAAAATTTGCTGATGACACAAAGATAGGTAGGAAAGTAAGTTGTGAAGATGATATAAGGAAGCAATAAAACAATATAGATGGGTTAAGTGAGTGGGCAATGGTCTGGGAAATTGCGTTTAATGTGGGAAACTGTGAATTGGTGAAATTGTCTGTTTTGGTAGGAAGAATAAAAAAGAATATTATCTAAATGGTGAGAAATTGCAGAGCTCTGAGATGCAGAGGAATCTGGGAGGGGAATCTATGGACATGCTGTGTGTGCCAGGCCTGTGGAGTGGGATGGTGGTGCCAGTGGAGACCGTATGTTCTGCACTTGTGCCTGGCAATGGGATTATCCAAATGTGTGCTGTCTGGAAAATTTGTCTCGAATGTTCAAGTTCAGATTTGGAGTCATAGGTCTGGGAGCCACACAGGTGAAGTGCTGATGAATGAGTGTGGTTCTTGTGGCCTTACCAGCTTGCCAATCATCATGAGGCCTGGGGCAGTGTCGATGGTCTCCCTCCACTGTGTTGGCACTGGGTTCCTCTGCAATGTTCTCCTCATCCTCCTCTTCTTCCACCTCTTTGCCGTCCCCATCATCTTTTGAGGAAGAGTGGTGTATCCTCCTCATTAGCCTCATGTCAGCCGGCTGTTTCCAGCACCATTTCCTTCTGTGTCTGGGCATCAGGAGCCATCTTATTCCAAGCAGCAGCATCCACAGAGTCAGGATGTTGGCCTGAAGGGATGTAGCACCTGAGACTCTCGCAGGATGAAGGAATCTTGACAGCTGTCTGGGAACTGAGCACAGTAAGAAGTCTCACAACACCAGGTTAAAGTCCAACAGGTTTATTTGGTAGCAAATACCATAAGCTTTTGGAGCACAGCTCCTTCGTCATGTGAGACTTCTTACTGTGCTTACCCCAGTCCAACACCGGCATCTCCACATCATGACTGAGCACAGACCAGCAGAATGCACTGCCTGTGGTCACAGAGCAGCTGAATATTCAATGAGTGAAATTCTGATCAGGAAACTGGCTGGCTAGTCCATCAGTGCTCCAATGTCTATGTGAGTACAATCAATAACCATGGTTTCCAAACAATGGCAGTAAGGGACAATACCGCCTATGCATGTACTGGGTCCTCTGTTCAAAATAGGTGCATTCCATCACCCTCTGGAATTGGGCATCTGTGATCGGCTTTGATGGCAGAATGAAGTTCCAAATGCAAAATGCCACCAAGGTCTATGGTGTGATTCCATACTACCATGGTGACCTTGAAGCTACAGTTCGGGAACTGTCATGGAGGCTACAAGGCATTAGATCAGTGTGCATCACAGCCCAAGTCTCCAAGACTATCTGCCTGGATAGGTGTGGCCTCCTCCAGCACTGCTGCCCTGTCATCAGCAGGTGACACTTGGGCAGTACATCTCGTGTTATGAATTGCACTTTCTTCTCTTCACTTTGTGGGTTGCCACCTTGTTGTGTTGGAGAAGCTTGTGAACTCTGACATTCCCTTGAGCGATGCATCAGGAGCTACTTGCTCTGGATAGGGCCACCCATATCAGTAAGATTGGCTGGGTGCCAGACAACGTACAGTCCAAAATGTCATCAATTGCAGTACAGGCAAAGGAAGACTGACTCTCGCCGACTGTGAAGACTGAAGAAAACTTCAGCAGCACAGGGATCCCGGTCAACAAGGTTCAATACATTAGCAAAATCTGACCACCAACCCGTCAATGATGGTCCCTATGTTAAATAAAGTCGCGCACAGGCTTCCACCAGGATCCATTTGCCAAGTCCTGTGGCAATGCAGAATTGGCAACTTCAACAGGGCTGTGAACATGAGACTCCCTCATCAAGAATCAGCACGGGGAAACAGATGCATAAAGGTCATTGGTCACCTGTTTTGGGACAGATGTGTCTTTGGGCAGCAGCACCAATGATTGAGTTGTCCTCTTCAGGGTAACCTCTGCTCACTCCAACTGAGGAGGGCTCTGTGGATTGTGCTCCCAAGACTTGGGTGGTCCCAAGACTTGGGTCAAGAACTTCATCACATTCCTGCAATTGTTTCATAATGATATGACTGTTGTGATTTCAAATGCATCCATCTTCAAGGAGGCACATCTTAAACTGCTGTCAGTCATTACCACCTCGACAGGATTCGCTACAGTTCCATAATTTCCATTTAGTCTCAAGCAGCAGCACCGGGGCGATGTGTGTATAACAGCCTTGCAGTGAACAATATCTGTATATAGCCTGAATTTCAAATAAAGCAGCCACATTATTGTATCACCAAACCTTGTGTATGATTGGTGTGTTTACATGGCGGGAGAAGAATAGCAATGACTGCAACTGTCTTGAGTGGGAGATCTGAAGCAAATGCCTTCAAAATCTGAACTGGGGTCAAGCAAGTCTGTTTAATAGCCCCCATACTATCCGCACTCTACCTGACAGTGGCTATGCACCTCATCAAAGATCAACTGCACTCTGGTGTCAGAATTAAATAGGTGGAAAACTAACCTCAGTCACCTCTGTGCTAAAATTAAACTGGATACGACAGATATACGAGCTTTAGAGTTTGCAGGTAACTGCAATGTACTCTCCACTCTGCACCGGGTTTGAAAGCCACTGTTCAATTCTACATAATAAGAAACCTAGCCTGTCCTTGGGTTCTGCCAAAACAAACTAATCTTTCAACCCTCACCTGGTCAGCCAGATAATCCACCTCCTATATGTGTTTCCAGTGGGGAGACGGCTTGCCATTGGCTGCCGGTGGGATCTTCCAGTCCCACTGCCGTTTATGGAATTTTGTATGGCTCATCCGTCCCACCACCGGGAAATTTGCGCAGGGGGTTGCCTTCAGAAGATCCCACCGGCGGGGAGGGCTGGAAAGGTGGCACAGTGGCCGACATGGTGGCATAGTGGTTAGCACTGCTGCCTCACAGTGCCAGAGACCTGGGTTTAATTGCGGCCTCGGGTCACTGTTTGTGTGGAGTTTGCACATTCTCCCCATGACTGCATGGGATTTCTCCAGGTGCTCCGGTTTCCTCCCACAGACCGAACCCACAGCGGGTTAGGTGGATTGACCATGCTAAATTCCCCCTCAGTGTCAGGGGGACTAGCTAGGCTAAATGCATGGGGTTATGGGGCTAGTGCCTGGGTGGGATTGTGGTCGGAGCAGACTCAATGGACCAAATGGCCTCCTTCTGCACTGTAGGGATTCTATGATTCTATGAAAGAGCAGTTGGTGTTACCACACTCCTGTGCAGCAGTGAGACTTGGACTGTGTATCAGCGACATATAAAGAGTGTTAGAGAAATTATTTCAGCAATACTTCTGCAGCATCTTTTGTATTCAATGGGAAGACTATCAAATAAATGCTAATGTCCTTTTTGAAGCTAACTACACCAGCATTCAGGTTGCACTGCTGCAAAATCAACGTTGAAGGATTGAACGCTGAGTCCAGATGTCCGGAAAGTGCTTCCCCCACCTGGTCCTGTGTTCTTAATTCTCAAATGCTTCAAAGACACTCGGAAGCTTTCCTTGAAGCATGACAGAATTGACATTAATGACTGGGAGGAGCTTTCTATAAAACATTCGAAATGGCAACAACCTGTCCATAAAACTGCATCACACTTTGAGACCCAACGTCTTAATGACGAGGCAGAGAGTTAACAGAGAAGAAAAGAAAGGGAAGCCAATGCTGGATCCAACATGGGACATCCTTGCCCATGTGCCCAAGGATCTGTGGATCATGATTCGACCTGTTCAGTCACATGACCACTCAAAGCAGAGACTCGCCACATTTAGTAGACGTCATCCTCGATTTAAGGGACAGCTGATGAGGCAGCTCCTCTGTGCTTCTCTAGCCTTCTCCTGATCAGATGGACGCCTTTGCTAAAGCTCCTTCTCACTGCTCTGCCTGACGTCAGAGTAGCCTGTTCCACCTCCTGGTCCTGGGCTGCTGGTAGTTTATACGGCAGTGTTTCCTCTGCCAATCTCTACTGCCCTGGTGAAGCCAGCAGCATGACAGCCCTCTTAGAGCTCAAAGCTCTCATCAGTGAGTATTACACTCAGCTTAGCACTAGGAATGACAACTCTCTGCTAGTGGTTGAGCAGCTAAACATAATTGACCATCTTTTACATGAGTTGACCAAGGCCTCCATTCCCCTGATAGTTTTCCGTTGTGTACATACCCTGACATCTCCCAAACACTGCATGTTCCCTGATGCGCTACTCAAACACGAGGCCTGAAGCTCAGTAAATGAAAGGCTTTTATTTAGCTGCCAGAACTTATATACACTATCCCAGACTGAAGGGGTCCCGGCCAGAGCAGGGACTCTTATACCTCTCCCAGGAGGCGGAGCCCGACTGGGATGTGCCACAACACTACAGTACAAAGGTGTAACAACCCCACCCTAACCCCAACAGTAACAATAGCACAACCCAACAGTAACATATGTACATCCTTGTAGTACTGGCCAGCCCCTGGCTCAGTACTATCCAGTGGGAACCAACGATGGTTCACCACATTCCCAATGCATGACAACTGAAAATCCCAAACTGACCTAGAGAGGCCTGTTAATTGGCTCTACGAGTACCTTCATACCCACGTAATTGGAGGCATGGCATGTTCCAGACACCAAATCTCCAATCTTCCCGTTACACTGCATTCTAGAGGCCATGGGATCCAGTGACACCCTCCAGGAATACAATTTTCAAGTCAAACCTGCAACCATTCCTGCCTCCACGGGCAATTGAAAATTCAATCTATTGAATCGTAGAATGGTCACAGCACACAAAGAGGCCATTTGGCCCGTCATGTCATTGTCAGCCTTCTGCAACACCAACTCAGCTAGTCCCACTCTCCCATCAATTAGCATCTACTTAGCAAAAGGAAGACAGTTGTGGTGATTGGAGGCCAATCATCTCAGTCCCAGGGCACTGTTGCAGTGGTCTGGGCCCAGCCATCTTCAGCTGCTTCATCATTAACCTTCCCTACATCGTAGCATCAGAAATTGGGATGTTTGCTGATGATTGTACAGTGTTCAATCCCATTCTTAACCCCTCAGATAATGTCCTCCTGCCCAACATTCAGACTTGGAACGATAAGTAAAAACTGTGAATATCAATTCATGGTTTATGTGTTTTAGTATATAACTTTTAGTGTTAGGAATTAAAGTTTAACTCTGAACAACAGAATAAATGAAATTAAAGCATTTTGGAGTCAAAACTTAAGAGGTTAACAGCTAGAAATGTAAGATCATAAAACAGCAAATGCACTTACTTAGTTAGAGAACTGGAGAAGTGGACTGGAATTTTACCATCCCGCCTGCCACAGGAATCAGAGCAGGCGTGGGGTGGACCACAGAAAGATCTGTTGACCTCAGGTGGGATTTTACGATTTTGGGGTGAGCGAGTCTGTAAAATCCCACCCAGGATATCTACACTGCTTGTAGATGTTTCAATTTTGGGAGTTAGACATAAATTAGTTTAAAGCATTTAGTCAATCCTTAAAGATTATAAAACTAATTTACTTCATCAGATCAAACAAAATGCGACCACTACATACAGAATAAGAAATGAAGCAAAAGCATGGGAAACCACCAGCTGCAAGTCACACACCTTCCTAACTTGGAACTAGACCGCAGGGAGAATTAGCTGAAAGGTTGGTTTGAGGACAGCCCAGAATATGTTACATCATCATGGAAATGGGTGGAGCTTAACAAGGCTCTCTGATTTCAATTCATCTGGGTGTTTTATGGAAGAGGTTTTTGAGTTGCAGTTGGGACCTTGTGTGGTTAGCAGCTCACTGAGAGAGGTTAGCCAAAATAAGTGATTGTAAATTAAACCTGCACTGTAAGCAGAGTAAAACGCTAACTTCATAATTGATCTCATGGAAGACAGTGAGGCTAAGCCTCAGTTTGAAATTTGTGAGGAACAGAAGCTTGAAGATTGCACCTTTGGAGTTTGTGAGGTAATCTACAGTAGGCCCCAGTACTGTGTCTTATTGCAAAATAAAGTAACAAGCAGAATAGCTTGGAGGAATTTGCAAAATAAGCAGAACAAGGGACTGAAGCCTTCACAGTCAAAAGAGGATGAATGTAAGTTCTACCTCTGAGAATAGCTGGAGCTGAAGAAAATTCTCCAGGAGACTGTGGCATTATTATGGGTTGCCCCCCCCAAAGTAAATAATTTTAAGAATGATGTGTCATATGAAATAATTCTTGGGAAAGTAGAAGGTGAACCTGAGTGTATAACATGTATAGTAATAAAACATGTTGTTGAGTTAATAGTACTTGTTTGGCTTAAATCTTCTATAGAAAATAAAGTCTGTGTTTCATTAAAAAGTGAAAGCTTTTGGCATATTTCTATTGACTAAAATGAGAATCGATATTAAATGTTAACAGTCCCTGACAAGTTGTAATAAAGGTAACATTTGTACCACACAAGTTCCAGACAATGATCATCTCCAACAAGAGTGAATCTAACCATCTCCCCTTCAATGGTATTACCATCGCTGAAACTCCCACCATTAACATCTTGGAGCTTACTATTTACCAGAACTTAACTAGTCCAGTCACATAAATACTACGGCTGCACAAGCAGGTCAGAGACCAGGAATTTTGAGGTGAGTAACTCACCTCCTGAATCCCCAAAGCCTGTCCACCATCCACAGGCGTAAGTCAGGAGAGTGAGAAAGTAGAATGCTCCCCACTTGTCTGGATGAGAGTACTTTGAACAACACTCAAGAAGCTCTACACCATCCAAGACAAACTTGACTGGCACCCCATTTACTACCTTAAAGATTGAATCCCTCCAGAGCTGACACACAGTAGCAGCAGTGTCTACTATATATAAGATACACTGCAGCAAATCTCTAAGGCTCCTTTGACAACATTTTCCACACCTGCGACCACTACATACAGAATAAGAAATGAAGCAAAAGCATGGGAAACCACCAGCTGCAAGTCACACGCCTTCCTAACTTGGAACTAGACCGCAGTTCTTTCACTGTCGCTGGGTCAAAATTTTGAAACTATCTCCTTAATTGCATTGTGGGTGTACCTACAAAACATGGATGGCAGCGGTTCAAGTAGCTGATGGTTCATCACAGCCTTCTCAAGGCTGATTTTGGGTAGTGAATCCTGGGCTTGTCAGCAATGCTCACATGCCATGAATGAATAAGAACTGAACCTGAGGTAAACCAGCATTTCTACCAGTGACTTAAATCACTTAGAAAGTTTGCCTCAATTCACTCAACGTTATGCAATTTTATTGCAAATTAGCTGCCCTCTGTTCCTGCTGTGCACAAAGTTCCAGATTGAGAAAATTGCTGAAAAGTAACAATTTTGTCATCGCTGGATTGAGCTCAGGGTTTCATTCTGGTAGATCCATAACTAGACGGCCACAATTGATCAAATTAGGAGGAGCATCAAACTTCAGATGAAAACGAACTATGTTAAAAACATTAGCTTAGCCCTAGTTGCAAGTATCATGTCCAATTCTGGGCACAACACTTGAGAGAATGTAAGGCATAAATTTACAGAATGATTCCGGGGATTAAGGATTACAGCTATATGGAGAGACTGGAGAATCCAGGATTGTTCTCCTTTGAGTAAAGAGGCTAAGAGGAGATATGGCAGAAGTGTTTAAAATCATGAAAGGTTTAGATTGAGTTGATAACCAAAAGGTACAAATTTAAGGTGATTGGGAGAAAAACCAGAGGTATTTTGTTATTCATTCATGGATTACTAGCATCACTGATTGGGCCAGCATTTATTGCTCACCCTTAAATACCCTTGAACAGAGAGGCTGGATAGGCCATTCAAGATGGCAGCTAAGAGTCAACCACATTGCCAAGTCAGGTTGGCCAAACCAGGTAAGGATGCCCTAAAGAGGCATTAATGAACAACATGGGTTTTTATCATGTTTCATGGCCATCATTAGACTTTTTAGAATTTTTATTGAATTCACATTTCACCATCTGCCGTGATGGAATTTGAACCCAAGGCCCCCAGGGCATTACTCTGGATTACCATTCCTGTGACAATGCCACTATGCCACTGCCTCTCAAATGACATGAGGAAAAACATTATTATGCAATGAGTGGTTAGCATTACAAAAGCTGTGCCTGATAGGGTGGTAGACGCAACTTCAACAGGAGCCTTCAAAATGGAATTGGATAAATACTTGATGAAGAAAAAATACAGGGATATGGGAAAAGAGCAGGGCAGTGGAGTTGACTGGATGTCTTTTTGAAAGAGCTGGCACAGATTTAGTAGGTCAAATAGCCTCTTTCTGTTTGGTACTCTTTCATGATTTACCATTTGATGCTTTTTTTAAATCAAAATTCCTTCAATCACAAAAATGGGCTTTAACAGTGAAATGGATGCATTTAGTGAGGTGAATGTTACTATAAAATGGATATGTCAGAAAGACATTGAACTTAAATCATAACTGGATGTAAAAGTCTCACATTTGGATCAAGTGTTGTATGTAGTGGGAATGAATGGGATGTAATTTACTAAAAAGGCTCTGTGCTTAATTAAATAAATATTTCTGTTTTTTGCTGGATTGAATTTGTATGTGTGCCCCTAACCACGAGTATATTCATAGCTTTGCTGGATAAAATGTTCTTCATTGACAAGATTAATGTGCGTTTCATAACCACAACAGCTCATAGACACATAGCTATTTATTTTTCAGGAAAATCAAATGTGTTTACATTCTAGTCAGACCGTTTGATGTACATTGTCTGCTAAAGACAAACAAAGTCTGACATTTTCCAGCAATTAAACAGTTTGCATACAGGCAATTATTTTGGTCGCCTGAGGCTTCAATAGGAATGGCACAATGCTACAGTTTTTAAGTTGCATTGGTATAGTTTTATAGCTATTAGTGGTGTGATATGCAAGGTTCCTACATGTCAGCTATCTTTAAAGGATTATTTCAATGTTACAAAAATTAGGCACTTACAATAGAAAATAACCTTCCTCGTTCTGATCTGAGAACTTAAGAAATAGGGGCATGTGTTTGTCATTTAGCCCTTTGAGCCTATTCCACCCTCAAATAAGTTAATAGTTATTTGATTATGACCTTGACTCCACTTCTCTGCCCGCACCCCATATCCTTTGACTCCATTGTGGATTAAAGATGATTCATAAGTAGGCACTCCTTTTCCGCAACCAAAAGGAATATGTTCAAACCTTGTGCAATTTCTAAATTACTCAGGAACTTGGGGAGCCTTTAGTTCCCCCTGGCTTTTGCCATGGCAACACTTTACCCAATCAAAGCTGACTTGCCAACCAATCAGCAGCCTTTTCTTTTGTAGTATAAGTTGTTGGGGATGTTTAAAATTTGGCATTCTTGCATTTGTCCTGATGAGTAAAAGCTTCAGCAATATGTCTCTCTTTTCAACAATATTTAAGTTCTGTGTTACCAAGCGACTGGTAAAATATATTAGCAGTTTGTATTTTGGGCTTCCCAGCAAGGATTCCTGCCTTTATTGTATTTTTGATAGAGAAGGAAGGGGGAATCAGCAGAGAAGCTGGGGTAATATTGCAGCGCTGCAGAAGACCTAGCCTTTCCAGCCAATTCCCAGCTTGTAAAAGGTCGAAAAGAACTTAGTTAAATATATGCCTAGAGTTCTGCACAAGGAAGCTGTAGCTCAGAAAGCCTCATATTGGGAGAGTTGCAAACTTCATTACAAGCCAGGGCAGCCTTCCTTCAGCTCAAAAAATCACAAGACGGTTTACTTTGTTGACCACTGGAGCATCCAATGAGCATCAGGTGGTGTGTGCCTAGTCAGTCAATCTAGAGTTTATTCTAGCACAAGATAGGTAATTAATGGCCTATTTGCTAGAACATCTCAGTTCATTACATTTGTTGCAGTCCTGAGAGAAACAGTTTCCATCAGTGCTTTGAGCTATAAATTGCATTGTACTGGGCCGTGCAAGCCCTCACTGTGAATACACACCATTATATGAATGAAAGAGAGTTCATTTCCTTTGTCTCCAATTAATGTAACAAAAGGCACAGCTTCTTGCATTTTAATACTCAGTATACAGGGAACTGCCATGATTTATTCATTCATCCATCCTGTGGCACTCGGTTGCTGTATTCTTTCAGAATCAAAGGCGAGATGCCAGGTTTGGGTTTTTAGAGACACAGGGGCCGATTCTCCCAGAAGTGCTGAATTGGTGGGAAAACTGTCCTGGATCATGATTGTTTTTTCAGTGCAGCTTCTCACTCGAATCTCCCCACTCTGTGCAATGCAGAGGTCACACTCGGGAATCTCATTAAAAACCCGGGAGGCGGGATCTAATCGCGCCGGAGTCTGAGAGCTCCAGAACTCTGCGCAGTGGCCCTGATCTGACAGTCTCCCCGTTTGCTGGCCAACTCAATCGCTGGCCAGCCCAGGACCCACGCAGTGCTGCCCCTCCAACCGTCCCCCCCCCACTCCCCTCCCCCCCCACGATTTGATTGCGGCCCCCTCAACAATTCCCAGGTCAGCCCTGACCCCATCTCCCATCCCAGAGCGCCCCAATGTCCAGTCCACCCTCCCAGCAGTGGCGATCCCCCAACCCCCATCACCCCAGCAGACCCACCCCCACTGACCCCCCACATCCCCCCCCCGCCCCCCGCCTGCCCCAGTCGCTGCCCTCCCTCCAGCCCAGACTGATCCCAATGCAGTGTGGCAGTGGGAACCCCCAACCCTATCAATCGTCCCTAGGCCCCACCCACAATAGGCCTCACCCCCTTGGCACTGCCCCATGCCCGGTGGGCAGTGCCAAGGTGCCCCCTGGGCATGGGCACTTTGCTTCCTGGGCAGTGCCAGGGAGCACAGGCTGGCACTGCCAGGGTGCCCATGCCCAGGGGGCACCACACCCCGCCGCCCGACTCCCTGGAGGTCCCGATTGCCCCCCCCCCCTTCATTCCGGCGGTCTCCCATTAGTTCTACGAATGTGGGGAGCTACTCTAGACTCTGCCAGAATGAAGTACTTCTGGCGGGGTGAGAGATGCTATCGGGTCCAGTAAGTTCCGTGCCGGACCCAATAATGATATGCAAAATATATTCAAAATATATTTTTTAATTATTCAAATGACTTACCTCTCTTCCCGCCGGTTTCCAGCGCGGTCTCAACTGCAACTGTTCTCCGGCTCTGGGAGATGCGCAAGCATTCCTGGCGCATGTACAAATCCAAGAAAAAGGCCAACACGCAATTCTCCAAACAGGACCTGTCAGAAAAGTTGCGGGTTGTGATGGGAGAATTGGGCTATTCCCGTCCCACCCATCACGGGAATCGGAGCGAGCGAGGGGCGGACAATGGGAAGGTCCATTGACCGGGATTTTCTGGTTTTAGGATGAACGAGGCTGTAAAATTCTGCCCAATCCCACTGTGGCTTCTAAATCCATCAAGAAGCAACATCAATGAAGATGATTGATTACAAATTGATTACAGATCATTGACCTGCTCAGGGAAAATCTTTCTGCCTTGATAGGGCTAAGGGCTCCCATCAGTATGCTCTCAATATTATCACGCAAATTGAGGCAGTCTATTGTGCTCTCCACAAATCCACTCTTCAAAATGGTCAGGAACAAGGGATTTCTAAGGAAACAAGTTACAAGCCGAACCCCCGAGAGAAAGGAAAACATACCAGGGGAGGACACAGCAAGGACACTCAAGGGTTATGGGGAAAAGGCAGGAAAGTAGAATTGAGGATTAACACATCCGATCAGTCATGACCTCATTGGATGGTGGAGCCGACTCGATGGGCCAAATGACCTATTTCTGCTCCTATGTCTTCGGCTCTTATGGCCACAGATGTAGCATCTATAATTGCTTAACTGTACCTGTAATTTTAATGTACAGCCCTGCAGAACACTTCATTCATTAAAAGCAGCGGTTACCACCAAAGGCTCAGGTCCACAAATATCTTTATTGCATTCAACAAAAGTTCGTGAATATTATCATAATGATTCTGGCAACAAAAATTATCGAAACTTCCTTATGTTTTTGAGTGCGAAATCAATTAAATTCCCTGTTAATAAAATACTTATGCAAGGTCATCACTGAGGTACAAAAGTATACTCACAAGCAAACTGTACCAGTGGTGTGAAACACATTGTTTAAAGTACTCCTGCGCAGGCAGCACATTGCAAATGTAATTTCAGGCCCGGAGAGAGCAAAGCAAAGATTGTTTATTGATAATGAATTTAATTTTTCAGTAGAAAAGCTGAAGGCTATTACAATTTGTTTTCCCAAATGATTTGAACCTGGACAGAAGATAGATTTGAATTATTAGTCAATGTCCCATGGTATTGCACATGAGGAGTCAAGACCTAATGTAACCTCCAGGAGAAGCACAATTAAATTTTGTGCTATTCTTTGCACTTAAAAAGAACGTAGCACGGTTTAGGATGAGTTGAAGTAGAGTTGATAGAGGCATTGGGGTTTTTTTGCATTCTAGCCTGAGGAGCTGGAAAGGCCAAGGCATTTTAGCATCACCACTACTGGAAGATTGAAATTACAATGTGAGAAGTTTGCAGAGACAATTTCCTTTATAATTGTCGTTGTAGTGGTGCGCAAGGCAGAATTTCATCTGTTGCTACAGCTAGTTTTTTCTGGAACTGGTCGCTAGCCTGTTTCCAGAAGCTTAGGGCGGCATGGTGGCACAGTTGTTAGCATTGTTACAACACCAGGGACCTGGGTTCGATCCCCGGCTTGGGTCGCTGTCTGTGTGGAATTTGCACATTCTCCCCGTGTCTGCGTGGGTTTCCTCCGGGTGCTCCAGTTTCCGCCCACACTCCAAAGATGTGCGGCTTAGGCTGATTGGCCTTGCTAAATTGCCCCTTAGTGTCCCGGGATGCATAGTTGAGAGGGATTAACAGGGTAAATATGTGGGGTGACGGGGATAGGGCTTGGGTGGGATTGTTGTCAGTGCAGACAATGGGCCGAATGGCCTGCTTCTGCACTGTAGGGATTCGATGAATTCTCTCGAGTAAATTCCAAGTGCTGCCACCCGTGGGAAAATCATTGCGTTTCCCGCTGGAGCTGGCAGAGCTACTGAGGTGGGATACAACAACTTTAAAACTCAAAAAATGCCCCCATGTGAATCGTGCCAGGCGTGTGAGGCTCCTGAATCGGAGATCAGCTGTTCACTTGACATTCAAGAACACTTCCCGCTACTCCTTCTGTCAGAATAACTGAGGGAAGAATAACTCAGTCTCACATTAATACAGGAAGCATTTCATCTTAGATCTTTTATGAGACCAATCTTTTGGAGTTATAACTGGATTTACAACTGACAGTCTCTACTGCAGCAAGAACACAGAAAAAAATCACTGAAGCCTGTAACTGAATTGGTTCTTCACAAGACTCGTTAGATGTTCCACGCAATGTCCAGTTTACATATTTGATATAACTGAGCCAAACCTGTAGTTTTCCCCATCGCAACTGCATCTCGGTGGTTCTATCTTTCACACATACCCATGATAATAGAATGAAGCGTAAATCTGAAATCGTATCTAGTGCAGGGGCATCAGGGTGGCACAGTGCACTAGGGTTTTGAGCTTGTATACAATAAAGCAGAGAAAAAGATTGGCACATATAATACCTTATGAGTTTCCAATCTCATCTAATCACTGGAAGGCAAAAGCTCCCCACACAGGGAGGGACAGTTACCCCAATACCAGCCCTTGCATACTCTCCAAGTGACCAGCTGCACACCATCTCACTCATAGATGCTGAAAATTTTGAGAAAACCATCATAAAAAGACTTGCATTCTTGCATAGCAATTTATCATGTCCTCATGACGTCCCAGACTGCCAATGAATTACATTGAAATATTATTTACAGTTCTTAAGAGGGCGAACATTGATGAGGAGAATGCAAAATCATGTAGGAAGAGTCTGGTCTTTAATGATCTGTTTTCACATAGAGGATCTTCGGCATGTTTGTTAAATGTGGTATTGTCAGAACTTAAAGTTCAATTTCAAATCCAAAGTAGCCACAACAAAAATCAGACTTGTGAAACTTTGAAGAGTCAATAAAACACCAAATGAACCAATGTTCAAATGGACACGATTCTGCATCCTCATCTCAGATGACAATGGCAGAATTATTTGGATGTCTTATTTAAATAATATGAATGGCCTTTCTGAGGGTTTCATTGGATGAAATGAGGAGATTGGCTATACATTTATAAATAATGATAGCAGAGGAGGCAGCCATTCAGCCCATTAGATGTCTGTCAGCTGAAAGAGATTCATTTTTTCAGCCCTGGGCAGTAGCTCTGTAGATCATGGTACATCTAATGGATAACCATGCGCTGCATGTTTTAGAAGATTTCTGCCTCGAACCCCCTTCCCTCCCGCCCATCCCCACTCTCTGGTTAAAATAATTTTCCCTCAACCCCCGTATAATCCTTCAGCCTATCACTTTCAATCTATGCTCCCAGTACTCCTCTGATTTTAGAAATAGGTTCTTCCATATCCACTCTGTCAAGGCCCCCTCATTATTTTAGGTACTTTAATTAAATCTTTCTCACCTGCCTCTTTCTCAAAGATAAAATTCCAGCCTATCCAATCTTGAAGCTTGGCAGAGACAAAAAAAGGAACAATAAGAGGAAAAAGCAGTAACATGAAGCTTATGGGTTCAGTGAGAAGCTTTTCAGACAAAGAAAAAGCCAATGGCAAAAAGAAATGGTGTTAGAAAGCATACCTGCCTTCTAGGAAATGTCTAAGACTTGAAAAACAAACCGTTAAAAAATGGGGCCAGACAGAACATGTGTTGGAAAGAGGAAGCACTTCAGGCTTAATGGAGCATGAACTGATTGTATCAACAATCAATTGTTCAATTTGCTCTGGAGCTGTCAGTCAAAAAAACTTTTAGCAGCTAATGGACCATCAGTTCCTTGTGTAAACAAACTTTGGCTAATCCCCTCTGTGATCTGCTCTGGAGCTGTCAATCAAAGCACTTCGACGAGGTTTCAGAGCAGCTGGAGCTCATTCAAGCTTTAAAGTGGGATCTCTCTCGTGAAATTGAATGCTCCTGTCAATCGACACAGTTCTAAGTGGTTTCAGAGCAGCTGGGGCTTATGAGAGAAAGCAATGGGGATCTTCCGAGTGAAACTGAATGCTCCTGTCACTCAATGAACTTCAAAGAGGTCTGGTAACACCCAGGCTCCTGAAATTAACCAAGGGCAATCCCTACGGTAGAATGGAATGCTGTTGTGATTTTGATGGCTTCAGCGGGTATAGATTTCAGTGAGGTGTTCAGCGGGAATAGATTTCAGTGAGACCAGGCCACTTCAAAGGTTTTAGAGAATACATAAAATAATAAAGATTTTTACCAGAAAGGTGCCTGAAATCACCATCCTAAGAGCGATTTCCATGTCTTCCAGGGCAACAAAAAGAAGTCCAGCCACAAAAGCCCCATGCTGAGGGAGAGCCCCAAGGACAACCTGTTCGTTCAGCCCAAGCCCCCCCATACCCCAAATCGTTTGAGGGACCCCTCCCCCCCTCGCAGCCTGGCAGCAGCAGAGGAGCCCATAGGCACAATTGGAATCAGTGTCCATCTTCCCCACTTGTCAGGACCATGAAAGATTGGCACCCATGGGGTGCCCAGTAGGGGGCATCAGGAACAAACCAGGAGGCGGAAGCATCTGGCCTCAAACCCGTTAATTATATTTAAATGGATGTAAATTACTTCTGCCAGGTGCAGGCGGGGAAGAGGGCAATGGCCGAGTGGTATTTTCCCTAGACTATTAACCCAGAAACTCAGCTAATGTTCTGGGGACCTGGGTTCGCATCCTGCCAGAGCAGATGGTGGGATTTGAATTCAATTCAAAAGAATATCTGGAATTAAAGAATCTACTGATGACCATGAAACCACTGTCAATTGTTGGAAAAACCCATCTAGTTCGTTAATGTCTTTTAGGGAAGGAAATCTGCCGCCTTTACCTGGTATGGCCTATACGTAACTCCGGAACCACAGAGGTATGATTGACTCTCAACTGCCCTCCTAGGGCAACTAGGGATGGGCAAAAAATGCTGGCCAGCCAGTGACGCCCACGTCCCATGGATGAATAAAAAATAACAACAGGCTGGGGGGCTTGCAATGGGCTTGATGCCCGGCGAGAATCCTGATTTATCCCTCTCACCAAATTCAACAGCCCATTGGGAATCTAGGCTGGGGTTAGCAGTCCAGGAAATTTGCCCCGTATCACTTGAGGGGCACCTCAGGCCTTGCCTACCAGGAGTCTCTTCCACTCTTACTGCCTGCCTTTGGCGTGTTGGAAGGATTTACAGGTTGACACATTCAACCTCTTTGGCCACATTATGAACGCACATTTCTTGGCCATCAAGTCCTGGGGTGGAACTTTGATTTGATTTATTATTGTCACATGTATTAACATACAGTAAAAATTATTGTTTTTTGCGCGCTTTACAGATAAAGCATACCATTCATAGAGAAGGAAACGAGAGAGTGCAGAATGTAGTGTTACAGTCATAGCTAGGATGTAGAGAAAGATCAACTTAATGCAAGGTAGGTCCATTCAAATTCTGATTGCAGCAGGGAAGAAGCTGTTCTTGAATCGGTTGGTACGTAACCTCAGACTTTTGTATTTTTTTCCTGACGGAAGAAGGTGGAAGAGAGAATGTCCGGGGTGCGTGGGGTCCTTAATTATGCTGACTGCTTTGCTGAGACAGCGGGACGAGTAGACAGAGTTAAGTGACCTAGCCTTGCGCCTCTCCGTATATATCACCCTCTTTGTCCTTAAAAGTTTCAATTCCATCCCTTACTACCTGCTCACTATTTACATGCTGTAGAAGATTGCATTTAACCTGGTTCGCACCAGGGGTGGGATAGGGGTGCAGTGCTCCAGCATGACTCTGAGGTACCCATGCCTGCCACAGGAGCAGCCACAACCTGGGTTTGCCCTCCACAATCGTGGTCCAGCAGCTGTGACCACCTTTTAGTACAAATCTAATAGAATGCACGTCAAAATGGAGGTACCTACACCAGCAGACTGCAGCCCGTTTCATGCTATGGTGCCTTCTATTGACTTTCCAACTTTAAGAGCCTGCCCACTATCCTTAATTTATTGGCAAGCATGCCCTCTGGCCATTAGGTGGCCATTCAAGGCAAAATCAATGACCGCTAATAGCTCCTGACACAGTCTAGGGTCAGGACCCACTTTTGACCTTGATGTCAGGTTCCCAACGCAAAATGCAAAATCCTCCCAAGTTTTCTTCACATTGCTTTCTTTCAGGTCGATGATGGTGAATAGCTTTCTTCTTCATTTTGTTGTTTGAAAATTATAGGAGTTAATTTTTATTTTTTATGCTCATAAAGTTCAAAGATGTGGAGATGAGGTGGATTGACCATGCTAAGTTGCCTCATAGTGTCCAAAGATGAGTAGGTTAGGTGGATTGGCCATGGTAAATGTGTGGGGTGACGGGGATAGGGCAGGGGAGAGGGCCTGGGTAAGATACTCTGTTAGAGTATCACCGGTGCAGACTCGATGGGCCAAATGGCCTATTCTGCACTGTAGGGATTCTATAATTCCATGATTCTATGGTATGTGCTCTTCAACATTGTAGGATTATAAATGACATTCACTTTCCCTCTGATTTTCTGACATTGGATAATTACTAAGCATGCACCTTAATATAGCACATTTCTCACTGTGATTAACGACATGTTTTCCACTATCGTCAAGATTATTTTATTCTTGACTCTCCAACATTATTTTTGCTTCTTTCCCACTGTTCTTATTTGCTAATGGCAAGATAGTGCAGAATAGCCTGAGGCTAGTTTTGGAGCTGCACACAGCCAAGCAATCCTCCACTGCCCCACCATTTCTTTCCTGAGCGTAGGGATATTGTTCTTTCAATTCCAACCCAGGCAGGAGAATTTTTTCCCCGGCAACTCAGGCAGTAGACAGAGAGAAAATCAAAGAATAATGGAATCACAGCAAAAAAAGGCCATTCATCCCAGCATCACTGTACCATCTTTTTGAAAGGGCTATCCTATTAGTCCCAATTCCCTGCTCCATTCCCTTAGCCCTGCATTGTCTTCACTTTCTCAAGTATATATTCAGTTCCCTTTTAAAAGTGACCTTGGATCTGCTTCGACCACCCAGTGAATTCCAGGTCACATGCTGCTTAATAATAAAAAAAACCCTGTCACCTTAGCCAAGTAGATAACTTCAGAAGTTTTACCTTTGTGTAGATACAGGAAGAAAATAAGGAAAGCTTATCACTTACTGATAGACAATGGTCTCAGTGTGTTCAAATGTTGCCTTACAAGTGCGGCACAGTGGCAGAGTAGCACTTGTTTTGTTTCTTAAAGACTAGATTAGTTGTAAGTAACCGCATTCCAACCATTATTCATGTAAATTGAGTTTGTGTCTTTATATGCTCTGTTTGTGAACAGAATTCCCACTCACCTGAAGAAGGGGCTTGCAGCTCCGAAAGCTTGTGTGGCTTTTGCTACCAAATAAACCTGTTGGACTTTAACCTGGTGTTGTTAAACTTCTTACTAGAGTAGCACTTGCCAGGCACCTAGGTTCAATTCCCAGCTTGGGTCACTGTCTGTGTGGAGTCTGCACGTTCTCCCCAGGTTTGCATGGGTTTTCTCTGGGTGCTCCAGTTTCCTCCCATAGTCCAAAAGATGTGCTGGTTAGGTGCATTGGCCGTGCTAAGTTGCCGCTTAGTGCACTCAAACAGGCACCGGAGTGTGGCGACAAGGCATTTTCACAGTAACTTCATTGCAGTGTTCATAGAACATAGAACATAGAACATTACAGCGCAGTACAGGCCCTTCGGTCCTCGATGTTGCGCCGACTAGTGGAACCAATCTAAAGCCCACCTAACCTACACTATTCCAATATCATCCATATGTTTATCCAATGACCATTTAAATGCCCTTAATGTTGGCGAGTCCACTGCTGTTGCAGGCAGGGCATTCCACGCCCTTACTACTCTCTGAGTAAAGAACCTACCTCTGACATCTGTCCTATATCTATCACCCCTCAATTTAAAGCTATGTCCCCTCATGCTTATATCCCCTTATCCACCTCTTTGGTCACCTTCTCAAAGAACTCAATAAGGTTTGTGAGGCACGACCTACCCTTCACAAAACCGTGTTGACGATCCCTAATCAAATTATTCCTTTCCAGGTGATTATAAATCCTATCTCTTATAATCCTTTCCAAAACTTTGTCCACACAGAAGTAAGGCTCACTGGTCTATAATTACCAGGGTTGTCTCTACTCCCCTTCTTGAACAAGGGGACAACATTTGCTTTCCTCCAGTCTTCCGGCACTATTCCTGTAGACAATGATGACATAAAGATCAAAGCCAAAGGCTCTGCAATCTCCTCCCTAGCCTCTCAGAGAATCCTAGGATAAATCCCATCCGGCCCAGGGAACTTATCTATTTTCACACTTTCCAGAATTGCTAACACCTCCTCCTTATGAACCTCAATCCCATCTAGTCTAATAGCCTGTATCTCAGTATTCTCCTCAACAACATTGTCTTTTTCCTGTGTGAATACTGACGAAAAATATTCATTTAGCGCCTCTCCTATCTCTTCGGACTCCACGCACAACTTCCCACTACTGTCCTTGACTGACCCTAATCTTACCCGAGTCATTCTTTTATTCCTGACATACTTATAGAAAGCTTTAGGGTTTTCCTTGATCCGAACTGCCAAAGACATCCCATGTCCCCTCCTGGCTCTTATTAGCTCTCTCTTTAGGTCCTTCCTGGCTAACTGGTAACTCTCAAGCGCCCTAACTGAGCCTTCACGCCTCATCTTTACTTAAGTCTCCTTCTTCCTCTTCACAAGAGATTCAACTTCTTTAGTAAACCACGGTTCCCTCGCTCGACCACTTCCTCCCTGCCTGACAGGTACATACTTATCAAGGACACGCAGTAGCTGTTCCTTGAACAAGCTCCACATTTCAATTGTGCCCATCCCCTGCAGTTTCCTTCCACATCCTATGCATCCTATATCTCGCCTAATCGCATCATAATTTCCTTTCCCCCAGCTATAACTCTTGCCCGGAAGTATATACCTATCCCTTACCATCGCTAAAGTAAATGTAATCGAATTGTGGTCACTATCACCAAAGTGCTCACGTACCTCGAAATCTAACACCTGGCCTGGTCCATTACCCAGTACCAAATCCAATGTGGCCTCGCCTCTTGTTGGCCTATCTACATACTGTGTCAGGAAACCCTCCTGCACACATTGGACAAAAACTGACCCATCTAAAGTACTCGAACTATAGCTTTTCCAGTCAATATTTGTAAAGTTAAAGTCCCCCATAACAACTACCCTGTTACTTTCGCTCCTATCCAAAATCATCTTTGCAATCCTTTCCTCTACATCTCTGGAACTTTTCAGAGGCCTATAGAAAACTCCCATCAGGGTGACCTCTCCTTTCCTGTTTCTAACCTCAGCCCATACTACCTCAGTAGACGAGTCTTCATCAAACATCCTTTCTGCCACCGTAATACTGTCCTTGACTAACAATGCCACTGAAACATCTAAACCCCGGAACCTGCAACAACCATTCCTGTCCCTGCTCTATCCATGTCTCCGAAATGGCCACAACATCGAAGTCCCAGGTACCAACCCATGCTGCAAGTTCACCCACCTTATTCTGGATGCTCCTGGCGTTGAAGTAGACACACTTCAAACCACCTTCCTGCCTGCCGGTACACTCCTGCGACCTTGAAACCTTATTCATGACCTCACTACTCTCAACCCCCTGTACACTGGAGCTACAATTCAGGTTCCCATCCCCCTGCTGAATTAGTTTAAACCCTCCCAAAGAGCATTAGCAAATTTCCCCCCCAGGATATTGGTACCCCTCTGGTTCAGGTGTGGACCAGCCCATTTGTAGAGGTCCCACCTACCCCAGAATGAGCCCCAATTATCCAGGTACCTGAATCCCTCCCTCCTGCACCCATCCCTGTAGCAACTGCTCTCTCTCCCTATTCCTCTCCTCGCTAGCACGTGGCACGGGTAACAAACCAGAGATAACAACTCTGTTTGTTCTAGCTCTAAGCTTCCACCCTAACTCCCTGAATTTCTGCCTTACATCCCCATCCCTTTTCCTACCTATGTCTTGGGTGCCTATGTGGACCACGACTTGGGGCTGGTCCCCCTCCCCCTTAAGGATCCCGAAAACAATAATCCCCAATACGCATTGGAAAGTGTCAGTTCAGTTCACACAAAAGAATTTCCATAAGTATATGTCTCAATCTTATCAAGATATAATGTAAGCCTACTTGCAACACCAATAAATAAAACTTTTTTAAAAACTGCTGGTGCATTGACTGTTGCAGGAATTTAACAACACTGGCAATCCAGAATGTATGATGTACAAAGTATATGAGTAACTTGAGGCTCATTTAGAAAAATAGCATAATTATTTGACTCTTGCTAAATCATTCTGACAGATACACAGGACGAAATATAAGCATGAGGTCAGAGCAAACGTCAGATTTTGAACAAGCTCATTATTTGAGATTTTGGAGTGCAAAGAGTGATATTTTCCTGCAACATCTTGAGACTTAAAGCTCTGACGAAGGGTCATCCAGAGTCGCAATGTTGGCTCTATTCTCTCTCCACAGACGCTGCCAGACCTGCTGAGATTTTCCAGCATTTCCTGTTTTTGATCTTGAGACTTAAAGTTATCAGATTGTGGAATGGACAGCTACCCAGTGCAGTTTACGTGGGGTAGCGCGGTAGCACAGTGGTTAACACTGCCGCCTCGCAGTGCCAGGGACTCGGGTTCAATTCTGGCTTCAGGTCACTGTCCGTGTGGAGTTTGCCCATTCTCCCTGTGTCTGCATGGGTTTTCTCCGTGTGCTCCGGTTTCCTTCCACAGTCCAAAAGTGTGCAGGTTAGGTGGATTGGCAATACTAAATTTTCCTTTAGTGTCAGGGGTACTGGCAGGGTAAATGCATGGGGTTAAGGGGATAGGGCCTGGGTGGGATTGTTGTCAGTGCAGGCTTGATGGGCTGAATGGCCTCCTTCTACACTGTAGGGTTTCTTTGATTGTATGATTCAATGACTTATGATTATTCAGCAAGGAACAGGCTCAATTTCTCAGTCAACAAAGAATAGATTCATAGATCTGAAACCAGTGAAAAGTGGTCAAATTGAGTGCTCAACTAGGATGGTGTAACAGAATGGAAAGGCTGAATAGTGAAATTAGATTCTGACATTCCCTATATACTTAAACTTTAATCATGCAAGAAGAATTCTTAAGCAGTGTATAGATAGGGAAAGAAAATACATAGGAGTCATTGGAGAACTTTGGCAAGGATCTGGAAATATAAGAACCACAGGTGAAATGGCCAAGGAAATGCTTTCCTTCTCAATATACATTAGATCAGAGCAGATGATTTCTATTATCTGGTGATTTCCCATTGAAAGGCTTCGATACAAAAAAATACCAAAGCTGCAGCAAGTAAAAGCACTTACCATGATGGAAAAAAATTGCTGATGTCCCAGCTGGCTTCTACTTCAATGTATCATTTTAAATAGATAAGCAGTAGTGTTTTTTTTTAATGGTGTCACTATGCCAACAAATGAAGTCTTATCTAAAGTCAATGGATAATCCCCAATACGCACTGGAAAGTGTCAGTTCAGTTCACACAAAAGAATTTCCATAAGTATATGTCTCAATCTTATCAAGATATGCTCATTTTCTTTTAGGCAGCAGTTTACTTTACTGTCTATGAAAACAGACATGTCAGGGTCATAAAACACAGGGAAAGAATTAAAATAATTCCGCAGAGCTGAACAGCCTCAGCTGACTCTACATTTATGTGAAGCTTGGAGTTGAAGCTCAAGTATTAAATATGAAGGTATGCAAGTAGCAAGGCCTCATTGGAATCCAGGGAACTTGAAGTAGTTTATAAAATCAGATGCCAACACAATCACTGACCTGACTTCAGAGCACTGAAAAGTAAATTGCATGTAATCTCCCTCCATCACTGCTCACTGCAACAGGACACATCAGCTCCTCCCACAATAGATGGTCTGCCACTAAACCGGGCTTCATGTGGGAGCCACATTTCAATTTTTCTCACCCTTGGAAAGCCAAGATTTGGCACCTGATAGAAGTCCACAAGATTATGAGGGGCATGGACGGAGTGGATAGTCAGAAGCTTTTTCCCAGGGTGGAAAAGTCAATTACTAGGGGGCATAGGTTTAAGGTGCGAGGGACAAGGTTTGAAGGAGATGTACAAGGCAAGTTTTTTTACACAGTGGATGGTGGGTGCCTGGAACTTGCTGCCTGGGAAGGTAGGGGAAGCAGATACGATAGTGAGTTTTAAGGGGTGTCGGGACAAATACATGAATAGGATGGGAATTGAGGGATATGGTCTCTGGAAAGGTAGGGGGTTTTAATTCAGACAAGCAGCATGGTCAGTGCAGGCTTGGAGGGCTGAAAGGCCTGTTCCTGTGCTGGAATTTTCTTAGTTCTTTGTTAAACATGATTTTTTTTCCAAATAGCTGATGTATGAAAAGAAGCAACTTGCTGGGCAAAAAACAAAGTCACAAGGTCACAACAATGCACTGAAAATTAAAATTTGATTAATAAATAAAGACTACCATCAGGATGTGAAAGGTGAGAGTGTGTGTGTGTGTCCAACTCGCTCTCAGTCTCAGGGTGCTCATACTCTCACCCTCACCCACTGCGAGAGTGCACGTTGATGTGTGATGGTGAAGATGAATGAGAACCATGAGACTGGGAGTGGGCCAGACACACTTTCACCCCTCCCTCTCACATACATGCACACTTACTCACCCCGACCCCTCCCTTGTCTCCAAGTATAAGCGCACTAACCCCTTGCGCGCGCATATACACACACCCACACACACACTGACCTCATTTCATTCTCATGAAGTTGACTAGTTCACCAAAGACCATGAATGCTCTCCAAAATGTGTTCTCTAATTTTGGATGACAGGAGCAGATCATGTCTGATAGCGAGACACAATTTGCATCATGAGAATTTCAAACATTCCTCACAAAGAATGAGATCAAGCGGATTCTCATCTCGCCTTACCATCTATCCTCAGATGGCACTTTGTCCAGACATTCAACACGGCCACATTGAAGGGGAGGCCACAAACAGATTGGAAGTTGAAGCTGAAGAATTTTTTGATGATGTGTTGTAACACTCCACATTCAACAAAAGGCCTATCTCTTGCTGAGCTAATATTTGGAAGGTGACTGTGTACCAGAGTGGATTTGCTGCATCTGGATTTGAAAGGAAAGATTGGTTCAAGACAACTTGATCAGAAAATGTCACATGACACAAGTAAAGCAGCCCTTGAGTTTAATCTGGATCAGTCTGTTTTGCGTCAAAATTTACTGTGGAACACCAAAGTGGCTCCTGGGAAGAATCATCAAGTGTTAAGGATCACTGACCTATGATATTGAAACTTCCTGTGGAACCTGGAAGCGATACACTGACCAGGTTAGAGAACCCAAATCCAAAGAATCAAATTTCCAGGGATCAACAGCCACAGTGGATGATTTCTGGGAAATATCTGCTGCAGTTAGTGAAACCCAACTTGATTCAACTGACAAAGCTGTAGCACTTGTAGCTGCAACTGTTGAATTGAGCAGAAACAAGTCAAACAATAGAATCTTCAATTTTCAGGCAAACAGATTGAAATACCTCTGACAACACTCCTCCCTAGACCAAAATGAATCTGTAAACCCCCCAGACTGACTTGTTCCTGGGTAAGGGGGAGGAGATGTGATGCATGTGTCTAATGTTTATGCTTTTGTAAAAGAACATTTTAGTTAACAAGAACTGCTATATTAAAACCTACCAGTAAGGTGCGCTGGAGGCAGAGTCCATGATGTAGTTCTCTTTAATGCAGAAAAGAATTAAGGGGATCTTTCTGTTTTGGCGAGCAGTTGAGTTCAGAAGCAGTTTTGTTTGTGTGTGTGCATGCGCATGTACGCGTTCGTGTGTGTTCATGCGCTTGTATTCTTAGTTGACTTGAAGAGATAAAACACTTCACTAAGGGTGTAATGAGGTTAAGGGCTGAGTGACCCTGGCAGAACCTAAACTAAGTGTTATTGTTGAGTAAATGCTGTTTGATAGCATGGTCAACAACCCCTTCCATCACTTTGTCGATGACCAAGAGTAAACTGATGCAGCAGCAATAAGCCAGGTTGGATATGTCGTACTTTTTGTTCACAGGACATGCTTGGGCAGTTTTTCATATTGCCAGGTAAATGCCAGTATTTTGCTGAACTGGAATTGCTAGGTTAGCTCTGGAGAACAAGACTTCAGTACAATTGCCGAAATGTTGTCAGGACCCATAGGCTTTATGGTATCCAATAACTTCAGTGGTTTCTTGATTTCACATGAGTGAATCGAATTGTCTGATGACTGGCATCTGTGATGCTGGGGTTGTCAGGAGGAAGCCGAGATGGATTATCCACTCTGGCTGAAGATTGTTGTGAATGCTTCAGCCCTATCCTTTGTAGTAATCTGCTGGGCTCCTCCATCATCGAGGATGGGGATATTTGTGGAGCCTCCAGTGAGTTGTTTAATTGTCCCCCCCATTAACAACTGGATGTGGTAGGACTGCAGATCTTGGTTCTGATCCATTGGTTATAGGATTGCGTAGCTCTGTTTATCATATTAAGTTTTCGCTGTTTGGCAAGCAAGTCATACTGTGCTGTAACTTCACCAGGTTGGCACCTTATTTTTAGGTATGCATGGTGCTAATCCTGGTATGCCCATTTGCACTCTTCATTGAACCAGGGTTGATTCCCCCGGTTTGGTGGTAATGGTAGAGTGAGGTAGAGTGAGGGACGTGTCGGGCCATGAGATTGCAGATTGTGGTTGAGTACAATTCGGCTGCGGCTGATGGCCCACAGCACCTTATGAATGCCCTGTTTTAAGCTGCTAGATCTGTTCGAAGTCTATCCCATTCATCACAATGGTAGTGCCACACAACATGATCTTCAATGTGAAGATGGGACTTCATCTCCCCTGGACTGTGGAATAGTCACTCCTACCGATACTGTTATGGATAGTGCATCTGCGGCAGGCAGGTTGGTGAAGATGAGGTCAAGTAGGTTTTTCCCTCTTGATGGTTCCCTCACCACTTGCCGCAGATAAGTCTAGCAGCTATGTTCTTTAGGACCCAGCCAGCTCAGTCAGTAGTGCTATTACTAAGTCACTATTGGCCATAGACATTGAAGTCCCCCACCCAGAGTACGTTCTGTGCCCTTGCCACCTTTAGTGTTTCCTCCAAATGAGGTTCAACATGGAGGAGTATTGATTTATCAGCTGAGCGGGACAGTAGCTGGTAATCAGCAGGAGGTCTCTTTGCCTAAGTTTGACCTGACACCATGAGACTTCATGGGGCCCTGAGTCGATGTTGAGAACATCCAGGGTAACTGTATACTGTATACCTTCCAACTGTAAACCATTTCGCCACCACCTCAAGTGTGTCTGTCCTGTCAGTGGGACAGGACATACCCAGGAATGATGATGTGTGAGACATCCGCTGGAATTCTACCGCCCCGCCCGCCACAAAAATCGGAGCGGATGAGGAGCGGACAATGGGAAGGTCGGGCGGGGTTTTACGGTTTCAGGACAAGCGAGTCCATAAATTCCCGCCCATTATCTATCAGGTATGGTTCCATGAGTATGACTGTCAGGCTGCTATTTGACTAGTCTGTAGGGCAGCTCTCTCAATTTTGTCATAAGCCCCCAGGCATTAGTAAGGACGACTTTGTGGAATCAACAGGGCTGAGTTTGCCATTCTCGTTTCCAATGAATAGGTAGATGCTGGATAATCCAACCTTTTTGAAGACTTTGTAGCGGTTTGACACAACTGAGTGGCTTGCTAGATCATCTCAAGGGCAGTTAAGAATTAGTACACATTGCCGTGAGTCTGGAGTTACATGTAGGCCAGACCAGTTAAGGATGACACTTAACCTTCCCTGAAGGGCATTGGAGAACCACATGGGTTTTTATGACAATCAGCAATGGCTTCATTGTCACTTATCAAGACTAGCTTTGTAATTCAAGATTTATTAACTGAATTTAGATTTCACCAAATGCCATGCTGGGATTCATGGTCACCAGAGCAATAGCCTGGGCCTTTGGATTACTAGACCAATAACATTACCACTATACCACCACCTTCCCCTGTGTGGCGCAAATGTTAATTGCCACTTACCAGTCCAAGTCTGAACATTGTAAGGCTGTTGCTGCATTTGGACATGGACTGCTTCAGTACCTGAAGAGTCATGAATGTTGCTGAACATTGTGCAATCATTAGTGAACATCCTCACTTCTGACCTTGTGATAGAGCGAGACCAGAAATTCCTGCCCGAGGTCAATGGACATTTCCGTTGTCCACCCCTCACCCGCTCCGATTCTGTGGCAGGGCAGTAGAATTCCAGTGAATGTCTTTGATAAAGTCAACAGAAGGTGGTTGAGCCTAGGACAGTATCCTGAGCAACTCCTGCAGTGATTCCTGAGAAGATTGTTCCTCCAACAACAACAACCATCTTTCTTTGCACTACATTTGCCCCCTGATTCCCATTGATCTTGTTTTTCCGGGCTGCTTGGTGCCACACTTGGTCAAGTGCCACAATGATGTCAAGGACAGTCACCTTCACCACATCTCTCGAGTTTGGGCTTGATCTTATCAAAAAGATTCTCAATCCAGGACGAGCGTGAAAACGGGAGAGTTTCCCACCCGTTTTTGGGCGAGCCCAGAGATGCTATTTTATGCACTCAGTGCATGAAAAATCAGCAAAAACCATTCCGCGTCTGTAGGGGAAGGGGCGGGGTTTAAATCACCAGTAAGCCCACTGTAGCAACAGTGAGCACCATTGCGCATGTGCAGACCTCTGTGGTTGCACATACGCAATGAGAACCAGCAGAGGCCCGAATAGATCTGAGAGAGAGACACCTGGTAGGCCTCTGCTGCTGCAGCCGGCCTCGACCCAACATTGCACACCCCCCCTCCCCACAGCTATCGTGGGAGCCCACGGTCAATTGCGAGCCCCACCCAGCCCAAAAATATCACCCCCTGCCCCCCCACCACCTAGGCCCATCGCCCTCCCCCCCTCCCTCCCCCATCAAATGCCTGCAGAGTGGCAGCGAGGCCCATCCCCACCCGATCAGTCTGCCCCCAGTCTGCCCCTGACCCTCCCCGCCTTTCCCATAGAATCTCTCCCGGCGAGGCCAAACAGGCAAGTGAGCCTGGACAATTGCAAATTTGAATTTCTATGAATTTAAATAAATTATCCAGCCTCACACTGAAAATGGGCTGGAGGCTGACCTCGCCGGATATCCGGTGCCAGTAAGATCGGAAGAGACGAGAAATCAGGCGTGAACCTGATTTCTGGGCTTTCATGCGATCTTCCCTTGCCTTATGAAAGGCATAGATAGGGTGAACGGTGGGAAGCTTTTCCCCAGGTCGGTGGTGATGTTCACGAGGGGTCATAGGTTCAAGGTGAAGGGGGGGGAGGTTTAACTCAGATATCAGAAGGACATATTTTACACAGAGGGTGGTGGGGGCCTGGAATGCGCTGCCGGGCAAGGTGGTGGAGGCGGACACACTGGGAACGCTTAAGACTTATCTAGACAGCCATATGAACGGAGTGGGAATGGAGGGATACAAAAGAATGGTCTAGTTTGGACCAGGGAGCGGCACGGGCTTGGAGGGCCGAAGGGCCTGTTCCTGTGCTGTATTGTTCTTTGTTCTTTGTTCTTTGTTCCCGGCTCGCACCGCCCATGAGCTGGCGGTAAGATCACTCCCTTTATCTCTTTTGGCCATGTTTGAACCAAGGCTGTAATGATGTCAGGAGCTGAACGGCCCTGGTGGAACCCAAACTGAGTATCAGTGAGCAGCTTACTTCTGAGTAAGTGCTGCTTGATAGCACAGTTGACAACCCCTTCCAGCACTTTGCTCGTGGAGCACAGTATACTGGAAAACCTCAGCACGATATTTATTACTGGAAGTTCTTTGCTTAAGCCATCTCTCATATTATTCTCCAGATGTAGCTACTGTACATGAAATAAAACGTTAATCATATCACTGACTTCAGTATCACAAACTATTCTGACAGAGTGCAGAAAATAGCATCATATGCTACCCCCCACCCTCCTCACCCTACTCCAACTCCCACCCACCACAGATCCTTCTGGCTTTCTGAATGCATGCTGTTTCTTTTCATAACTAAACTAGTCAAATCCCAAATTCCATTTAATGTGAGGAAACAAATCTGACAAGGTCAAATGTGGACCAGGTTGAGATTATATTTGATTTTTAAAAAAGTAGTTTCATATATATTCATTCCCCGTTTCAAACTGGTTTGCTTAGTTTCTTTGTTTTTTTTTTGTTTTGTGCGACAGTGAGTGTCTAGATATCTCCACACACCCCAGGCTCAGAGCTTCCAATCCAGCTTCAGTGTGGCCTAAGGGTTGTACAAGGGTAACCTAGGTAACCAATCAGCATGCAGTAAGGTTCTGTTCCATATTGACCCTTTAAAACCTGTATTAGCAATGGTTCAGCAAAATCAAAAACATAAAGGTATTTATTTTGTTCCTTTATCACAAAAACATAATGACTTAAGTTGTTTTTGATAATTCTGTACATTCTTCTCATTTTATTTTCCAATGCTCAATATTATATGCCGACAGAACAATGAGCTAGATTTTTATTACAATAATAATATACTTATCAGACTGTTTAGTGCCCACATTCCCTCTCCATCAGTGATTTCTACAATTATGGTAGGGACAGGATTCGGGGAGTAAACTACCAGAAACTGTATTATGTTGGGTTGGCCTTCAGTTGCAATGTTACTGTGTCACAAGGTCTATTTATCCGTACTTTTAAAAAACTATTTCATCCTACACATCCTGACAACACTATGCCTGGGATTGTCAATAACTTCAGTACTGCTTCACTCCATCGCATTTTAGAGTGTTCCTTGATCATTTTGTCACTGGAAAGTGTAGATGTATGTCTTCCACACCAGACACAGTGTAAGATCAGCAGGCGGCTATTAACCTGACAGCCTCATACTACTTTGTGCTGCAGAATAACTTTTAGTGCCATGTGCAGGGAACTGCACTTTCTCGGAGTGGCATGACGGCACTGAGATTTAGTTTTATTAGGGTCACTGCAATGCAATGCTGTGAGGAAAAGTAACTTGCCGATTACCTTCTTTTTATTTTCTCTCCCCTCCTAGATGTTCACTATTGCTATGATGACACATCACTTGGACCGGGGGTCCTAACGCTATGGAAGATAAAGACCCTCCCAAGGATGTGAGCTAAACGTCCAGCCACTATCCGGCCAACCTGGGCTCCTCCCCAATGATGAGAAGGGCACTGGCTTAAATGGTCCTGCATGCACTGGCAGCTGCTGAATTGGTGCTGACATACTATTACTCAGACCAACTGACTGATGTGACACTCAATTTCCAAACTTGAACCATGCAAGTCTACTCAACAAATGTGTTTCTCCCCCACCAAGAAGCAAGGGTTCAGCTGCAAGATTGAGGATTATTTTGCAAATATTGTCCAATTATGGAATCACATCTAATGTTGAACACTTTTGCCGAAATCTTGCTGGTGTTTACAGCACACCGCTCTCATGGTTTTCCCAGTAGCGAGGGGTACATTCAAAGTTAAACCCCATTGGCAATGGCGGATCAATCAGGTCCCACCACCAGTGTCTCCTGCCGCTGTGAAACACATCACGGAAGGGGAGGAAAACCCCTCCATGTGTTTTGAGTTTGCAAGCATAATCTGGTTAGATACAGTCAGTCTGGTCACAGAAGGGACATGCAGTTTGATACGGTTCACCAGCCTTTGGGTTGTACGGATTGCATACCTAGCACCACACTGGCACTGAAATTCATCTACCACATTACTCATTTGTATGATAGGCAGAATGTCTACTTGGCATTGGCAGTGTGCTAAGAATTATTGCTGCCGACCAATTTGAGATTAACAGTCGGGCTCGCAGTGTGGCACATTTGTGTGTATTGGAAGCTATATGTATTAATGCAGAGGACCCTGTTCCTTGCAGACAAAAAAAAACATGTACACACACTGTGCTTTTTTCAGCTAAACAAAATAAGTGACAGCCATTCACTGGTTCATTCCTCAGAGTAATTCCTTGACTAATCAGAATCCAGCTGTCTGGTTTAAATTTCAAGCAATGCTTGGCAGTTAACTGTCAGTCACATTCAACTGGCGCATTCTCCATGGCAACACCTTTACCAATCAGAGTCCACTTGCCAACCACTCAGCACTCTCTTCCCATAACAATATAAATTTGTTGATTTTCCTTACATTGTATTCTTGTAAATGGCCTGATCAGTGCAAGACAAAAGCTTTGACAAAAAAAAATCTTTTTTTTCCAGCAATGCTCAACTTCTGTGCTACCAAACAACTATTTTAAAAGCCTTTCACAAGGTGCTTTGCAATTAGGTTCTTAATGGGAAGGTGGTGCTTCTGAATAGAGACAGCTGACTCATGATGATCGGCAGCTGGATCATTCACTTTCACCATCTTTACCAATGATCTGGATGAAAATATTGGGACCAGTTACAAGTTTGCATTGTTACAAAGATATATGCAAATGTTAGGACCTTGGATAAGAAAAAAAGATTACAAGCAGCTCTAGCTGCAAAGTCCAAATGGACCCACAACTGGCTGATGTCAGATAATATCTGATCAACATATTGTTATCAAGGCATTGGTGCTAGTGTAAAACATACATGGTTACAAACCTATTTTTGTCGAATGGCCGAAGGATCCAGGTGTTGCATACCTCAGGCCCTGACAATGGCACTGGCGTAGATGGTCCTGCATGTACTGGTAGCTGCTGAATTGGTGCTGACATAAAAGTTTAGTTATTAGTCACAAGTAGGCTTACATTAACACTGCAGTGAAGTTACTGTGAAAATCCCCTAGCTGCCACATTCCGGCAGCTGTTCAGGTACACTGAAGGAGAATCTACCATGTCCAGTGCACCTAATCTGCATGTCTTTGGACTGTGGGAGGAAACCAGAGCACCCAGAGGAAACCCACGCAGACACGGGGAGAACATGCAAACTCCACACAGACAGTGACCTAAATTGGGAATCGAACCCTGTTCCCTGGCGCTGTGAGGCAGCAGTGCTAACCATTGTGCCACCGTGCCGCCCCAACTCAGACTAACTGACTGATGTGACACTCAACTTCCAAACTTGAACCATGCAAATTTATTCAACAAAGCTTGCCAAGAAGCAAGGTTTCAGCTGCAAGATTGGGGAGGAGCCCAGGTTGGGCGGATAGTGGCTGGACGTTTAGCTCACATCCTTGGGAGGGTCTTTATCTTCCATAGCGTTAGGACCACTGGTCCAACTGATGTGCTTTTATAGCAACAGTGAACATCTAGAAGAGGAGAGAAAATAAAAAGAAGGTAATTAGCATGTTACTTTTCCTCACAGCATTGCATTGCAGTGAGCCTAATAAAACTAATGATCACACAGATATTGAAAAGGCAAATAGAGAGCTCAGATGAGGAACATTAAATACAAAGCAAGAAAAACTCTTCTATTCTTATATAATACCTTGGTCAGGACTCCTTTGCACCAAATGTCCAATTTTGGCCTCACCATAGGTTTCATATAAGCCAGGGAGAGGTTCAGAGGACAAACACATTGATACCTACCTTAAAAACAGCTGGTTATCAAGATAGGCTTAGAGAAGTGAAGTTTTATACAATAGAAAAATCTATACTTCAAGGAAAGTTGAATGAGGCACTTAAATACTGCAAGGATTAGATTTGATCAAAGTAGATCGGTTAAGGTGCACCAGAGATCGAGAACATACATTATGGCTTAGAATCTGGTTAGATGTCAAGAGGAATTTATTTTCAGAGTAGGTGACTGTGGAACAAGCTTCCAGCTCATGTGGCACATGTACAATCACGGGAAACATTCAGAAACAGTCGGATTTTCTGGCCACACGCGCCCCAAGACCGGAAATTCCCACCCAAGCCTAGCTGACCTTTAAATGGTCCGACAGATTTTCTGTCCTACCCACTATGATTCCCACAGCAGGCGCGACAGGAAATTTTCAGCCACTGTGTTTTTGACTGTGTCTAACGTGATTATGTGTAGAGATAGTTTGGGCATGAGAAGATGAGTATCTCAATCTGCGGTTGGAGAGGACATTCCCAAATTGGCCGAGGGCGTTTCTCATTCTTTTTGCCTCCCCCAGGGGAGTCACGTGCCAGGCCAGCGTGTTGCTTCTTAGGGAACCTAGAGGATTGGGAAATCTTTAAAAGTCAGCAGATAGCCACGAAAAAAGCTATAAAGAAAAGTAAGATGGATTATGAGAGTAAACTAGCTCAGAATATAAAAACAGATAGCAAAAGTTTCGACAAATATATGAAACGAAAAAGAGTGGCGAAAGTAAACATTGGTCCTTTAGAGGATGAGAAGGGGGATGTAATAACTGGAAATGAGAAAATGGCTGAGGCATTGAACAGGTATTTTGTGTTGGTCTTCACAGTGGAAGACACAAATAACATGCCAAAAACTGATGACAGGAAGGCTATGACAGGTGAGAACCTAGAAACTATCATTATCACGAAAGAGGTAGCGTTGGGCAAATTAATGGGGCTAAAGGTAGACAAGTCTCCTGGTCCTGATGGAATGCATCCCAGGGTACTAAAAGAGATGGCGGGAGAAATAGCAAATGCACTAGTGGTAATTTACCAAAATTCGCTGGACTCTGGGCTGATTCCCGCAGATTGGAAAACAGCAGATGTGACGCCACTGTTTAAAAAAGGAGGTAGACAAAAGGCAAGTAACTATAGGCCGGTTAGCTTAACTTCTGTAGTAGGGAAAATGCTTGAATCTATCATCAAGGAAGAAATAACGAGACATCTGGATATAAATTGTCCCATTGGTAAGACGCAGCATGGGTTCATGAAGGGCAGGTCATGTTTGACTAATTTGGTGGAATTCTTTGAGAACATTACATGTGCAGTGGACAATGGGGAACCTGTGGATGTGGTGTATCTGGATTTCCGGAAGGCATTTGACAAGGTGCCGCACCAAAGACTGCTGCATAAGATAAAGGTGCACAGTGTTACGGGTAATGTATTAACATGGATAGAGGATTGGTTAACTAACAGAAAGCAAAGAGTGGGGGTAAATGGATGTTTTTCTGGTTGGCGATCAGTGACTAGTGGTGTGCCTCAGGGATCAGTGTTGGGACCGCAATTGTTTACGATTTACATAGATGATTTGGAGTTGGGGACCAAGTGTAGTGTTTCAAAATTTGCAGATGACACTAAGATGGGTGGAAGAGCAAAGTGTGCAGAGGACGCTGAAAGGGATATAGATAATCTAAGTGAGTGGGCGAGGGTCTGGCAGATGGAGTACAATGTTGGTAAATGTTGGTAAATGTGAGGTCATTCCTTTTGGTAGGAATAACAGCAAAATGGACTACTATTTAAATGGTAAAAAGTTGCAGCATGCTGCTGTGCAGAGGGACCTGGGTGTCCTTGTGCAGGAATCTCAAGGAGTTGGTTTGCAGGTGCAGTAGATAATTAAGAAGGCAAATGGAATTTTGTCCTTCATTGCGAGAGGGATGGAGTTTAAAAACAGCGAGATTATGTTGCAGCTGTATAAGGTGCTGGTGAGGCCATACCTGGAGTACTGTGTATAATTTTGGTCTCCTTACTTGAGAAAGGATAGACTGGCACTGGAGGGGGTGCAGAGTAGATTCACTAGGTTGATTCCGGAGTTCAGAGGGTTGGATTATGAGGAGAGACTGAGTAGACTGGAGCTATACTCATTGGAATTCAGAAGAATGAGGGGAGATCTTATAGAAACATATCAGATTATGAAGGGAATAGATAAGATAGAAGCAGGGAAGTTGTTTTCACTGGCGGGTGAAACTAAAACTAGGGGGCATAGCCTCAAAATAAGGGGAAGCAGATTTAGGACTGAGTTGAGGAGGAACTTCTTCACACAAAGTGTTGTGAATCTGTGGAATTCCCTGCCCAGTGAAGCAGTTGAGGCTACCTCATTAAATGTTTTTAAGGCAAGGATAGATAAATTTTTGAACAGTAAAGGAATTAATGGTTATGGTGAACAGGCGGGTAAGTGGAGCTGAGTCCACGAAAAGATCAGCCATGATCTTATTGAATGGCAGAGCAGGCTCGAGGGGCCAGATGGCCTACTCCTGCTCCTAGTTCTTATGTTCTTCTTACCACGATGGCATGACTGAGAACAGGGAGGTGTCATTTGTGAAACCATCTATATTCTATCACTCTCAGTGCCGTGCACTGGATTTGCAATACTCTGTTGCCTTGGTAGACACAGTCTTTAGGTAAGAATTATTGATGAAAATAAATTCTTATTCCTGCTTAATTTAAAGATGCCATGAATTTGGAACATAGAATTGATCCCAACAACGCCCTAATGTTTTATTCATCAATTAAATGTTTTCCATACGTTTTATTAAAAGATGCTTGGAACTTATCAAAGCCTCTCAGTGCTGCAAGGTTCAGAGAGATATTCTGACTGAAGAAATATCCACTTCTCCAATATTTATTATCAGGAGTTTTCAGAATATAATTTTGCAAAGAAGTTAGATAATAATCGAATGTCTGCGCAAGCAATGGCAATGCCATTTCAGTCCTCAAAATCTAATTATGTGTATGAAAAGTACTGTGAACTTATTAAAAGGCTAAAAATCAAATATCAATCAATATTGTTGGAAGAGGGAGCATCAATTGAAAGTTGAGTACCATCAATGTAATGTGCATTAATTTGCTTCATAAAGCAGAAGGGGTGACATAGAAAATAATATATACACACTTGTTTATTTCCCTATAGCAGTCAGTGAAATAAAAGCCCCTATCACTGCAATGTAAGTCACATGGCACAATAGTACTGCAGTATGAATCACGTGGTATAGTCACTGGTGCTTGCCATTAGGGAACTAGCTGCTGCCTTTGCATCTATATCATATATAAAAAAGTACATTTACAAATAGTGACATATCTTAGAGTTAGATGCAATTGATAATCCACCATTGAATTTTCCAAACACCTTACTGCTATATTAACCCAGCAACATACTCCTAGATATGCATCATCTGAAATACATTAAGTTTTATATTAACTATTATACTGAGGTATTTGTGCATCAAATTAAAAAGTTAACAATGTGTAATCAATATATCATCACTGTCAGAAAGATTACACTGTAATGAGATTTTTTTTGATAACCGTCTCAGAAATAAATTGACTGCCTGACAACCTTGTTTAGAACTCAGCCTTACGTCCGAGTATCAGATTGAAAATTCCAGCGAGGCACCGTAACAAACACTGATCATGTCCCAACCTAGGTCACGCGTCATTGGCCGGAATTCTTTGTCCTCACCTGCGGCTGGGATTCTCCGCTCCCGCTGCTGTGAATGGAGCTGAACGCCAAATTCTCCTTTCTCACTGGCAGAGGTAGCGGGGCATGCAAGACTGGAGGATGCTGGCTGTTGAATTTAACCATTGTATATAAGCTGCAATGTTCATGTTCTTCTCCTAGCTGGCACTGCGATAATACTAAGGCCAGGGTTTTGTGGTTCCATGATGGACGTGGAATTGGAGACAAATGTCCGCCTGACACGGAAGTGTAAGTCCCATCTGTTTCAGTCTCTGACCATTTGCAGCAGCAAACGAGGGGAGACGATCATGAGTCTGAGGCTCGCCAATTCAGAACCTAAGGTCGCCATTTGGAAAGTGCTGATTTCAAAACTCCTGAGACGGCCACAATTTCAATGCCCTCCTAAATCAGGCATGCACAATGGAGTCATGAGTGCTATGGGAAGCCAGTCAGAGGCAAGCAACATTTGTGCAACCTTAATATTAATCATAGTACTGCCTTAAAATCATCAGACCTTATCCTGAAATCTTGCTGGAGTGACGAGGCGGGGTAAAGTCTTTGTTGTCTCCATTATAGGGTATTGGATACCATTCGATAGGTCTTAGTGAAGTCTTCATATTCTTAAGAAGGTTAACAGTCTGTATTTATTACAAGTGCATTGTACATGCAGTAACAGGTTCAAGCTAGGAGCTGTCTCCATGGCTCCATCCAACACGAGACTAACTCTTAGCTGTGGGTCATGTATTGTCTTACATCGGTTTATGGGTGGTGCCTTACTCAGTCCCACATTAACACAAATATGCCAGACACCCATACTGTGCTTCCCCCAAGTCTTTATCCAATATATTTCCAGTAATTCTGGTTTACCCCATGTATTTATGTTATTATTACTATCCCGTCTCCCCCTTCAGGTCTCTGAGTTCATAGGTTCAGGTGGTCTGGAGGCTTTATAACCCTTCCATATCTCACTCACTACTGCCGAGGAAAGGTCAGCTCTGTCTCTGCAGGTAAACTCTGTTTATTCGGAGGTTGTTCTGGAATCTGAATATGTTTTTATCCTCTTCAATTCCTTGTTATTCATGGAATCCTACAGTGCAGAAGGAGGCCATTCGGCCTATCGAGTCTGCACCAACCACAATCCCGCCCAGACGCTATCCCCATAACCCCATGCATTTAACCTAGCTAGTCCCCCTGACACTATAGGGCAATTTAGCATGGCCAATCCACCTAACCTGCACATCTTTGGGCTGTGGGAGGAAACCGGAGCACCCGGAGGAAACCCATGCAGACATGGGGAGAATGTGCAAACTCCATACAGACAGTGACCCAAGCTGGGAATCGAACCTGGGTCCCTGGCGCTGTGAGGCAGCAGTGCTAACAACTGTGCCACCGTGCTGCCCTTGAGCTGCTCTTTGTCAATTCTATGGTTGTAGTGATAGGTGGATATTTATCCATCCCGTTTCATTCCAGGTGGACAATCGTTGTGCTTATCTCCATGTTGTCTTTTCTTCTTTCATTGTGTGGATCATCGTGTTGTCCTCTGTGAGGGAAGATGGCCTTTCTTGTTATGAAGGTGTGTTTTTTCAGTCAGCTCACCTTTGTGTTTGGCAGCGTGGTGTGCTGTCAGCAATGGGTGGCTGCTACTTGGGCCAAGCATCATTTGTGGCATTGCCACAGTGGCTGGGAGTTGCAGCATTTGCTCTGTGGACACAGTGTTGTCCTCATCAACAGTTACCAGACCCAGAGTTTGAGGCTCTTCTCATTCTTGGTTACTCTCTTCTTTATCCTCCATTGGAGTTGTGTGGTAACCATCTGAGTGGTTGGCTGGTCTGACAAATGAGGACCCATAACAAAAATGGACAAACCTGCTCTGCAAAGAGAGAAGACAGTTCGGAGCGGAAGCCTCATCAGGATAACCTTTCTTGTTTGAGCCCTTAGAAACTTGCGGTTCCGTATAACTTATGACAGTGGTTGTCTTGACATTTTGTGCTGTTTTGAGGAGATTCAGGGCTACTCAAGTATCTCTGTTCAAGATGGTGTACATGAGCCCCAAGATTTGCTTGCTGCCACAACCTAGTGGTTCCAGAATCATGCCCAAGACTGGAAGTCTGATTCCTTCGCGCCCATAAAGTGCAACATCCGTTATCCAAAGACAGAGGTCACCCAGCCACAGTTCATTTTTTGACAGGGCCACAACACTGGCTGCCATATCCAATTTAAAGTTTGTGACTCCCGTATCTAATTTAAAGTTTGTGCGTTGGCCGTTAATCAAAGTGTCCGCATTCCAAAATGAAAATCCAGAAACTCGGACCTCACCAAAAAGGTGTGGCCGTGTGTCTTCCTGATGTGCAGTCTCGATTTCATGAACCACCATTAGATCTTCTGTGTGTTTAGGTGGTTTGGCTTTGCACAGTTTGTCAAAGTGTTCAATTTCGTTACATTGAAAGCATTGGGCTGAAATTGCAGGACATTGATAGCACCCGGAGTGGGGGGGAGGATGTGGGCACTTTGCTTCACAGCATTGGCATGGTAGCTCTATTGGTCGGTTATAGTATTGCCGTCCTTGGCCTGGAGTGTCCCTGTTTCTTTGCCGTTTAACTAACTGGACTGTGGGGTTTCCTTGTACCATGGTTCACTCTCTCCTCTTAAAATGGACCTGTGCTGCACCTGGAATTCAGACTGCCGAACAATTTGGATAGTTTTCTCAAGAGTTAGGCGGACCTGTCGACTCACTCATTAATGATCTGTACAGGATGGTCGAACACTCCGAATGTGGAGACCTAAGATTTGGACTTATCAGGGATAGGATAGTTGTAGAAGTGGTGCTTAAAGCTGATTCCTTAGTCATGACTCTGCCAAATTAATCGATCAATTATTTTTTCTTTTTTGGAGCGAGCTTGGACACCATTGCCAGAATTTTACCACCTCGTCCACCCGAGGCTTGTAAGATCCTGCCCGAGACCAACAGAGAATGCCGTTCTGTGAGCTTTGTCCGTCCTGCTCCCGGGGCGGGTGTACTGGTAAAATTCCAGCCCATGTGTTTATGAGGCCATTCAGAAACCTGTTTTTTCTAAAGGGGACATTCGTGAGCTACGGCATCCCAGACAAGATTATGTCCAATAACAGCACTTTGCCATCAAATCTGGCTACCACCACCATACCAACTCCCCGAGATAGCTACTGTCAAATGGGGAGGCTGAAAGAGAGCTCTGGACACCCCTCCTAAAATTTAACAAGGACTTTCCCACACACTGCTAATCTACAAATGCACCCCCGTCACATTGTGGCCTGATCCATCTAAACTCCTGAATGGATGGAAACTGTGCATTAAACTTCCAGTCCTGCCGAAAAACTAATATTTATTGCACATTCCTAATTGCCCTTCAGAAGGTGGTGATGAGCTGCCTTCTTGAACTGCTGCAGTCCCTGCAGTTGCCTGCATTGACAGAGACTCCCACTCCTCCCATAGTAGTGTGAAGGAGATATGGAAGGATTGTAAAGCACCTAAATTCCCTGAATCTATGAGACTTGAAGGGCAGAGATGGGGTAGTAATTATAATGTAAATTCATGGGGTAAACTGGAATAATTTGAAATGCATTGGCCGGAATCTTACTGCCGTTCAACCGGCAGGATTTTCCCATCCGGCCACAGTGAACAGAGATTTGGCTAGCCACCAAATTCTCCGACTTCACTGCAGCAGGAACGTGGCGCGAGTGACAGGTAAGATCGCTGGATAAAGAATTGGAGAGAGATGGAGTATAAGGGTATGGCATATATAGGGTTATGGTGGAATTGAGTAAAGTACCATCCTTACAGTGATGTCAAAGAACACATTTTTAAAAAACTTTTACTCCATCCTCACAGTTACAAAGCCAATGCTCAGAATGGACCGGGTAAACCCAAACCCATTCCTTGCTAACTCCAAAAACCAAATTCAAAATCCAATTCAAGCCCCCCACTAGAGAGACAAACAAGATCCAAGCTAACAAGATGAGGCATTGGACCCTATCTTGATCTGACACTTGATCTTAGCTAAAAGGCCGAGAAGCAATGGCCAGTATCAAGGGATGATGTGGAGATGCCGGCGTTGGACTGGGGTAAGCACAGTAAGAAGTCTCACAACACCAGGTTAAAGTCCAACAGGTTTATTTGGCAGCACTAACTTTCAGAGTCTCAAGCTCCTTCATCAGGTGAGTGAGTTTGTGAACACAATGGGGGACTCGCCATCAGGGACTCAGGCAATTTTGCACCCAAAACCCTGCAGTTCTGATCAGCACCTTCAACTGTGCATGCACAGAAAAGAAAATAGTAGAATGCCGCTTCCCTGCCACATCGCTTCCGGGCCGAATAATGCCTCCCCCTGGCACCCACAGACATTGCCCCACTCCACAACATTACTGACCCTCCTTATCCCCCCACCACCCAGACCAATCTCAGCCCCCTCCCCCCTTCCCCCCCACCGATCTCAAGCAGAGCGGCAGCAAACCCCCCCTTACCCCCCCCCCCCCACCAATCTCAGGCAGAGTGGCAGCGGACCCCCCCTTCCCCCCCCCCCCCCAACTGATCTCAGGCAGAGTGGCAGCAGATCCCCCTTTCCCCCCCACTGATCTCAGGCAGAGTGGCAGCAGATCCCCCTTTCCCCCCCACTGATCTCAGGCAGAATGGCAGCAGACACCTCCTTCCCCCCACTGATCTCAGGCAGAGTAGCAGCGGATCCCCCTTCACCCCCGCCTCCCCACCATCAATGTCAAGCAGAGACCCGTCGGACACTAGGCACCTACCTCCTCACTAACTTGAGTGCCTGAATCGGATTTTTATGGAGCACGTCTGTTTTGCGCCATTCTGGATGGGTGAATGGGGTGGTAAAGGGGGTAACATTGGGTGTGCAGCCCATTAGTCAATTTAAATGCATGCAAATGCATTTAGATGGCCGTCACGTTTCGGGCATGGTCCCAATCGTGACCATTTCGGGCCTTGGTAAAGGGAGAACTGGTATGGAGGCAGGCGTGGATCGTACTACTCGCCTCACGCCCAACTTTACCAAGTTTTTGCGCCTGAAAATGGGTGCAACGCGATGGTAAAATCGGGCCCTATGTGTCTCTGGGACTGGAGATGGGCCTTTGTTAACATGGCCGCTTGGGCAGCAGCATGCCTGCACCTCCACCTTTGTTTCTGAATCTGGCCTACTGCTGGAGGCAGCAGAACCAATTCAAGGCTGTCAAACCCTCAAAGACGGGAAGATTCCGGCTGCTGGCACGGCTGGGATGGAGTTGGGATCGTGGCATCAATGCCAATTCCTGATTCCCTATTCCAACTGAAAATCCTAGCCTAAATTCCCATAATTTACTGAAATCACAAAGCATTCAAATCCACCTCAGAGCCAGATATCATAACTGCGTATTAGCTACCCACATTAGCTCTCTTAACCCAGTGTTGGAGTACTGAAATGCCTTTACTGTTTAAAATAGCATGCATTGCAGGGTTGAAAGCTTGGACATTTAAAAAGGTATTTGGGAAAATGAAGAATTACAGAATCTGTGCTCCTTTAATCCCAACCTTTAACCTGCCAACTCTACCCTAACTCCAAACTCCAAACCCAACCTATCACCTCTCGGTCAAGACTAATCTCGCACTACCATCTCCAGCCTGACTTCTAGTCTACCAACTCCATCCCAACTCTGATCATCTGCAATGGCCCAGTGTCCCCCACCCAATTCCCCAGTCTTTCATCATTCCCTCCCTGAATGCTATTGAATTTTCAAGTTCTTTATCTGAGCTTTCTTTTTTTAACCTCATTGAATGTCTTTCTAAACATGGCTTTAAAAAAAGCTGTATGGTGATTATCTGAATATGGCAATTAGCAGTGTTGTGTGCCATGACAGACCATGTTTTTGTGTAAGCCAGAACTAAATGATACAACTTATTATGTTACTGTTTCCTACTTACATTAGGCATCAAAACCAAATTTTATTGCTCTACTGCATACATTTGAAAACATGTGTGGGAATACATGTATGTATATGTTACACACTGGGGAGGTGGTAGCGCAGTCGTTTTGCTACTCGACTTTTTTTCATTCGTTCATGGGACGTGCGCATCGCTGGCTGGGCCAGCATTTATTGCCTATCCCTGGCCAGCGTTTATGCCCATCCCTCCCTCAGGGCATTTAAGAGTCAACCACATTGCTGTGGCTCTGGAGTTATGTGTAGGCCAGACCAGCTAAGGACAGCAGATTTCCATCCCTAAAGGACATTAGTGAACCAGATGGGTTTTTTTTTTACGACAATTGACAATGGATTCATGGTCATCATTAGATTTTTAATTCCAGATTTTTATTGAATTCAAATTTCATCATCTGTCATGGTGGGATTTGCACCTGGGTTCCCATTACTGTGGGTCTCTGGATTACTAGTCCAATGACAATATCACTATGCCACTGCCTCCCCTACTGGTAATCCAGAGACTCAGAGTAATGCACTGTAGACCTGGCTTTGAATCCCACCACGATAGATGGTGAAATTAAAATTCAATAAAAATCTGGAATTAAAGGTGTAATGATGACAACGAAACAATTGTCGTAAAGAGCCATCTGGTTCACTAATGTCCTTGAGGAAAGGAAATCTGCCAGTCTTACTTGTCTGGTTCACAATTGACTCCAGACCCTCAGCAGTGTGGTTAACTCTTAAATGTCCTATGAAATGGCTTAGCAAACCACTAAGTTCAAGGGCAATTATGGAGAGCCAATAAATGCTGGCCAGCCAGCGATGCCCACATTCCCTGAACAAATAAAAAAAAGAGAAGTTGAGTTACAAAATACATTGTAATATCAAGGGGACCTGTACAAAATTTCCACTTGAAACTTTTTAAAGTTAGATTTGCAGTGTGTAACATCAATACAAAATATCCAGGCCGGAATTCTCCAATGCCATCCCCGCTACCAACAAGATGGGAGAATTTGGTACTCAGCCGCTGCCTTCACTGCAGTGGGACTGGAGAATCTCAACCGCGGGTGAGGTCGGAGAAATCCGGCCACAGTCTTATTTTTAATTTACGCAGAAGAAGACAATACAAAATTATACTGAGCCATTGTGCAACAAGAAATTGGTATGATCAACTTGACAAATTATACAGGACAATTTTTGACAGATTGAAGCCTTAAACTGGAATATTAAATTGTACAGCTTTGGCAGATTAATTTGCAGCATAATGGTACCGCTTGAAATGCAGTCTCAAAAATGCGGCTAAAATCTTAGAATCTTAAGTAATAAAAGTAGATTTTAATTTATTCCTTCCTGAGTAAACGAGTGATAGCTTCCTCCTAAACCTCATTCATAATGAGATTTTTTATGATAATCAGGCAGTGTGGATTTTAGATTTTCGCAATTATCTTGATGAACATATAAAAGGCAGGAGTCCGTCTTTAAATAATCCACATTTTTAACATTACTAATTAATATAAGCTCAATTGTCATCTTTATTATCCCCCATAATGGACTGTCCACCTCAGTGTTCCTCATATCCGTGCACACTCATACCATCATAGAGCTCCATCTAGTGGATCTATAAATTGTATACCTGACTTTAAACAGATCACTTGTAACCAGATATATATAAAGATATATATATATGGCTTCACATTCCATCGCTCAAAAAAAAGACAAACATATGCTTTCTCCTGAATTATTCAACTAGTTAAAGTTGTGCAAATTCATACCAATATGCGCTGTTATAAATGCACCTGCATTAGTCACGGCTAAAAATATATATGTTAAAAAGTTTGCTAATCCAACTGTGAAATGCACAATTTATGGTGTAAATGACTGTTTAGCAAATGAAAATTGCCAATTTAATAACAAAGCCCCGTAAGTGCTGATAAACATGATAATGAAACAACGCAATGACATTTTTGGTAGGGGAGGGCATTTGCAGATGCCCACAGAAGACATAAAGTATGTACCACTTGTAGAGAGACTGATCTTTTAATGCTGCTGTGAGCCTGCTGGAGGTCTAGTAAGAGTGACAAAGAAAAGCACAAAGATAATGTATGTGCAGAGTACAGCACAGGGAATATAAGCCCCATAATAGTGGAACTCTGCTCTTAGCATGGAAGTTTTTCTCTACAGGATTACAGATCAAAAATGACGATAAAGTTAATGCATTCAAATTATTATGCTCTTGATTGTGCGGCTATTTATCTTACTGGCCATAACCCTGAGAGCACCATGAGTTAAGCACACTGATTTGCCTGCTTTTCTGGATCTTCACTCACCTCAGCTGAGATTCCAGGCTCACGCTGGCGAAACAAGGCAGGTGGGCAGTGACTTACCCCTTCCGATGTCACCCGCTTCCTAAGGAATGCCATTTAAAACTTGCTGTTTTTGCAGATATGCATAAAAATATGCAAATTAAGTTCTGATGATGCTGTTAGAGACTGAATGTCATTATTACCCGAGGTTTAAGCGAGAAAGCACTGCAGACAAACCTCGTCAACGGTCTTCTGATGTAGAAACATAGAAAATTGAAGCAGAAATAGGCCACTCGGCCCTTTGAGTAAGTTCCCGCCATTCATTATGATCATGGCTGATCATCAAATTCCATATCCTGGCCCCACCTTCCCTCCATATCATTTGATTCCTCTTCCCTGCTGCCATCAGACTTTTGAATGGACCTACCTCATATTAAGTTGATCTTTCTCTGCGCCCTAACTATGACTGTAACACTACATTTTGGACCCTCTGCTTTCCTTCTGTATGAACGGTATACTTTGTGTAGCGCACAAGAAACAATACTTTTCACTGTAAACCAATACATGTGACAATAATAAATCAAATTGCTTTAGCCCCAAGAGCTATATCTAAATTCCTCTTGAAATCACACAATGTTTTGGCCTCTACACCGAACTGGTGCCTGTGAAGGAAGCTCAGGAAGCTCACCTGAGTGAATGGCAGAGGTGTGTACACTCATGCTTTCTCTATCAGTATCAGGTACAGTTCAGGCGCAAAGAGCACCCTACTGATTCCAGAGCTCCAGAAACTTGCCACTAAAGCACACAAATCGACCTGAATGACTTTCAGTTATGCTGCAACCCTTGTGCCAGTGCTAAGTGAAGAAGAATCTTTTTCACCAATGCTAAAAGAGCAACATAACTGCAACATGAGATGTCATGAAAAACAACACGCCACAACTTTGCAGAACTGCCATTTCTAGGAGGCTTTTAGAGTGTCGGAAAATTTTTTAAATGACCGAGGGCGGAATTCTCTGGCCGTACTGGTCTAAAAGCTGGAAATTCCCACCCGACTGTCAATGGGGTTTCACATTGCCCTCAACCCGCCCGCTAAAATTCCAGTGGCGGACGGAATGGGAGAATTCCGGCCCAAATCTTTGCTTAATTTGATTAACTGTGAGGGCAGGCTGGATGAGCAGCCATTAATACATGATTCATTTTATGATAATGCATTTGGGTTCAGGCTTTATACAACAGTGCTTGTTTTCACAGACAGAAAATATTTTGTACAAGTTTCTGTTGGTTTCCAGGGGTTTTAACGATTTGCCCTTTTCAGATTTTTTTAGGGGTCACATCTGTCCTTCAGACTCAGTAACAACAGACTTGCAGGATATTCTGGTGTCTCCTCCAGGTTTATTCACAACCTTCACTGCTTGCATTCACTTGAATTGCTGGATGTGCGCATTCGAGCGTTATCTTTAATACCAATAAAGGTACAGAAGGAACAAAAACAAATGAACTGGATGGTCTAAATCAGGACAGCTGGTGGGATGAACCTGAAGGGTATTGAAAGAAAAAACAGACAAGGTTTTTTCCCTTTGATTCCTTCTGTACACCCTCATTTGTACATTAGGATGAACAAAGGCTATAACGTTACTTAATTAATTCTTAATTACACTGAGCCTACACTGGCTAATGGTGAGTTGCAGTGTTCCTGTTTGCAGCTTCACTGCGTTACCTTTTTTCTATCAGTCAGCTAAAACACGGGGAAACCGAATTGCCGAAATCCAATTTCCAGCCGTTAGCGTAAAAAGCGTAGTCATTCTGCTATTGACCCCCGCGATTAGTCTCAGGAAACGAAAAATGCCAACATTTCTACTCCTGACCACTTTGCAGTTATCCTGTCGGAACTGTCTACGTGTGGAAGTCAAAATAGGATCAAGCTCGGCTTTAAAGGCAAGCTCCACATATTATTCAGCACCCACCTCCTCCCCACCTCCACCTCCCCCCCCCCCCACCCCCCACCCCACCACCACCCCCCCCCCCCCCCCCCCGCCTCCCACACAGCTGTTTCTCACCCTGACACTCACTACATAGCCTCACATAAGAATAATGGCTGTTTGGGTGAGGTGCCAGAGGCTAATTTGTGCCCATATAGGACCACACTTGAGCAGACAATAAGAAATTCAGAGGAGGGAAGGGAGACTGCTGGTGTGAAAAAAAAAATTTATGAACAGAAAGTGCTGGAAACACACAGTAGACTAATCAACATCTGAAAGGGAAGCTAGGTCACTGTTTCAGATGGAGCGCTCCAACGGTTCTGCCGTGCATTTCCACCAGTTTTTTGTTTCTGTTCCTGATCTCCAGCATTCATTTTTTTTTTCTTTTTAGCAGTAATTGATCAACGAAGCCTTGCTGTGACAGAAATGAGAGATACGGAGATGTTTTTGTCGCCAACACGGGGTTCTTTTGTGAGACTAGAAATTCTAAATTCGGAGTTGTGTTCAGTTGAAGGTCTTTGCCGGATAATTAATACAAACAGAATTATAATGTGATTTACTAATATTGAGTATTGCACATGAACCCACTAAACAAGGCTATCCCTTGGCTCTCTCCCCAGTATTTCAGCTGCTGTTCATTCACTGATACATTGTACTGTTAGTGGGAGCTCCATTCTGTCTGGTTTGATTGAATAGAAAGCAATGCCGGTGCCTTATTTCATTTCGTCCTTAATCCATCTTGTTTCACAAAACAAGGATTTTTAAAACATTCTTCTGTTGCCACTTCATGGGCTTTTAACCTGGTAAATTCCACAGCTCATAGCAACACTTTGCGACCAGCTTCGAATTTCCTTCCCACACCTGCTTAAATATTCCAAATCTGATACAGGATCTTTTGTGAAAGCATTGGTTTTAATCTCAATGGGGTAGAAATTGGCCAGCAATTTAGAGTCATAGAATCGTACACTGCAGAAAACGCCCTTCAGCCCATCGAGTCAGGCAACAAATGGGCGCAGCATTGGCCAAGATAGTAGAGAAGTGGCCTGCACCCAATCTTCAGCCCACTGCTAAATTTATCATGGATGACCCTTTGTCAGAACTGATGAAGGGTCATCAAGATGCGAAAAGTTAGCTCCATTCTCTCTCCACGGATGCTGTCAGACCTGCTGAGATTTTCCAGCATTTTCTGTTTTTGCCTCAGATTCCAGCATCCGCCTTAATTTGCTGTTAGCAAAATTTATCACGTCCGTTATTTAGGTCTCTCTCTCTGGTGGCCACTTAAAAACCGGCATTAGGGCCCTTGCAAATGTAATAAGGGGACCAAAGGCCTGTTGAAAGACCCCTTGCTGAAATTAGTTTCGGGTCAGGAGTTAGGCAGGCCCCACTCAGAATTGTTCATCGGGAAAAAAACTTTCCTGTGCCCCCACTCGTAGCCCACAACCAATCCCCTTCTGAGACTTACCTGAGGGCCACTGCTGGCGAGGCAGGAGATGTTAAATTTACATTTCCTGTTGGATGAGCGACCAGTCGGTGACACCAGCAGCTTTTCCTGAATATGTAAATGATGCTAGACCACCAATTCTCACTGATTAACAGACCTCTTTATTTCAGGTATGTGCGGCCTTCATGGCTAACCTCTGGACCTGGGAAGGGAGTCGTGGAGAAGATTCTAACACACTTTTTTTCCCCTGAAAATTCTGAGCAACAGTGCAGGAAAAAAATAGAAAATAATTCATAGATGGATAGATATAGATAGGCAAACAAGATATAGAGACAGTTAGATAATGACGTAGATAAATATAGATATGGGCAGACAGATATGATAGATACAGATATAGGTAAATTGAGATGGATAGATACAGGGTCAATCGATCAATTTTTCTGTCTCTCAGGCTATCGATCTGTATCAGGATCCATGTCTATAGATGAACAGAGGTTTAGAAAGATAGATACAACTATATATGTGTGAATAGATCAAGAGTTAGACAGATAGTTTGATAGCTCTATGAAGAGTAAGACAGATGATAGAGGTAGTTGTGTGACAGAGAGATAGATGGATATATGAATAATATTATCTATGACAGATATATATGTAGTTTAATAGATATATAATAGACAGAAAGATGTATGATAGATACATACTGGGTATACTTTGATAGATTTATGATAGATGAGTGACAGCTAGATGCTACATACATAAATGATTTGATGATAAATAGATTTAAACTACAAAAGATGTCCTTGTAATGAAACTACTTCTCCTCAATTTAACCTTTTAATCCTTCCTGATCTTGGTCGCTGTTTCCATTTCACCTTGCCCGGGCTGAATGAAAGGGTGCAGAAGAGAGATATACCTCAGCACCATCTTACATGTGCCGGATGTTCATTTTTACAGGGCGTGAAATGAGCAGAGTATCAGTTACCTGGCAGAGCAGTCAGGAATATAAAGACATGTTACAAATGTAGGCAATATATGTAATACTAGTTAGCTTAAGTGACTTCAAACTGTGCCATTGTATCTTCAGCGAAGTGTGATGGGTAGTTGAAGTTTCACATCTGTATCAATGAATGCAAATCAGAAAATAACCAAAGAAACTGCAGCATAAACAGATAGGGCAAGTTTTAATATGATGACAAGTCCAGCAGACCACTGGGTGCTCTACGTTCTAAATGATATTTAGCCACATTGAATCTTCCAAATATAGCAGAGTTACACAGTACAAACAATTTAAAAGATGGATAATCATCTTTGCAGAGGGAAAATGTAAAAGCTTAACATTAAAACTGTGGGAGGTGGCTTGCTAATCTACACCAAGCATGCCACCAACATTTTGAAACACTTCCCAATTTCATTCTAAAAATTACAGGAATAAGGACAATAAACTAGCTGTAAATTGTTTTCCTAGCGATTATTTTCTCTTAAATCAAATATATGATGATTTGCATTGCATCTGGGACTCAAAGCCTTAAGGCAAAAGATGATTTTTTGAATGATTTTACTACATGGTATATACCACACATTCAATCTTAAACAATAGTTGCTTACCATGTAACTTAAATATTTGCATTCATTATAACGCGATCAGAGAGAAAAGTATCCCTGCATTTAACACAGAAAACAGAGAAGGAATTCGTACAGCAAAATAAAAATAGGTTGCCTTTAGCATACAGAAGGTTAAGAAAAATCAGGTTCAGTTACTTATATCTACTCTACTATTCAACTGCAAGATTGGTCAGGGATTGGAACAGCAGAGGGAGAGGGAAATGCAATAATAATAGGAAAATAGAATGATAGAAATGTAACTTATTGCCTAACATAAAGAATTATGATGCACGTTGGACACTGCGAATTAACTGTACAATAAGCAAAACAGAAAAATTGGAAATGTGACGAATCTGAAATCACACCAGGATCTATTGAAAATATACAGCAGATTTCATAGGGTCTAGAAAGAGAAAAAACAGATGAGTATTTCCAGCAGACAGCCTTTTGCAAGATCTAAACAATTTTCATTCTTCTTTAACAGTTGTGGTTCTTTTCATTACCACTAGAAATCTCTGCTGTTCTTTTATAAAAATTATTTTTCTGCACATTTATCCAGATGTCCCAATTAATCTACAATGTCATGACTTTCTCTTTTTATCAAAATCGCCTTCAGTATGAAAGATGCTCCAGTTGCCTGATGCTGAATTACTAATCACATTCTTATTTTGTCAGGATAGTGACAGAGGGGCTGCGATGCTGCAGTCAGGCATGCTGGATCTGAGAAACCTTCATGTTCATCTGCCAGTGAATAGGCCTGATGGGGGCCTATCTGCCCTAATCAAGTTTGCATTGCCAAAGAACAACTTCTGATGTTGCGTCTTATCAGTGCAAGTGTCAGTCAGCGGACAGTGTGTTGCCCTCAGCCTCTGTCCTCATTTCTTCATGGCAGGATGCATGTTTTTCCTTCATCACAATTTCCTTTCACCTGCATTATGAGCTTGCTTAGCCATGACAGTTCTGCCCTGGTTTTGGCATTCACCATATGGCCAAGCCTAACTCCGCCCTGTCTTCCAATAACTCCAGCTCACTGACCCTGCATTTCACATTATTATTGCTGATGGCAACCTATATTTTAGCCCCAAACTACCACCTTTGATCTTTACATCCCAGCTTCCTCAGGATAGCTCTGTCACACTGCAATACAGTAATGATGTCTCTGTGGTATACAACAGGATTTATGAATTATCCAGAGCACAGGTTTAACTATAACGTCTGAATGTCACAAAATAATAAGATAAAATTTGCCTCCTTGTTTAAAGATCCTCTGTCACCTACAGATTTTTCCAAAACATTATTATAATAAATTAATTACACCTTTGTCCTTCAGAAATATTACAACAATTTTATTTGCTTCTTTTACACCAGACCCAGTGCTCCAAAACACTTAACTGCATTTTCAATTACTTACAGATATGGATAAATATTTTATATTCCAGTCCTTGTTACTTATTGTTCTAAAGTCTTAACAAGATTTCAAGACCTGGTAAAATGCTTTGCACTGTAAAAGCTGTAAGTTTGATATTACATTTATAAAAATAATGTTCATTAAAAGGGCATTGTCCATTTAAATAGTAACAATGGTCAGGTTAATGGAAATGTTAACTGATATTTATTAACACTGATCACATTTAGTTTCAGTTCATGCAAATGAACTATCCAAAGTTTTTTTTTAAATGGAACCGATTGGTAAAGTCTAAGGAGCCTTTTCCCAGGAAAGCAGCAGAGAACCTAGGAAAGAAGAAAATGTTTCAATAGTTTTAATGGCATTTTGATATATTTAACAATGTAAATATTTTATGCTATGATCAAGGAGTAAATGTTCTTTAAAAGTCTTGTACTCTGTGATGTTAAATCATCCCTGACAATCTTATAATTCTGGTGCCACTATAAAGTGCAGCATAGATACATATAAATAATTTCATCTGTGTTAATTCGGTGCTCCAAACTTTGTGGTGCTGAATAAATTAGATTTAGCCCCTGGCAGTTAGAGCTGCACTTAATGAAACAGAAGCAACATAAATAAAATTTAACCCATTAATGTTTTTTGTGGACATTTTGTGGATGTGCGATATTATTAATAATCCCGACAATGGGGATCTTTGTTATTGAAGGGGATGGGGTTAGAAGAAGATTCTGACAACTCCTACAGCAAATACATGCAGAACAAAAAATACATTCTTACATTTTAGAAGTTATTGTTTGCCCAATTTACAAAACAGTTCTACCTTGTTGCTACCACTAAAAATGACACAAAGAGTGTACACTTCTTACTGCAGACAAAGTCCAATAACTTTCATAAAAATCATTCCATGAGGGTTTTTAATGATTTTTTTTGCAATTTGTGTTTGCTTGATATTGGAGAGAAAAAATGTCCAAAACGAAATGTAGATGCTTAGGAGAGGGTGCAAAGAAGGTTTACCAGGATGTTGCCTGGTCTGAAGGGTTTTAGGCATGAGGAGAGGTTGGATAAGGTCACATTGTTTTCACTGGAAAGATGAAGGCTGAGGGGCAACCTGATAGAGGTCTACAAAATTTTGAGGCGCATGTATAGGGCAGATAGTCAGAGGCTTTTTCCCAGGGTGGAAAGGTCAACTACAAGAGGGCACGGGTTCAAGGTGAGAGGGGGTAAGTTTAGGGGGGACATGCAAGGAAAGTTTTTTACAAAGAGTGGTGGGTGCCTGGAACGCACTGCCAATGGAGGTGGTGGAAGCAGGCACATCAGCAATGTTCAAGGCGTATCTTGTTAGACACAGGAATGGGATGTGAACAGATGGATAGAAACCATGTATCGGCACAGGCTTGGTGGGCCGAAGGGCCAGTTCCTGTGCTGTATTGTTCGTTGCTCTAGTATAATAAACTCAGTTGTGCATTCTTGATTGAACAATTCATCATGGGGGAGTTTACAGGAATGGGGACAGTGGGAAGTGTGGGGGTGTAGGGGAGTGGTGATTGTAGATATCAGGTGTTGAGAAGCACAATGGGCAGACCAAACCCAACACCAGCCCAATACAAGTCAGTATAGGCCCAAACCATTTTCATAACCAGACCTCAGTTAAATGAGAGAAGAATGCTGAATCAAACTATGTTTCTCTGGAGTAAAAAACAGTTCTTTTATCTCTGTGATTATTAAGTTGTTTTAAACTAGAGATCATTCTTAAAACTCTCCTCTGAATCTTTTCCAGGACATTATATTACCTACCACATCAGGGGAATGAAACCGGATACAATAATCTAAGTCAGCCCTAGCCATTTAGAAACTTTGGCTTTGGGTGAGAGCTTAAGGTGCACAATATTGGTTGTTTTACATCTCCAAGAAATGAGAATCATGGAGATTTATAATGAGTTGTTAAATCAATATGGCCCATTTTACACTATCAGCAAGCCAAATGAACCCCTTATTTATCTATCAACTGTATAAAAATGGTATATCAACACATTTTTAAAAAGTAATTCTTATCATGTGAGCTTCATTGGTGAATGTAGTGTTATTCCCATCCCTTGTTGCACTGAGAAGTTAGTTGGTCATTTTATGTTGATGTTGTCTACATGGACTTTAGCAAGGTCTTTAACAAGGTACCACATAGTAGGTTGTTGCATAAGGTTAAATCTCACGGGATCCAGGGTGAGGTAGCTAAATGGATACAAAATTGATGACAAAAGGTGGTTGTAGAGGGTTGTTTTTCAAACTGGAGGCCTGTGACCAGTGGTGTGCCTCAGGGATCGGAGCTGGGTCCACTGTTATTTTTCATTTATATTAATGATTTGGATGAGAATTTAGTAGGCATGGTTAGTAAGTTTGCAGAATGACACCAAGATTGGTGGCATAGTGGACAGTGAAGACGATTATCTAGGATTGCAATGAGATCTTGATCAATTGGACCAGTGGGCTGACGAATGGCAAATGGAGTTTAATTTAGATAAATGCGAGGCGATGCATTTTGGTTGGTCGAACCAGGGCAGGACTTACTCAGTTAATGGTAGGACGTTGGGGAGAGTTATAGAACAAAAAGATCTAGGGGTACAGGTTCATAGCTCCTTGAAAGGGGAGTCACCGGTGGACAGAGAGTGGTGAAGAAGGCATTCAGCATGTTTGGTTTCATTGGTCAGAGCATTGAATACAGGAGTTGGGACGTCTTGTTGAAGTTGTACAGACATTGGTAAGGCCACACTTGGAATACCGTGTACAGTTCTGGTCACCCTATTAGAGAAAGGATATTATTAAACTAGAAAGAGTGCAGAAAAAAATTACTAGGATGCTTTCGGGACTTGATGATTTGAGTTATAAGGAGAGGCTGGATAGACTGGGACTTTTTTCTCTGGAGCGTAGGAGGCTTAGGGGTGATCTTATAGAGGTCTATAAAATAATGAGGGGCATAGATCAGCTAGATATCTTTTCCCAAAGATAGGGGATTCTAAAACTAGAGGGCATAGGTTTAAGGTGAGAGGGGAGAGATACAAAAGTGTCCAGAAGGGCAATTTTTTCACACAGAGGGTGGTGAGTATCTGGAACAAGCTGCCAGAGGTAGTAGTAGAGGCGGGTACAATTTTGTCTTTTAAGAAGCGTTTAGACAGTTACATGGGTAAAATGGGTATAGAGGGATATGGCCAAATGTGGGCAATTGGGACTAACTTCGGGGTTAAAAAAAGGGGCGGCATGGACAAGTTGGGCCGAAGGGCCTGTTTCCATGCTGTAAACCTCTATGCCTCCATGACTCTATTTATAAGGCAAGTAATATGGCGTGGCTCTGGACTCGTATATAAACCAACCAATATAAGTAAATAGGTTTCCTTTCCTGAAGAAGTGAACAAGTTGTGTTTTTAATAACAACTTGACAACTTCAACATCATTTTTACAGATACCATTCCAGTTTTACTTTATTCAGTTTTAAAAATCTGGAAATGAAAGTAGAGGCCTGAGCAGTAAAAATGGTGGGTGAGGGACAAATAGGTCAGAGAGGAAGAGGTATGACAATCATTGCAATTTTCAAAACTAGAGTAAACAAGTAGTTGTAAGGGGTAAGACAAGGGACCAAGAGCACAACACATATCAAAATACAGAAAGTAAATGGGAATATGAACTTTGCAAGCAAACAGCAGGCATGTTAGTTTTGAGGCCATGTTGATATAGAATTCATAACTTCTAAGCTCCAGGATGTTGTACCGTGGGGTACCCCAAAGATGTGCTGGAGAACAACCCAGAGGTCCCAGGTTAGGATTACATGGCAATTGCCTGGAAAGTTCAAACTTCCATTCAGCAATTGCTTGATATTGGGAACCATCTGAAGGTATGAAATAAATCTCAAACTTTAGATGCTTCCGACTATCTTTCAGTAATAGTTAACCAGGAAAGGCTAGAATAATTAAAACCACTTCCAGTTTCTAGATAACTATAATACTGATATCACCCACCCCCACCCTGCCACAGATCTTCACTTGTTGTCCACTGGAGTCCTTCACATCCCCAACCCCCATGGGATACCCATAACTAGCCCCCCTGCTGACCCTCTGTGGGACTCTCCCCACATTCCTGACCCACAATGGAACCTCCAACTGCCCTCCCCTCCCCTGACTGCCATCCCCACTCGCTCCACTGACCACCCACCTCAACCACCTAAATCCCCCACTGACCACCCAACTCCCAACCCCCCACTGAGCACCTCTGACCATTTGCGCCCCCCCCCTGCGCCCCCCCCCCCCCCCCCCCCCCGCCACCACTAACCCAACCCTCACTCACTCACTCACTGGACACCCAACCGCCCCCACTTCACCCCCCGGACCACACGAACACCACCACCCCCCATTGAGTACCCAACTGGCCTTCACTATTGATCACCCAAACCCCCAACTCACCAATCCCATGTGCAATCACTGAACAACCTGACCACCACACTTCAACCCTAGCCACTTTAAAAACCCTAGCCATTTTAAAAACTTACCTTCGCCCTGGCTTCTCAAAGTAGCTGGACTGTTAAACCTATTTGCTTTGCAGCGGCCAGTGCTGCAAAAGAGGGGATGTGGCTTCCTCATCTCTGACTCTCCTACGTTCCACACCAGGCCTTGGGAACGTCTGCCTTACACTGCTTTCGCCCGGCCTGAGAGAAGGTTGAGCGAGAAAAGAATGGCTTCATTTCCAGATAAGTTAGTAGGGGCAGAAGCAATCTGAATTTGATTTGATTTATTATTGTCACATATATTTGTATGCAGTGACAAGTATTGTTTCTTTCATGCAATACAGACAAAGCATACCGTACATAGAGAAGGAAAGGAGAGGGTGCAGAATGTAGTGTTACAGTCATAGCTAGGGTGTAGAGAAAGATCAACTCAATACAAGATCACTTCACGGGAGTTTATTGGAGGGCAGAGCAGAATGGAGGTTTTGGATATCAGTTGATGATAAGGGGACCAGATGGAGGCATTGGAGGTGTACAATGAGCAAAGAGTTTCATAGAAAACTGAGATTCATGGCAGGGTTAAGGTGATAATGGACAAGTGGGAAATAGGAGATCAAAGTGCTGGGATGTTAGAAGTTGTGCTGATGATACGGTGGGACAAATAAGAAAAGTAGAGGTGTGTGGCAGAAACAAAAACAGCAGAGTTAAAAGAGGACTGAGGTCCAGGGTAGTACAGCAAAATCCTTGCTTAAAGTTCTAGCTGCATTCCTGAAAAGTACAACTTTAAGTAAAACAACTTTAAATGAAACAACTTTATGTGAAACAGCTTTAAGTGAATCATATTTTCTCACTGCAACCAAAGTAAAAGCTGTAGTTATATTCTGTAGAGCCTTTCCTGTCAGAAAAAAAATTAAAATATCAAAGGCTGAAATAGTGTACAATGCTGAATTTCTATATTTGTAAATGAAATAACTTTTACAATATAATACATTTTTTTAAAAAGAAAGGAAGAAGCTTACTCTTTCTAGTTACCTCTCTCTGGTTGACTCTTTTACTCACCAACTCTCTCTCTCATCAACTCTCCCATTTGGCACTCCTCTGTCCATTTCTCCCACTCACTTATTCCCTCTCCCAAATCCTTGCTGTGAACGAGGGATGACAAGAGGAACGAAGCGAGCATGGGAGGGGGAGAATTTGTGAGTGGGAGAGTCAGGGAGGGAAATGGTGAGTGTGAAAATCAGGGAGAGAAAAGGTGAGTGGGAGGGAAGGGAGGGAAGAGGTGAGTGGGAGAGTTGAGAAAGGAAGTGACGAGCATGAGAGTTGGAGAGCGTGAGACAGAAAGTCAATGAGTGGCAAAGAGTCTAGGGAGAGGGAGAGAGTCCTGGGGAGTGGGAGAAAGTGTTGGAGAGCAATGAAGTCACTCCAAAATGGCACTGATTGGGTCATGCATGTTCCGTCAGCCCTGGGATGAAATTATACTGCAGTGAACGTCCCAATGCTAAATGCATTTCCTGGCCCTGGTTTATCTATTACATTAAAATGAAATGACATTGAATGGGGACAATCTAAGTATGAACTTACTGTATATTGTTAAAACCAGGTGAGGAGTGAAACGACATCCCTATTCAGGTCTGACCGTAGCAGGGTTTGTTGTGAATCAACGGGGATGAAGCTATTAACTCAAAGGCCGGAATTTTCCCAAAATGTGACTGAGTGTCATGATGGCGAGAAAACTGGAGTAATCGACTGGGGCAGACCGGACCGTAATTGTCCCGCACTTCGTCGTTTTTTGGGAGAGAGCTTAGTTGCGCACCAGTTCTGGGAAGAGTGATAGAAACATAGAAACATAGAAAAACTACAGCACAATACAGGCCCTTCAGCCCACAAAGTTGTGCCAAACATGTCCCTACCTTAGCGATTACTAGGTTTACCTATAACCCTCTATGATGCCTAAACACGCTGGTGAGCCCGCTGCAAAGCAGCTGGGTGCCATTTTGAAATAATTCACTGACCTCACAGTGCACAGGGAGACCACCTCCCTCCTCCCAAGGACAGCTGGACCCCCCCCCCCCCCACATTAGTGGTATGTTTCTCCATCCCTCCCGGACTCGGATTGCCAGCATCAGGCATTGGGGCCCTCCCAATGAGTCTCCCTGCATGGTTCCTGACATGCCCCCTTTCTTGACCCCTGATATACCTCCCTTCATGACCCTTAACATAGCCCCCATTATAGCCTCCACTCAGGCCCCACCACCTTGGCACTACCCTTGGCACACTGCCAGTGTGTCAGATAGGCACTGCCAGGGTGCTAGGTGGGCACTGCCAGATGGGCACAGTGCAGCCATGCCCCCAACCACCCCGAGGGTTCAGTGGCCTCCAAGCTCCCTGGTGTGGCCATCATACGTGGTGTCCGCTGGTGGAGACCAGCAGTGATTCTAGCTGGGCTCGAGGGTCAGATGATCCCGGGAGCTGGGAGAATCCGGCATCAAACAGGCTAAGCATATTTAAATACTACTTTGAATATGCTAATCAGCCTCACGCCCTTTCTGGACATGATCTGATTTGCACCAATGTACCCCAATGTTTGTGCTTAACCATTTACATGCTGATTGCAAAGAAACCAGTCTGAATGGTGTTCTTGAGTTTTAAACACAAAGGAGTTTGTTTAACTGAGCTAAAATTCCACCCAGATAAAGATATAAAGACATTTTAAAAGGCAAACCCATGTGCCAACACACACACACACGCACACACACATACACACACAAAACATATGCAAAAATACAAGTTATACAGTAGGAAGTTACTGTTAAACCAAATTAAAATTCAATGCTAAAGGAATAAAATAGAAAGTTCACTGTTTATGAGTCCTTTGGTGGTATCCACGGCTGAAAGAGAAATGTTTCACAATGGTCTTGAAAACTCAATGGAGTTGAAGTCCCTGCAAACTGCAATTTTTGGAGGTAGTTCATTTTAGAAACATAATCTGACTGTTCCAAAAGTCGATGATTTTTGAACCTGGAGTTCCTTTTGCTGGGAATTGGATTCATTATGGAGACAGGGCTGAGAGTTCATTCTGGCTCAATTTGAAGCATTCTTCTAGACTCCTGCTTAACAGCTTCTATGTTGGGCAGGACAGTGGTTAGCACTGCTGCCTCACAACGCCAGGGAGTTGAGTTCGATTCCTGGCTTGGGTCACTGTCTGTGTGGATTTTGCACATTCTCCCCGTGTCTGCATGGGTTTCCTCCAGGTCATCCGGTTTGCTCCCACACTCCAAAGATGTACGGGTCAGGTGGATTGGCCATGCTAAATTGCCACTTAGTGTTAGGGGGACTAGCTCGGGTAAATGTATGGGGCTAGGGCCTGGGTGGGATTGTGGTCGGTGCAGACTCGATGGGCTGAATGGCCTCCTTCTGCACTGTAGGATTCTATGATTCTATAGGAAAATTCAAAAACGGTTATTTTAGCCACATGATCCCTCTCTCCATAATGAATTCAGAAGGCAATTTATTAGCTCATGACTGGACAGACCATGGCTATTGTTTTATGGCGTAGGTGATTAGATTTTTTAATGTCCTAGGCATTAACTCCTGAATGATCCATCCCCTTCTTCATAAGATAGGAAGAACACATTTGCATATAGTTATTGTCCTGGTAGAATTTCTGTCTTTGTGTGTGAAATGGAGAGGTCCATTCAGTTTCAGTAAGTCTTCTGAAGTAGGACTCAATGCATCGTCTTAATGTGTCTTAAATGCCTTAATCGTATTCCACATTGGAATCTTCCAGAATTGGTCAACTTGTAATAGCAAATATCAGATGACATGTGGCAGCCATTTTAAATCAGTGTCTTTGCTAGCTTTTTAAAGGCCTTTTTTAAACCTGTCCAATATATGTTTGATTAGCTGATGAAGTTAAATATGAATATCACTCATGCACGTGTCACATCATCAAGAAAATATGAAGTGTCAAAGGGTGATGGGACTGGAAATAGCTTGTGTAAGCAATAACAGTACATGTATATTCAGGGTAAGAAAACAGATAGTACACACCAGTCCAGCTCTTTTCCCTCAGGTTACTTCCCCGTTTGCCGTATTCTCTAGCTGCATTGTTCCTCTGCCACTTCATTCACAATGTGAAAATGAGCCTGCATCCCTGCCTGGATAGTTCTCACACCTGCCTCTGAGCAGCCACCCTAAAATAAACCTATAGACAGGGCCATATTCTCTTGGTTAACTTGGATGCAAACCACCCACCTTCCATTGTAGTATCTTAACCAATTACCTCACTTGTCCACTCCCCTCATCAATGTTCCACACCTAATGTATAGTTTGCAATCATTCTGCACTCCATCTCCACCCATCTGGCATATTTAATCTACCATAACAAAATACTGCCCAGAAATAGTGTGCTGCATGATAATGACTTGCTGTACACTGCATAAATTTCCAACAGTCAAGCATTGGACAAGGGCTGATGAGGAAGAATACACTAATGGCATTGAGGACAGTGAGGAAGCAGGAGGCCTCTAGTGCTTTCCCGAATCGAGTGTTCTTCAGCACCAGCTCCTTAAAGAGCATTTCAGCCGAACACTCTCTGCCTTCTTACATTAAGAGTCATGTTAACATCTGTCCCAGACCTTCCACCCTCCAAAAAACTGCTTTTACCCAAAGAGCAGCATTGATATTTATATACTCCAAAGATGTGCATGTTTGGTGGATTGCCCATGGTAAATTGCCCCTTAGTATCACAAGAGGTGTAGGAGTTAGATGGAGTAGCCATGGAAAATGTGTGGGGTTACAGGGCAGCTGAGAGGGCCTGGGTAAGATACTTTGACAAAGAGTTGGTGCAGACTCGATGGGATGATTGGCCTCTTCTGCACTGTAGGGATTCTATGAAATTCGATGAAATTTCAATGATTATTACCTGATATTGCAGAGTAGCCAGCTATTTTGGAATGCACACAACATTTATCATTTTACTCGCTAACTCAAATGCCTCCAACTTACTTATCCCTGAGCTGTGTGTCCAGGGTGCTGGTCTTTCTTAAGTGATTTTGTATCTGCTCAAATGATTTTTTTCCTACTGTGGCTTCACTTTGGGAGGTGGAAGCTTGCTCTAGCTCAGGAAAGGACTGTGGACACCTGCATGGTCAGTGAGCCCTGCTGTAGACTGCTCAGCTTGGCAAAGAGCAGGACATTCTGGCCTAAGCTGGCCCGTTCTGCTTGAAGAACAAACCGGGAAGTAATCTGAGGGGGAAGGGCTGTATTGGTTTGTGTAATCTCTGTTTTCTTAGCCTGAATATGTACTTACTCCTATTGTCTTCAATCGCTATTTACTGTCCCACCACTGTTCAACCACAGAGGGTTCTCTTCCTGAGAGAGGAATGTATTCCATTCTAAACTCCTATTATCAGCACTCTCACCAATACACAGCTGCCCTGCCATCTCTGCAGCTCTGCACCCCAGTTGACCTGCAGATATGTTGGGCCTATATTCATTCAATCTCCCAAGGCTGAGAGGCAGTGCCTGCATAGCCCTGATCTAACTATTCCTGATAGAATAATTAAAGTGTTACAAACTTCTGCAGGGATATTGCGGAGTGGGAGGAGGTTAGGGGAACAACCACACTAACTTCTAAGCTGACCAGGCATCCCATAGTTGGCTGCAGAGTGTTGAAGCTTTGTGCCCGAACCCCATACAGGTTGGTTGCACACTCCAATGCATTCTCGGACATGCTTCGGCCATATTCCTCGATCTGGGCAGCTGCAGGATACAAGTCACTCGTAGAATCTAGTAAAAGGGCAACAGGACAGGGGTTAACACATAATGGCGAGGGCAGATTATTAACAATGTACTGCAATCCCAAACTGTTATGCTGAATGTGTCAGTGTGTGAACATACAAATTACATACAGTAGTAGGCCACTCAGCCCCTCGGGCCTGCTTGCTCCACCATTCAATAAGATTATGGCTGATCTGATTGCAGTCTCAACTCCACATTCCCGCCTAATCCTGATAAAATTTCACCCCCTTGTTGATCAAAAATCAAGCTGCCTCATCCTTAAAAATATTTAAAGATTCTGCTTCCACTGCCCTTTGAGGAGGAGAGTTTCAGAGATTCACGACCCTCCAAGAGGAAAGATTTCTCATCTCCATCTTAAGTGAGGGATCCCTTATTTTTTAACAGTGACCCCTAGTTCTAGATTCCATGACAAGAGGGAACATCCTCTCCGCATCCACCTTGTCAAACCCCTCTGGATCTTAAGGGTTTTGATCAAGTCACCTCTTACTGTTCTAAACTCTAGTGAATACACACCTAAACTCTCCAACCTTTTCTCATAAGACAACCCGCCCATCCCTGGTAGTAAATCTTTTCTGGACTGATTCTAACACATTTACATCTTTCCTTAAATAAAGAGAACAATATTGTGGGTTTTGGAAAGAGAAGCAGAAGGAAATATACTCAAGCATTTTTCTTTGTGGTCACCAGTATAGCCTTCTTCAGTACGGGATATGGTCCATTCACCAATGATGTTGATGGTTGTATCTATCATTGGAGGTCAAGTTTGCAACTTAGCAAGGTCTTCATCCAATTCTGTGCCAGCAGAAGAGTCAGAGTGTGTGCCCTATTGAAAGATTCAAATGCCACGAGGAAGCTTAAAATGATGATAGGAAGAAGTAAAAAGTGTGTTATTGTTGTGGAAATGTTTGTGAAGAATTAAGACAGGATTGCTAGATTTCCTGCACTCCCAGTCAGCATGCTGTCAGTGAGCAAGATGGTTATCAACTTGCCTGCAATATTTCTCAGAGAATCTCGACAGTGCAAAAGGAGGCCATTCGACCATTGAGTCTGCACTGACTCCAACAGAGCATCTTACCCAGATCAAGCCCCGCGTCCTATCCCTGTAATCCCTCACATTTACTGCACTAATCCCCTAACCTACACATCTTTGGACACTAAGGTGCAATTCAGCATGGCCAATTCACCTAACCTGCACATCTGTGGATGTGAGAAGAAACCAGAGCAAACCATGCAGACACGGGGAGAATGTGCAAACTCCACACAGTCACCCGAGGCCAGAATTGAACCTGAGTCTCTAGCACCGTGAGGTAGCGGTGTTAACCACTGTGCCACCATGCCGCTCCACAGTAGGTCTTATTTAATAAGACCCACCAGCTAAGACATCATCAGTTAGGTGCCATCCACTGCCCGCCCAACATATGTTGCAAACTATCAATATAAGTAATATATAAAGCAGAATACAACAATGTGTTAAATTCTGTATTAATATCAGAGCTCAGTGCAGTGTTAAATTTAGCTTCAGTCAGGGAGAGATAAACAGAGAGAGGTGATCTGGAGTCAATTCACAAAGGAAGGGCTAGAATCGTTTCTGCTCTCTCCTTAGTGTTACCACTAAATGAATTCATACAGTGATAGACTGAGAGGATTTACTTTTACATGATTTGTTGCCATAGGCTTACAAAAACCATTCATGCATTAATATTAATAATTGATTTTTGCATAATGCATGCCTTCATATTTCATTATTATGGCTATTGTGTAAGAATACAAATGTTCCATGCTGGACTAAGGGACAGATAGAATTGATACAGAGTTTAATTAGCTTAAGGTCCTTTATTCTGACGCAGAGCAGATGCATTCCTATACTGCAGTCAATAATTGATAGTTCAGACTTCCATGGTCTGTGGTCCCATTTAAAAATACAGCCATTTTGATATTTAAATTATCAATGCACAGGGCTCTGCTGGGAGTAATGCCCAGGAGTCAGCCAACTGAAACAGCCTGTTTTAATTAACTATTATGTTTAATAATATCTTTCATAAGTTCAAACCATTTCTGCTAGGCTTAGAAAATGGTTTGGTTCAACTTTCTGGCTTCATCCTTGTTTTTTTTTTGTTTAATTACACTGATAGCAGGCCCTGTTTGGCCAGATAACTACAAATATACAATTACTGATCAATGAACTGGAAAAAATGCTTCTGGTGCCATATTTTATTTACCTTCCGTCCACTTTGAATATCCCCACTTTCATTTGTGTCAGAAATATAGAAGCGTTTCAGATTGGTAAGGACCAGTTACAGTTAATTTCCTCAATTTTCCAAGTTAATCCTTCAAAATGATGACCTCACTTCATTAAAAAAGCAGAAAATTAACAGTTTCAACATTTCTTGTTTCTCATCAGCTCCCCCTATGGTTTTCTGGGTCATCTACAGCTTGTGTAAAGAAATGGGCTGTTGATGATGCTCTGAACCAGCCACAAGGATATAAGAGAGAAAGCCAACAGCAATCTCCCTCTGAGATTGTTCCCATCTTTCAGAAATGTGACTTGCCGTCTACTAAAAGTAGGGTCGTAAAGTTTGGTAGTTACCTCATTTTGAAACATAAACTTGCATTCCAGCACTCCGTGACAGCAGATATTGATGGAATTCATTGCCCTCCCTCTTGGCCAGTTTGGTGATGGGGGTACTTAAACAGGTGTGAGGGTGATGGGTGGGGATCCTGCTACTTTGCCCGCTTACGTCCTGATTAAGTCCATGGCTGGTTCCTGAGGACAGCCATCCAGCCCCGTCACAATTGAGGTCCTTATGTTGCCATTTAATGCCCATTTAAGAGTTGCACCTTGCCACCTAGTGTTAACACAGAGGCAGGCTGTAGTTCCCCGTGTGAGGAGCATGAAAAGCAAACCCCTGCTTGCTGCTTGCAGGCTACCAGGGGCCTCTCTTTCAAAGGCCCACCTACATCAGAAGAAGGGGAGGTGACTGGAGCCACCCCTTCTATCTTTGCTGTCAACCTCCCCCCTGCCACCCCTTACCATTGCTCACCTGTGGCCTGGAATCAGTGATGATCTTAGATGGGTTTAGTGGGTTTAATGCCTCACTTGCGGCACTACCTGACTGGCTGGCAGCTCTCAGCATGCAATCTTCAGCACTCTAGCATCCTTGCTCCTTGTGAAAGATTCACTGCTGTCCAGTTAATGCCTTAGTGACACTTAACTTGATGGGCCTTTCCTAAAAGAGGTGATATGGGATTCCATTAGATATTATTCAGGCGCATCTCCAAATGTTAAATCTTCCTGGTTTTTGGCTGCAGAAAAGATCTGATTTATCCAGAACATAATATCAAACAAGTGGTCTGACAGCAAGAGAACAGCTGAGTGGTTCAGAAAAGTTATGGAGATATAGAGTTGGAAATCATCAGAATATATGTGCAGTCAGTGGATAATGTTGCTGAGGGACTACATATTTTTAAGAAAGTGAGGAGGGAGCTGAGGTTAAATTCTGACGTTTTGGAGGTGTTGCCAAAGAAACCTTGGCAACTTGCAACAGTGCATCTTATGAATGGGACTCACTGTAGCCAGGTTATTTCAATGGTGGAAGGAGTGAATCATCCAAATCGGATGGCAAGAAAGGTGGACCAATAGCTGTATCCTCTCTCAAGCCAATATGCCCATCATAGAGATGCTAATCACTCAAAACCAATTCTATTGGGCAAGACATGTTATTCAAACAGCTGAAGCAACTTCTCTACTTGAAGCTGAAGGCTCACAGGAGATCAACGGAAATGCCTTTGGGGTATCTTCAAATCAATTGAAGCTAAATATCCCTTTGCTTTATTAATTCATGGGACATGGGTGTCACTGGCTGGCCAGCATTTATTGCCTATCACTAATTATCTTTGGAGGGCAGTTGAGAGTCAACCACATTGCAATGGCTCTGGAGTCACATGTAGGCTAGACCAGATAAGGATGGCAGATTTCCTTCCCTAAAGGACATTAGTGAATCAGATGGGTTTTTCCAACAATCAACAATGGTTTTATGGTCATCAGTCGATCCTTAATTCCAGATTTTTTTTTATTGAATTCAAATTCCATCATTTGCCGTGGCGGGATTCAAACCCGTGTCCCCAGAACTGATGAAGGGTCATCTAGACTTGAAACATTGGCTCTATTCTCTCCCTACAGATGCTGTCAGACCTGCTGAGATTTTCCAGCACTTTCTCTTTTTGTCCTCAGAACATTAGCTGCGTTTCTGTATTAATAGTTTAGCGATAATACCATGAGGCCACCACCTCCCCTGCTGACTCTCGGGAGTCCCTGGCATGTGACCAATCAAAATGGAGAAGATTCGTTGGTCGGAAACATTTGGAGGCAAAGTTGAATCATCGGAGAGAGCACACAAACTTCCAAACAATTCATCTACCCAATCCTTCAAGCCCACCCGCCAACCCACATGTGGAAGATAATGTAGATCGCGTATTGGACATTTTAGCCATTTCAGAACCCATTGAACTGGAGTTGAAAGCAAGTCATCCTCGATCATCAGGAACTGCCTAAAAGCTAATGTTCCAGCTGGCCAATGAAATGCTAATCAAATGAACTGCTTTATTCTGGATGATGATGAGCATCCTGAGTGTTACTGCACTTGTACGTATCCAGCCAACTGCCATGAATTCCATCACACACTGCCTTATAGCTCATGGAATCACTTTGGGAAAAGGGTTCAGGACTAGAATTGATTTTCTAATCCAAAGAAAGTTATGAGTTGACTTTTGGATAGAAACGAAAACACTTCTTTGAGTCTTTTAAAGCATCTTTTCTCGAAAAATGGATTCACGGGTCATCAGGTGTTGTGCCTCCATCTTGTCGACTTGGCATTCATTGCTCTTAGTGGTGAATTGGCACTCTGCACAGGTGATGTGTTGCGTGCGGTCATTGGTGTCGCTGGAGTCCTGTTTGCTGTTGTTAATTTTCTGGTACTGTCGTTAATATTGTCTCCCTGGATATTGATGCTTTGCCTGTTGCTAATGATTTTTTCTGTTTCTCCAGCTCTGGTGTAGTTTGAATATGGTGTCTGTTTCTTCTCATTTATTTACCCGTTTTAGTCTCAATTATATATTACACTGGTGTCTTATCTTTAGCAACAACTTTTGCTGGGCTCCAGGTTTTCATGATTGAATCGTGTATTCATCCACTTTGCCCTTTCAATGCCTCGGGTAGGGATTTACATGTTGTTGAAGTGCTGACCTCCTCTTGCCTATGCTTCAGTGAGTTATTGTCTCGCCGCCTTCTGGTCACTAGGAGGATGTATTTTGCTTCAAAGAGCAGCCTTATATTTTCTTCCATTCAACAATTCTGCAGCTGATTTCATGTCCTAGAGGTGTGGATCGGAGTAACGTTAAGGCAAGCTTCGGGTCTTCCTTTGTCTCTCAGCATTTCATCAGGGTTCTTTGTTTGGATGTATGTATCTATAAACCCATGTCCTCGACAGTGATGTGGTGATGATGTTGAACCCATCCTGTTCAACAAGTTCCTGAATTTATCTGGATGTGAACTGGGTACTATTGTCACATATTAATCCTTCAGGAATTCCTTGCTCAGCAAACAGAACTTGCACTGCTGAGATGATTGTGGGGCTCTCCAAGTCCTTCATCTTCCAGATAAAAAGAATCTGTAAATAGCAGTCTGCGATTCTGAGATACCATTCTTGATTGTGTCTGAATAAATCAGCTCTCACAGTATGCCATGGTCAGGGTGGTGCTTCAAATCTATTCTAATTCCAAAAGACAAAATGCTGAAAAATCTCAGCAGGTCTGGCAGCAGTTAAGGAGAGAAAAGAGCTGACGTTTTGAGTCCAGATGACCCTTTGTCAAAGCTAAAAGGCATAGAAAGTGGGAGGTATTTATACTGCAGGGGGAGGGAATGAAAGATGGGGAAAGACTGCTAATGGCTGTCCACAGAGAGAATAGAAGGTGTGAATGGCTAAACGGCAGAGAAGCTGAAATCAGAGGGTAAACTGTGACAGATGAAGATGTGGGGGGGAGGGGGGGAATGGGTGGGAGAGAGGTAAAATGAAGAAAAAGAGGAAGCAAAAGGGGAGAAAAGGTAAGGAAAAGGGATGAGGTAGGGGGAAAGATTGGGTGGGGGCAAAATAAAGGGGTCGACGTGGGGTAGAGCTAATTATCTGAAGTTGTTGAATTCGATGTTGAGACTGGAAGGTTGTAAAGAGCCCAGCCGGAAGATGAGATGCTGTTCCTCCAGTTTGCGCTGAGCTTCACTGGAACATTGCAGCAAGCCAAGGACAGACATGTGGGCATGGGAGCAGGATCGTGTGTTAAAATGGCAAGCAACCGGAAGGTCAGGGTCCTGAATGCGCACAGACCGAAGGTGCTCAGCAAAGCGATCACCCAGTCTACGCTTGGTCTCTCCGATATAGAGGAGACCACATTGGGAGCAGCGAATACAATAGACCAAATTAAAAGAGGTGCAAGTGAAACGCTGCTTAACCTGGAATGAATGTTTTGGACCTTGGATGGGGAGCATGGAAGAGGCAAAGGGGCGTTTCACTTGCATTACACACAACTTTCATGTTATGCAGCCAGCTCCGCTTCTTTGAACTTGGTCTTATGCAGTATCTGGATAGCAACATCCAAAGACTTCACAAGCACTGCAAACAGCAATCCTGAGAATATGAATGAGAATATCTTGAACTACCAGTGACCAATTCTATTGGCGCATGTCCCCTGGATTCACTTCCAAGCTTAAAAATGACAAAACCTTCCAGTAAATTAGTACCAACCAATTCAGCTGCAATAAAGTGCTATTTCTGTTCACACAAGTGGGATTTGTTAACAGAAAACCTACAATTTGCACTGAGTAATAAATATTTTTTCATTTTAAGTTGAAACTAACTATAACTTACAAATGTCCAACACAGTGCATATAATGGGACATAATTACAATGCTGGAATTTGGAAATATGAACAGGAACTGATGAAAATACTCAGCAGACCAGGCAGCATCTGTGAGAAGGAAATAGAGTTAAGGCTTCAGGTGCACAATCTGCCCTTGACCTGACGAAGGGTCAGTGACCTCTGCTTCTCTCTACACAGATACTGCCAGACTTGCTGAACACTTCCAACGCTTTCCGTTTCCAATGGAGCAAAGGTTTTGCCAGCCCCCCAGAAAGCGGCCAGACTTCTTGTGAACCTTTCATTCCTCTTCAGCAAGAAACCCTGCAGCAGCTGCCTGAGATCTTGTGTGGCACCAACACTAAGCGCGTATTTCAAAAGAAAAAGTTAACATTAAAAGAAAATGCAAAGGATCTGCTGAGCCAGGGAAGTCTGTACCAAAGCAATACATTGATCATTTTTTTGGATTAATTAATAAAAATGGCCATCAAAAAGAGCCAAGCAGCAGAGCTAACTCATAAAGTCTTTTTTACTGTTTTGCTTAAGAGCTCAGGAGAGATCGACTAGGCCCTAAATCCTGAAATAGGGAGGGGACAGGGCCATGCGAAGGAGTGGGGTTTGACTAACACCGACCTTGTGTTCCCCTCTGGTGGCACACACTTCGAGCTGGCCTTGGCAGTATTCATATGAAAGTGGGGGTCAGAAATGAATTGCCTTTCAGCCTGGGTTTTCCTCCTCATGGCCCAGTGTGTGGATACATCTCTCCTCCCTCCCTCCCTCTCAGCTCCCCCGCCCAGCACAGGAGGTTCAGTGATTGATATCACTGTGGAGAGTTTTGGGATGGCTGTGAAGGTGGCAAGACACACTTCCTCTAACACTAGAGATGTCCTTGGCTTTTCAGCAGCCGGCGCTCCTCCTGGTCTGCTCTGCAATCTTGATGTGATGGCAACTCCTGCTGTCCTCTAGCGGACTGGTGGTTGTCTGGTGAACGGGTGGCAGGGGGGGGGGGGGGGGGGGGGGGGGGGGCGATGGTGAGAATGCTGTCAAAGGTGGTCTGTATCACCAAGAACTCACTCTGGCTGTCAAAACAAATGGCTGCACAGACTTGGGCTCTTGCTCCAGGACAATTGGATCTTGATCGAACACTGGAACTTTGTCCAGGAATGAGCTCTCACTGTGCGCTTGTGTGCCAGCACATTGAGGCATGAGGCAGCTATCGAGATGGAATGGGGGGGGCTGTGCTGCCAGCAAAGACAAAAGTTGCAAGCTAAACCTTGGCCCCATGAAGGTACGAGCCCTGATGTTTTGCACCTTGTGCACCCCCCCACTCCCCCTCCTCGGACACCCTCCCACACCCAGGCCTTGGCCAACAGCATTATGCGGGTGAAGAATTTGTACACATGTCTCAGTCGGTAACTTTCTCCGAACAAATTGAATCTAAGTTTGAATCACATGCATCATTTTCTCTCTAATAGCCTATACAGAAAACACAACCACAACAAAATCTGGAGAGTTTGAGAACTTAGGCAGAAAAAAGCTGAGAATAAAGCATAGATCAGCTGTTTGGATGATTGTGGTCGAGGTAAAAAAATCTATAAGCTCCTTAGATTTGTTGTTTGACATGAGGGTGGAGATTTAAAGTGGGGAAAAATAGTGTCTAGCGTAATTCATGTTGTTCAAGATACTCGTGGTGTACTTTACAGTTTTGCCTGAGGCCAGCAAAACATTAAAACAATGGCGGCAGAGGCTGAGAGGAGGCCTGATAGGGGTCTATAAAATTATGAGAGGCACAGACAGGATGGATAGTCAGAGGCCTTTTCCCAGGGTGGAAATGCCAATTACAAGGGGGCACAGGTTCAAGGTGAGAGGGGGAAAGTTGAAGGGAGATGTGGAGGGGAGGTTTTTCATGCCAGGAACCCGCTGTCAGAGGAGGTGGTAGAAGCAGGCACATCAGCAACATTTAAGAGGCATCTGGATGGGTATATGAACAGGGAGATAAAGAGGGATACGGACTGAGTAAGGACAGAAGGTTTTCTTTGTAGGTTAGTTAGGGCATCATGATCGGCATGGGCTGGAGGGCCAAAGGGCCTGTTCCTGTGCTGTATTTTATTCTTTGTTCTTTGTTATTGCATTGTTAATATGATTTAATACTGGACAAAACATTCGGGGCAGATTTTCCACAGGGGGTCCTCCTGTTGTGCAGCCGTAATGTTTTTAAGCTTTCCAGTCTTTGTTCTGTAGGACCATAGAGAAAATAAAAGCAATTTATTGGTGATAATGCCATAATGACTTGATTGAATATTTGGTGATATACCAATCTGAACACTATATCAACAATATTGTTACTGTACCTTGAAGAAAGGACAGTGTTGATGTTGATTTGGTGATGAATAAAAAGGACCCTGACTCACAATTTTTAGCCATAGCAAACAATCACAAATCTTTACAATATGTGATTCTCACCCCACAACTGAAAAAGCAATTGAAAAATTCACTACAGTCACACAAGACCATAAATTAACAGAATACTTTACCAATTTACTGGATTTTATTAAACACACTACCAGAAAGAGTGGACAATTCTTAGTCAATTGCTTAGGATGCACTGGATCAATACCTGTGAAACAAAAGGCATTGGGGATTGTTTCATTCACATGAGAGTTAGGAAAAGATTATCATTATTTTATTATTTATTTTAACTTTTTATAAGTGTCACAAGGAGGCTTACATTAACACTGCGATGAAGTTACTGTGAAAATCCCCTTTCCGCCTCTCTCCGATGCCTGTTCGGGTACACTGAGGGACAAATTAGCATGGCCAATGTATCTAACCAGCACGTCTTTCGGACTGTGGGAGGAAACCGGAGCACCTGGAACAAACCCACGCAGACACGGTGAGAATGTGCAGGCTCCACACAGACAGTCACCCAAACTGGGAATCAAACCCAGGTCCCTGGCGCTGTTTGGTTAGGTATCATTTGATAAGATGGTGTATTTTTGTGGGCAGTCATCAATTTGAATCCTGTGAATGGTTGAGCTCCTAACATGAAGGAAATGGGGAAAGGAGTGGGCCGATGGGCTGAAAAGCCTTTTCTGCTTTTTTATCTTGTTATGAGTTGTTAATAAAGATGGGGATTCGGCGCTGTCCTCCCTCTTTTTCTTACTATTCAGTAACAGGAGGTAAGGTAATGTTATTAGGAGGGAAGGCTTTCAATGAGCCCATACGGAGAACAAAGGACTGAATTTTATTTTTTAATTTTTCTTTTCTCTTACGCAGAAAAATGTTCGGTCTCCGTTTAACAGCCACCATTGAAACATATGTTACCTCAGGAATTCACTGTGCATGGTCTCGTCTCTCATAATTTCCCTGCAAGGTACGTGGCAGCATTCCTGGAGGAATTGTGATCATCAACAAAAGGTTAGTGCTTTAAACTCCCTATTGTAGCAATTTATTTCCCAGTAGCTGTGTCAAAATGAAACAGTTTGACTATGATGGATTAAGTTATCTGTCTTACTGGCCATTGTAAGTGCAAGGTTAAAAATCTCGGTCCATTTACAGAAAATGGTTAGCCCATTCAATACACAACTAAGGACCTTGACAAGTTGTCTATATGGATGTCAATAGGATATGTACACATAACTGGAAATTCTGTGGCAGGTTCTCCTTTCCATTGTGTTTGGAAATACTGGTGTAAATAAGTGGGAATGTTATTGTTACATTATAAATCACGTGGAACTGGATATTTTGATGTAACTTGTGTAGCTGGGATGAAAGGTCAAGTCTTTTAATTCCTAACCCCATATATATCCTGTGAACCTTTTTTGAGATTTATGTTTGATTAGTATTTGTATAAATAAACACAGTTTTGAACCAGTCAAATGCTTATCAGCAAAGTAGGTTATGAAAGTACTAAAATAATTCTAAGTGCCGAATGAGACGGAAAATGGGAGGGAATTGGGTGAGTAAAAAATGGACTCTTACCTCACTCTGTCAAAAAAAAATGCAAGGTCGGTTTCCTGCCAGCAGGGGAAGGGGCAGGGCCTAAGCTCGCCCAAAAGCCAACAGATAGCAGCAAAGTACGCAAATGCGCATGTGCTCATCCCTTTGTTCTGCTACCGCTGGCCTCCACAGCTGATTTCCCCCCACTGGCTTGTACCGATCACCCTCCACCTTTCCCACATGGCTGCCCCCCCTCCCCCCTGCCCACACACGGGCCATCTAATTCCCCCAGCTCCCGCGCGTGGACCATCCGATCCACCGCCCCCCCCCCCCACCCCAAACACACACGGACCAACCGATAGCCGGTTGCAGAGTGCGCAGCATACTACCACCCCGATTGTGGTTACAGAGTGCGCAGTGTCCCTCCCTTGATCGGCCCGTCTCCTTCCAGTCCCTCTCCATCCCAGTTGGCCCTGCCCACTCGAGCCCCACCCCCTTGGCACTGTCCGGTGCCTGGTGGGCATTACCTGTGTGCTAGGCTGACAGTGCCAGGGTGCCAGGCTGGCACTGCTCAAAGGGAATCACCTCTCTGTCCCTGACCTCCCAGGGGGGCCTCAATGACCTCTGATCCTACTGATGAGGCCATCACATCTAGTTCCCATTGATGGGGACCATATGTGATCCTTGCCGGGAAGAACCTTCACCAGTGAGGCCACAGAAGCAAGTGAGCCCGGACAAATCCACCCCAGGCTCACTTGTAATATTTAAATTCTGTTAACTGAAACAGTTTGGTTAGGAGTGTGGCAAGTTCTAGAGCAGAAGTCTTCAGAGTACTATTGCTGGAATATCAAGTAGGGCCTATAGCCATTGTAGTGTGCAGTGCCGTCAGCTATTTCTTGATGTCATGTGGAGTGAATCGATTTGACTGAAGACTCTAACCTGTGACACTGGGGATCTCCGAATGAGGCTGAGATGGATCATTCACTTGGTACTTCTGGCTGAAGATTGTTGTGAATGCTTCAGTCTTATCCTTGAAACAGGTGTGTTTGGCTGCCCTGTCATTGAATATGGGGATATTTGCGCAGCCTCCTCCTCCAGTGAATTGTTTCACTATCTGCCACAATTGATGGCTGGATGTGGCAAGACTGCAGAGCTTAGATCTTATTTGTTGGTTGTGGAATTGCTTAGCTCTGTCAATTACTTGCTCCTTATGTTGCTTGGCATGCAAGTAGTCCTATGTTGTAGCTTCACTATGTTGACACCGCATTCTTAGTATGACTGGTGTTGCTTCTGGCCTCTTGTATTCTTCATTGAACCAGGGATGATCGCCTGGCTTGGAGGTAATGGCAGTGTGGAGGATATGCCGGGCCATGAGGTTACAGATTGTGGTTGAGTACAATTCCACTGCTGCTGATGACTCACAGCACCTCATGGGTGCCCAGTCTTGAGTTGCTAGATCTGTTCGAAATCTGTCCCATTCAGTACAGTGATAGTGCCACACAACATGATGAACGATACTCTTGTGAAAGTGGGATTTTCTTTCCAAAAGAACTATGCAGTGGTCACTCCTACCAACAGTGTCATGGACAGATGCATCCGTGGCAGGCAGCTTGGTGAGGATGAGATCAAGCATGTTTTTTCTCTTGTTGGTTCCCTCACAACCTGCCACAGTTCCAGTCTAGCAGTTATGTTCTTTAGAACTCAGCCAGCACGGTGGTGCTGCCAACTAACTCTTTCTGTGTCCTTGCCCCTCTCAGTCCTTCATCAAAATTGTGTTCCTCATGAAGAAGTATTAATTCATCAACTGATGGAGGATGGTAGGTGGTAATCAGCAGATTTCCTTGCCCATGTTTGCCCTGATGCCATGCGACTTCATGGGTTTAAAGTCAACGTTGAGGACTCCCAGGGCACTTCCCTCCTGACTGTATATCTCTGTGCCACCACCTCTGCTGGGTCTGTCCTGCAGGAATGGTGATGGTGGTGTCCGGGACATTATCTGTAATGTATGATTCCATGAGTATTAATATGTCAGGCTGTTGCTTGACTAGTCTATGAGGCAGAACTCCCAATTGTGAGCACTCGCCCCGATATTAGTTAGGAGTACTTTGGAGGGTCGGCAGGGCTGAGTTTGCTGTTGTCATTACCGGTGCCTAGGTCAATTTCATTCCTTTTCTTTAGACTTTTTAGTGGTTGATACAACTGAGTGGCTTGCTAGGCCATTTCAGAGGGCATTTAAAAGTCAACCACATTGCTGTGGGTCTGGAGTTACATGTAGGCCAGAACTGACCAGGTAAGGATGGCAAGGTGTCAATGTCCGACTGAAAACCAGCATATTTCTCTCCAGATCTTATTTTGCTTTATTAAAAAAACAACACGTTTTTCATGCCGTCATGTAGATCGAGGCTTGAACACACTGGCAAAGCCTGGCTGCACTGAGATCGGGGTGCCATTTTTAAAAGGTGCCATGATCAGACCAAGAAATAACCTCCCCCACGGAGGTTTAAAGGGCCCTCCCCCCATCCTTACCCTGATCAGAGCCAGCATTCTCCAACAACACCCACACCCCTCACCCCCTCTCCCCCCTCCCAACCCCCCCCTTCCCCCCCCCCCCCCCCCCCCCTCCCCCCCCCCCCCCCCTCCACCCCCCTGGCCCTTGAGATCATCCCTTTCTTGCCTAAAGTGTCATTGCTGAACCAGATAGGTTTTTATGACAATGGTGGTGTCATTGTCATCATTCGATTTTTAATTCCCAATTTTTATCTAACTCATATTTCACCATGGTGGGCTTTTGAACCCCAGTGGATTACTAATCCCAGTGCCAATAACACTCTGCACTGCCTCCTCTTTTGTATTTAAGATTTGGCGTGGTACATCTGAGGTGGACTTTCTCTCAGGTGGATTATTTTGAATCTAACAGAGAAAGGGATAAGGCAGAGACTAACACATGTAAATAAGCAGCATCCATGTTGCAAAATTTCAGTTTTATGTTGAACGTTAGCACAGAGAAGTGAGTCTGTTAAGTATATAATTACTTTAAAACAAGTGTTTGTTCTTGGCACCATTCTTTTTTTTACTACCTATTCTGTTTAGTATCTAGTCTGTTTAGTAGCTTGTACACCAAAAGCTTCACTTTGATAGAGTGTTTACTCATGTGCCTCGCAAAGATGAAAAGAACGCTGTCGCAGCACATGAAATGTCCAGTTAGCAATCAGTGTTAACAACACTGGGGCGGCATGGTGGCACAGTGATTAGCTTTGCTGCCTCACAGCGCCAGGGACCCAGGTTCGATTCCCGGCTTGGGTTACTGTCTGTGTGGAGTTTGCACGTTCTCCCCGTGTCTGCGTGGGTTTCCTCTGGGTGCTCCGGTTTCCGCCCATAGGCCAAAGACGTGCGGGTTAGGTTGATTGGCGATGATAAATTACCCATTAGTGTCAGGGAGATTAGCAGGGCAAATATGTGGGCTACGGGGATAGGACCTGGGTGGGACTGTTGTCGGTGCAGGCTCGATGGGCCGAATGACCTCCTTCTGCACTGTAGGGATTCTATAATTGTATGATTCTATGAACAGCTTGTATTTAGATAGCACTTTTAACATAAGAAAACATCTCAAGTTGCTTCACAGGAGAGCTATGAAGCAAAATTTGACATCAAGCTGTATAAAGCAATGTTAAAGTAGATAGCCACGGTTTAGGTAGGAAATTCAGAGTTTAGACCCTAAGCAGCTGAACGCATGGTTACCAATGGTGGGTTAAAATCAGAGATGTTCAAGAGGGTGCACTTAGATGAATACAAATATCTCGGGGGTTTGTGAGTCTGGAGGAAATTACAGAGATAAGGAGGAGGAGAGGTCATGGAAGGATTTGAAAACAGGATGAGAATTTTAAATTCAAGGTGTAGCCTGATTGTAAGTTCATCTAAGTCAACAAACATAGGATCGATGGGTGCACAGGATATAGGAACATGGAAACTAGAAGCAGGAGTAGGCCATTCGGCCCTTCGGGCCTGCTGCACCATTCATAATGATCATGGCTGATCATCAAATTCAATATCCTGATTCCGCTTCCCCTCCCCCCCTCCCCCCCCGCATCATATCCCTTGATCCCTTTAGCCCCAATAGCTATATCTAATTTCTTCTTGAAACCACACAATGTTTTGGCCTCAACTAATTCCTGTGGGAGTGAATTTCAGAGTCACCACTCTGAACAGAGAATAAAGAACAAATTTTGGTAGGACTAATTTAAATGTGGATTACAGGGTCAAAGGTAGGGTTCTGAAGACTGTGGAGGAACAGAGAGATCTTGGGGTCCATATCCACAGATCTCTAAAGGTTGCCACTCAAGTGGATAGAGCTGTGAAGAAGGCCTACAGTGTGTTAGCTTTTATTAACAGGGGGTTGGAGTTTAAGAGCCGTGGGGTTATGCTGCAACTGTACAGGACCTTGGTGAGACCGCATTTGGAATATTGTGTGCAGTTCTGGTCACCTCACTATAAGAAGGATGTGGAAGCCTGGAAAGAGTGCAGAGGAGATTTACCAGGATGCTGCCTGGTTTGGAGGGTAGGTCTTATGAGGAAAGGTTGAGGGAGCTAGGGCTGTTCTCTCTGGAGCGGAGGAGGCTGAGGGGAGACTTAATAGAGGTTTATAAAATGATGAAGGGGATAGATAGAGTGAACGTTCAAAGACTATTTCCTCGGGTGGATGGAGCTATTACAAGGGGGCATAACTATAGGGTTCATGGTGGGAGATATAGGAAGGATATCAGAGGTAGGTTCTTTACACAGAGAGTTGTTGGGGTTTGGAATGGACTGCCTGCAGTGATAGTGGAGTCAGACACTTTAGGAACATTTAAGCGGTTATTGGATAGGCACATGGAGCACACCAGGATGATAGGGAGTGGGATAGCTTGATCTTGGTTTCAGAGAAAGCTCGGCACAACATCGTGGGCCGAAGGGCCTGTTCTGTGCTGTACTGTTCTATGTTCTATGTTCTTTGAAATTACAGCACAGGAACAGGCCCTTCGGCCCTCCAAGCCTGTACTGACTGAACTCAAACCCCCTCCCCTTCTGGGAACCATATCCCTCCATTCCCATCCTATTCATATGTTTGTCAAGACGCCCAATAAAAGTCACTGCCGTATCCGCTTCCACTACCTCTCCTGGCAGCGAGTTCCAGGCACCCACCACCCTCTGTATAAAAAACTTGCCTTGTACATCTCCTTTAAACATTGCCCCTTGCACTTTAAACCTATGCCTCCTGGTAATTGATTCTTCCACCCTGGGAAAAAGCTTTTGACTATCCACTCTGTCCATGCCCCTCATAATCTTGTAGACTTCTATCAGGTCGACCTTCAACCTCTGTCGTTCCACTGAAAACAAAGCAAGTTTCCCCAACCTCTCCTCATAGCTAATGCCCTCCATACCAGGCAACATCCTGGTAAATCTTTTCTGTACCCTCTCCAAAGCTTCCACAACCTTCTGATAGTGCGGCGACCAGAGTGCAGCCTAACTAAGGTTCTAAGGTTCTTCTCTGGGTGAAGAAATTTCTTCTCACCTTAGTTTTAAGGATTTACTCCTTATCTTCAAACTATGACCTCTGGATCTGGACTCCAACACCATTGGGAACATTCTTTCTGAATCTACCCTGTCTAATCCTGTTAGAATTTTATAATTTTCTATGAGATCCCCTCTCACTCTTCTAAACTCCAGTGAATACAAACATAACCGGCTTAGCCTCTCCTCATATAACAAACTTGGCGTGAGTTAGGACACAGGCAGCAGTTTGAAATGGCCTCAAGTTTGCAGAGGATAGAAAATGGGAGGTTGGCCTGAAGTGTTTTGGAGTTGTCAAGTCTCATAATGACAGTGTAGGTGAGGGTGTCAGCAGCAGATGAGCTGGAACAGGGGTGAAGTTGGGCAATATTAAGGAGGTTTGTTCATTGCGGGGTCAAATATAACATCAAGACTGTGAACAGTCTGCTGAAGCTCAGCCAGTTGCCAGGGAGAGGAATGGGGTTCAGAACAAGGAATGGAGTTTGAAGCGGGGTCTGAAGACAATGGCTTCAGTCTTTCCAACATAGAACAGTACAGCACAGAACAGGCCCTTCGGCCCACGATGTTGTGCCGAGCTTTATCTGAAACCAAGATCAAGCTATCCCACTCCCTATCATCCTGGTGTTTCATCCCAATATTTAATTGCAGGAAATTTCTGCTTATCTAGTACTGGATGTCAAGCCAACAATCCAATAATGTGTGACAGTGGAAGAGTTGAGCAAGGCGGTGATGGTGAGGTAGATCCAAGTTATTCAAAAATCATCTTCGCACAATGGGAGGCAATGGCCTGGTGTTATTATCGCTAGACTATTAATCCGTAAACTCAGCTAATGTTCTGGGGATCCTGGGTTCGAATCCCACTATGGCAGGCGGTGGAATTTGAATTCAATTTTTAAAATTCCAGAATTAAGAATCTAATGATGACCATGAAACCATTGTTTATTGTCAGAAAAACCCTTCTAGTTCACTAATGTCCTTTAGGGAAGGAAATCTGCCTTGCTTACCTGATCTGGCCTGCATGTGACTCCAGACCTACAGCAATGTGGTTGACTCTCAACTGCCGTTGGGCAACTAGGGATGGGCAATAAATGCTGTAAGAAGTTTAACAACACCAGGTTAAAGTCCAACAGGTTTATTTGATAGCAAAAGCCACAATGGCCAGCCAGCGACGCCCATGTCCCACGAATGAATAAAAAAAATCTAATAATGTGTGACAGTGGAAGAGTTGAGCAAGGTGGTGATGGTGAGGTAGATCCAAGTTATTCAAAAATCACCTTTGCACCTGAAGGCTGAATTGCAATGTAACTTATGTTGAAAAATGCATGTAAATACTAAGTAATCAGTTTCAAAACATGCGAGCATGTAACAATTATAGAGTAACAAAAATAGACAAACAAATTCAGCAGGTAAAAGGGAAATGTTGAACGGGAGATTAAGAGAAGGGTAAAACTGAATTAACATCAAATTAATATTACAAGCCAATACACAATTCCTACATTACAAGCACTAAAGTGCATAGAAATTTCATAATTTAAGTAAAGTACTTGTTTGAGGACAAGACCCAAGTAAGAAATAGGGTTACATCAGTACCTTTCTGTCCCTTATTTATTGATGTGGACTACACTCTGGAATCGGTTGCATTCTTGGACACACGGATCTCCATTAAGGACGGTCACCTCAGCACCTCACTGTACCGCAGGCCCACGGATAACCTCATGATGCTCCACTTCTCCAGCTTCCACCCGAAACACGTTAAAGAAGCCATCCCCTATGGACAAGCCCTCCGAATACACAGGATCTGCTCGGATGAGGAGGATCGCAACAGACACCTCCAGACGCTGAAAGATGCCCTCATAAGAACAGGATATGGCGCTCGACTCATCGATCAACAGTTCCGACGCGCCACAGCGAAAAACCGCACCCGACCTCCTCAGAAGACAAACACGGGACACGGTGGACAGAGTACCCTTCGTCGTCCAGTACTTCCCCGGAGCGGAGAAGCTACGGCATCTCCTCCGGAGCCTTCAACATGTCATTGATGAAGACGAACATCTCGCCAAGGCCATCCCCACACCCCCACTTCTTGCCTTCAAACAACCACGCAACCTCAAACAGACCATTGTCCGCAGCAAACTACCCAGCCTTCAGGAGAACAGTGACCAAGACACCACACAACCCTGCCACAGCAACCTCTGCAAGACGTGCCGGATCATCGACACGGATGCCATCATCTCACGTGAGAACACCATCTACCAGGTACACGGTACCTACGCTTGCAACTCAGCCAACGTTGTCTACCTGATACGTTGCAGGAAAGGATGTCCCAAGGCATGGTACATTGGGGAAACCATGCAGACGCTACGACAATGGATGAATGAACACCGCTCGACAATCACCAGGCAAGACTGTTCTCTTCCTGTGGGGGAGCACTTCAGCAGTCACGGGCATTCAGCCTTGGATCTTCAGGTAAGCGTTCTCCAAGGCGGCCTTCACGACACACGACAGCGCAGAGTCGCTGAGCAGAAACTGATAGCCAAGTTCCACACACATGAGGACGGCCTAAACCGGGATGTTGGATTTATGTCACATTATCAGTAACCCCCACAGCTTGCCCCCTGGACTTGCAGAATCTCACTAGCTGTTCTGTCTGGAGACAATACACATCTCTTTAAACTGTGTTTAAAATGCTCCCTCCACCCACATTGTCTGTACCTTTAAGACCTGGCTGGTTGTAGGGATTCGCATTCTAATTAGTATTCTGTAACTTGATTTCTGTGTCTGTGCACTGTTTGAGAGCACATTTCCACTCCATCTGACGAAGGAGCAGCACGCTCCGAAAGCTTATGGTATTTGCTACCAAATAAACCTGTTGGACTTTAACCTGGTGTTGTGAGACTTCTTACCTTATTTATTGGCCATGGATAGAGTGAGCCGCTAAAATCACGCGAGAGCCGAGAAATCAGAATCACGCCCGATTTCTCAGCTCTCACGATCTTACCAGAGCCGGATTTACGGCGAGGTCAGTCTCTTGCCGGAAATGAGCAAGAGGTTGAATAATTTATTTAAATTTATTATAATATTCATTTCCATGTGGTTAGCGAGCCCACCGCTGAATCCTTGGGCCTCACTTGCCTTTATGACCTCACCAAGAGAGGTTCTCTCCAGCAAGGAAAATACCTGCTCCCCATCATAGAAATCATAGAAACCCTACAGTGCAGAAGGAGGCCATTCAGCCCATCGAGTCTGCACCGACCACAATCCCACCCAGGCCCTACCCCCACATATTTACCCGCTAATCTACACATCTCAGGACTCTAAGGGGCAATTTTTAACCTGGCCAATCAACCTAACCCACACATCTTTGGATTGTAGTGGAAACCAGAGCACCCGGAGGAAACCCACGCAGACACGGGGAGAATGTGCAAACTCCACACAGACAGTGACCCGAGCCAGGAATCGAACCTGGGACCCTGGAGCTGTGAAGCAGCAGTGCTAACCACTGTGCTACCGTGCCGCCCCACTGTGCTACCGTGCCGCCCTCTGTGGGTGACCAAATCAGGGAGGGGGGTGGGCCTGCTGCCACTCATGCATGGGAAAGAGTCCCGTTAGCCTCACCGGTGGAACTGGAGGCCATTGAGGCCCTCCAGGGAGGCCGAGGGCAAGAGGGCATGCCCCTTGGGCAATGCCAGTCTGGTACTGCCAGCCAGGCACCTTGACACTGCCAGCTTGGCATCTTGGTATGCCCACTGGGCACCTGACACTGCCCACCAGGCTGTGCCAGGGACAGGGCCTATGGGGATGGGGCCTATGGCAGGCCCTATGAGGCAGCCTGATCAGGGATGGGGGGGTCGCTGCATGCTCTGCCTGTGATCAGATCGGGAGAGGAGGTGGGTGGGGGGCCCCTGCCACTCTGTGGATGACCAAATCAGGGAGGGAGGGGGGCCTGCTGCCACTCTGCAGCTCTGATCAATGGGGGGAGAGGGGGGGTGGGCCTGATTGGCCTGGATGGCTAGGGGATGCGGGGACTACATTTCTGGGTAGTGTGGAGCTTGCGTTCAGCTTTGACCCCCGCAATTGTGATGGGTTGGAGTTTGTTGAGGCAGCAGCAGGGGCCTGACAGCTATCTCTCTGTCTGGCAGACCCCTGCTGTTGGAATTGTGCATGTGCAGAATCAGAGGTCTGCGTATATGCAACAGCTCCCTCTACAGGCTGGCTGGCAGCAGATCGAAATGGTCTAGCCCATATTTCCAATGTCTAAGTCCATCAGATTGGGAGTGAAAACTTGCCCAAAAAATGGATCAAGAACTCTCCCATTTTTATGCTCGCTAGACACTTAGAATCATTCTCATAAAATTCCACCCATGGTGTTGAATCAAATTTCTTGGTTGCCTTGATTGCTCCGGATATAGTGGTGGGTAAATTGCAGAAGGGATTTCCCAAACTTTGTACAAATATTAACTCTTCTTGTTTGTAGAGTTTCAAACTTTGTGACATGAAGGGCATTGTCATATGTGATTTTTGAATAATATACTATTAATATCAAAGTCAGAGTAACCCCTAAAAGAAATGAGGGATCTGAGGATGAACATTCAATATTTGTTTATTTTTAAGCATACTGTCCCATTTCAAGTCAGCATAAAAGTGTATACCCAGGATTTTCAAAGCTTTCATCTCTGTTAGGGTGTAATGCCTAGCTTTATGTCAAGGAGCATGGGCTCATGTCTACCAAAGACTACTTGCATGGCACTATATGTATTAACATTTAACGGCACACCATTCTCCCCCCACCATTCACTGAGGACATTGACAGTTTTCAGAAACTCTCTAGCCATGGACAAACCCCATGGACAAACATCTATGACCATCTTATTGCTGATGTAATTACAGTACCTGAGGCCTGAAGAAGAGACAGCACCATTAATGACAGATAAGAACGGAAACAGTCTCACCCAGCTGGACCACTGTGGAGAGGACTTGGAGGAGGATGGTGTGGGGTCAGGTGTGACAAAAGCTGCAGACATATCGAGAAGGATGAGGAGGGTGAGTTTACCATTGTCACGGTCACAGAGGTTGTCATTTTTGAATTTGTTTAGAGTTGTTCTGGTACTGTGGCAGGAGCGGAAACCTAATTGGCGAGACTCAATCTTGCGCCAGAATTTTACCGTCCCGCCCGCCACGGGAATCGGAGCAGGTGAGGGGCAGAAAATGGAAAGGTCCATTGACCGTGGGCGGAGTTTTATGGTTTCTGGACAAGCAAGGCTGTAAAATCCCACCCATAGAGTTCCCAAGAAAGATGAACATAGATTGGGGAGATGACATCTCATTCAAGATCTGTTTGGACAGAGAGTAAGAAGTCTCACAACACCGGGTCAAAGTCCAGCAGGTTTATTTGGAATCACGAGCTTGCGGAGCGCTGTTCCTTCATCAGGTGAGTGGAGGTAAGATCACAAACACGGCATATAGAGGCAAAGACACAATTGCAAGACAATTATAGATTAGAATGTGAAGAATGATTGGAATGCGAGTCTTTACAGCTAATCAAGTCATTGCAGGTACAGACAGTGCGAGTGGAGAGAGGGATAATCACAGGTTAAAGAGGTGTGAATTGTCTCAAGCCAGGACAGTTAATAGGATTTTGCAAGCCAAGGTCAAATGTTGGGGGTTACATGTAGTGTGACATGAATGCAAGATCCCGGTTGAGGCCGTCCTCATGCGTGCGGAACTTGGCTATCAGTTGCTGCTTGACGATTTTGCGTTGTCGTGCATCCTGAAGGCCGTCTTGGAGAACACTTACCTGAAGATAAGAGGCTTAACTAATGAAGTGTTCCCCGACTGGAACGGAACACTCCTGCCTGGCGATTGTCATGCGATGTCCGTTCATTCGTTGTCTGCAAGTTCTCACCATTCTTACCTGTAAAGACTCGCATTCCAACCATTCTTCACATTGGAATCTTGCAATTGTGTCTTTGTCTAGGTATGCCGTGTTTGTGAACCTACCTCCACTCACCTGAAGAAGAATCAATGCTCTCAAAGCTCATGATTCCAAATAAACCTGTTGGACTTTAACCTGGTGTTGTGATATTTCTTACTGTGCCCACCCCAGTCCAATGCTGGCATCTCCACATCATGGTCAGAGAGCGGTAGTTTGCAAGCGTTCTCTGTTTGACTCCTGGACTTGGAACATTTATGTAAGCACTGCTGAGCAGGTAAGGAACTGTCAGACTGGGGCATTGCTTGAAAGAGAAATCTGTGGCACTTAACATGAGGAAGGTTCACTACCAAAATTAAATTGTTAATGTTGCCTAGAAGTAACACAAAGTAGATTGAGGTAGTGATTTTAAACCTCAAAACGGCTTGCTTTTGCCAAATGCGTTATTTGAAAGAAAGTTGCTTGAATGGAGAAGAAAAAAAGTTGCAGACTGGATTCTCTTCCTGCATTGGATACAAATAACCTTCAGCATTACGGCATGCCAGAGTGAGTTCTTAACCTGTATGGTTCACAAAGCCCAGCTATATTTTTATGTGCTGCTGTGTTCTGTAAATAAGTCAAACAGTGAACTCCCCTGGTTGGCACACTGCTTAGAATTGAGGACAGGTGGGGAAAAAAATTAAGAAACTAAAACACTGAAAAAGATACGGAAAAAGAACACAAAAGCTGCAGACCCATCGACTTGGCTTCCTGCTACTGTTAATATCAATGTACCCCATTTTGTGTTTAAAATATAGTTAAATTTCTGTAAAACTGCGGAAAGGTATTCATTTTAAAGTGAAAGTCCGGATGTATATTTTATTTAATCTCTCCAAATAGACTAGGATCCCGCTCTTGGTAACTGTTCGTTGCTGGTGAAAGGCTAAACACTAGTTGCTTATCGTCACCTTTTGGTAGAAATATTAAACTACATTGTTAAATGATTGTAAATTGTGCAATTGAATGACTGGAAAAAAAGTCCAACAAAATAAACATAAATGGTTGCACTGTAAGACAGGTCAATGATGGTAATGTAACTCAATGCAGTAAGTACAGCTGAGTGCTATTCACCTGGGTCCTGCAGAACAGCGAGTGTGATAAATCATCTGTCGCCCTACTGCTGCAGCATAGTTAAGATTAATGATGGTCTACTGTAAACCTGCCAGCTAGGAAGATTTCAGTGACAGTGGGGGATGTGTGATAAAATGCATAGTGGAAATATTATAAACTCTTGGATGGAGACCAAGACCTCACCTCTAATACAATAATATGAGGAAGTGCTGCCTGTGATGACATTTGGGTATTTGGCTCAATGCACTGGCAGCTACAGAAATCAGCTTCCTAAAAGCAAATGTCACTGGTAATGTTGATCTGTCACATTCCATCAGAGGTAATTACCACAGGGGCCACGCACTAATTGGGATAGAGGCAAAGAAAAGTATATTAAAGTGAAAACTAGCTTCTGTTACTACTTTCCAGTCTTCACCCTATCGGTAGTTCTATCGCTCTTTGAAAGGAAAGATGAGGAATAAGAATTTGAGTTGTTAATGAATCACAAACCGAAAAGAAAATGTATCATTCTTGTTCAGACTCCTGTTACATTGCCTGATACAAACTGAATGCTATTCTATCAAACTCCTGAAGTGGCAGGGTTATGAAACTACAGGAGTATCCGTGCTCCGCTAATTGACACAAATAAGTGAGTGGTCACATTGAAACATTGAGGGAACTTTGAAGTCAATGCCACAGTGGAAAAGTGGATTGATGTTTGTGATACCAAGCCCACAGTTTGTGTGTTCCAGCACTCCAGTCAAAGCATGATATGCCCCCATTATTGTGACAGGATCAAATTGGAATTGATGGAGAATTTAACCATGTTCTCTTAAAACCGACTTTCACACGGCTTTAAATTATCGGTTATTATGCTACTGTGAAATATGAAAAGTATTACTCACTGTGATCTTGCTTCACTATACAGTGGCTAAATCTGCATCGGTTTTCTTGGTGAGGGAGCCAGAAAAAAACTATTGGAGATTATTCTGCAATCTGAGGGCGGAATGTTTCAGCCCTTCCCACTGGTGGGATCTTCCAGTCCCACTGAAGGTACCTCCCCACCTTCCGTGATGGGTTCCCCGTAGAGCGGCTGGCGAGCAATGGAAATAGCCATTTGACTTCGGCGGGACTGGAAGATCCCATCAGCGGCCAATGGTGAGCTGCCGCCGCTGCCAGAAAACCACCATCAGGGAGGCAGTAATCCTAAGGACACAATCTCACCAGCCCTTCATGCCAGTCAATCAGTGTGGCGAGCCATGTAAGATCGTGAGAGAGGCAGAAAACTGGGTGCGCACCCAGTTTCTTGCCTCCAGTGATGTTACTGGCTCCATTGGGCCAGCAAAATTAGCCTTGCGCCAGGGAAGGGGAGGATGGCTTCCCAGCATGAATAGGCTCCACCCACTCCCCCTACTGGCGTGAATCATATTTGAGATTTTTGTTTTCTAAATGCCATAAAATAGAATCTGGGAACTTGCCCAAAAAATGGGCGTGATTCTCTCCCATTTTCACCCTCGTTTGATACTTAGAATTTTTTGGTAAGATCGCCTCCTAAGACTTTCACTCTGTGGGATAAAAAATGAATATGGATGCAAATCAAATGGCACCAAATCATCAGTGTAGGCACCCACCAAGAGGCCCAAAGACCCTCACCAACTTTTACAATTGCACCATAGAAAGCATTCTTTCTGGTTGCATCACAGCTTGGTATGGCTCCTGCTCTGCCCAGGACCGCAAGGAACTACAAAAAGTCATGAATGGAGCCCAATCCATCACGCAAACCAGCCTCCCATCCATTGACTCTGTCAAAACTTCCCGCTGCCTTGGCAAAGCAGTCAGCATAATTAAGGAACCCACGCACCCCGGACATTCTCTCTTCCACCTTCTTCCATCGGGAAAAAGATACAAAAGTCTGAGGTCACGTACCAACCGACTCAACAACAGCTTCTTCCCTGCTGCTGTCAGATTTTTGAATGGACCTACGTTGCATTAAGTTGATCTTTCTCTACACCTTAGCTATGACTGTAACACTACATTCTGCACTCTCTTGTTACCTTCTCTATGAACGGTATGCTTTGTCTGTATAGCGCGCAAGAAACAACACTTTTCACTGTATGTTAATACATGTGACAATAATAAATCAAATCAAATCAAACAAAATCAAATCAAATCAAATCAAATCCAAAACTGGTCTTTGTCATCAGATACAGTTTTTGAGTGAGCTGCTGGTGCCTGCCATGGCTCAATAGGCAGCTTGCCTACATTAACCAGATGAATGTCAACTGTTGCCATTTAAGCAATTCTACATATGTTTCAAATAAGGATAAAGTTATAAATCGACTGGCTTCTGCTTCAGGATACCCGCCCCCAGGTTTTCACTGTGTACGTGTATGTTTGGAGCTGAGAATAGCAGGTGCAGCCTGATGTGTTGCCTTTAAATCCCTCGATTAATTTATGTCCGTGGGTGTGTTCTCCCTTGCTTAGTTTGCGGTGGGCGACACTTCAGTCTACTTTGTTTTAATTGTGAATTGATCAGTTTATTAAGTCAGCTGAATGCCCTCATAAACCAGGCATGGAACATTATTTCACTGATCTTTTTCTGTGCTGAATTGACATTATTTAACACACAATGTCATTGAAATTCACCCAACCTGCCCAAGACCTGGGTGCAGAGACTAATCCCTGTCCTTTAACTGATAGGCTGGAAGCAGTGGCCTAGTGGTATTGTCACTGGATTAGTAATCCAGAGACCCTGAGCAAGATCTGGGGATCCAGGTTCAAATCCCACCACGGCAGATGGTGGTATTTGAATTCAATAAAAATTTGGAATGAAAAGTCTAATGATGTCTATAAAGCCATTGTCAATTGTTGTAAAGACCCATCTGGTTCACTAATGCCCTTTAAGGAAGGAAATCTGTCATCCTTACCTGGTCTGACCTACACCTGACTCCAGATTCACAGCAATGTGGTTGACTCTCAAATGCTCTCTGAAATGGAGGGCAGTTAAGGATGGGCAATAAATGCTGGCCCAGCCAGCGATGCCCACATCCTGTAAACACATAAAAATTGGTCCTTGGGCACAATTTAAATGAGATTGGTGTGCGAGCTTCTATGGGCATCTTCAAGGCAGGAAAGGCAAGTTGCTGATGAAGAGGATTGGAATTTTAGACTGTTGTGTTGCTGACAACAGTCTCAAGAGGGCGAGGCAATTGGGAAGGAAGGCAATTGGGGGGGTAATAAAGAGAGCGGGGCAGCATCAAATTCCTATACCAATCAGCTTTCTGAATTAATCACTTCCTCCAACTAGGGGTGTTTTTCTGAATTATTCAAACAAATAGCATCTAACTTACAGCAATTTATCAATGTCTGGTACATGATCACTCATATATGTGATCTCGTCAGATTTTGATCAGAGTTGATACTCTCTTTCATCACTTCCCAGTGATTACTCAAGTTTAAAGATTCTCCTTCATCTGCCAGCAGCTCCACTGAACTGACTACCTTAACTGCAGTTTGACAAATCAACAGCGATGATTCCATGGAAAACATTTTAAAGAATTTTTTTACAATCAAACATACTTTTCTGCAAGTATATCTGCTGAGAAGTGTTCAATTGTTGCGCTGATTTTCGAGGCAGGAGGCCATTCTTGCACCTCGGGTATCCCATCCCAAGAGGCCAATGTCATAAATCTCAGTGCTGGTCATTAAGCAGCATTATATATGTAACAAGCATTCTTCCTGTCAGCACTGTGACAGAGCTGCACTCAGGTTTTCAAATTGTACATTCCTCAGATCAGTTTTAATTGAAAAATCACCGCATGGGCTGAGGATTAGATTTGCATTTTAAAGGAACTAGTGGCAAAATTGATAAAACTGAATATTTTAGAATATTATTTTAAATACATTTAATTACAGAATAAAATCAGACTCAGTCTGCCACTTTAACCGTGGAGCCAATGCCTATGAGAATGAAGTTGTCCAGTCTTTTGGGCAATAATAATGGCTTTGATTTTTTTTTCAATTCTATTTATTATGGATATTTTACGGGTCTATTGCCCTCAATAACAATGCTAATGGTGCAGTTTTTCCAGATGATGCTATTTAATCATATGCATTATCACGCCAGTCCTACCTGCAAGCTCACATCCTACAGTGGACTTAATAAATCTCCAGTTTGCTGTCTGAACCATGAAGCAATAAAATAGATTAACTGCTTTTGTCTTTCCATAGGAGGTCTATCAATTTTTGCTCTTTCACGAAAGTCTCCTCTGCTAATTTAAGTCAAAAGTTTAAAAGGGGAAGGCACAATTAACAACTGAAATAAAGAGGAGTAGGTGTCCTGTGTCGACTTATTTTTTTGCTCCTTTCATTATTTGTGTGAGCTCTGATATTCAATGACAAAACATAGCGATTTAGGAATAAAGGCCTTTTGATGCCTGGAAGGATAAAATAATTGGAGAATTTTGCCCAGTAGCTAGGGTGAAGGTCTGTGGTGAAACGCAGTATCAAGATGAGAAAAGAGAAGACCACGTAAATGGCTTATTGAGGGTCAGTGTTTGTCTCCAGCATAGATCAGCCAGACAGTGGGAGGAGCAACTGCTTCCCGCCTAGATGAAATGGCTGTCGGCCTGATTGATATTAGTGCTCAGATCTTTATTTAAATACCAGCGGTGTCCTGATGAAACTCATTGCATTCCTTATTGACAGCTTGCTCATTTGGTCAGTGGGAAATCAGGCTGTGTGCTGTCGCTTAGGGAGCACTTAAAGGGGACGTTACATTTCAAAGCTGGTCAGTGGACAGTGTGGTACAGAAGCAGAAAGGAGCCTAATCTCATCCAGGGACACCCCCTCCAACCCGCACCCCCGCCCCCCGCCCCCCCATCCCACCCCTCTCCCACAACCTCCTGGATTCTCTGATGGGGGTGCTCAAGGAACAAGGAACAATCCACCTAACCCACTCATCAGTGAGTGGAAGCTTCCCCAGAAAATTATCCAACTGTAATGCAAAGAAATCAGGCGGCACAGTGGCACAGTGGTTAGTATGTTCTCCCTGCCTTTCTCAGGTGGTTGTAAAGGTAGGAGCGGCATGATGGCACAGTGGTTAGCACTGCTGCCTCACAGCGCCAGGGACCCAGGTTCGATTCCCGGCTTGGATTACTGTCTATGTGGAGTTTGCACGTTCTCCTCATGTCTGCATAGGTTTCCTCTGGGTGCTCCGGTTTCCTCCCACAGTCCAAAGATGTGCGGGTTAGGTGGATTGGCCATGCTAAATTGCCCTTTAGTGTCAGGGGGATTAACAGGGTAAATGCATGCGGTTATGGGATAGGGCCTGAGTGGGATTGTGGTCGGCGCAGACTCGATGGGCCGAATGGCCTCCTTCTGCACTGTAAGCTTCTATGATTCTATGATAAATGGCTGAGTAGATCTGTGCGAACAGTATTTTTTAAAGGACCTGTTAATTGTTAAGGTAAGACTCCTGTTCATACCTCTCTTACTTTCTGCACAGCCCTACAATTCTAGATTGTAACCCTTAAACTACCAATTTTTTACACTTCTGCTTTACAAGACTATTATTCAATCCCAATGGGATGCTTGACTACAGCTTGTTCTGCTTCCGCGCACTTCAGTCAACACTGCTACAAGCCTATCAATTGTTACCCCACCTTTAAGATGAGTCATTAATCCAATGTTCTCCCTGCCTTCTCAGGTGGTTGTAAAGGTAGGAGCAGCATGATGGCACAGTGGTTAGCACTGCTGCCTCACAGCACCAGAGACTCAGGTTCGATCCACAGCTTGGGTCACTGTCTGTGCGGAGTTTGCACGTTCTCCACCATGTGTCTGCATGGGTTTCCTCCGGGTGCTCCGGTTTCCTCCCACAGTCTGAAAGGCGTGCTGGTTAGGTGAAATGACTGTGCTAAATTCTCCCTCAGTGTATCCAAACAGGTGCCAGAGTTTGGCGACTAGGGTATTTTCACAGTAACTTAATTGAAGTGTTAATGTCAGCCTATTTGCGACTAATAAATTAACTTTAAGAGATCCCATGGAACTATATCAAAATTATCTCCAGTACCCTGGCCAATACTTATCCCGCAATCAGCACCGCAAAAACAGTACATCTAGCAGTTATTGCATTGCTGTTTGGGCAGAGCTTGCTGAGCTCAAATTGATGTTGCATTCCTTATATTACAATTGACTACACATCTCTGGCTATAAAGCAGTCTGGAACTTCCTGAGGTTATAAAAGTGTTATATCAATACAAAGCTTTCTTTTTTCTTTTACCCTCACACCTGCTGCTTCTTCCTCTCATCTTGCGCACACTGTTAAAATCCCACAGACTCCTCATAGCCTCTGAACGGGATACACACTCTACTTGCAAGCCAAGTTGGAATACAGCAGGAGAACAACCCCAAGAACAGGAAGAGATCCTGACACGATGCGACCTTTGGACGGAATTCTCCGATCTCTCCTGCTCCTGCCCCGCTGCCAGTGAGAATGGAAACTTTGGCACTCAGCCAAAACTCCATTCATAGCGGTGGCACCGGAGAATCCCAGCTGCGGGCAGGGTTGGAGATTTTTGGCATTTGACTCCAATGGAGGACTCTGACATCAACATCAGTGTCAAGGGATGACTCATCCCTCCTAGATACAGTGCGGTTGGGTGCCATGTGCAGCAAGGTATTTGGACATTTCCTTTCTTATTCTCAACTCACACATGCAGCATTACAATTTGCAGTTACATTCCACGACCACTCACCTGCCACTGCCTGCCCTAGCTGTTTCCTGCTTGTCCTTGTCCACTCCCTTTTTTTCGGCCCTTCAAGCCAATGTGTGCCCTGTAGCTGGACAAACAGAAGAGGATACGCCCCTTCAGGTGAACCAGCACCCACTTGTATCTTTTTTGGCACCAGCACAGAAATGAGCACTCTGGTATGGATAGTGAGTTCGAGGATAAGAACAGGCTCATTTGCAGAACACATGTGTGCAGCAACAACAGGATAGGACAGTGCAAGAAACATCTGTCATCATAGCTCAACAGAAGAGGTCAAAGCTGGTGGCTTCAAAATTGAATAAACCTCAAACGTATAAGTAAAAGTTGAAAAATACAAAATATCATTATTATAAACCACTCTCCTACAAGAGTGCTTTATCCAACAGTTTTGTGATAACAATAGATTGAATCTTTTGTAAATAAATGTCAAAAATTTTGACTCACTCTGAAATGTTCGAATGCAATGATGAAGCCATCATTACCTTCTATCTGTGTAAGATGATGGACATGCAGTAAATCCAATCTGCTGGGGATGGGATACCTTCGTATGGTGCAGATTTGCTGATGGCTGAGGAGACCAAGCTGTAAAAGGCAGGTTCTGTCTCAAGTGCTGCATATGACGTGGTTATCAGGTAACATTGTGGATTGTTGTTTAAGGTATTGGCACCTGCTCCCAAGCTGCTAGAGCTATTGACCAGCACGGTGGCGCAAACTGCTCCACAGATGATGTCGCCATTTTCCTCTGTCATTAGCTAATGTCTCACGAGTGTGAGGATCGATATTTAGGATCTTTAGGGGTCCTATTCGCTCTCCAGTTATTCTTTTTCCTTTAATATATTTAAAGAATCCCTTTGGATTCACCTTAATCCTCTCAGCCAAAGCTACCTCATGCCCCTTTTTGCCCTCCTAATATCCTTCTTGAATATACTCCTGTATCCCCTGTACACCTCCAGCAAATCCCTTGATTCCAGCTGCTTGCACCTGAGCCATGCCTCACTTTTTCTGGCCAAAACCTTAATATGTTTTGTCATCTAGGGTTCCCTACTCCTGCCAGCCTTGCCCTTCACCCTAACAGGAACATATAGACCCCGAACTCTAGCTATTTCACTTTTAAAGGCCTGCCACTTGCCAGAGGTCCCTTTGCCCTCAAACAAGGTATTCCAATCAACCCTTTCAAGCTCCTGTCTAATTCCATCAAAATCCACCTTGCCCCAATTTAGAACTTGCACCTGTGGATCAGTTTTGTCCCTTTCCATAAGTATTTCAAACTTAATAGAACTATGGTCACTGATCCCAAAGTGATCCCCCACAATCACCTCAGTCACTTGCCCTGCCCTATTTTCCAAGAGTAGGACAAGTTTTGCCCTTTCCAGAGTAGGACCCTCCACACACTGCCTGAGGAAACTTTCCTGAACACACTTACAAATTCCACCCCATCTAAGCCCTTAACAGTATGGCAGTCCCAGTCTGTGTTAGGAAAATTAAAATCCCCTACAATGACAACTCTATTACTCCTGCAAGTCTTCCCAATCCCCCTGCATATTTGTTCTTCTAATTCCTGTTGAATATTTGGGGGGCCTATAGTACAACCACAATAAGGCCACCATCTCCTTCTACCACCAAAAGGGAAAATGCTGGAAAATCTCAGCAGGTCTGGCAGCATCTCTAAGGAGAGAAAATAGCTGACGTTTCGAATCCAGATGACCCTTTGTCAAAGCTGATGAAGGGTCATCATTTTTCACCATCCCCTTCTTATTTCTTAGTTTCACCCACAAAGCTTCGCTGGATGATCCCTCAGTTATTTCATCTCTGACTACTGCCGTGGTGCCCCCCTTAATCAAAAATGCAACTCCCCCACTTCTCTTTCCTCCACCTCTGTCCCACCTAAAGCACCTATACCCTGGAACATTAAACTGCCAGTCCTGTCCCTCCCTTCCCCAAGTTTCACTGTGGCTATAATATCCCAGTCCCAAGTACCTATCTATACCCTGAGTTCATCAGCCTTACCTGTCAGCCCTTTTGCATTGCAATAAATGCAATTTATTCCAACAGGTTTTCCCCGCTCCCTGCCGTGCTCCTGCCTATCATGTCTATTCAGCTTGCCATTGCTGAGTATTGCACCTCCTTTCAGCCCCTCATTTGCTTTCCTGCTGCTGAGGATCCCACCCCCCTGCCAATCTAGTTTAAATCCTCCCTTGTAGCACTAGCAAATCTGCCCCCCAGGGAATATTGGCCCCCTCCAGTTCAGATGAAGGTTCTTATCTAACTCAGCCATGACAGGAAGCTGCAAGACTATGTGAAATGCAAACTGTGAGATTTCCTCTCATGTGAGTACAACTCAGAGTAATGTTCAGCCCAGAAGTACATGAGTTCTACACCATCTGCTGACTTAAGGGTGACAACGTTGTTGATGGTAGGACTAAGCACTCCCTTGATCCCAACGTAAGTAACTCATAGATTTCTGTTGTCACAGGAAGTTTAGATTTCTTAACATAGGTTGATCCAATGTTAATTTGTGCTGTATCTCCCCATCTTTTGGGTGACTAACAAGTTGTGCAGTATTCCAACTGATGGGTTTATGTTGTGCATCAGGTAGGTTTTGCTTTCTGCTTTAGTGACAGATAGAAGTCTCACATGTGGAGATGCCTGTGTTGGAATGGGGTGGGCACAGTAAGAAGTTTCACAACACCAGGTTAAATTCCAACAGGTTTATTTGGAATCACGAGCTTTCGGGGTGCTTCCATAGTTTAGATAACGCTTATAGATTGATAAATCTTCTCCCACCTCCGCCTTTGAAATTTGAAAGGCTTCCATGCTTGGAAGGCTGTCTCTGTCAACTTAACGTGAAAGACGGTGACTTTGCCGGGGTTCGCTTTCCCAGATGACAGCCCATAACGCTGGTCCTCACTGAGCGCCACCGCCATCTTGGATTGGCCTCTCCGGCATCAGTTTGATGGCCTTCCACTCACCTGATGAAGGGGCAGCGCTCCAAAAGCTCGTGATTCCAAATAAACCTGTTGGACTTTAACCTGGTGTTGTGAGACTTCTTACTGTGCCCACCCCAAACCAACGCCGGCATCTCCACATCTTAGTGACAGATGCCATCCCTGCTGAGTATGTCTCAAACCAGTCTTTGTTGTGGGTTCAGCCTTTACCAAGTGATTAAACTAACTGAGCTTAGCAACCTGCAAGCTTAATCAATATCAAAATTTCCTGGTAAACCTTTGGTGGATAGCAAATGCTTCAGCACCACTGAGAAATGTAGGCCATTGTGTTTGGAGCTGTAAAACTTTATTTATGAAACCATAAACTAAAATCAGGTGTCTATTGGAAATCAAATCTGATAAACTTACTAACTAAATGCAGGACACTATGAAGTAAATTTCCATTTTCATTACATCAGTAATCTGGTGGAGAGGATCAAATAGTTGGCACAGTGCATCAAGTGTGTTAGCGTAGTGGATCATGTGTAGTGGCCAGTCTGTTTGTCACCTCTTGCTTTCAGCTCTCGCTGCTGGTCAGTGTAACTTTTTTTTGATTTGATTTGATTATTTTATTGTCACATGTATTGGGATACAGTGAAAAGTATTGTTTCTTGCACGCTATACAGACAAAGCATACAATTCATAGAGAAGGAAATGAGCGAGTGCAAAATGTAGTGTTACAGTCATAGCTAGGGTGTAGAGAAAAATCAACAGTGCGAGGTAGGTCCATTCAAAAATCTGACAGCAGCCGGGAAGAAGCTGTTTTTGCAAAGCCACTTCATCAGCAAGCCCTATGCAGCACCTCCCCATGTGGTCAAACGTGGATTCTGTATGACAAGCAACTACTTTCAAACCAAGCAACGTCAAGGTGTCCTGGAGACATTTAAGATTATGGCTGGAATTCTCCAGCTGTTCATGCCGGCAGGATTCATGTTGCGCTGGAGACCAACATGTCGCCCACATCTGTGATACGAGGATGTCTACAAGTGAGACCAGAATTGGAGTCAGTGCATGGGAAATATTCGCTATTGACTGGAGTACCTGGAGAGAAGCGGTCACGAATGGAAAAAGCAGAGGACAGAAACAATGACGAGGTGGGGGGAAAAAAGCACGCCGGAAGGAAAAACATCAGTCTATCTCAGGCCAATGCCACTCATCTGTTCCACCTGCCGAAGGGACTGCCACATCCAAATTGGCCTCCACAGTCACAAGAGATGATGCCCAATATGTAAGTGATATGTACCCTGGGCACAGCGCATCATCTTCATCAAGGTGAAGAATGACATAGCTGATTCTGAGATTATGGTCTAGGAAACTACGATGGTATGAGGTGTAAATTGTCTACAATGGATTGGGTAATGTTACATAAAGGGATAGATGATGGTGGACTGGCAATGGCAAACATTCAAGGAGCATGTAGGTAAACAGCAGCAATTGTTTTATTCCTGTCTGCCACAAAAATAAAACCAAACTACGACTTACAAGGGAAATTAGAGATAGTATTAGATCCAAGGGGGATGCATAGAAATTGGCCGGAAAAAAACAACAGACCTGAGGATTAGGAGCAGTTTAGAATTCAGCAAAGAAAGACAAAGGGATTGATTAAGAAGGGGAAAACAGAATATGAGAGTAAGCATGCGGGGAACTTAAAACTGACTGTAAAAGTTTCTATGTATATATGTGAAGAAAAAAAGAGTGGTGAAGATAAATGTAGGTCCATTACAGTCAGAAACAGGGGAATTTATAATGGGGAACAAAGAAATAGCTGAACAACTGAATACATACTTTGGTTCTGTCTTGACAATGGAGGTCACAAATAACATACCAGATAAGTTGGGGCACACAGGGTTTCGTGAGAGGGAGGAGGAAATCAGTATAAGTTGGGAATAATGTTGGGGAAGTTGATGGGATTGAAGGCCGATAAATCCCCAGGGCCTGATCATCTACATCCCAGAATACTTATGGAAGTGGCACTAGAAATAATGGATGCATTGGTGGTGATCTTCCAAGATTCTGTAGACTCTGGAACAGCTCCTACAGATTGGAGGGTAGCTAATGTAACCCCACTATTTAAAAAGGGAGGTAGTGAGAAAACAGAGAATCATACACCAGTCAGCCTGACATCAGTATTGGAGAAAATGCTAGAGTCCATTATAAACGATTTAATAGCAGAGCATTTGGAAAACAGTGGCAGGATCGGACAGAGTCAGCATGGATTTATGAAAGGGAAATCATGCTTGACAAATCTATTGGAATTCTTCAAGGATATAACTAGTAAAGTTGGTGAGAGGAAGCCAGTGGGTGTGGCTTATTTAGACTTTCAGAAAGTTTTCGACAAAGTCCCACATAAGAGAATAGCTTTGAAAATTATAGTGTATGGGATTGGGGGCAGTGTACTTAGATAAAAAGAAAACTGGTTGTCAAACAGGAAACAATGGGCCTGATTTTATCATTTTGATTCTAAGTGCTGAATCTGGGCACAATACAGATCCGACTTGGAAATCTGCTTTCAGGCGCCCCTATTAGCACTTAGCTTGGAAAAAAAATCGGGGGTCTGAATCACGCTGTGGGCGGGGCTTAGCACGCCCAAACCGATCGGAGCTCTGAACTGCGCATGCGCAGTTAGAAAAAAATGTGAAAAAGCACGCCCACGTCAGATCGCTCCCGGGCCACAGAAAGCGGATAAAGCGGCCCAGGAGCAAAAAGCAGGAGCGATGGCCCCCATAAACATCACTGTCCCCCTTATCCACCCACCCCCCCCCGCTACCCAGACCAATCGCGACCCCCTACCCCCTTTCCCCCTACCGATCGCCCGCAGAGTGGCAGCGGACCCCCCTGATTCCCTCCCCCCCAACCAGAGAGCGATTGGGCCTCCCCCCCACCAGAGATACATCTTACCCACCCCCTCCTCCCCCCCTAAACCAGAGAACAATCTGGCCCCACTGCCCTCCCCCCTACCCCCCCTAGAGACCAATCTGGCCTCTTCCCCCCACCGCCCCAGAGAGCGATCTGGCCCCCCTTCTCCCTGCCCCCCACCCCCTCCCAGAGATTGATCTGGCCTCCCTCCCCTCAACCCCCTCCCCAGAGGTACATCTGACCCACCTCCTCCTCCTCTCCCCCCACCAGAGAATGATCTGGCCCGCCTCCCTGCCCCCTCGCCACCGATCCGAGTCAGGGAGCCATTGGAAGCTCTGAACTTACCTCTTCAGCAGCTGGAGCGCTCGAAACAGACTTTTATTTAGCATGTCCATTTCGGCCCGATTCCGGATTGGCGAACGCGGTGGTAAAGGGGGAAATGCTGATAAAGTTGGGCGGGCAGTTCATTAATTCAGTTGAAATGCATGCAAATGCATTGAAATCGCCGTTGCACCCGTTTCAGGTGCGAATCGGATCGTGGCCATTCCCGGGCCTCGGTAAAGTGGCCATCTGCGCGGACGCGGGCGTGGATCGCGTTAATGGCTTCACACCCGACTTTACTGCATTTTCGCGCCATGGTAAAATTGGGCCCAATGAGTAGAAATATTCTGAATGGCAGGCAGTGACTAATGTGGTAGAGAAGGGATAATTGCTAGGAACTGAGCTATTCATGATATATATTAATGATTTAGTTAAGAGAACTAACTGTAATATGTCCAAATTTGTAGTTGACACAAAGCTGGATGGGAGGGAGAGCTGTGAGGAGGACGCAGAGATGCTTCAGTGTGATTTGGACAAGTTGAGTGAGTGTGCAAATGCATGGCAGATGCTGTATAATGTGGATAAATGTGAAGTTATCCACTTTGGTAGAAAAAACAGGAAGGAAGATTATTATCTAAATGGCTGTAAATTGGGAGAGGGGAGTGTGCAGTGGGACCTGGGTGTCCTTGTGCACCAGTCACTGAAGGTAAGTGTGCAGGTCAGTCGGTGCTAAAGAAAGCAAATGACATGTTGGCCTTCATAGCGAGAGGATGCCAGGGGTAAGGATGTCTTGCTGTAATTATGCAGAGCCTTGGTGAGGCCGCACCTGGAATATTGTGTACAGTTTTGGGCTCCTTATCTGAGGAAGGATGGTGTTGCTGTAGAGTGATTGCAGTGAAGGTTTACCAGACTGATTCCTGGGATGGTGGGTCTGATACATGAGGAGAGATTGAGTAGGTTAGGGTTATATTTTCTGGAGTTTAGAAGAATGAGGGGGGGACCTCATAGAAACAGAGTAAAATCTAGCAGGACTAGATAGGGTAGATGCAGGAAGGATGTTCCTGATGGTGGGGGAGTCCAGAACCAGGGGTCACACTCTGAAGATATGGGGTAGACCATTTAGGACTGAGATGAGGAGAAATGTCTTCACCCAGTGAGTGCTCAGCCTGTTGAATTCACTACCACAGAAAGTAATTGAGGTCAAAATAATGTGTGATTTCAAGAAGGAGTTAGATATAGCTCTTGGGGTGAAAGGGATCGAAGGATATAGGGGGAAGGCAGGAACGGGCTATTGAGCTGGAAGATCAGCCATGATCATAATGAATGGTGGAGTAGGCTTGAAGGCTGAATGCCCCACTCCTGTTCCTATTTTCTATGTTTCTAAGTTTTTCCCAAGGCAGAAAGTTCAAATGGAATGTTAAATTCAATAGGAAGTGGGCTATCCACTTTGCCAGCTTACTATCCATTCAGTAAAAACAATAATTTACCCCTCTGATTATTGAACAAAATATATACTAATTTTGTCAATTACCTTGCAGAATTAATGACAGAAAATAATTCTTATATTTTATCAGTAAGAAAAATAAAGATGAAGTTTAAAGTGCCAGTTTTAACTTGAGGTGAGTAACAAGTATACGACCATGAGTTGAATGTCAGGCCGTTTTAATTGTTAGACTTTGTTTAATTACGCCACCTCAGACTCAAATCAAAACTGTCATCAATAATGTCAGGCCGACTAATAGAGGTCAGGTGAAGGACTGTTGGAGCCAATGGCCAAGTACCGGAGACAGGTATCCTGGCCAGTATTTACTCCTCAATCAATATAATAGGAAACAGATTTATTGTTCATTACCACGTTGCTTTTTTGTGGAAATTTGCTGTGTGCAAATTGCCTGCCACATTTCCTGCATTACAAATGTGTGGCTGTAGAGCGCTTTGAGATGTCTTAGTCGGCATTATATAAATGCAAGTCTTTCTTTTTTAAAATCAGGCCCAATCCTTATATAAGTGGTGGAGATAGATGATGACAGTGAGGGGTGAGAAGTACAAGGCCCTAGGTTTCCTTTAAAGGAAATGACTTGTCATTTTGATCCCTCTGGGTTGGCTGCTCAATTGTACCGGATGAGCCTGATATTGGGCACTGAGCAGGTGAAAACAGTATTGGGTCTGAATGCAGTCATCAGACCCTGATGTTGATGTCAGTGAGGCCCTCGCCTGCCTGGTGCAAGGGTCTTGCTGTCTGGTCAGAATGCTTTTGTTAAAAAGCGACGTGATACAACAGTGGGTTGAGTAAACATAGAAAAGAAGAAAGTAGAAGCAGGAGTAGGAGTAGGCCATTCCACCCTTCGAGCCTGATCCACTATTCATTTTGATCATGGCTGATCATCAAATTCAATATCCTGATCCCCGCCTCCCTCCCCCAATAATTCTTGACCCCTTTAGCCCCAAGATCTATATCTAATTTCTTCTTGAAAATAGGTATAGTAGACCAGTGCAAGAATTTAATTCTCCATTGCATATGGACCAGGAAATTCTGCATTGAGGAGTGGGTGAATTCCAAATGAAAGCCAAACTATCGCTTTGTGTTGCAGTCATTCAAAAATTGTATCAGGAGAAATCTGGTCATGGGACATCTGCTTGTTTCCTTTGTCATGGTTAATACATGGCCACAGAATGCAGGAAAGAGCTAAAGGGACATACACTCACCAATAACGTCTCCTTCCATAAATTGCAGAATTTATTTTTGAGCTTGTTGCAAAGTAAAGAGGACAGAGTTGCAGATATCAAAAACAATGCGAGTTTTGTATGTTTCCATTGAGTTCATAAAGCCTGTTCGGTAGGGATTTCAAAAGAGCTGTATGGCGTTATCATCAATAAAACACTAACAAATTTTCCAATCTATATGGCCCAAGTTCCAGTGTTGTTTTATCATCATGTTCTTTGGTTTGGGCCATTCATACCATAACAGTGGATGTGTCTCAGGGTAAAATGTCACAGTAAAAGTGATTCCTGAAATAAGGGCCGCGAGCTTTGCAGTGGGGACAAGAATGGAAGCTGTTAGTGGGTGATGAATCTCACAATGTTGAGTATGTGGGAGTACTGCTAATTATAATGGCAGAGCCTCATCCTGTCCAACATTCAGTCAAATTGAGCGTAGGGCTGTTGGACAGCAGTGGGAAGGTAGTAACAAGAAGCTGTATCTGAAGGCCTATTGGAACAATCAACAGTCAGTTGATGGGAGGGTAAAGCTCGGGTCATGATTGGGAAATAGCCAAGCAGTGGATTAAGGCTTCCATTCGGGATCCAGAGAAGCAGTCCTACCTGTGTTAGTCATGTCAATAGGAAATCTAAATTAAAACTTTAAAACTTACCTCACAGGCCTGCTCAGCTGGTTCGCCATCTGGCGCTCAACAGGATTACCTGATGGTGAAGTCACCACTTCCCCCTCACTCAAACCTTCAGTTGCAGTTCATGTCCTGATGAGGGTCCAGCTACCTCTCCCCAGGTCCTTGTGATGTGGGTTTGAAGAAATCACCTATTTTCAAAATCAATGATAGACATTCTAGCTTAGTACAAGACAAATAGCTTTTTTTCTTATCAATTTGAAATAGACTGTAAACTGCAACACTTCACCTGCTGATTGGTCTGCCTTACTATGCATCTCCAATTGCTGTGGTCTGTGATTTTTTGAGCAAATTCACTTTGCTATAAAAGGCAACATTGCTTCTTAATAAATCCTGCACTTGAAAAAACACAAATATCAAAAATCTTGAATTGTGACAAAAAGTGAAAGATTTATCTGGGGATCATAAACCATTAATTCTGAAAAAGAACCATAGATTTTCTGGTATAGAAAGAGGCCATTTGATCCTGTGCTTCTGCCAACTCTTGAACTGGAGCTATCTACTCTAATCCCATTATTCTATCTTTTCCTTGTAATCCTTTTATATTCTTCCTTTTCAAATATTTATTCAATTCCCTTTTGAATGATGTTATAGCCTGCTCAATAGCCACTTCGGGTAATGTAATTTATAATCTAATAACAATCTGTGTGAAACCATTTCTTCTAACGTCAGCCTTTATTCTTCAAGTGATAATTCTGAGTCTTTGCCCATTAGATAGAAATTCACCAACTGGTGCAAACAATTGCCCAAAAATTGCTGTCAAAATAATGGTGAGGCTAAATAGCACTCGCTGTTATTTATGCCTGAATGCCACTGCAACTTCACACGAGGGAAGATGCTTGATTAAAAGCAGACATTGTGAGGCTGCTGTCAGAGATGTACCAGTCTGGCTATTGCCTTCGTAAAAATAGCATCTTGCTGTCTGCCGCACCATTCAAAGTCGTTGGAGAATGTGAAGTAAACTCACCACAGATAGTTAAGGTCAAGCCATTTCAAGTCTAAACACCCTTTTAATGATGTTACGTGTGTAAATTACTGCCAGTCAACCTTTCTGGAACTGAATAACTATTACAAGCGTGGAGTCTAACTGCTTCAGATTTTAATTGTTGTTGGAAATTTAAGCAAGCAATAATGAAAACTTCCTTAAAATTTTCTGTCTCTTTCCTCTCCCTCCCCTCACCGACCCCCCCCCCCCCCCCCCCCCACCCCCACCACCACCATTTATCTTCCTGCACATGGAAATATTAAAAAAAGGAAGTTAATTTATACTTCCTTGTTCAGAGCTTGAGCCCATCATTTCAAAATCCTTTAATCTGATTAGTTAAGGAGCTCTAGAGTTGCTTACTCAGAACCCAGAGGGCGCTCCACTGTTCCCATCTCACACATCCAGCAACTTACCACACTATAAAAGGTTAAAGGCAACTCTGATAGCAGATGCCGTTCATTGGCCCGTTGTAGGATCCTTTTAAAGATATTCTTTTAATGGGTGCCATCGTGAGGTTGCTCAGAACTTTGGGGGAAAAAAAATGCCGCAAACCACCATCAATTTTATGGCATTCAGGAATGCAAGAACTTCGAGGCTCGATAAGGGGGTGGGAAAGGCGAAAGTGGAGTCCAAAGGGTCAGTGGAAAGTCAAATTGAATGGGTTGTAAACTGGTCGGCCCATCTGAACCTCCCGGCTTCCCACCAGTTTAAAAATAAACTCAGTTATCTAGGATTGAATTATACAACCATGCAAAGATTTTTTATGTTTTACTAAGATTTTTAACTCTTTAAGAGTTTTACCATTGTTTGCAATTATTGCTGCTTTCTTTTGATCCCTTTATCTGATCATCACGTGATGTTACCAATAAGCTTCAGTACGCGGTAATTTTACAGGGTAAGCAGACGCAGTAATGAAATATGAAGCTACTTATCGGGTTCAATTCCTGAAATCACACTTCACCGAAATACAAAAACAAATGACAGCGGTGCATGGTGGGTCTGTCAAGGTACAAACAAGTTAGGTTTCCAGGTGTCAAACTTCATAAGAACCCACGGAAGGGTTGATTCTTTCAATATCCTGACAGAATGGATGGAATTTAATGCCCTTCTCCAGGCAGGTTCAGAGGCAAAGCCTTTTTTTGGCCAGCAGCACTTGGGGGCGAGATACTCCTACCACACTGTGACATCTGGGGGGAGGGGGGTGGAATTCCCCTCTTACTAGCCAGGAGGCCTGATGAGAAGAAGGCACTTCATCCAGCCTGGTCCTTGAAGCATGGCTGCAATGGGGCTAAAACATAGAAACATAGAAAATAGAAGCAGGAATGGGCCATTCGGCCTTTTGAGCCTGCTCTGCCATTCATTTTGATCATAGCTGGTCATCAAATTTAATATCCTGATTCCTCCTTCCCCCCATGTCCCTTGATTCCTTTAGCCCCAAGAGCTATATCTAATTTCTTCTTGAAATCACACAATGTTTTGGCCTCAACTACTTCCTGTGGTAGTGAATTCCACAGATTCACCACTCTCTGGGTGAAGAAATTTCTCCTCACGTCAGTCCTCGAAAGTTTACCTGTTATCCTCAAACTATGACCCCCCGTTTTTGGCTTTCCATGAATGGGCTCTACACCATGGGCAGTGAAAATTCCAGTTGTCTTTTTACAATTTTGGATGTTGCGCCTTGTTTTTTTTCAGTTTCTATTTCAATTTATTTATAAAATAATTAGCAGACGCAGCTATTTGCTTTAACTAGTTCAACGACATTAGATGAAATAAGGTATCCAAGGAAAAACAGGAACAAGCATGAATTTAACCGAAGGAAGAGTTATGCGACCCATAATGGTTGCAAACGTTGGCAGTAAAAGGGTTAAGTCCAACTAAACCAAACAATTTCACCTTTTTTCCCTTCCTTTGCTTTCCCCCTTCCCTCTTTATGTCTTAATGGATTGTTAATTGACTTTTTTGTTTCTATTGCTGAACATGAAAAAACATTAGTGCCTACATTTATTGGTTTCTACAGGGAACATTTACACTATTCTGTTTAATCAGTAGATACAGAAGTAAGTGTCTCATCGCCTAGCAACGGGCCCACACAGCTGTTTCAGAAAGGTTGCAAATTGCTGGAGTCAAACTCTGGATCTAACGGAGATGTGACTGTGACCTTTATGCAAGGTTAAAACAACATAAAGGCCGCCCTTCTTTAAAAAAAAATGCTTCCATATGGATTTTATTATTCATGGAATGTGAATGCAGATGTATTACCGAAACCACTATCAGTTTATAGTTATGGAGTAATTGTCAAAAAAATTGTATTATAATTCATTAATTTCAGTACATTTGGGCTATTTCATTGTCAATACGTTACTGGATCTGCCTGGATTCACTTATACTGCACCCCCCCTCCCCCACAAGAGTACTTCACACCGTTACCATCAAATGATTACTTCAGAATGGAGTTTGGATTGCTGTGTGAGAAAATTATTTGTGCTCTGTATCATGTGTAACATTTCACCTATGAAGTACCTCCATAGGTCATGCTTCCCATGTAATTCAGTTAACTGACTGCAATTTCCTCGTGAAACACATAATCGCCTGCAACGAACTGCACTAAAATCAGCAGATCAAGGTAAGCTTGGTGTTTAAAGACCCAACAATAGACAAATGGATTATAACCAGCAATGTATAAAACTAATGCAAAAAGATAAGCATAAAATGCTGGAAATGCTGCACCGGTCAGTTAGAAATCATAGAAATCATAGAAACCCTACAGTGCAGAAGGAGGCCATTCGGCCCATCGAGTCTGCACCGACCACAATCCCACCCAGGCCCGACCCCACATATTTTACCCGCTAATCCCTCTAACCTACGCATCCCAGGACTCTAAGGGGCAATTTTTTTTTTAGCATTAGAGGAAAATAAAGATTCATTTCATGGAAGCATAGAATCCCTACAGTACAAAAGGATGCCATTCGACCCATTGAGTCTGTACCGACCACATCCCACCCAGGCCCTTTTCCTGTAACCCCACACACTTACTCTGCTAATCCCCCTGACACTAGGATCAATTTAGTATGACCAATTAACCTAACCCGCACACTTTTGGACTGTGGGAGGAAACCGAAGCACCCAGAGGAAACCAACGCAGACAAAGGGAGAAAGTGCAAACTCCACACAGACAGTGACACAAGGCCAGAATTGAACCTGGGTACCTGGCGCTGTGAGGCAGCAGTGCTAACCACTGTGCCAACTACTTGAGATGGACCCTGCATTAGTCATAATGCAGCTCAAGTTTTTCTTAAGCTTTTCCTTCATTGTTCTGCCACTTTAGGTTTAGTAAGAAGTCTCACAACACCAGGTTAAAGTCCAACTGGTTTATTTGGTATCATGAGCTTTTGGAGTGCTGCTTCTTCATCAGGTGAGTGTTGAATTGGTTTAGGTTCAGGTTATTCTGGATTTACAACAGACGGTGAAATTCCCCTTGCCTTTTAATCAGAACTTGCAAAGCATTTTTATAAAATAATTACTATTGCTGCACTATTTCATAGTTGTAGCTCTAAAGCAAGTTTATTGTTGATGTAAAATGAATTCAGGTACGGGTTGATGCAAAGATGACATTATAACCCCTGAGGTGTGTTCAGATCTAATTCCTGATTGCCCTGAAGTCGGGACTTGTGTCAACATCTTCAGGTATCTGTCTAGCACTGAATTCACCTTGCAATTAATATTACTTCAGTTCAATATGAGGGTGAGTTTAGAAAATGCTAAGGTGGTCCACTGAATCCCCAGGATATGTTTGTTATAGACTATGGGGGTGATTTTGGATAGCTCCCAAAATCATAATGTGTGATTAGTCTAGGCCCGTTAAAAGTAATGCAGGCAGTATGTACACTTTGTGCTGCCTGTTAATTATAATGACTGTGATGCACAGCACAGCACTGAATGCTGTTGAATGTCAGCAAGGGGCCCCAAGTACATTTGAGGCTAGCACCACTTAAAGCCAGCCGGCATTTCTAATGAGGTACATTCTGCTACAGTAAGAGCTGGAAGTGGTTAAAAAAGACCAGGAAGAACCTTGAAAAAGTATGCATCAGGTCGCCTCTGATATAGTATAGCCTTAGCGCAGGTTCTGTCAGGAAGCAAGTTCCTTCCAGGGGCTAGGAGGCCCTCAGGGTAAATATTAAGAAAGCAGTTGGGGCGGGAGGGCTGGGGAATGGGATGGTGGGGTCGGGCGGGAGGGATGAGGAGGGGGTGTTGGAGTGGTAAACACTGGTCAATTCCAGCATCTAGCCTGAGGATCTGGATGCAGTGCCATGAGATGTTTAATGAATTCACCCAAATGATCAAGATCAGTGAATGCATCTTCATAGACCAGCAGCACCTTGTCCGGTTTACAGGGACCTCAGCCGCAGTCGGAGAACTGGCAGGGAACCCTGATCAATTCCATGGGGAGGCCCAGCAGAGGCACTTAATTTGCTGCCGGTGAGCTTTCCCCTGTTTGAGTTCCCTGGTGGTGGAAGTCTTGCCCCCTGACAGCTGCCGGTCAGTTTGAGGCTGGCAGCTCATCATTGCGACTAGCACCAGTGGGTGCAGAGGCTGCTGGCAACGCTCACCCCAGACCAGAGGTGAGCAAAGATGGGGTGGGGGGGGGGGGGGGGGGGGGGGGGCGCGGTCGCAGAGTGGGGATCAAGGGAGGAAGGATGTGAGTTGGAGGCAAGAGGATGGGCCACCTCTTGCCCAATGCTGAATCCCTCAATTGGGATGAGGGTAATAGAGAGGACAAGAGAGAGAACCCTCCCCAGGCAACAGATTTTCCCAAGACACAGGAGCCCCTTGCGATCTCCATTTAATTAATCAGCCACCACTGAATTGTGGTGGGCTTCTTGATAATGGGTGCCAATTAGCCCAGTAATGAATCTAATTGACATCAAGCCTTTGGCAGTTGGGAATCAGTCTTTCTGTCCTCTGACCTAATTGGGAGAGGTTTTCCTGCCCCTGGGAGCTTGACACGAGATCTCTCCCATGATAAGTGGGCCTGATCACCATGGTCCGACAGTGACGAGCTGTATAAAATCCAGCGCAGCATATCAGATTTCCCATCCCGGGTTATAAACTCGACAGGAAAGATAGGGAAAATAGCAGCATGTGAACACAAGGAGCAGATTTAATCCTTGAGTCTGTTCCACAATTCATTGAGATCATGATTTTTGATGTTGATTTTTTGATTTGATTTATTATTGTCACATGTGTTAACATACAGTGAAAGGTATTGTTTCTTGTGCGCTTTACAGACAAAACATACCGTTCATAGAGAAGGAAACAAGAGAGTGCAGAACGTAGTGTTACAGTCATAGCGAGGGTGTAAAGATCAACTTAATGCAGGGTAAGTCCATTCAAAAGTCTGACAGCAGCAGGGAAGAAGCTGTTCTTGAGTCGGTTGGTACGTGACCTCAGACTTTTGTATCTTTTTCCCGATGGAAGAAGGTGGAAGAGAGAATTTCCGGGGTGCTTGGGGTTCTTAATTATGCTGGCTGCTTTGCCGAGGCAGCGGGAAGTTTTGACAGAGTCAATGGATGGGAGGCTGCTTTGCGTGATGGATTGGGCTACATTCACAACCTTTTATAGTTCCTTGTGGTCTTGGGCAGAGCAGGAGCTATACCAAGTTGTGATACAACCAGAAAGAATGCTTTCTACGGTGCATCTGTAAAAGTTGGTGAGAGTCGTAGCTGACATGCCAAATTTCCTTAGTCTTCTGAGAAAGTAGAGGCGTTTGTGGGCTTTCTTAACTATAGTGTCGGTATGGGGGGACTAGGACAGGCTGTTGGTGATCTGAACACCTAAAAACTTGAAGCTCTCGACCCTTTCTACTTCGTCCCCGTTGATGTAGACAGGGGCACGTTCTCCTTTACGCTTCCTGAATTCAATGACAATTTCATTTGTTTTGTTGACATTGAGGGAGGGATTATTGTTGCCACACCAGTTCACCAGATTCTCCCTCTCATTCCTGCATTCTCTCTCATCATTGTTTGAGATCTGACCCACTACGATGGTGTCGTCAGCAAACTTGAAAATCAAATTGGAGGGGAATTTGGCCACACAGTCATAGGTGTATAAGGAGTATAGTAGGGGGCTGAGAACACAGCCTTGTGGGGCACCAATGTTGAGGATGATCATTGTGGTGAACCATCGTTGGTTCACCACTGGGGTTTGTTACTATGTTACTGTTGGGCTAGGGTGTTGTTACTGTGGGGGTTGTACTATGTTGTTGGGTTAGGGTGTTTACCTGTTATAAGAGTTATCATGGCACATTCCAGTGGGGTCCCGCCTCCGGTGACGAGGTATAAGACCCCCTGCTCCGGCAGGACCCCTTCAGTCTGAACTGGTGTATTCGTGTTAGTAGTTCCATTGTTACTTTATTAAAGCCTTCAATACCGAAGCCTTGGTTCCATGTGCTTATTGACGCGCATCAATTTAATAAAGTAAACAGAAAACTCACAACTGTGCAACAAGAAGAAAAAAAAACAGAGAGTATGGAACAGATTCTAAAACCGGATCGTCTGACACTGGACCCACGTGCGGTCGGTGCAGCTAACACATTCGACCATTGGTGGAAGTGCTTTGAGGACTACCTGGCAGCCTCGGTAGCTATCACTACGGACAGTGATAGACTCCAGGTCCTCCACGCAAGGGTAAGCGACACGATTTACCTAGCCATTCGTGCAGCTCCCACTTACCAGGGTGCCGTCGAGCTCCTAAAGAAAAGATACACTATGCCACCCAACGAGATACATGCTCGTTACCTCCTCGCTACACGACGTCGGCAGTCGGGCGAAACCATGGAGGATTATGCCAATGAGCTCCTGCAGCTTGCCAGGGGTTGCGACTGTAAGGACGTCTCCGCCGAACAGTATATGTACGACCTCGCCCGAGACGCGTTCGTAGCAGGGGTAGGGTCCTCGTACATCAGGCTTAAATTGCTAGAAAAGGGGAAACTCAACTTGACCCAGGCAATGGGGATGGCCGTGAGGTTGGAGGCGGCGTCGAAGAGCTTGGCGCTGTACCCCGAGGACCACGTGCAGTCAACGTGGTTGGAGCAAGCTCTGCTCCCTCCTCGCCCCGCGAACCCGCGCTCCCAGGTCGATTCGACGACGGCGGCAGCTCCAGGTGGCCAGCGATGTTATTTTTGTGGAGGGGCCAAGCATCCACGGCAACAGTGTCCGGCAAGAACGGCAATCTGCAGCCAGTGCGGTAAAAAAGGCCACTACGGCAAAGTCTGCAGGTCCAAACCTAAAAACGGCAGTGCAGCTTGTAACCCTCCAGAACGGAGACCATCTCTTTCGGCGTCGCAGTACCCACGAGGTCCGACCACGTGCGATCTCAGGACGGCGCCATCGTGGCAGACAGAGGAGGAGGAAGACCACCAGGAGTCGCTGCGCTTGGCGCCCTCGCCCACGTGCGATTCATGGGGGCGGCCATCATGGTCCACGACGACTAGGAGCGACCAGCAGGGGTCCTCAGCATCCACATCGGCAGCATGCAGTGACGCCCAGGGGCCAACGGTGGCGTCGATCTCCCTGGATCAGACCAGGCATTACAGACTGGAACATTCTATGATGGAGGTAAAGGTTAGTGGCAGAACTGTGAATTGTCTGTTTGACAGTGGAAGCACCGAAAGTTTCATACACCCTGAAACTGCTAAAAGGTGTGGACTCCGGATTCTCCCTGCCAAACAGACAATTTCCATGGCATCACGGTCCCGGTCTGTACCGATCCAAGGACGATGTATGGTAACTCTTGAGGTACAGGGCACAATTTACGAGCAATACAGGCTCCTTGTGCTACCTCACCTTTGCGCGCCAATTCTCCTCGGACTAAACTTTATGGTCCACATGAAGAGTGTGATCCTACAGTACGGTGGGCCACTCCCTTCACTGGCAGTAGGGAATCAGCCGCAGTCTCCAAATTGCCCAAAGCGCCCCGCGTGCAATTTATCCACCCTGAAGATCACGACACCATCCCTTTTTAAAAATCTGGTACCTGGCTGCAAGCCCATCGCTACTAAAAGTAGGCGTTACAGCGCTGAGGACCGGATCTTTATTAGATCTGAGGTTCAGCGGCTCCTCAAGGAAGGGATCATACAGGCCAGTGCTAGTCCGTGGAGAGCGCAGGTCGTGGTAGTCAAAAGCGGGAACAAACCTCGGATGGTCATCGACTATAGTCAGACCATTAATAGATACACGCAGCTGGATGCGTATCCTCTCCCGCGCATTTCTGATATGGTCAATCAGATTGCGCAGTACCGAGTGTTTTCTACCATAGACTTTAAGTCCGCCTACCATCAACTCCCCATCCGCCCAGAGGACCGACAATATACGGCTTTTGAGGCGGATGGTCGTCTATACCAATTCCTCAGGGTTCCATTTGGTGTCACCAATGGGGTCTCGGTCTTCCAGCGTGCTATGGACCGAATGGTGGACCAGAACGGGTTGCGGGCTACCTTCCCGTACCTGGATAACGTCACCATCTGCGGCCATGACCAGCAGGACCACGACACGAATCTCCAACACTTTCTGCGCACTGCATCTCGCCTGAATCTGACCTATAACAGGGAGAAGTGCGTATTCCGTACGCGTAGGTTAGCCATCCTCGGATACGTGGTGGAAAACGGGGTCATTGGCCCTGATCCAGACCGTATGCGCCCACTCACTGAACTTCCCTTGCCCGCTAGCACGAAAGCACTGAGGAGATGCCTCGGGTTTTTTTCATATTATGCACAGTGGGTCCCCAACTACGCGGACAAAGCTCGTCCGCTCATTAAGTCCACGACCTTTCCACTTACGCCGGAGGCCCAATTGGCCTTCAAGGTTTTGAAGAGCGACATCTCGAAAGCCACGATGCTTGCGGTGGATGAATCCATCCCTTTCCAGGTGGAGAGTGATGCATTTGACTTCGCCCTAGCCGCCACACTAAACCAGGCAGGCAGGCCCGTCGCGTTTTTTTCCCGCACCCTTCAAGGCCCAGAAATTCGGCACTGAGCGGTGGAAAAGGAGGCTCAGGCCATTGTGGAGGCAGTCAGACACTGGCGCCATTACCTGGCAGGTAAGCGGTTCACCCTGATCACGGATCAACGATCCGTGGCGTTTATGTTCAGTAACACGCAGAGGGGCAAGATCAAGAACGATAAGATCTTGCGGTGGAGAATTGAGCTCTCCACCTATAATTACGATATTATGTATCGTCCAGGGAAGCTCAATGAGCCCTCGGATGCCCTCTCGCGCGGAACATGCGCCATCATGCAGGAGGACCGCTTGAAGGCTCTCCACAATGATCTGTGTCATCCTGGAGTCACCAGACTCTACCACTTCATCAAAGCCCGCAACCTGCCTTACTCGGTGGAGGATGTCAGGTCAGTGACTAGAAGCTGTCGGATTTGCGCAGAATGCAAACCACACTTTTATCGACCAGACCGGGCACAATTGGTCAAGGCCACTCGCCCTTTTGAGAGGCTGAGTGTGGATTTTAAGGGCCCCCTTCCCTCAACGGACCGGAATGTCTATTTTCTCAACATAATAGACGAGTATTCCCGGTTTCCGTTTGTTTTCCCCTGTGCGGACACGTCAACTGCCACCGTCATTAAGGTTTTCAGTGAACTCTTTACCCTGTTCGGGTACCCCTGCTACATTCATAGCAACAGGGGCTCGTCGTTCATGAGCAACGACTTGAGGCAATTCCTGCTCTCATTCGGGATTGCCTCTAGTAGAACCACGAGCTACAACCCTCGGGGTCACGGACAGGTGGAAAGGGAGAATGCTACAGTCTGGAAGGCTGTCCTACGGGCACTGAAATCCAGGGGCCTTCCAGTCTCCCGTTGGCAGGAGGTCCTTCCAAATGCGCTCCATTCTATCCGCTCCCTCCTGTGTACGGCAACCAATGCTACTCCCCACGAGAGGATGTTATAATTCCCTCGGAAGTCGTCCTCGGGGACCTCATTGCCAGCCTGGTTGACGTACCCAGGACCCGTCCTTCTGCGGCGCCATGTGAGGGCTCGCAAGTCCGACCCCTTGGTCGAACCGGTCCAACTCCTCCACGCCAACCCTCAGTATGCCTATGTGGCATATCCTGACGGGCGAGAGGACACTGTCTCCATTAGAGACCTGGCGCCCGCAGGGGACGTAGCAACTCCTGTCGCTCCTATTCCCCCAGTCACGAATCCACTACTCCTCATTACTTCCCCAGACGTGGCGCGGTCAGCACCGGGACCAGTGCATAACACTTTTACTCCCATGTACAGCTTGCCTGAGACTCGGAGATCGGCGCCACCATCATCATCACCACCACCACTACCACCAAACGTTCCAGGATCCCCTGCACCATCGCCTCACCAGGGCCGGCCGGCCCGGGAGTCCTTGAGGGGACAGCCAGACGTTGCTTTGGAAAGAGCGCCACCACAAGCACCTGCTCCGGTTTCGCAACCGGTGTTGAGGAGATCGGCACCTGCTCCGGTTTCGCAACCGGTGTTGAGGAGATCGCAGCGTCGGTGCGGTCCTCCAGACCGTCTGGACTTGTGAATCCTGTGATTTTTCTGTTATTGTCTGTTTATATGACCTGTTTTTCGTCCACCCCGCCACCTTTTGTTCTTAAAGGAGGGGTGAATGTGGTGAACCATCGTTGGTTCACCACTGGGGTTTGTTACTATGTTACTGTTGGGCTAGGGTGTTGTTACTGTGGGGGTTGTACTATGTTGTTGGGTTAGGGTGTTTACCTGTTATAAGAGTTATCATGGCACATTCCAGTGGGGTCCCGCCTCCGGTGGCGAGGTATAAGACCCCCTGCTCCGGCAGGACCCCTTCAGTCTGAACTGGTGTATTCGTGTTAGTAGTTCCATTGTTACTTTATTAAAGCCTTCAATACCGAAGCCTTGGTTCCATGTGCTTATTGACGCGCATCAATCATGGAGGAGGTATTGTTGCCTATCCATACTGATTGTGGTCTGTGAATTAGGAAGTTCAGGATCCAGTCACAGAGGGAGGTGCCGAGGCCCAGGCCACGGAGTTTGGAGATGAGTTTTGTGGGAATAATGATGTTGAAGGCTGAGCTATAGTCAATAAATAGGAGCCTGACATAGGTGTCCTTGGTGTTGATTTGCAACCTAACTCTATATACCTGTCTTTGCCTGTATCTGTTGATATTTTTGCATAACAAAAGTTTATCAACTTCACATTTAAAATTTATGACTGATCCAGCAGAAGAGAGTTCCAAAACTCTACAAGCCCCAAGAGTCTAAGGCAGGTATATGGATTGAATTGCAGATCAGCCATGCTCTTATTGAGTGATGGAACAGGATCTAGGGGCTAAATAGGCTACACCTCTTCCTCGATGATGCTACCAACTGTACCAATATCCACTGCACATCGCTCACCAAACATCTCTATCAACCTTAGATCTGTAGCCCCTCCTCACCCTCACACACTGAAGCATGCCACACACTCCTCTCACGATTTGCAAACTCTGCTAGCTAGTCAACTTTCATCAGGTCATAGACTTTAACTCTGCTTCTCTCTCCACGGAGTATTTCAGGAATTTCCTATTTTTACTTCAGAGTTGCAGCAGTCTCAGTATTTTGCTTCCTGTATCAGCCAAGCATAGTTGGGTTGTAGAGGGGAGTCATGAGTCAGGCATAGAGCAGTTAACTCCTATCACCCAGTAACCTGCCTATGGTTTAGTGTGGTGACTGAAAGATTGATGGAAGGCAGACTGGCACAGAATGGGGGCGTAAGAGCTGCTGCTAGAATAGTGGACGGTTACCAGTATGATGAACTGAGCATGGTTATACATAACTGTACATTTAGCAAGGAATAAACTTTCTAATTGTGGTGCTTCTCACCGTTGAAATGCAGCAGCTGTACTTTGGTAGCATAGGCAAGCCTACAATCCTGGGAAAGCTACAGGCTTGCTCCAGCTGCTTTTCCCTGTACAGAGAGAACCTTTCCCCTGGAGTAAGGAGCCTCTGCCATCTCTCATGCACCAATGAATGGTAAACTGAGAGATGTTAGATATATTGTCTGTTCCAGCCTGGAAACATCCAACGCAAAGAAATTCAAGGCCACGCAGTCACCCTTAATGGCCACTGGCACTGCCAATCTTGCCCTGTTAGTAAAAGATGGCCGAGTTTTGCCAGCGTCTCCTGTGAAAATCGCAGGCCTCAAACTCGCACCTCCTGGCTTAGACGGAAGTGGGAGAAGTGTTCCAGGAGAGCCGAGGTGGTTAAGATCTCCTGATTAGAGCCATTCTCCCCTCCTTCTCCTTCCTCAGTGAGCGATGTGGCCTCTTATTTTCTGCTTCTACACCATCTGCCATCAAGGGAAACTGCTATGGCCCCCATGACAGTGAACAAGTAGTGCACTCAGAGCCCTTTCCGTCCCACATAATGCCATCTCCAGGTGCAGCACCATTTCTGTAGACTTCAGCAACTTCCCAAAACACCCAGCACTTCCAAAAACTCAAACTGAAAAGTCTCATTCCCACACACTGCTGAATACATGCTCGGGTGAGTGTGTTTAAGCATTAACTGGGGCGGAGATGTTCAAAGTGGCAGTGATGTGCGGAATCACAATTAATCCTGTATATTTCCAGCACATGCCCATAACATAACACTAACACCCTCAGTGAGATGGCAATCGATGTGCAAGCGAACAGAAGAAATGGACATGCCATCTTGGTACTAAAAATGGCACAGGTTGCACTGAAACAAAGCTACAGAGCTGAACTTTGCAGGCTTAGATTCAATCTTTTCTGGTGTTAAGATAAACTGGACTTTGCTTTGCTTAACTTTAAAATTGCTGCCAGGGCAGCTTAACCTGCCTGTTTCTCTCTCCTATCAGACAGAATGGTTGCAGTGCAGATGGAGGCCATTTGGCCCATTATATCCATGTCTGCTCACTGTAAGAGCAACTCAGCAAGTTCCACTCCCCCACACTTTCTCTCCATCCCTAAAAATTCTTTCTGTCCAGGTGTTTACCCAATTCCCTTTCGAAAGCCACAATTAACTCTGCCTCCACCACTCTCTCAAGCAATACATTTCAGATGCTAAACACTTATTGTGCAAAACAAAAGATTTTCATCATTTCACCTTGATTCTCTAATCTTCTAGCAATAAGAACATTTTTTCCTTCCCTATTCTATCCAGACCACTCATGATTTTGAACACCTCTAATAAATCTTCTCTTAACCACTTCTTCTAAGAAGAAAAATCCCAGCCTCTCCAATCTGTGCACATAACCTGAAATTCCTCATCTCTGAAACCATCTCCTTGAATCTTTCCTGCGCCCTTTCTAAAGCCTTCACAAGCTTCCTAAAGTGCAGTGCCCAGAAGTGGATACAATAAAGGCATCATAACTTCCTTGCCTTTGTCATTATTTCTAAAGCCCAGGATCCCAAATGCTTTTTTAACCATCGTTTGGCAAACTTTAACTTTCAGTCAGCTATAGCCCACAATATAGTTCAGGACTTAGAACCCGCATCTCCATCCCTACACCAACTAATCTCAGACCACTGGTGTAATATAATTGTGGCCTTAGATTTTGGACACAATACTTATCTTCTCGATTCTTGAATATTATTATTTGCACAATATATTATGCATTCAGCAATCTTTGTTTTGTGACTCTAACCTAATAGATAGGAAATATGTACTTGAATTTTACAATATTAATATTTCAAGCAAGAACGGCAATAGAATATTAAAATTGCACAAGGCTAGTTGCCGCAATGATGTTGTATTTATCCAGCACTTCACCTGCTGATCCCTGCTGGCATTGCTGTAATTTACACATCAGCTCGTTTGCAGGATGCATAATGAAAGAGAACTGTCATGCTGTCATGTTTTTGGATGGGAAATGGGGTTTGAAGCCTCATGCTAATTTTAACTTGAATGCCCAAGTTTCTAGCAAAAAAAACAGGGAGAGGGGTGGAGAGGGTTCCAAGATTGGCAAGGGCAAAAAATGGAATTTCCATTCTCTCCAATGTTCATTTATAACAAAAGATGGTCCATCAATGGCTTATGCAACAAAGCCTGTCTACAGCATGAAGAATTTTGTGTAATGAGGCAAAGTGTGAAGAGGCATATATGTGAAAGATGATGTCAATGCCAGAATCTAAAGAAGATAAGTACAATACCAACCTCTCCAATCTGTCCATGTCCATAAAGAGAATAGATCCTGAAGAATTTTCACCCAGTTTCCACTCTTCCATGGTGACTGATGCCATGCTGGATGCATTAGTGATAAGATGGCCAAGAGGAGGGATGCCATGATTGGCAGAGGCCCTTAAGGACCTTGCTCAGAAGGATTGCAAGCAGATTGCCCAGAATCAGGCCAGGCAGAGGTTTAAGAAGTCTAATAACCTCACACAGGTGTCAAAGATCAATGAATGTGTCTTTCCATTACATCTCCTACCCACCACAGCACCACCCCTTTGCTTTGCTCAATGCACCACACTCCCTGGCACTCAGGACCCATATCTAATATCCATATACTCCACCTCCTCCTCATATACCTACCAATGATGTCAGCCTCATACCGCATCACTATGTCCAGATACCTCCAGCTACTCTGCTATGGCAGGCACAGCACCCAAAAACAGTAAAACACCATCATTCTCATTCTGCCTTCTTTCTAGCAAGGCAGGCTGGCATACAATACAAAGCAGCAGGTAGAACTGGGGGAGAAAAGGCTTGCATCTTCTGATCCCTACAGAGGTGATGGCTCTGGGGGTCAGTTTAGGACAGAGTTGAGGAGGAACTTCTTCTCTCAGAGGGTGGTGAATCTCTGGAATTCTCTGCCCACTGAAGTGGTGGAGGCTACCTCGTTGAATATGTTTAAATCACGGATAGATGGATTCCTGATCGGTAAGGGAATTAGGGGTTATAGGGATCAGGCGGGTAAGTGAAACTGATCCACTTCAGATCAGCCATGATCTTATTGAATGGCAGGGCAGGCTCGAGGGGCTAGATGGCCTACTCCTGCTCCTATGTTCTTATGTTCTTATGTTCTCTGTGCATAATGTGGCTGGCTGGACAAGAGCCTATGTCTTTCGGTGTTGCTAATAACTTTGAGGATGACCATATGATAGAATCTAGGACTAGGGATCACTATTTAAAAATAGTACATTTAAGACAGAGATGAGGAGAGTTTTTTTCTCAGAAGGTTGTGAGTCTTTGGAACTCTCTTCCTCATAAGGCAGTGGAAGCATTTTTAAGGCAGAAGTAGATAGATTTTTGATTAGCAAGGGGGTGAAAGATTTTCAGGGGTAGGCACAAATATGAAGTTGTGGTTACAAGTCGATCAGCCATGATCTTATTGAATGACGGAGCAAGCTCGAGGGGCCTACTCCTGCTCCTAGTCGGTAAGTTCCTGCCTTATACCCCTTCTCAGCACTGGGCTCACTGTCATTCAGCTATCTGGCAAGATGGGAAAAATGCTGTTGTTGTCACCAGGGACCTCTTGCTTCCCACCCACCACCCTTCCATCAAACCAGCATTCCCCTCACATTTCCTGCTTTTAGACATCCCTAGAATTGCCACCTTGAAACAACAGCAGCACCCCACCACCCCCCCCACCACCACCAGCACAGAATCCCCCCCACCACAGCCATGGAACCCTGGCACTGCCTCCTCTCCAGGGGCTGTACCTACCTGTGTGCCCCCAGTGGGGACCATTTGCCAAGTCTGCAAATCCTGCTGACATGATGTCACACGGTGGGGTGGGGGGGGTGGAATCCTAATGTCTGACCTAATGTGGGGGGGTAATACAGTGGGGATGCCGCTGATGATATTTCAATGCATGGCAATTGGGTTCCTGATCTTTAATGGCAGGAACTCCATTACGCCATTAGCAGGGACAATGTAAACGGAAATCCTGCTGGTGTAAAAGCCATTTGGCGACTTCCATTGGATTCTCCACCCCCACTGACATTCCCGCCTGCCAAAAGCGGGGACAGAAAATTATCTCCCCCCCTCTATTTTTCTCTCCAGAGATGCTGCCTGACCAGCTGTGTATTTCCAGCGTTTTCTGTTTTTATTCCCCCAGCTGTCAGTTGCCTTTGAGAGTGGATGGAAATTCTCAGAAGCAGCAAAGTCCTGCGTAATGCCCCAAAGCAATTTTGGTGCAATTGTTTGCGACATTCATTATTCCAAGACACATCAGGGTAACCTTCCCGAATCACCTCCTGAATGGTGATCTGGCACAGCGGATTTCCCACTTTTTAAAAAAGTTTATAGTTTATTTATTAGTCACAAGTAGGTTTACATTAACACTGCAATGAAGTTACTGTGAAAATCCCCTAGTTGCCACACTCCGGCACCTGTTCGGGTACACTGAGGAAGAATTTAGCATGGCCAATGCGCCTAACCAGCACATCTTTCGGACTGTGGGAGAAAACCGGAGCAGCCAGAGGAAACCCACGCAGACACGGGGAGAACATGCAGACTCAGCACAGACAGTGACCCAAGACAGGAATTGAACCCAGGTCCCTGGCACTGTGAGATAGCAGTGCTAACCACTGTGCCACCGTGCTGTCCTACTTGTGGTAGAACCTGCTGAAATTTCATGCCATTGAAGTGAATTACATCACTGCAGGATCTATTTTAACTGTTCCTATAAAGTGAAAATATGGCAGTCTGACCATCCATTTATATCTCCACCAGTGTTTCTTTCTATTGAAGTCAACGAGGAGGAAAAAAGCATAGGGGGTGATCTTACCAGAATTTGGCAGAGTTGTTTTTTCCTGAGGTTGGTTTTCTCTCCAGATCTTACCACACTTGATCAAATAAAACAAATAAGAACAGTTGGGCAATTTTTATGTCATCATGTTGATGGTGGGGGGACCTCAACCCGCCGGTAAAGCCCGGCTGCACTGAGATCGAGGCACCATGATTAAAAGGTGCCCCGATCAAAACATGAATGACCTCCCCTCAGCCCACCCAGAGGTCTGAGGGGCTCCCCACCACACCCCCACCCTGGTCAAAGATATTCATCCCCCAACCCTCGATTGGAGTTAGTACTTCCCTTCCCCCCCTATCCCACACAAGTCAGTGCTGGCAGCCCCCTTTCCCCCGAACATCGGACCCCTTCCCCCAAGCCCCCACCCACACAGTCAATGGCAGCACACCCCCCATCCTGGTTAATGGCCATCTCTGGCATCCCCAGCTCCCATGTCTACTCCTGGCCACCACCGCATACGAATGAATTCCCACCCCCCCACCCCCCACCCCCCACCCCCGCCACCCCCATGAGGCCCCCAGTGGGGTCTGCTCTTGGCATTGCTCCATGGCACAGGTTGGCACTGTCAGGTTGGCATAGGTATGGTGTCAATCTGGCAGTGCCAACCTGTGCTAGGCTACTGTCTGGCCATGTCCCTCTCCCCCAGGGCTCTATTCACATTTATGCCCCAGGTGGATCCACGTGAACTTGTAAACCGCACCAATGTGATATCATGTCGGTGCAGTGTGAACATATGGGGGGGGGGGGGGGGTTAATATCTGGCAAGGCGGGTGGGGGGCATGTTAATTATTTTAAAATACACTAAGATGTATTTAAATCAGGTTCACGCCCACCTGATTATGTTGTTGGTGAGGAGCGCTGAAAATCGGAAGTCGCAATCTCGCCTGTGAGATCCGCGACTTCCAGGTTGTGCTGCATCTTGACTCCACACCAGCATTCTCGCGGACAACGGGAGTGGGATCAAGATCCCGCCCATAGGATATAAAGCGGGCTGGTAACTCTTTGCCAACTGGCAAGAATCATTAACATCAACTTCCCAAATACTTGGGAATTCCAAAGGTAAGCAAGTCCAATTAAAGAAACACGAACTAAAAGCAAAACAAAATCAAAGAGCAAAAGTAAATATTATCCAAACTCTGCATCGTAAAAATAACACTCAACAATTTATCAATGCCTGATGCATGTTGGCAGTTTATCAGGTACTCCAGAACCAAGACAGTCCAACTTCACTACTTCTGTACAGCTGTCACTAATTGTGAATGTAAATGTAGACTAATCCTTCCATGCCAAATGGATGGGCCAACAATATCAGTGACAAAATATTTTGCTGTCTGTCTGCTAAATGTTGAATCACAGATGATTCATTTAGGGAAAAGTGAGAGTCAAGTCTTTAGGGAAAAACTTCAAGATCAAACACAAGATTCTGCATAAAAGATTGATTTCTTAGTAAGGGAAAAGATTAAAAGGCATTTGGCGCAGCTCAGGTCTTCCAGAACATGTTATCTTTCCTCATCAATTGTAGAGAAAAAATGCTGTGCCTACATTTCATTGATGATGAGTTGGCCAGAATTCATGAATATTGCTGACTATGAGAGGGTAATTTTCCCTTACCGCTTGGGTGGTAAGCTGTGTTACGAGATGTGCTTTTTTTCGTAAAAACAAGATACAACTTCTAACTTTACTTTTTCTGGCTGTATTTTAAAAATAAACTAAAATCCTCTTAAGAAGGACTGTCACAATATACAAGCTTGCATTCCACCATATAGAATAAAGCAAAAAAGGCGCTCATACCCCAGGGGAGTATGAAGACCTCGGATAGGATTTTCCAGCTGTTCCCACCGGCAGAATCTTCCAGTCCCACAGATGGCGGCCCCTTGCTATGGGCTCCCTGATGACGGAAGGTGTGAACAATGGGAAAGTCAGTTGACAGCGATGGACCAGAAGATCCTGCCGCTGGCCAATGGTGGGCCACTCTGCCGCCACAAAACAAGCCACGGGGGAGGCAGAAATCACCCCCCGCTCCATACATCTACCTGCAGGAAGGCAACTGAAGGAAATGGCCGCAAGGTTGAATCACCATATCAAGAGTAGCCAAAGAACATCTCACCATATATTTTGCTGTTATTATCTTCTTCACAAGCTATAAAAAAATCATTAGGCTATCCTCTTGTTCTACCACTTGAACTAGTGTATGTGTGTGGGCCCAGTGAACGTGTGTGGAGTATGATTGGTGGTTGTGATTTACCTAGTTCAGGAAAATAGTTTCAATAAACTTATCTTCTTCTTTGTTTAACCTAAGAAAAGCTTTCTGACTAACTCTTTACAATCTGAAAATGTAAGTGATTGGAATCCTGCAGTATTGGCAAAGCACATCCTTTCTAAATTCACAAAAAACCCTGTTACGGTCAGACCAGGAGTGGTAGAAAAAGGGGTGTCTTTTTACCCATCCTCACATGGTTGTAAAAACTGGAGAAGTGGTTCACTCATCAGGATAATTTTAATTTCTATTGAGTTCATTTAACCAACTTGTTACATCTGGCATTAGTCCTGCATTCAATAACCTGGAGGGTAAATTTTAAACAAATCCACCCAATGGGGAACTGACATTTAACACGCTATTCAATATTACTTGCATTTAAGTCATTGAAAAGCAAAATCGGGTAGCTGCCCCGATCTTGTCATTTTCCAGCCAGATTTGTTAAGTTAACCACCCACCCCAGTCTAGCTTCATTACCATTGCATGTCTACAGCTGTCACTGAATAGCTGTTGTGCCTATAGATCAAAGATGAAAATCTGCTGGATTCCACGAAGGAGTGACAACTTGTTCTGCCAGTTTACTGTCCGAGTAGTGAAGGCGAAAATTACCCATAGGCAATTAGTAATGGGATTTAATTTGCTTCGAGTAATAGAACTAGTGCATGTGTTAATTGTGTGTTAAAACGTAACAATAAATAAAGTTGTTCCTTGCACTTTTTTTTCTTTTGGCTTAGCAAGTTAAGTTTCTGAAGCCTGTCACAGTGCTCAACAGTTTCCAAATCTAACTACAGGGGAAACCCAGATCAAAAGTAGAGCCAGCACTTAATTCTTCTTGCTTTAGATTCCCAGCATCGATAGTGTTTTGTTTTGATTAACTGACAAACTCACACAAGTAAACGTTCTGTTTGCCTGATGTGTAGAAACTGATGTCATTTAACTGAGCCTAGAGAATCTACCCTCTGTGAGAGCTGAGAGAGTAAGCCTGAGGGGAAACAGCACACAAAGCAAAACCTCTGTGCACACGCTGAACATGATACACTGAAAAAAAGTCAAGACTTAAGGGACAACGCTATTGTGGAGGGATCAGTTTTGTTGGGTAATTTGGTGAGTATTAGTTTATTTTATTAAATTGTCCATTTTCCCGCTGTTAAAATTCACTTGATGGTATTTTTCATTTTGTTCATATTTATAGTTCCAAGGTTTTTAGTTAGCATTTCACTACTTTTGTTTCTCAATCTCTCAAGGGTCATCTTCTTAAGAGTTTTAAATGTCAATGTTTTCAAAGTCAAGTATCTTAAACCCATTACATTTAGTGTCAAGTATTTATTGGTCAGAGTCTCAGTGATTCAGAGGATAGTTGACTGACTAGTATGATAAGCCAGCTGGGAATCAGTTCAATTTATGCACGTCCTGTTCTATGTGGGAGCTCCAGGGCACTTCACACATCCTGGTTAATCATGAGTGCAGGAAATGCCACCAGCCATTCTAGTTCAGGTTCCATGTTTTTGGAGCTTGAATAGCAGCAGGTGTCACTGAAGTGTGAAAGTGGCTGAAAGCTTTCTCAAGTCTCATGAGGACCAAGATGCAGTGCCACACAAATTCCAATGGCCTCGCATGAGTGGACAAGGTCAATGAATGCATCTAATGCCGAATCCCACCAGCTTTCCCAGTAGCTTCAGCCATTGCTTAATCGCTCGCTATACCCTCACATTCTTCCACCAACTAATACTAACATTCATATGCCTCATATACTTTATACCCATGTTTCAAAACTTGCATACGCTTATTCAACCATGACAACAACATCATCTAGGCAGTTTGACTAGGACAAGGTGGTGCACAACTGGAGGCAGCAGGAGCTAACCAGAGGGGGACAGACACAGCAGCATGTCCTCACCCTCTACAGAGGACAATTACTCTGGACACTGTGACAGGGGCCATAGTCAGCAGCAGGGCTAATGCTAATGAGGAGTTTCAAGATGTGTGTGAAAATCTAAGCATTGTAGTTATGCACACTGCGGCTGAGAGCATGTTTAGTAATGGTCTATGTGCAAGAAACCATGCAGTAATAGTCAGCAGGTTACATAAAATATTGGCTGATCAACCAGATTGTAAATTGCAAATAGCATTGGCATGGCTGGACACACAAAGAACCCTTTGTAAATGGTTGGGGGTACAGTCCATACCTTTGGTGTACAGAAGAAATCTAAAAGTGCCTTCTGTGCTATCAGATGCTGCCCCTGCTCTAGAAGGGACTAGCATTAGCTCTACATTTTCAGCTCAGCTGAATGCCTTGATTGCAGCAGAAAAGCTTTCATCAAAGCTGAGATTTCAGAGAGAATTCAACGAGTCCTACAATATCGCATAAGGTCATCGAGGATACAATTTCAACAAGGAGATATGACATATTATAAAGACGAAGGCCAAAATGAGTGGAAAGGGCCTGGCAAGGTAATAGGGAGTAATGGGAAAGTAGTAATTGTACAACATCGTAATCAAATTGTTCGGGTACATTCTTCGCAGTTGAATGGTACTGTCTATACACTCACAGGCCCTGAACAGCACATAGCAAGTGAGGAAGCACTGTGCACTTCACATATACACACACTGGGTAGTTAAGAACGGCAGATGATGGGAGACATAAGGTTGAGCTCCTTGTAGGCCAGCAGCTCTGAACTAGAGGTTTACAATAAAATAGCCTGAACCTAACCAGCCAGTCCAAAGTGATTCTTCCACCACAACCATTTATTGTGAGTACCAGCTGAAACCATCGATGATGATGATAATCCTCCTTTTCAAATCTTACACAGATCTTGGCAGAAGGTTATCCTTATATAAGATAGCCTCCCTCAGCTGCACCTATTCCAACAGAACATCCAAACAGATATCTGTTTTCACCTATTATCCATCGTCAACTTTACAAAGGAAACTTGCGCCAAATGCAAATAACCAGCTTTATTTCATGGAAGGGGTTGCTTCTCTTATGATTCCCTGTACCTTTCATTGTGTTCCTTGTTCACAGAAAGTGATCAGGGTACTGATTTTAATCTCCAAAAAAATAGTTGATATTGTCACCACTTTGTCAATCAATCGGTATCAACTGCAATCAATATGGTGGAATGTTTGAGTTCAATTAGAGTTTAAGACAGAACATAATACATTAATTAAACAGTAAAAACGTGACCTTGACAAAGTAAGTACCAGTCCAGATCAGTCAGGATGGCTCACATGCACTAAAATCTCTTTCTTTCTCTCTTCTTCCATTTGTCTTCTCAGTGCCCCAAGTCTTCTCAATTTCTTGAGCCACTGGAGTCTTCCTTGAGAGTTATTTTCCATTGCCTATTGCAATGAGCTCTTCCAAGGTCTCTTACTTTTTGAGGGTCGGACCTGGTTGGATTATTGACAAAAAACTTAGACTGACTTTTGATCCACAAAGAAGGCAAAACTTATGGGGGACAGAGGGCACAAATAGATCAGCTATGATCTTATGGAATGGTGGAGCAGGCTCGAAGGGGCCAAAATGGCCTACTGTTGCTCCTAATTCTTGTATTCTTTTCATCCTATAAAGATTTACTTTCATTGAGCATTTAATTTAACCATTTATGTACTGTTAAAGATATTCATACAACCTCTTAATGATCTGTTGATGACAACCATTCAGTTCAGTTCTTCTTCTGAATCAAACTGAACTATGGAGTCTTTCACATAAGCAACTTCTATTCTACTTCCACGCAATAATTAATTTACTTATTTCTGCTCAATCTTCATTAAGCAAGGATGAATGAAAAGTCCAATGCAGTTTTGCAGTATTTTTTGTGTTTAGTCTCTACCAGTTGCTCTAAAATTATTTCAAGATATTTTCGCTGCCCGTGAGCCCTTTTCAGGCTAGCTATGCCCAAGAATAATCTACTGGTTTGTTTTGGAGAAATAAAACCTTGAGCTGTCTCTGGTAATCTGAAATTTACAGCACTAATCTATTCCTTTACCTATGTCAGGCTGATTTTATGTATACACATACTGATTTTATATGTACACACATACTGATTTTATATAAACACATGTACTAGGCATATTATTAGCTTCTAACAGACTCCCCATCTTGAGTTGGAGAAACTTCACTTGATCTTTCACTTTCAATCTTCTATTAACCATGCTCATTCTAGTTTATTAATGTTTTAATTGGCATGTCAAGCACTTCAGATAAAGTGATATTACAGTTAAGGTCATCAGGATTAGGCACTGAGCAATTAATAGGGTTGTTGCGATCACTCTGGCCAAAGGGTGTTGCTGGGCATCCTAAGCTACTTCTCATCAATGGTGATCTCCTAAATTATTTATTGTCTGTTCATTTCGACTACTATCCTGTTACATCTTAATTAGGTGTTTCTGGAACTACTTCTTTCAATGATGGGACTTAAACTGTGAGACAGGAGTGGACTCAAGTATCCACATTTCACCAAGCTACTTCTAGGGCTTCTTGCTGGAGAGCAACATTGTACTTAGGTTATGTTTTGAGTTATTACAGGGATTAAATGAGCTTTTCCGACTAGAGTAATTTTATTTGGCTTGAAACAAAAGATTGGCCACTTGATCTGAGAGGTGTACGGATTTCCCTATGAATTATCTTATTAATTTTACCCTGGACCTCCTGATTTGATTGATTATTGACACATGTATTAGCATACAGTGAAAAGTATTGTTTCTTGCACGCTTTACAGATAAAGCATACCGTTCATAGAGGAGGAAAGGAGAGAGTGCAGAATGTCGTGTTACAGTCATAGCTAGGGTGTAGAGAAAGATCAACTTAATGTGAGGTAGGTCCATTCGAAAGTCTGACAGCAGCAGGGAGGAAACTGTTGTTGAGTCGGTTGGTACGTGACCTCAGACTTTTGTATCTTTTTCCCGATGGAAGAAGGTGGAAGAGAGAATGTCCGGGGTGTGTGAGGTCCTTAATTATGCTGGCTGCTTTGCCAAGGCAGCAGGAAGTGTAGACAGGGTTAATGGATGGGAGGCTGGTTTGCGTCTAAAGTAGATTTTAGCACTTGCTTCAATTCTTTGATTTGATCAGAACATCACATTCATTTTAGACAAAATTGCCACCAGTTATTCCCTCACAGCCTCATCACGTTCCCACATTAATTCACCCTATTCCAAACTGATATAGCTCCTATTCCTATCCATTCTCCCAATCATCACCTTCTTCTCACTTGCTGTATACTTTCTGTGATTACTTTAACCTTATAATTTCACTCATTCTGGGGATGGGCAAAATTTATCACTATCATTTCCAGCCGAGTAAGAAGTCACATAACACCAGGTTAAAGTCCAACAGGTTTATTTGGAATCACGAGCTTTCCGGAGCGCTGCTCCTTCATCAGGTGAGTGGAGGTAGGTTCACAAGCACGGCATATATAGGCAAAGACACAATTGCAAGATAATTACAGATTGAAATGTTCAGAATGGTTGGAATGCGAGTCTTTACAGGTAATAAAGTCTTTACAGGTATGAACAGTGTGCGTAGAGAGAGGGATAATCACAGGTTAAAGAGGTATGAATTGTTTCAAGCCAGGACAGTTAGTAGGATTTTGCAAACCCAGGCAGTATGGTGGGGGTTACAAGTAGTGTGACATGAGCCCAAGATCCCGGTTGAGGCTGTCCTCATGCATGTGGAACTTGGCTATCAGTTTCTGCTCAGCGATTCTGCGGTGTTGTGTGTCTTGAAGGCTGCCTTGGAGAACGCTTACCCAAAAATTGGAGGCTGAATGCCCTTGGCTGCTGGAGTGCTCCCTGACTGGAAGGGAACACTCCTGCCTGATGATTGTTCCACAGTGTCCGTTCATCCGTTGTCGTAGCGTCTGCATGGTCTCACCGATGTACCAGGCCTCGGGGCATCCTTTCCTGCAGTGGATGAAGTAGACAACATTGGTCGAGTCGCATGAGTATATACCGTGTACTTGGTGGACGGTGTTCTCACGTATGATGGTGGTATCCATGTCGATGATCCGGCACATCTTGCAGAGGTTGTTGTGGCAGGGTTGTGTGGTGTCATGGTCGCTGTTCTCCTGAAGGCTGGGTAGTTTGCTGCGAATAATGTTCTGTTTGAGGTTGCGCGGTTGTTTGAAGGCAAGCAATGGGGATGTGGGGATGGCCTTGGCGAGATGTTCATCATCATCGATGACATGTTGAAGGCTTCGAAGAAGATGTCATAGTTTCTCCGCTCTGGGAAGTACTGGACAACGAAGGATATTCTGTTAGTCATGTCCCACGTTTGTCGTCTGAGGAAGTCGGTGCAGTTTTTTGCTGTGGCGCGTCAAACTCCATATCCCACTCTTATGAGGGCGTCTTTCAGTGTCTGTAGGTGTCTGTTGTGTTCCGCCTTGTCTGAGCAGATCCTGAGTATATGGAGGGCTTGTCCGTAGGGGATGGCTTCTTTAATGTGTTTAGGGTGGAAGCTGGAGAAGTGGAGCATCGTGAAGTTATCCATGGGCTTGTGGTAGAGTGAAGTGCCGAGGTGTCTGTTCTTGCTGGAGATGCGTGTGCCCAAGAATGCAACTGATTCTGGAGAGTAGTCCATGGTGAGTCTGATGGTGGGATGGAACTTGTTGATGTCATCATGTAGTCTTTTCAGTGATTCTTCGCCATGAGTCCAAAGGAAGAAAATGTCATCAATGTATCTAGTGTATAGCATCGGTTGAAGGTCCTGTGCTGTCAAAAGGCCTTGTTCGAACGTGTGCATGAAAATGCTGGTGTGTTGAGGTGTGAATTTGGTCCCCATGGTAGTTCCGTGTGTCTGGATGAAGAACTGGTTGTCGAAAGTGAAGATGTTGTGATCCAGGATGAAGTGGATGAGTTGTAAAATTGCGTCTGGAAACTGGCAGTTGTTGGTGTTGAGCACTGAGGCTGTTGCAGCAATGCCATCATCGTGGGGGATGCTGGTGTAGAGTGTTGACTCGTCCATTGTGACGAGAAATGTTCCTGGTTCAACTGGTCCATGGTTGCTGAGTAAGAAGTGCATAGTGTCGCGATAGAAGCTAGTTCCTTGTACGATGGTTTCGGGATGCCTTTGACATAGCCAGAGAGGTTCTCACATAGGTTCCTGTTGCCTGATACGATGGGACAACCATGTTGGCCTTGTGTATCTTCAGGAGGCAGTAGAGATCTCCAACGCGGGGAGTACGTGGGATGAGAGCATGTAGGGTGCTCTGAAGGTCTGGATCAAAGGTCTTGATCGGTTTGTTGAGTTGGCGGATGTGTTCTTTGGTCAGATCTGCAGGTAACTATCTGTAGTGTTCCTGGTTGTTCAGTTGTTGATACACATCTTTGCAGTAGTCCGTTCTGTTAAGTATGACAGTGGCTCCTCCTTTGTCTGCTGGTTTGATGACAATGGTGCAGTTGGTCTTGAGGGCATGAATGGCATTGCGTGGTGCTTGTGTGGCATTAGGGGCTATCTTGTGAGTGGTGGCATTGATGACATGTTAAGTGTGGGGCTACTTTGCATGTGCCTATGTCAGTGCTGACAGACCGGCACATGCGCAGTAGCACACTCAGCGCTATGCTGCCGGCCTCTCGGGCGGGAATAAGTCCCGCCTCTGGATTTTCATCGTGAACCCCGTTAGGGCACTCTGCAGTTCAGTTTGAAAATCCCACTTTAAAAAACCAGCAGGAGTTACTCCAGTTTTAATGCAAATTCGGCACTTAGAATTTTTTTGGGAGAATCCTGTCCCATATCTGGTTGCCATATTGAAAAGATACCCAACATCACTGACCCACTGCTGAAGAAAGACAATGGACCTCCTGAAAAAGAAGAGGGATCTCCAGGGATACTCTGAGGCTTCTTCAATGACACTAAGTCCTGAAGATCTACCTATAGATGCACCCCACAACCAATACTGTCGTGTTCCCGGCTCCAGAGTTGCTGACCGACTCCATCCTGAACTCTGGATGCATGCCCAGACATTGTGCAGATGAGTCTGCACGCCACTTTGTTCCAGACATGTTTCTGGACTGGCATGTTTTCCCGCTGGCATCACGGAGAATCAGACATGGGGGGAAGATGAGTATTGGGCCTTCACCTACATTAGTGTCCAGTGGATTACATGATCCACCATGGCAGGCACCAGCAGAAGATCCTGAAGGAAATTCACACCAGCGTGAAAGCAATTTCATCCCACCCCGAAAGTGAGGCAAAGGGATGGAATGTGGTAGGTAGGTTATTCCGGAGCTTGGGGCCCAGGCAACTGAAGGTGCAGACACCAACTGTGGAACAATTAAAATTAAGGATGCTCAAATGGCCTGAATTAGAGAATTGCACATATCAAGGATGGTTGTGATGGCACTGGAAGATACTACAGAGATAGAGATGAGACCGTGGGAGGATTTGAAAATGAGGATGAGTATTTTCAATCAAGTTGTTGCTTGAATGTAGGTCAGTTATCACAGAGGTGATCGGGGAACAGGATTTGGAAGGAGTTAAGACACAGGCAACAGAGTTTTGGATGACCTCAAGTTAGAGAGGTTGGAATATGGGATAGCAGTCAGGAGTGCATTGGAATAGTCAAGTCTTGAGGAAATGAGAATCAAGCTTGCTGCTACCCAATTAGGGCAGTGAAGTGTAAGTTTATGTATTAGTGTCACAAGTGGGCTTACATTAACACTGCAACTGTGAAAGTCCCCTTGGGATTACACTTGGTGTTAATGTTACATTAGCTACATAGATGAAGCCTATGGTCAGGACCCAGAAATTATGCGGGTGTCGGGTTCCCCAGCCCGGATTGACAATCAAGGGTCTTGATTTTAAAATGCTCATACAAAAGCAAAGTTCTGTAGGTCCTGAAAATCTGGAATAAAAAGAGAAAATGGTGGAAATGTTCAGCTGCCTCTGGGAACACCATCCAATTAGGGATTGCAGACGGATAGGGGAAATAGGAAGCCCAATCAATGGACCCACAGCCTCTATGGAGAGGTGGCTGAGGCAGGAAGGCGAGGATGCCTCAACATAGAGGTGCTCCCCTGTTGATGGCATAGAAGCCAACAAATAAAGAGGTCCAAAGCCAGCAGGGACATCAGGTTAGCAGGAAACCCCTCCGCAGATGTTGTAACAGGCCAGGTTGCAGTTTCTGATCCCCAAAGCCCTGTCATTGGAGCCTGAGCTGACAGCATCCAGAATCAGTGGGGGAGTACTCCAATGAGGGGAAAATGCCAGCGCTGTGGAAAAATGATCCCTATAAGGGGCCTCAATTGTCCAGATTGACTGCCCACCTCTGTGGAGTAGGAAGCTGAACCTGCTCCAGCACAGCCCAGGGAGATCCAGACACAGCTCCCCCTATCTACCCGGCAGATACCCGTCCCCCTCACTTTCAATGCCATCTCCATTCAGTCCTTCAGCTCTGTTTCTTTCTCCACAGATGCTGCCAGACCAGCTGAGCATTTCCAGCATTTTCTGATTTCTGGCTTAGTGGGCTGAAGGGCCTTTTTACTGTGCTGTACTGTTTTTTGTTCTAATGATAACTCTTATCCTTGTTTTCAAATCCCTCCATGGCCTTGCCCCCAATTCTGGAACCTCCTCCAGCCCGACAACACTCTAAAATATCTGCACTCCTCTAATGGTCTCTCACTGACCCCAATTTTAAGCGTTCCACCGTTACCGGCCGTGCTTTCAGTTGCCAACATGCGAAGTTCTAGGATTTTCTCCCTAAGCCTTTCCACCTCTCCGGTTCTGTTTCTTCCTTTAAGATGCTGCTTAAAACCAACCTCTCTGAGCAAGCTTCTTGTCATCTTAATATCTCCTTGCTTGGCGTGATGTCAAATTTTGTTTTACAACACTCCCATGAAATGCCTCAGCATGTATTGCCAAGCGAAAGCCACTGCATAAATCTGAGTTATTGATGTTGTTCTTTCCACCATTTTCTCCATCCTGTAAATTAAGTCATCGTCTGATTGTAAGTAATACAGAAATGTAAATTGGTGAACAGAAAATTGTATTTGGTAAGTATGTGTACAGGTTTCTCTTGTGATTTATAGTTTGCAACTGATATTACAAATAGTGCTGGCTTTTTTAGATACATATTGCATGTTAATTTACTGTACATGTGCAAGGTTATAATGTGTTGTGTTTTACGTTTTGCAGTTTGTGTATGCAATTTAATTGAATTCTGTTGTAAAGCTGTATGATAAATAAATAAAACACATAAATCTTCCAGATTGCTGTTTGAACTGTGAAAAGATCAGAAATGTTCAAAACAAAAAGCAGGGATTTCAATTTAGACAAGGACCTGCCAAACTCAATTGGCTCAAGGAGATCAGGGGAACAGTTTTATGGAAATCTGCAAAAAATGTAACGTTAAGCCAACTAACAAGGCCCATCACAGGAATTATTAATGAAGTACATAAAGGGATGGTATACCTGAACAGATTAGCACGACTTAGTGATAAACGCATCTTCCTACTGAGAAAAATCATGGGTTATTCAGTGAGGATTCACTGAGGTTCAATTGATTTGATTCTTTGTATCATAGACATTTTCATATCCATGGTGTTGCATCATTTTCATTATCGGTTAGACCTGCATAGCAATTACTGATTATTTTAAGTATGTTTGAAATTTTGGATAGTCAGCAAATTAATTTTGCCTCAATGGCCTGGATTTACTGGCAGAGGCCCTATCCATCAGCTGGAGAATCGATGACAACCACAGCACAGCATTTCCCAAAGCCATGGTGGGATTAAATCCTAATCAGCCACTTACCTGCCTGAGGTTAGGCTCCCCCGAGGTCTTCAGGGCAAAGATTCTGAATCCTACAGCAGCTGACCAATCAAATAACTGGCAGATCTTCGGAGGCAGCAGTGCCACTAGGAGCGGTGACCATGCTGTGATTGCAGGAGGCCCAGGATGAGGAGCAATCATTGAGGTCCCAGGGTCCAAATAAACAAGACAGCCTCATCAGGGTTGGTCAGCCAGGCTGCTGGCAAGGAGCCCCATTGAGCAAAGCGTTCCCAAAAAGGAGTGCCCGACCCCCCAGCATTCATGTGACATGGCTGCTTCCTCCTGCTGCTGGTATAATTCCAGTAGCATGTGATAAGGTCCTTATATAGTCCTTAATTGTCCATTTAAGGGTCTCAATCATCCAGGGAAAGGAAGGCCAGTCTCGACCTTCGCCCCTCCCCCCACCCAAAGTGATCAGTTGGAGAGGGGTGGGGTTAGTTGGGAAGGTATTGTCCTCTCTAACCTGCACCCCACTGCCAGCCATCTCTTCCCTGCTCGCTCCAGAGGGCATTGAATTCTGGCCGTTGTTCACCCAACACCCATTCAAGGGCAATTAGGGAAGGGCAACAAATGGTGGCCTTGCTCAATCCGCCCATATTCCTTGTAAGAATGACAAAATAGTTGTCTCTGCATTTACCAAAGGAATAGCCATTAATCACAAACCAGAAACATACAGAAACCTAACCAATGAAAATTTTTTTTTAAACTCCTCCTGTAAAATTCATCTTGCCTGTTTTCTGAGCAAGTAGGGGAACAAAACGGCCCAATGATGCCTGACGTATGTCTAATGCTAATTTGGCTTAGGCAATTTGCAGGCATCTTCAGCAGCCACCTCCAACTGGCATAAGTCCCGAGGCATATGCTAATTAACAGCCTATTACTTCTTTAAGGATTCTTCAGCAAAATTTGTCAGCTTTGTATTTGCTCCACTCTGCTTGAAAAGACTTCTTAGAATGTCAGATATAAAACCCTGTTTTGAACTGGCAGAAGAGTGGTGGATGAAATTTGAAAGTATAAAAATTGATCTGAAAAGGGTAGAAACAGGAAGATGAATCAGTGGAGAAACTGAAATAAATTCATAAAGTGACAAGGAGACGGTAGGAAATAACAGGCTGTGTTGACGGGAGAGTACTCTACGTGCCACAAACATTCCATGACGATGCCTGCAGCATATGTTACCATTGATGTCAAGGCCATGAGTTATATTTCTGTGATCCAACATAGCTGCAGAAGAGAAAGCTTATGAGTAGCCTTTCCAATGATATTAAAATGCTGAATTTTTTTTGTATATAATGATAATGAACATGGAATCAGCATGTCATTAATGGGACTGGTCTGTTGAATTCAACCTGCCCTTAGCACAGGAAGAATGTATTTTACTTTAGCATTCAAAGTGGAGAACCTAAATAAAAGAGGTGCCTGTGTTTTCGACACATTTACAGGTTATGATTTATCAAAGCGAATCTTTCTGAATTAACCACGGGAGTTAATTATTTCTAGATGCCAATTAAGCAATACTTCCAATCTTTGTAGCTTTTTCATTAATAATAATGAAAAATAATAAGTTTATTATTAAGATACCGCACTTGGTCTTACAAAATATTCACAGTATGACAGGCATTTACAGAATTGTATTTTCTGAGCATAATGCTATAAAGTTTCACATTCCCAATGCAAACCATCAGTCTTGAAAAATAGCTGAGCATTTCCAGCAATGGATGCATGTTTACTCTGGAGTTGCCACAAAACCAAATGGAAAAGACAAAGAATCGCCAGAAAGTAATTAATTTGATTACCCAAAAGCAAAATGGTTGAAGTTATGAATCGGAGCTAAAGCAAAGCCTCCAGCATTGTGCCCTTCCACCTGGGATAATCAGAAAAAAAACTGCAAACTACACACGCAAAACACAGTAACATTCGTTAACTTTTTACCGACTTGAGCTCCTGAAATTCATGGAAAAGGCTTAACAACTGTCTCAACAATATTATTGGGGAGAAAGCAGGATTAGTCTATTGAGTTGGACGATCAGCCATGATCGTAATGAATGGCAGAGTAGGCTCAAAGGGCCAAATGGCCTCCTCCTGCTCCTAACTTCTATGTTTCTATGTTTCTGTTATCAGACGTGCTGTGATTAGCTCTTCGGCTAAGCATTAAATTGTCTAGAAAACATGCAGTGAGCAAGTTTTGTGTTCCTGTTAAAAAAAATACTGGGAAAAGATTAATTATTATATGATGCATTTGTTATTGATTCTGTTATACAGCTTTAATTTAAATACCTTCCAAGCAGTCCAGTTGAATGAGACAAACAATTCAATTATTTCTTTATTTAACACTTCTAGTACCAACTCAAACATAAACAGTTGCAACTCATCAACTCTTTACTGAACTTTAACTCTTAAACTACACTTTAACTGAACATCAACTTTAACTATTTAACTGAAAATAGATACTACCGAGTTTAGGAAAATCTTGGCCAAGAAATATCTTCGATGTAGAATCTACCTTCTTGTTGTCTCTGAAGTCTTCTTCAGGCTACCAGGTCTTATTGCAATGGTTGTTCTCTCGGAGTTATCACTGCCAAACAAAGGACTCACGTGTCTTTTATCCACAATTCTCCACTTATTTCCGGAAGATTCTCTGTCATCCAGCCAATTGTGGAACCAGAAACTGATCACATGGCTTGACCATCCGGTGAAACTACTTTTGAACAACGCCATGATGCTTAGCTCATTTTACATGTCCCATACATAATAACCATATGAATTGGAGCCATGCTGTCTCAGTTAATGTAAGCAACTTCCCTGATCTGACCAACACAGGAACCTTCAGATCACAGCTCTCAGACCAGAGCCTCTTTACAACCTGCATCTGGTTTTAATCTATAAGTTAACCAAAATTCCCAGTATGCTTCACTCTCAGCCAAAATAGCCATTTTAAAGCCACTATTGCCATTATTGGTGTTAAATCATTGTTGTAGCCATTCTTTCTCTGTCCACAATGCAAAGTAATTCAAGCCTTGTGTACTTAGCAGTGACTTTGTAAACCAACTTGAACATGTTCTTGTGGAAAGTAAATCATTTATTATGAACGGAGAATGATGATTAGTGTGATACTATTTGATGGTAAAGTCTATAGAGCTGAACCCATGCAGACCAACATCTCCATAGAGGGTTATAGGTAAGCCTAGTAATTGTTAAGGTAGGGACATGTTCGGCACAACTTTGTGGGCTGAAGGCCCTGTATTGTGCTGTAGTTTTTCTATGTTTCTATGTTTCCATTCATAATTGTTCAGTATACCTGTAGGAATAAAAATCCAGAAGCATCTACTCTGGTAGGAACACCAACAAAAGTACATGGTATACACAGTTTTATAGGAGTGCAACCCAGATTTTCAAAAAGCTTCATGAGTGTCAAGTCAATCTTCAATTTTGTGATGAAAGCTATGGAACAATTTTTTTTAATTTATCTATTAGTGTCACAAGTAAGCTTACATTAACACTGCAATGAGGCTACTGTTAAAATCCCCCAGTCGCCACACTCCGGCGCCTGTTCGGGTACACTGAGGGAGAATTTAGCATAGCCAATGCATCTAACCAGCACAGCTTTCGGACTGTGTGCGGAAACCGGAGCACCCGGAGGAAACCCATGCAGACACAGAGAGAACGTGCAGACTCCACACAGTCACCCAAGCCGTGAATTAAACACGGGTCCCTGGTGCTGTGAGGCAGTAGTGCAAGTGACTGTGCCACTGTGCTGCCCTTAATAGATAGGCTTCTTCAGAGGAGGAACTTCATTTAAACATTTGTAGGCTATTCTTTATGGAATGTAAACCCTACAGTGCGGCAGTCTGTGTGCCAGAAGCCTTTCTCATTAATACAATTATCTTTACTTTGTAAAATCTAACACATCCTTTTGCAATTGTAGCTGCTGAAAATTAACCCAAGTCATAAAAACATTTATTACAAGCGTGTAAGGAGAAACAGAAATTCCGTTTGTGAGGACAAAAGCGCCTCCTTTGCTGAGCAGATGATTTATATTCTCAAGTTGTAGAGTGTCTTTTTGTGCAGGTAATTGGCGAAGAGCTTGACCTGGGAATGAGGTATTGTATCTAATCACCTGAGTCAAGGGAAGCAATAGAAAGGAAAGTAGAAGCCCCATCTGTCAGACTGTAATGATTGTGCTATTTGAAGGCAAAAAGGTTTGTCTGTAGCAGCTGGTATCTCTCTGAGTGACCTTTTACCATTTCTCTTCTTGCAGCCTGACAGATGTGTCAACTCGATAATTTCAAAAGGCCTTGAATAAATAACCAATTGTGAACAAGGATGACCCAAAGCGATGACAAAATGGGTGCATGCAGCGCATTATGGCAAAGAGCTCAAAACATTATATAGCAAAGAGTCTTTTGCTCTTTATTTTTGGCTAAATGACTTTCATGCCTACAGATCCAGTCTTTTTTTTTCTAGGAAGAAGGAATGTGAAGTGAATTGTAGGGTGTTGTGATGTGTTTGCCCTTGAAGGAGTGCTATTAGCTGGTCACAGGACTCAGGTGGTATGTCAGAACACAGAATGGATTCTTGCTCAGACACACAGCCGCAGCTGAAGAAGAAGACTTAGCCAAACTAATTGGCTCTGTGAGTTATTGGAGAGTTGCAGAGAGGTGACTGCAATCAGGCCATGTTTTATAGAGCTTAAACCTTCTAAATAGTTGGAGAAAAACTGACATGACTGCCTCACACCATTGCAAGCACACCTGCTGCAGGCTTTACAAAATGGGAGCAGCAATAAAAGGTTTGCAGGATCTTATTTCCCTCCCTATCCTCTCAGATCAAGGAAGTTGCTCGGAGGTGAAAGACCTTGAGGTGGCAGACCACGTTGAGGTTTCTAATTTTGACTTTGTGTGATAGTGCAAAACTGATGATATTGATTCAGCTATTCGTTAAAGATCTCTCCTGACTTTTATTTCCATCGGCTTCAATTGGGCGAGATGTACAAGGAGTGACTGAATTGAAATTGTTTGTTTTAAACTATCATCTAAAGTCAAACGTCCCCTCACAGAGAGGATTAGGGGTGTGAACCATAGATTAATTAACCATGTGCACACATGTAGATCTAAGGGAACCTTTTAGAACAGCTAATGTATTTTAAATATAAAAAGAATGAGTTTATTATGATCATGATGTTAGCCGGGCCTTGGACTCAACATGAAGCCAAATTTATGATTCCCTTAATTTGAGAAACTAGTGTGGCTATTGGTAACCTCTGTGACAATTATATCGATATATACATAAGATACGCTCCGAGAAGGGTGCAGGGATACAATATCTTATTACGATCAATAAAAGAATAGTTTTAGAAGTTGACAATTTAAAACAGGTAGAATCATAGAATCCCTACAATGCAGAAGGAGGCCATTCGGCCCATCGAGCCTGCACCAAAACAATCCCACCCTGACCTTAGCTCCGTAACTTCACGTATTTACCCAGTTAATCGCCCTGTCACTAAGGGGCAATTTATCATAGCCAATCAACCTAACCTGCACATCTTTAGACAGTGAGTAGCAGTGATGTACATAATCATTCAGCCAGTTTTTGTAGCATTCCTGTTTGCAGGAGCTAAGGCATTAAGACCTTGTGAATGTGTTTGGGTATCAAAGTATCACTTCTTATGAAAGAAACATTTTTGCTCTGGTTGTGTTTATTGTCTATAAAACTCACATCAGTGTCTTTAATACGCCCTGGCTATAGTTTTATAGATCCATTAAAATTGGACTTAAGCATTTAAAGTGAACTGCATTGGAGAGCGACTGCGATATATGACATTTTTAGATGCAAAATATATGCTAAAAGGAAAAATGATCACCATGCGCTTTTGTGATTTTAACATTTTTATGATATGTTCCGGAAGGATTCAGCAGTGATTTGTTTTTTTATATCAACTTCTTAAATGTTTTATTCAAAAGAAAGCTTAATAAAGATTTTCAAGCTCCTACTGAAAGAATTAATAAAAATATTATTTTGCCTTCTTTTCCAAGTTCTTTTTCAGTTGCTTTGACATATCTCTTGCACTGGAATTAGGTGGATAATACATCTTTCTGGAAGATGACTTTCTATTCCCCTAATTATCAAACCTTCGATAACGATACACTTACTATTCTGTCCGAAGATGTACAGTTAGGTTGGTTTGCCTTGCTAAGTTGACCCTAGTATCAGGGGGATTAGCAGGGTAAATATGTGGGGTGATGGAAATAGGGCCTGGATGGGATTGTGGTCGGTGCAGACTCGATGGGCCGAATGGCCTCCTTCTGCAATGTAGGATTCTATGATTCTATGATTCTCTCCACTCCTCCATTATCTCCCCTCAAACTGCCTTCTTCTCCACAAAGAGCAGATCAATTTTCTTGCTGTCCTTCCCACAATCTGTCTTAAAAACAAAATACTGTGGATGCTGGAATCTGAAACATTACACAGAATGCTGGAAAAAAAAGCTCAGCAGATCTGGCAACATCTGTAAGAAGAGAAAACCAAACTAACAGGCAGAATTTTACAAGAATTGGCCAGGGTGCCAGTTCCGGAAAGAAAACTGGCGTGGAACTCTCCAGCTCCACTGGCCAGTTTTCTCCCCAGATCTTGTCCCTTTCACTGGTTTGCGCTGTCACTCTGGCAAGGTGGCCGACTCTTAGAGCCAGGGCACCGGGGGCAGTGCCAGCGCACTGCCTGGCCATGTCCCTCTCCCCTAGGGGCTATAGTGACCTTTGCGCATCTGGGGTGATCCCCTTGACCGTTCACATCTGGGTGAACCTGTTGTAAAACTTGCCGATGTGACCTCACGTCAGCAAGGTACAAAAACCTCGTCGGGCTGGGGAGGGTGGAATTCTGCCCCGGGGATGTCTAATTAGATTTATATTTATTTAAATGTATTGAAATCAGGTTCTTGCCCATTATGGGTGTGAACATCACCGGCAAGGGGCGGCGAAATTCGGAGACCGTGATCTTGCTGGGGAGATTCGCAATTTCCGGGTTTCACCGGATCTTGATCTCAGGGAAGGAGAGTGCGGACTTAAGATTCAGCCCAGTGTTTTGAGAATGTATGACTCTTCTTCAGAATCTTTCTTCTTATTCTCACAGGTGACAAATACCTACTGCCCAATTCTGCTGTGCGGTTTTCCATCCTACTGGACTCCTTCTACACATTAATTGTCAGCAACACATTCTTTTGTTTAAGTTTACCCCAGGCCTCCCCATGATGGTCCTCCACTGCTTGGATCCCCACACTGTTTAAATTTACTCCAACCTTCTTCAAGCTTCAGTCATCGCTCAGGTATTTGGATTGTTTAAATTCAGTCTCTCCTATAATGTTTCACCACTGCTTGCATCCGCTGCTGCACTGTCCAAATTTCCACAGGCCTCTCCCACAATGTTGCACTGAAAAATAATTTTGTCTTTACTGAGCTGCCAACTGAAAGTTCGGCTAAGCTTTTTCCTTTCAAAATACTGAGAGGTTTTGACCAGGTCTTATCAAATTCAATCTCTCTTCACAAATTCCATAATTAGTTTCTGTCAATATGCATTTTATGGGTCTTGCAACATTTTATGTTACCCCTTAAGCAAGTTTAATTTTCTGAGTTCAAAAAAACTAAAATAGCATTTAGGTTTCTTCATAAAACAGCTTTGCTATTTCCATCTAAAGAATCTCTTTGAGAGTTCTGCCAGCAAATTCCGTTCACCTGCACATTAAAAGCTCCAATATTATTATCATATAATGTACTCAAATAAATTTCTGTTATTAAATACGGGTCACAACCCTTCTGATCAGGCAATTCATCAGGGTAATGCCTAGCTGCTTACAATGAATTCAGCAACTGTGTGATCCCATAAAAAATGAATATTTCTCAGTCCTTTAGTTGACGTGACAACTTTGGTCAATTGTCCTTTAACAATAAACTGGAGATATTGAGATTGATTGGCAGAACATACACAGTGAAAAATTACATTCTCTGCGTATGTTTGTATATTAGATCACAGGAGATGAAAGAGGATAAATCAATTGCAGTAGAGGGATAACAATGGAATTTAATCCTCCGAGATGTGATGATTGATTCAGCTAAGAAGAATGTAATCAGAAATGAGTGTAAGTATCGATAAATTCAAAGGAGCATGATGAATACCCATGACCAGTTACAAAATATTCCAAAGCATCAGTGACGATTTGAAAATCCTGCTGAGGAGCTTAAGACGTTTTTGCCAGTCTAGCATGGAAAATTAATTAAAAGGATTTAATATCCTTTTAAATGTGTTAATCAGATGAGCTGATGTTTAACATGATTTTTCAGTTCAAACATATCATTTACATTTCAGATGTTATTTTATTCTACTGAAAATGAACAATAGTTTTTTGTGACGAAACTGATCTTTAATTATTAAAAGATGCATTCCTGGTGTGATGGCCTCTTTCTATATTTACCAGTGTATGATTTGTATGTAGCATAACATTATGTGAAAACAGATGTTAATTTTGGTTTTATTAAAGCCGTGTGTTTAAAAATGAACTTGATATTCATATTGACAAGTTAATGATTTGATTTGGGTGGTTTGAAATGCTTATAGCATTTAATTATCTAAACTAACGGGAGAAAACGGTGGCATAATGGCAATATCACTGGATTAGTCACTTAGAAGCCCAGGCTAATGGATTATGTGTTCAAATCCCAGCAGCTGGTATAATCATAGAATCCCTACAGTGCAGAAGGTCATTTGGCCCATCAAGTCTGCAATGACCACAATCCCACCCAGGTCCTATCCCCATAACCCTACTTATTTACCCTACTAGCCCCCTGACACTAAGGGGCAATTTAGCATGGCCAATCAACCTAACCTACACGTCTTTGGGATGTGGGAGGAAACTGGAGCACCTGGAGGAAACCCACGCAGACATGGTGAGAATGTGCAAACTCCACACAGACAGTGACCTAAGCCAGGAATCGAACCTGTGTCCCTGGCGCTGAGAGGCAGTAGTGCTAACCACTGTGCCATCGTGCCGCCCACAATATCCTGATAATAAATATGGATTTGAAAACTTTCCATGATAATGCTGACCATAAAATTATCGTTGATTGTTGTAAAAGATTGTTGCTCTTTAATATTCTTTTCAGCAGGAAATCTGCCATCCTCACCTTGTCTGGCCTACTTGAGACTCAAGATCCACAGCAATGTGGTTAACTCTTAACTACCCTCTGAAAAGGCTCAGCAAGCCACTCAGTTCAAGAGAATTAGGGATGGGCAAAAATGCTGGCCTTGTCTGCAATGTCCACATCTAAGAACAAAGAGAAAATGATATAATATGAAAGCAAATTACTGCATATGCTGGAATCTGAAACAAAAACAAAAAATGCTGGACAATCTCAGCAGGTCTGACATCATCTGTGGGGAGAGAGCGGAGCTAAAGTTTCGAGTCTGGGTGACTCTCGGTCAGGAAGAATTATCCTGGCTAATAAGTCAAAGAACAGGATTTTGCCACCGTTCCTGCCAGTGGGATTTTCGGATCCTGCCAAAGGCAAGCCCCCGTGGCGTGTTCCCCGGTGGGCGGAAGGAGCCCCGATGGCGTGTTCCCTGGTGGGCGGAAGGAGCCCCGATGGCGTGTTCCCCGGTGGGCAGAAGGAGCTCCCATAGCATGTTCCCCAGTGATGGGATGGGCAAGTAATGCAAATTGGCATTGACTTCAGGGGGACTGGAAGATCCTACTGGTGGCCAATGGCGAGTCACCTCCGCCACAAGAAAACACGCAACGTTGGGGGCAGGGGGGTTGGGGGGGGGGGGATGTTCCCAGCCAAAGTATTGTATAAAAATATTACCTTTATGGCTAGTTATGGAGGTTCAATCTGCTTGTGTGGATTTAGGGCAGGATTTTCCAGCCCCCCGCCCACCTTTGCATGTGTGCTGCAGCGATGGAGATGGCGCGCCATTGGTCAGCAGCAATATTTTTCAGTTCCGCTGCTATCAACGCGGTTTCCCATTGTTTGCGCCCTCCACCATCAGGAAATCCAGGGCAGGGGGTCGCCATCAGCAGGACTGGAAAGACTCGCTCGAATTAAAGGGTGAATGCGAATTACTTGGTTGATGGCACTGGCTTGTAGGTCGTTCATGTGTGTGAGGAGTATAATTATCTAAACATCATTATAAACACAATTGGGCCAGTTTTCCTCTGCCCGGCTGTCAAAAAACACACTTTCTTTTTCTGAAACAAAGAGGCTCTGATAGTGTAAACAGCACACACAGATTTTATCTGTCTGCAGATGAGGTGCCTTGGAAACGCTTACATAGGAACGTAGGAAACAGGAGCAGGGACAGGCCGGAGGCAGGGGAGATTGGGAAAGGGGAAAGAGTGGGATGTTGCGGGGTCATGGAAAGAGTGAGTGCTTTAAGGAGTGGGAACATGAAAAGGGCTGTGTTGAAATGGGGGTGGGGGAGGGCGAGGTGTGCGTGTGTGAAGAGGCAGCGTGGGGAAAAGGGGATCAGAGGGAGGGGACTGTGCTGTCAACGGGGAGTCCTCGGGCGCACTAAGGGAATTAAGAATAGAAAGGGATAGTAAGAGTTAAAGGGAGAAGCGGGGGTCAGTAGATGGGAGGGTTAGTGTTCGTCGATGATGGGTGAAGGGACGCTGAGGGTTTTTGGAGGGAATACGGAAGTAAAAGTGGATTCTGGAGGTCAGCAGAATGAGGAGGGCATATCTACTCTCATGGGGATGGGTTCTTCAGCAAGGCAGGGGATGTGGGCATTCACCTGCATGGGGTGGAGAGTAATGGGGGAAGGGTGTGGATCACCAAGGGTGGGGTGAACAAGTAAGAATCACAATGAAACCACACTAGACCACATCAGTCTATTACAAAAGTGTATGAACATTAGCAATTATAATGCACTCGTGCCAGCACATGTGAAGTCAGAACTTCTTGATATTGTGTACCCAGCCACCATGTCCAGGTGCCCCCCCCACCCCACCCAACATCTGCTACAGGGGTGGAGGCAGCCTGCAGACCACAATGCCCTGTTGTCCTTGATGACTTTGGCAGACATTTTCTGTGTTCTCAAAGCTTGAGGGGCCCTGGTTCCCTCTGGGTCTCCTGCTCTGGCGCAGCTGCACCCTCTGCACTCACAGAAATCGAGGCTGATGGGGTCACAGACTAAAGGGATTTGGAAAGGCCACATGCCCTCTGACAGTCCTGGGGTGCCTGCCTGCCACTCCTCTTCCCTTTGGGGTGCCTGAGGGGCCTGGCCGACTCCTTAAAGAGAAGGGGCACGTGGATGGAAGTTGAGATGCGCTGCCACCTCTCGAGTAGCTACTGTGAAATCGCACACATGGGTAGTGCGATAAAGTGTAAGATCTACACTCATCTCCAACAGAAACTGCTGGTTCTGCTGGGCAAGTGTCTCCATGGCGTCTGCCACCCTCCCCACGGAGAACTCAATGTGGGCACACGTCGGTACCACTTCATCAAAGAGCAGGTGGACAGACTCCTCCACCTCATCCACCGCTCTGCTGAGGGCCTCTGACATCTCCACTTGATGCTGTCCTGCCTCCTGCTGCATGTCCAGCATCCTGTGTAGGACCAGTCCCAACACCTGACTCGGATTTTGCAGTGTCTCTTTCCTATCAGTCCTCCAAGTGCCAGTGAGCTTGGCTGTCCCCGCCCCCACCTGCTGTGGACACATGTCTGTGCAGTGACCACAGAAAGTCCAGCCTGGACTAACTCTCGAACCCACCGAGGTGTGTGTCTCTGACAAATTCAGGTGACCACTGTGACCAGTCTATAGGTGAAATGTTTTGTTCACCCTCACCTTCTTCGCTCATCTCTGAGCTGCCTGAAGCTGATGACACAAAAATAGGTAGGAAAGTAAATTGTGAAGTGGTCATAAGACGTAGATAGGTTAAGTGAGTGGGCAAAAATCTGGCAAACGGAGTCCATTTTGGCAGGAAGAATAAAAACAAAGCTCATTATCTAAATGGTGAGAGATTGCAGGGCTCTGCGAGGTTGAGGGATCTGGGTGTCCTAGTGCATGAATCACAAAAGACTAGTATACAGGTACAGCAAGTAATTAGGAAAGCTAACAGAATGCTATTGTTCATTGTGAGGAGGACTGATTACAAAAATAGGGAGGTTATGGTTCAGTTGTACAGGGCCCTGGTCAGACCACATCTGGATATTGTGTACAGTATTGGTCTCCTTATCTAAGGAAAGATGTAAATGCTTTAGAAACTGTTCAGAGAAGGTTTACTAGACTAATACCAGGAATGGGCAAGTTGTCTTACACGGAAATGTTGGAGAGATTAGGTTTGTATCTGCAAGAGTTTAGAAGAGTAAGAGGCAACTGGATCAAAACCTTTAAGATCTTGAGGGGTATTGACAGGGTCGATGTTTCCTCTTGTCAGAAAACCTAGAACTAGGGGTCACTGTTTAAAAATAAGGAGTCACCCATTTAAGACGAAGATGAGGAGAATTTCTTTCTTTCAGAGGGTCATGAATCTCTGGAACTCTCTTCCTCAAAGAGCAGTGGAAGCAGAATCTTTGAATATTTTTAAGGCAGAGCTAGATAGATTTTTGATTAGCAATGGGGGTGAAAGGTTATCGGATGTAGGCAAGAATGTGGGATTGAAATTATGATCAAAATCAGCCATGATCTTATTGAATGGCAGAGCAGGCTCAAGGGGCCGAGTGGCCTACTCCTGCTCCTAATTCATATGTTCAGATGTGGTGGACTCAGCTTCGAGGTTTGGTTTCATCCTGTTCTAGGGGGCAGCTGTAATTGCGAGAGGAGAGAGTGAATGACTGTATGCGCTGCCTGCAACGTGGCACCACACGTCAGACTTAGCTTTCTAAGTAGAGACAATAAGGTTTGTTCTTTACTGGATGGACACAGTAAGAAGTCTCACGACACCACATTAAAATCCAACAGGTTTATTTGGTATAACGAGCTTTCGGAGCGCTGCTCCTTCATCAGGTGAGTAGGGAGTTGGGTTCACAAACGCTGCATATATATGATATGGAGATGCCGGCGTTGGACTGGGGTGGGCACAGTAAGAAATCTCACAACACCAGGTTAAAGGCTAACAGGTTGATTTGGTAGCATGAGCTTTTGGAGCACTGCTCCTTCACCACATGAGTCATTCATCTGATGAAGGAGCAGCGCTCTAAAAGCTCGCACTATCAAATAAACCTGTTGGACTTTAACCTGGTGTTGTGAGATTTCTTACAGCATATATAGACAGACTCAATTGCAAGATAATGGTTGGAATGCGAGTCTTAACAGGTAATCAAGTCTTTACAGGTACAGACAATGCGAGTGGAGAGCGGGTTAATCACAGGTTAAAGAGGTGTGAATTGTTTCAAGCCAGGACAGTTAGTAGGATTTTGCAAGCCCGGGCCAAATGGTAGGGGTTACACATAGTGTGACATGAACCCAAGATCCTGGTTGAGGCCAACCTCATGCATGCGGAACTTGGCTACTCAACGATTCTGCGTTGTCATGTGTCTTGAAGAACCTTGGAGAACACTAAGTTCGGTGGCTGAATGCCCTTGACTGCTGAAGTGTTCCCCGACTGGAAGGGAACACTCCTGCCTGGCGATTGTTGCGTGGTCTCCATTCATCCGTTGTTGTAGCATCTGCATGGTCTCGCCGATGTATTACGCCTCAGTACATCCCGAGACCCCCTCCTCTCTCTCTCTCTCTCTCTCCCACTCTCGACCATTTGTCTTGCATTAGGAGAGAAAATGGTTTGAGAGACTTGGGATGCAGGTGGTGCACACATGCTGCCAGTTGACAGCAGGAACCCTCAGGCTATTGTGTGCCTTGTGAAAGCTCCACTACACCTAGACCACTGGTGTCCTTTGGCAGCACCTTGCAGAACACTAAGCTCACGCGCGCAGAATGAGTCACAAGGAGACATTGTCACAAGGAGACATTGCATCTGCTTTGCATTGCTGGTGTGCTCAATACCGGATCCCCAGCCCCGGCCCCCGCTTCCACAATATGAGCTCTCTGGGTGGCAGGGGCAGGGATCCACAGTCTCCTCTGTAGCTGCAGACGAGATGGATGGCAGTATGTCTATGAGACCTCAGTGCTTCACATTGAGGAGCCCTAATGAGCAGCACCAATGGTTGCCTGTCCATTGAGGCCCATTTCTGAGGTAGGTTGGAGCAGTCGAGGCTTCATTTATCCTGGTAAGCGCAGATGAGGTCGTTATTCCTTTTACTACAATGTAAGGTTGTCATTTCACGTACTACTAGCACTTATCCCCCCCCTTGCAGTTGCCTCCCAGGTAGGGATGGTGAGTTGGGTGGACCTCTTCCTTCAATCCCTGGGGTAGTGGGTGTCCCTCCTCTCCTTTACTACATTCAGCAATACCTCCAGGGACATGTCATTAAATCTGGGTGCTGGTGTCGCTTGCTGTCTTCACACCTGGCTTTGTCAAGAGGAGGCACCCAAGATAAGGAAATTGGTCTCAATTTTCGGGCATCTCACCGTTGATCTTAATTGACAGTTGGGGATGATGTGTTTTGCTGTGGGAGCTGGTTGGAAGATAATCTTATTTTACTGGCTGTTCAGTGAAAGGCTCATTTTCTCATATGCTGCAGAGAAACAGTTCACAATGACCTGGAGCTCAATTTCTGAGTGAGAACATACACAAGTGTCATTTACATACTGAGACTCTATGACTGAAGTTGGACGTGTTTTAGTTTTGGGTTGAAGGCATGGTAGGTCGAACAGTTTCTACCATTCAATAAGATCATGGCTGATCCTTTATCTCAACACCTTACTTCCCATAATCTTAACACCTTTAACGTCTGGAAATCTATCAATTTATTTCTTAAATATATTCAGTGAGTTGGCCTCCACAGCCTTCTATGGTAGGGAACTCCACAGGTTCACCACCCTCTGAGTGAAGGAGTTTCTCCTCATTTCAGTCCTAAATGGCCTACTGAGACCGTGATCCCTTGTTCTAGACTCCCCAGTCAGAGAAAACAATATCCCTGAATCCAGTCTGACCAGCCCTGTCAGAATTTTATACTTTTCAATGAGATCCCCTCTCATTCTTCTAAATTACAATGAATACAGTCCAGTTGATCCAATCTCTCCTCATACGACAATCCTGCCATCTTCATGCCTGTGGGTAACTTTCTGGAGGTGAGGTGCAGTATCCCATTGATGAAAATAGAGGCGAGAGTTGGTACAATGACACAGCCTTGTTTGACCCCAGTTTTCACTGAGACAAAATCTGTGATGATCTTGTTGGTGAGGATCAGACTTACATCTCATTGAGTAGTTGAAGGATGGTGACCAATTTCTGAAGACAGCCAAATTTGAGGAATATACTCTGTGAGCCTTCATGATTGACAAACTGAAAGACTTTTGTGAGGTTGAAAAAAGCCATGTACCGCAGTTGATGCTCTCCCTTGCATTTTTCTTGAATTTTCTGTGCACTGAAAGTCAAGTCTGCGGTGCCTCTCTACGGGTGAAAACTGCACCGTGACTCTGAAAGGAGCTCCTCGGCCAATAGGAGAAGGCGATTGAAGACAATCCTTGCAAGGGTCTTTTCTGTGGCAGACAGCAGGGAAACTCCACTGTAGTTACCACAATTGGACTTGTCTCCCGTCTTGAGTATTTTCATGATCACAGGGTCCCCAATATCTCCCAGTATGCGCTCCTCTTCCCAGACGATGGATATGAGGTTGTGCAGCCGTGTCAGGAGTGTATCTCCACCATGTTTCTGAATTTCAGCAGATTCCATCTGCTCCAAGGGCTTTGTTGTTTTTCAACCATTGGATAGCTTTTCAACTTTGCTCTTCACTGGGTGGCTCTGAGACTGGGCAGATACTAAGTAAGATGCCGGAATTTTACCGCTCATCCAACTGAGGCTCGTAAGATCCTGCCAGAGGCCAATGGAGAACGCCGCTCTGTGAGCCTCACCCGCCCTGATTCTGGGGCGGGTGAGGCGGTAAAATTCCAGCCAGAGTCTCAATTGAGTCATTCCTCAAAATCTTCTCTCCAGCTAGAACTGACTGCCTCCCTGACCTTGATGAGCTCCCATTCATGCTAGTTTCTCAGTAGGGATGGGCCCTTGAGTGTTTGTGACAGCACTGAAGAAATCGTACGTGTCATTGGTGTCCACGAGTTTTTGGATCTCCCTTGCTCTTTCTACCCTGCATTTGTTCTTTATGTCACTGGTTATTTTCTGACCACTGCCTTCAACCACCTGTAGGATTGCTGTTTTTCTCTGGAGTGGTGGTGAAGTTTCCGGTCAGTGAAAGCTTTGCATTTATGCTCAATTAGATCCTGTATCTTTTGGTAGTTTTTGTCAAAACCAACCACGTTGTTTCCTGAAAGAGAGACCAAGTAGCTCTTTGCAGGTGTTTGTTATGATGGTCCTCAGGGTCGATGAAGCACTATGGACACACTGTGGCTCATGCTGGCTGAAAATTGAAAGGTCACTGACTGAGAAGAGTCAACTTGATGGGATCTTTGAGTCTTTGGTGTTAATGTTCTTGTCCATTGCTTTTGTTGCCTCCGTTATTTGGGGGATAGGCTGATGGAAATGGTCAATCAGGTAAGGCGGTGATTGGTTCAGCAGTCATCAATATAAGTCATGGCATGGGTGATGTGGACATCTCTGCATTTCCTTGCTTGAACAGTGATGTAGCCAAGTACGTGCCAGTGTTTGGTCCGTGGGTATTACCATGAGTTCTTGTGCTCAGAGTTTTCCATGATTTCCTGGGTAGGAAGAAATTTTCCTGCTTTCCTCTACAGAAATATTTCAATGTATTGCAATTCTGGTGGCCAGCAGTACTTTGACTCATCATGCCCTGCTTCTGGCCTTGGTGGCACTCTGAAATCTTTGGCACTGTAGCTCTCCTTTGTCTGCTTTTTCAGGTCCCGCCCAAGAAGAAGTATTCTGGCGTGAATGGCATCATGAATAGCTGCAATGGCTACAATGGCTTTTATCAGCCTTTTAAAGCCTGCCCTGGAGTTGACCTGCCCTGGCCCTATCCAACTGATTGCACCTCTTTGCTACCGATCTGGTGGCCACTATTCCCAATAGAGTATAGCCTGTAAATAGTACTTCACCTCTCAGAGCTCAATCAATCAGTATGATCGAGACTATTTTACATGATGCTGTTTAGATTTACCTCAACACCACAGAGTTCATTAAGAACAGTCATCAGGGATTGATATGCCTCACTAATGTACTGGAATTCACTGAGAAGGAAATTAAATTCAATGAACATGACATTCCTGTCAATATTATCAATTTACATTTGTAGAAATAATTTTTGTTCCACATTTTATGGCCTGTAAAGAAACATAAGGCTTTGCAATGAATAGCAAATAGGCTAATTGGAATGAATGTTGTTTAAAGAATGGAAAGCTGAAAGTTTAGAGAAATCGAGGAGATCTGCTTGGGAGTAGTGTCGAGAGATGTTCTGCAGCGATCAGCTCTAGGTCATCTGCATTTCAAGCTTTTTATTCATATATTGGAGAACTTTGCTGATATACAAGAGCAGACTGAGGGAAAGCAGTGATAGGGCTGATAATGTCACTGGGCTAGTAAATAATAGGCTAATGGTACGAGGTTCAAATCGCAACGCAGCAACTGGTGAAATTAAAATTCAATTCAGGAATCTGGAATTAAAAGCTAATCTCAGTAATGGTGACCATCAGACCATTGTTAAAAATCCATCTGGTTCACAAATGTCCTTTAGGCAAGGAAATCTGTCGGCCTTATCTGGTCTGGCCTACATGTGACTTTTTATTTTATTCTATTTATTCATTCTTGGGACACGGGCGTCGCTGGCTGGCCAGCATTTATTGTCCATCCCAGTTGACCGAGGGCAGTTGAGAGTCAACCACATTGCGTGGCTCTGGAGTCACATGTAGGCCAGACCAGGTAAGGACAGCAGATTTCCTTCCCGAAAGGACATTAGTGAACCAAATAGGTTTTTCCTGACAATCAACAATGGTTTCATAGCAGTAGATTCTTAATTCCAGATATTTTTTATTGAATTCAAATTTCACCAACTGCCGTGTCAGGATTCGAACCCGAGTCCCCAGAGTTTCTGGATTAAGATTTCAATGATAATACCACTAGGTCATCGCCTCTCCAAATCATTGTATTGTGTTTGACTCTTACCTGCTCTCTGGAATGGCCTAAGAGGCCACTCAGTTGTATCAAACTACCATGAAGCCTAAAATAAGGACAGACCACCTGGCATCAATCTAGGCACCAGAAAAAACAGCACAAACCCAGCCCTGCCAACTCTGCAAAGTCCTCCTTAATAACAACTGAGAGCTTGTGCCAAAATTGGGAGAACTGTCCTACAGTCTAGTCATGCAACAGCCTGACATAGTAATATTCACTGCATCATACCTTACAGATAATTTCCCAGACACTATCGTCCCTGGATACGTCCTGATTCACCATGTGTTAGATCCACCAGAGGTGGCGACATAGTGGTATACAGTCAGGAGGGAGCTGCCCTGGGAGTCCCCAACATTGACTCCAGATCGCGTGAAGTTTCATGACATAAGGTCAAACATGGGCAAGGAGACTTCCTGCAGATTAATACCTACTGCCACCCCTCAGCTGGTGAAGCTGTATTTCTCAATGTTGAAAACCAATAGGAAGAAGCACTGAGGATGGCAAGGTCACATAATGTCCTTCAATGTACATCACCAACAGTGACTCGGTAGCACCATATCTGACCAAGGATATCAACATCTTGGTGGTTACCATTGACCTGAAACTGAACTGGACTAGCCATATAAATACTGTGGCTACAAGAGCAGGTCAGAGGCTGGGAATTCTCCAAAGAGACTCCTCAGAGCCTGTCCACCATCTAGAAGGCACAAGTCAGGAGTATAATGGAATACTCTCCACTCGCCTGGGTGAGTGCAGCTCCGGCAACATTCACAAAGCTCGACACCATCCAGGATAAAGCAGCCCGCTTGATTATCACCCCATCCACAAACATTCACTCCCTCCACTACTTATGAACAATGGCAGCAGCGTGTGCCATCTACAAGATGCACTGCAGGAACTCACCAGGTTTCCTTCAACAGCACCTTCCTAACCCCTGACTACCACCATCTAGAAGGACCAGGGCAGTAGATACCTGGGAACACCGCCACCTGGGGGTCTCTCTCCCCCCCTCCCCCGCAACAAGTCACTCACCATCCGGACTTGAAAATATATCGCTGTTCCATCACTGTCGCTGGGACAAAATTCTGGACTTCCCTCCATAATAGCACTGGGGGTTTACCTACACCACATGGACTGTAGCAGTTCAAGAAGATAGTTCACTACCACTTTACATTATAACATAAGATAATAAATTGCCTCCGATATTCACTTTAACCCTAAAATGTGTGGATGAATCCTAGGAGACAAGGGAAATCCTTTTAAGCGATGGCTATTGACCCTTCCACTGGAGCCCAGACAGAGGCTCGGCGTTGACATAACTAATGTCACCTGCTTAGCAGCACAAACATTGAGAGTCCATTGGGCTTGTAATGATATGATTTTGTTGCCTGGGCCTGTGGGTGTTGCCCTCCAATACCCTCCTGCGAGGGTCTTTGTTATTGTGGTTCTTCTATGCTCTCCATAACATGGCTATCCAGAGAGATGTGGACCTTGAGGATGGTGAGGCCTTGAAAATAAACACTCATCCAGAAAACATCAGGAGCATGAGGTGAGAGGGGAGGAGGAAGAGGGGCTAGACAGAGATGATGTTGAACAGAGAAGTGGACTGCTATATCATTAAGTGCCCTCTTCCTGCTGGCCTTGGGAGGAGCACCTCCCTCCTATCCCTAATGGTCTACAATCATTAGATCCAGGTCGACGTCAGTGAAGTGAGGGACCGCCCTATTCCAGTTGCCAGGCCTTGGGTTACCCTATGACGTTTCACTTCCCCCTAGTGAAGTGGAAGGATTTGTCACAAACTGCAGGTCTTTCCCACAGGACAACCCCAGTGATGGCTGCCATGGGGAGTCCAAATCAGATCCACCTCCATTCCCATGACTCCAGATGGACAGGAAACCTGTCGACGTGTCAGTTAAGGGCTCACCCCTGTGAAAATCTGAACTTTAATTTGCTTCCCACCAGAAATGAGTTTCTGACCCAAACACAGACTGGCCTGTTTCCCGCCTCTGTGGTGAAGATCCAGCCGATGGTTTACCATGTGGGTTAAGAACCCAAGAAAGCATGAAATTAGGAAAGTCTGTTGAACCTTCCTTTCACACAATACATCCACTCGCTCCTATTACAAACTCTATCCATTTAATCTCCTGGTGAGGCATCTGCAAAATTCCCTCTGACAATACAAGGGAAATTTAGAAAAATACCAAAGAAATATAGAAAAGATCCAGCCTTGTGTCCTGCCTTATTCCTAATTAATCACCTTTCCTGACACACCATCAGTTGTTCCTTTGATAACCTTTTATTGTACTCCAGATGACCTTCAATCCATCTCTTAATCAAAGCATCCTGCTATTTTTTGGAAGGCGTTAATTCACATTGTATTAACTTGTGCAGCTAACGGCCTATTCCATATACGCACGATTCTACAGGGGAGAAAACCCTCTTCATCTTAAATCTTGTTCAATGCTTCTTTAGTGTTACACTTGCAATTTTCAGTTGTGGACTCTTCTGGTGGAATTTTCCAGTCATTCCCATCGGCAGGATTTACCGGTGCCCCTGAAGTCGATGGAATTTTGGCTGCTTGCCGCATTTGGGCCTAGAAGCGATGGGTTTGAGTTCCACCCCAGGACTTGATGGCCAAGGAAGGTGCATTCACAATGTGACCAAACAGGTTTGAGTGTGTCAACCTATAAATCCTTCCGACACACCAGTGGGTGGAGGTAAGAGTGGGAGAGATTCCTGGTCAGCCAAGCTTGATGTGGACTTGCTCCCCTCAGGCTATAAGCTCCTGGCAACAGACTAGCAACCTGTTCCAGGAATTACCTAGCTATGGAAACAGACCCAAGTCTGCTTTAGTGCACCACTAGGTGCAGGAAGAGAATTGGAATTGGACCATCCACTAATTGCTCCAGTTCTCTTTGTAATTTTTTATCCATTCATGAGATCTGGGTGCCGCTGGCTAGGACATCATTTATTTCCCATCCTTAATTGCCCTTGAGAAGGTGGTGGTGAGCCGTCTTGAACAGCTGCAGTCTATGGGGTGCAGGTACACCCGCAGTGCTTTTAGGATTTCCAGGATTTTCCAGAGACAATCAGAGAACCGTGATATAGTTGCAAGTTAGGATGGCGGATGACTTGGTGGGTAACTTGCATCTATTGCCCTTGTTCTTCTAGATGCTGGATATCACAGGATTGAAAGGTGCTGACAAAAGAGTCTTGGTGAGTTCTTGCAGTACATCCTGTGGATGGTACACACTGCTGCCACTGTGCATCAGTGCGCTGGAGGGAGTAAATGTTTAAGGTGGTGGATGGGGTGCCAATCAAGAAAGCTCCTTTGTCCTGGATGGTGTTGAGCTTCTTGAGTGTTGTTGGATCCGCACTCATCCAAGTGGAGAGTACCACATTACATTCCTGAATCGTGCCTTGCAGACAGGATTTGGAAGTCAGGTGGTGAGTTACTCTCTGCAGAATTCCCAGCCTTTGAACTGCTCTTGTAGACACAGTATTTCTATGCCGGTTCAATTCAGTTTCTGGTCAATGGAACCCCCAGGGTGTTGATAGTGTTGGATTCAGCAATGGTAATGAACATAAAGGGGAGGTGGTTAGATTCCCTCTTGTTAGAGATGGTCATTGCCTGGCACTTGAGTGGTGCCAATATTATTTGCCACTTATCAGCACAAGCCTGAATATGAACATACAAATTAGGAACAGTGTCTCTTGAATGAAAATCCATTTTTCCCACACCAGTCTTTGAGCTACACAATCATCTTTCTGATCGTATTTACCCCATATCTGGAGATTACTACCTTTGTGGTTCTGCTTTTTAATTAAGTCCCTAACTGTTGACATTCCCTCAATCCTGCCTATATTATTGATAACTATGTTGGCTACAACAGTTGGATTCTTTCCTGCCCACTCCAAGTTAAACTACTGCCTGCCTTTTGAGAGATTTCTTTGAAACTCTCCAATCACCTACCTGTTCAACTACTGAAGCCTTGAGAACTCACCAGCTTCTGGAGACTGCGAAAAAGATATAAAAAGTAGCATCTGCTTCCCCTTCTACACCAAATTTGCAAGTTAGCACTCACATCTTGTCACACTCAGTCCTTGTCACACTTTGTGCTCCCACGTTGTGGTTGGAACTCTGTCATTGAGGTTTTAGATTGAGATATGTTAGTTTCCTACTCTGGAAGAGATGTTGCTGAAGGCAATGGTCTTTGGTTGAAAACACATCTCTTTTACATGTTAACTATTTAAAATGACCAAAATATAACAGGAGTTATTCTCTAAGATGCTTCTCGGTCCTCTTCCTTCAGTTAGTGGCATCACTTGTAACATAGTTCCATCCCCATGTGCTCAGCAGATTTCATTAGAGTTAACTCTTTACTCTCCAGGAACAAGCGCTGGAAGTCATTTTGATGCGGCACTGGATGGCAGAAAGCCGGTTCCAAGAATTTCTGAAGCTGCACCGGTGACCTTAGTGGAGGCAGTGGAGAGAAGGAGAGAGTTGCTTTGCCCATGAGCGTGCCAGGAATCCCACCAGCCAAACTATGCAAAGACAATAGGACGAGATATCTATGATAGCCAATTCCAGAAGTCAAGTCACGAGGACCTAGGTACAGAGGCACAAAATGACCAATCAACTGACATGAATGGTCAAGGTCAGTGAATGTATCTTCAAGTGTCATATCCCACCGACTGCACCAGTAGCCACATACATTGCTCAACAAACCAGAAAGGCATCACTCACCTACCACCAGTCCCCATTAATCCAGACTCATCTCGAACATTCATTGCTTCACCTCATCCTCACACATGTAGTACTGCTGAAATACTCACACCCATATGGTGGCATGGTGGCACAGTGCTGCCTCACAGTGCCAGGGACCTGGGTCCAATTCCGGCCTCAGGTCACTGGCTGTGTGGAGTCTGCACGTTCTCCTTGTTTCTGTGTGGGTTTCCTCCAAGTGCTCCAGTTTCCGCCCACAGTCCAAAGATTTGTGGGTTAGGTGAATTACCCCTTAGTGTCAGGGGGATTAACAGGGTAACTATGTGGGGTTACAGGAATGGGACCTATGTGGGATTGTTGTCAGTGTAGGCTCGATGGGCCAAATGGCCTCCTTCTGCATTTCTATGATTTCTATGATCCTATCTCAAAGCTTGCACACACTGCCTGTTATTCAGCCATCATCCTGTTGGAGGGTTCAGCAGGCTAGAAGAACCTCCTTCTGCTCCTATTTCTTAGGTTCTTGCATTCTTACATGATTCTATGAATGACTGTGAATAAATAGGTTGTTGTTACTCTGGTTTGTGCGTTCTTTTGCTCTTTAATATGCTTACTTAGCAGCTGATGTTTGAAATGAATCTAGTGTCGTTCTGAAGATTGGAAGAATCAGGATCAAAACTGATGTGTCTATTATCCAGAGATGAAACCTAGGTAGATATCAGGACAAGTGAAAAAATATTCTCAACGACAAAGGAAGTTGAGATTCACCTGTATGAATGGTACGGTGGCACAGTGGTTAGCACTGCTGCCTCACAGTCCAGGGACCCGGGTTCAATTCCCGACTGTCTGTGCGGAGTCCGCACATTCTCCCTGTGTCTGCCTGGGTTTCCTCTGGGTGCTCTGTTTTCCTCCCACAGTCCAAGCGACATGCTGGTTAGGTGCATTGGCCATGCTAAATTCTCCCTCAGTGTACCCAAACAGGCGTCAGAGTGTGGCGACTAGGGGATTTTCACAGAAATTTCACTGTAGTGTTAATGTAAGCCTACTTTGACACTAATAATAAATAAACTTTCTGGCCTTGGGTGATTGTTTGGAGTTTGCACGCATGTCCCAAGTGTGCATGGGTTTCCTCTGGGCGCTCCGGTTCCCCACGCAGTTCAAAGATGTGCAGGTTAGGTGGATTGCCCATGCTAAATTGCCCCTTAAGTGTCCCAAGATATGTGGGTTAGATGGATTAGCACAGGAAGGAGTCTCACAACACCAGGTTAAAGTCCAACATGTTTATTCAGTAGCACAAGCCACTAGCTTTCGGGGCACTGCCCCTTCATCAGATGAGTGGGAGTTGTGTTCACAAACAGGGCGTATATGGACACAAACTCAATTTACAAAATAATGGTTGGAATGCGATTCTTTATAGGTAATCAAGTCTTAAAGGTACAGACAATGTGAGTGGAGAGAGGGTTAAGCACAGGTTAAAGAGATGTGTATTGTCTCCAGCCAAGACAGTTAGTGACATTTTGCAACCCCAGGCAAGTCGTGCGGGTTACAGATAGTGTGACATGAACCCAAGATCCTGGTTGAGGCCATCCTCATGTGTGCGGAACTTGGCTATCAGTTTCTGCTCAGCGATTCTGCGTTATCATGTATCATGAAGGCCACCTTGGAGAACGCTTACCCGAAGATCAGAGGCTAAATGCCCATGACTGCTGAAGTGCTCCCCAACAGGAAGAGAACACTCTTACCTGGTGATTGGCAAGTGGTGTTCATTCGTCCATTGTCGTAGCGTCTGCATGGTCTCCCCAATGTACCATGCCTCGGGACATCCTTTCCTGTGGCGTATCAGGTAGACAACGTTGGCTGAGTTGCAAGAGTAGGTACCGTGTACCTGGTGGATGGTGTTCTCACATGAGATGATGGCATCCATGTCGATGATCTGGCACGTCTTGCAGAGGTTGCTGTAGCAGGGTTGTGTAGTGTCGTGGTCACTGTTCTCCTGAAGGCTGGGTAGTTTGCTGCGGACAATGGTCTGTTTGAGATTGTGCGGTTGTTTGAAGGCAAGAAGTGGGGGTGTGGGGATGGCCTTGGCGAGATGTTCATCTTCATCGATGACATGTTGAAGGCTCCGGAGGAGGTGTCGTAGCTTCTCCGCTCCGGGGAAATACTGGACGACAAAGGGTACTCTGTCCACTGTGTCCCGTGTTTGTCTTCTGAGGAGGTCGGTGCGGTTTTTCGCTGTTGCACGTTGGAACTGTTGATCGATGAGTCGAGCACCATATCCTGTTCTTATGAGGGCATCTTTCAGCATCTGGAGGTGTCTGTTGCGTTCCTCCTCATCTGAGCAGATCCTGTATATACAGAGGGCTTGTCCGTAGGGATGGCTTCTTTAACGTGTTTAGGGTGGAAGCTGGAGAAGTGGAGCATCGTGAGGTTATCCATGGATTTGTGGTACAGTGAAGTGCTGAGGTGACCGTCCTTGATGGAGATACGTGTGTCCAAGAATGCAATCAATTCCGGAGAGTAGTCCATAGTGAGTCTGATGGTGGGATGGAACTTGTTGATTGTATTGTACAACATACACATTGTCCGCAGCAAACTACCCAGCCTTCAGGAGAACAGTGAGCACGACACCACACAACCCTGCCACAGCAACCTCTGCAAGATGTGCCGGATCATCGACACAGATGCCATCATCTCACATGAGAACACCATTCACCAGGTACCCGGTACATACTCTTGCAACTCGGCCAACGTTGTCTACCTGATATGCTGCAGGAAAAGATGTCCCGAGGCATGGTACATTGGGGAGACCATGCAGACGCTACGACAACGGATGAATGAACACCGCTCGAAAATCACCAGGCAGGAGCGTTCTCTTCCTATCGGGGAACTCTTCAGCAGTCATGGGCATTCAGCCTCTGATCTTCGGGTAAGCATTCTCCAAGGCGGCCTTCACGATACACGATAACGCAGAATCGCTGAGCAGAAACTGATAGCCAAGTTCCGCACACATGAGGACACCTCAACCGGGATCTTGGGTTCATGTCACACTATCTGTAACCCCCACGACTTGCCTGGGCTTGCAAAATGTCACTAACTGTCCTGGCTGGAGACAATACACATCTCTTTAACCTGTACTTAACCCTCTCTCCACTCACATTGTCTGTACCTTTAAGACTTGATTATCTGTAAAGACTCACATTCCAACCATTATCTGGTAAATTGAGTTTGTGTCCATATATGCCCTGTTTGTGAACACAACTCCCACTCACCTGATGAAGGGGTAGCTCTCCGGAAACTTGTGGCTTGTGCTACCAAATAAACCTGGTGGATTTTAACCTGGTGTTGTGAAACTTCTTACTGTGCTTACCCCAGTCCAATGCCGGCATCTCCACATCTTAGATGGATTAGCCATGGGAAATGTGTGGGGTTATAGGGATAGGGTGGGCAAGAGGACTTGGGTAAGATACTCTGTCAGTGTTGGTACAGATTGATGGGCTGAATGGCCTCTTCTGCACTGCATGGATTCTAAGAACAGTCTGAAACACAGAATATCTAGAGTAGAAATGTTAAAAGAAAAATGGAGATGCACCTGTAGGAAATTAAATTCCATTTTTGCTTGTAGCAATCAAAGGACACTAACCAAAGTCTACCAGTCTACCGTTAAAAATGAATGCAGTCCACTCTTTAACAAGTAAACTTCCGAAACTTCAGAGCATGCCCGGCTTTCGTTACTCATTTTGATATGAGTGAGCTGAATACACAACGCAATCATCATAAAAAAATCTGGGAATCATGTTATGCTGCTTTGTAATGCCATTACCATCAATTTAAATATGATAATAAAGCTCTTGCACTGACTGTAATCCAGACAGGGATGTGACAATGTGACTCACTGTGCAATTTCCTGGCCCTCGCATGCTTGTTCCACCAACTGGAAAATATATCCTGTGAGTGCAGACATGCAAATTGTCGGAGCGCCCACGCGCATTCCCATGCATAGAGGAGAATGTTATCTCCGCTGTTCACAGCTCTTATCTCCGCCACTCATTATTTCTCCCGCGCATGGTGTGAGCTGATAATTCACTGTCCTGCCATACTCTCACAATACACATCTCACTTTCATACTCAGAATGCTATCTCCATTGTATTGAGAAAGGTTAGACAAAATTGTTTTAGCTGCAAGTGCTGGAGTAAATCTACTTTCTGCAGGTTCTTTGTGCTGCTCCACGACAATGGAAATGGAAGCTGTACCGAAAGACAGCCATGCAAGAGAATGCTGAGGGTGAGGATTGTAGGGGGGGGGGGGGGGGGGGGGGGGCGGGGGAGGACGGCTCAGCATTATAGAGCAGGAGGTTGAATTATAAACTGTAGCAAAGTGCCACATTGCACCCTGTTCTGGGTGAAGTTAGCCAGTCTCCCTCTTGGTGACAATAGAGATGGTCTCAGTTTATGAAATGGATTAGATTTGATTTGATTTATTATTGTCACATGTATTGGTATACAGTGAAAATTATTGTTTCTTGCGCGCTATACAGACAAAGCATACCATCCATATAGAAGGAAAGGAGAGGATGCAGAATGTAGTGTTACAGTCATAGCTAGGGTGTAGAGAAAGATCAGCTTAATATATGGTAGGTCCATCCAAAAGTTTCACTTGTCTGCCATTCATGCATTCTCATCATTTAATGGACACTTTTTAGCACCTTCTCAGCCTTCTGTATCCTCATTTACATTCTCTTTACCCCATTCCACCCCCTCGGCACCACCCTTAGAGTATAAATCTCTGCTGATCCTCTTTGCTCTCAGTTCTGATGAATTCAGATTCAAAACATTGGCTCTATTCTCTCCCCACAGGTGCTGTCAGAGCTGCTGAGATTTTCCAGCATTTTCTGCTTTTGTTTCAGGTTCCAGCATCCGCAGTATTTTGCTTTAATTCATTCAAAAGTCTGACAGCAGCAGGGAAGAAGCTGTTCTTGAGTCGGTTGGTACGTGACCTCAGGATTTTGTGTCTTTCTCCTGATGGAAGAAGGTGGAAGAGGGTAGGTCTGGGGTGTGTGGGAACCTTGATTATGCTGACTGCTTTTCCCAGGCAGCGGGAAGTGTGGACAGAGTCAATGGACGGGAGGCTGGTTTGCGTAATGGACTTGGTGTTAAGTGGGGTAGGATTGTACTTGACAATAGGGGTATCAAACCTTGAATCACATGTACCCCAAAGTGGGGCCCAAAATCCCCCCAGCAGCACAGTGGCACAGTGGTTAGCACTGCTGCTTCCCAGCGCCAAAGACCAGGGTTCAATTCCGGCCTTGGTCACTGTCTGTGTGGAGTTTGCAATTTCTCCTCGTGTCTGCATAGGTTTCCTTCGGGTGCTCCGGTTTCCTCCCACACTTCAGAGATGTGCAGTGTAGGTTGATTGGTCATGCTAAATTGCCCCTTAGTGTCATGGGGATTAGCAGGGTAAATATGTGGGGTTACAGCGATAGGGCCTGGGTGGGATTATTGTCAGTGCGGTGTCAATGGGCTGAATAGCCTCCTTCTGCACTGTAGGGATTCTATGATTCTACAAGCAACTTCTGGATTTGTGGCACAACAGCATTCCTACCTCAACTTGTTCCCATCCTCTCCATCATGTCAACACCCACCGCAGGCACAGCACAGACAATGACTTGGGAGTGGACAGAAGGTAAAGGAGTGAGAGGAACATCCTGGAGAGCTGCTGACCTGGGTGGGCAGGAAATTAGAGGGTGGGGAAGGGGAGACTGAGGCCCGGATTTTCATTGAGTTGAGGCAGATCAGGAGACATTTAAAAATGTCAGGGAGGACCAGGATCTGAAACCCCACTTCCATCTCTGGCAGATCACATTATTGCTGACAGAGGAACAGGAGCGGGGCATCATTCACACAGGTGAGAATTTCAAACTCACCCGAGCCATTTGCTTTGCCTGCTGAGTACAAACAAACTAAACTTTCTTTGCTCCAACAGCTTTACCCTGTAGTGTAAGAAGCATGATTTTATGGAGGAGGTGCAAATGTTTGTTCAGTGTCACAATCTGAAATGGTTAGATTCCGAACCTTTCAAAATTTTTATTTAATCCGCTGCAAGAGCACATTGTTTTTTCAGGCCATCTGCTGTAGCTTAGAAATTGCTTTTGCAATTTCAATCAATTTCATTGTTTAGATTTCCCATCATTTGTTATAGTTGCGGCCATTGTGAATGCTTTCCTGAGTTTCAAAAGGCCAGGAACCACTTAATTCAGCAGGGAGCTATATAGACATTTCTATTAATAGATTTAAGAGGTTGTCAGGATGTCAAAGACCATCTTCCGAGGAAATCTATGCCAGTTAGAAAGAGGGTAAAAGTTTGGATTTTTAGGTTATGCAAGATTTATGCAGATGCCCAGGACCAGAGGAAGATATGGTGGCTCACATTGTACCTTTGAGCTATCTGAAGCTGAGGCAGGATGAGGTGTGTTCTGTGATGGTTTGCATAAAAATTGCTAGAGAAGAGAAAGGTCCTATGCCTTATCACAAGTTATTGCTCCCAATTCTAAAATGGGAGTTGAGGTTGAAGAAAACAGGCCATAGCATTGGTTCCATGAAGAAGGCCTTTCAGTCCATTCAATTCTATCACTTTACAATCACAATGTCATTCTAATTCACAACTAATTATTCAAGTGTTTTCATTGTCCTGGTTTCAAAAAAAGTTCTGGAAATCTATTCCAGTTGCTAATCAACCTGTGTGAAAAGAAACACTTCCTAATATTTGCCCTAAATTTGTTCTTCACAACTTTGAATCTGTACTCACTTATCCTGCTGATCTGAAAGAATTCTTTTTATATTATTTCTTTCTATCCAATGTATTGATGTCTCTTGTATCACAGCTTGGTATGGCTCCTGCTCTGCCCAAGACCGCAAGAAACTATAAAGGGTCGTGAAAGTAGATTAGTCCATCATGCAAACCAGTCTCCCAACCATTGACTCGGTCTACACATCCCGCTGCCTCGGAAAAGCAGCCAGCATAATTAAGGATCCCACACACCCTGGACATACTGTCTTCCACCTTCTTTCGCCGGGAAAAAGATAAAAAAGTCTGAGGCCACGTACCAACCAACTCAAGAACAGTTTCTTCCCTGCTGCCATCAGACATTTGAATGATTCTACCTCGCATTAAGTTGATCTTTTGCTACACGCTAGCAATGACTGTAACTCTACGTTCTGCACTCTCTCCTTTCCTTCCCTACGAATGGTATGCTTTGTCTATATAGCGCGCAAGAAACAATACTTTTCACTGTATACTAATACATGTGACAATAATAAATCAAATCAAATCAAATCAAATCTAAAATGTCTCTTTTTGAAGATGATGAATGCTAACTTTGAGTGATTCCTTATTGCTATGCCCTGACACCAAAGATCTACTTCACTTGTTTTTCTGAACATGAATTTAGGGGGCTGAAATGGTCTCTTAAGCATTAGTGACATGAGTTGCTTGCAAAGTCCCGAGTGCAGTTTCATAGTCATTGCAAAACATCGGCATAAGCTCTGAATATTTGAGAGGAACTGATTTGACATATAACCAAGCATGCTAATGGTGTCAGCCATGGCTCAGTTGGTAGCATTCTCACTTCTAAACTGAAGATTGTAAATTCAAGTCCAAATCCAGCAGGTAAAGCAAAAGAAATGGAGGTTGATATTCCAGCACAGCATTGTCAGAGTAGTCATCTTTCCGATGAGAGGTTATGTGGAATCCCTGCCTACCCTCTCAGATCTGAAAGGTCCCATGGCACTCATTCAAGGAGTAGGTGAGTTATCTTGAGTCCTGGCAACGTTCACCACTCAATCGCCAGCACAGAACTAATTATCGGGTCATTACCATATTGCAGTTTGCAGGAGCCTGCTTTTAGCAAATTGATTGCCATGTCTCCTACATTACAACTGTAACTGCACCTCAAAAAAGTAAGAAATTGATTTCAGAGTGTCTTGCAAAATCACATGGTTTTAAAAGGTGTGATATAACTACAAGTCTTTCTTTGCATTCATAGAATCATAGAATTCCTAGAGTGCAGAAAGAGATCATTTGACCCATCAAGTCTGCGCTGAAAACAATCCCACCCAGATCCTATCCCTGTAACTGCATGTATTTATCCTAAAGAGCAATTTAGAATGGCCAATCAACCTAACCCACACACAGGGCGGCATGGTAGCCCAGTGGTTAGCACTGCTACCTCACAGCTACAGGGATTTGAGTTTGATTCCCTTGGGTCACTGTCTGTGCAGAGTCTGCATGGGTTTTGTCTGCATGGGTTTCTGCTCTGGTTTCCTCCCACAGTCCCAAAGACATGCTGGTTAGGTGCATTGGCCACGCTAAGTTCTCCTTGTGTACCCAAACAGGCACCGGAATGTGGCAACAAGGGGATTTTCACAGTAACTTCATTGCAGTGTTAATGTAAGCCTACTTATCACACTAATAAATAGACTTTCACTTAAACCTTTGGATGAGGGAGGAAGCCAGCGCACCTGGAGGAAACTCACACAGACACCGGGAGAACATACAAACTCCACACAGTCACCCGAGGCCGGAACTGAACCCAGGTCCCTGGCACTGTGAGGCACTGAGCCATGCTTTTGTTTATTTCTCCTATAAAGTATTTAGACCTGTGAGAATTAAGTAATATCTCCTTCAACATCACATTAGAAAGATGTATCTCGTATGAAAAATTCATGTTGGTCCTCATTTTACTCCAAATGTACAGCACTTTGTATTTGTCTGTACTGCATTTCACCGACCATTGAACAACACAGATGCATTCCTGGCCTCCTTTTTGTAAAAAATTGGCTGAATTCACCCAACTTGGTTATTTGCAAATTTAATTATCTTGCATTGATCCTATAATTTCAGGTCATTTATGCATAACAAGAACAGAAGGTGTCCCAGGGTGGATCACTGGGGCACCTCATGGAATTCCAATCTTGCTTCATTCATCCCAACCCTCTGATTCCTTCCTTTAAGTAGTTATTAATCCACATCTTGATTTCCTATTGGTGTATATAATTTGTCAAGGAGTCATTTATATGATGCTTAACCAATGGCTTGAATCCCATGGCTTTCCCCAACAAGTTGAGGCATGGACTCTTTAAAAAGTCCTGCAGAACTAGTAAAGCAAGATCCACCCTTCTATTGCTGGCTATCATTTAAAAGATTATTTCAGTTCAAATATTCTTCCATCATATTCTGATTATTGATCTATTTGGTTTTCAGATTATTGAGATCTATCTAATAGGTCTGACGTATCTAGGTATTGTTCTGTGTCGCTTTTCGAATATCAATAGTATATCTGTCTCCTTCACGTAGAGAGAGCCTGACTACCTTCTAGGACCTTTGAATTTCATCATGAGCTTCCTTTTTTCTCAGAGATAAAGCAAATGTCGGTAAATACAATAAAAAATGGGTTTAAAACCTTACTCTTGGAATAATATTTTTGGTAGAGAAAGGTAAAATAAAAATAGAAAACAATGGATGAAATAGATTAGGGAAAGACAATGCGAATACAGTAAGGAGTTAATTTTAATAGTTTAACAAAGAATTTATGTTTAGGTATTAGTGTTAGTAATGTAATAATAATGCCATTTTGATATTCGAGCAGCTTTATTGCCATAGTATTCGTATGTTTTTAGCTTTGCGGTGTGCGGATTGAAATAATTGGTTCAAGACATGCTGGCAAAGCAAGTTCTAATAGCTGCATAGATAAGAATCTTACATTTATGTGCTATAATTCAGTCTGAAATTTTAAACAATCGAGTAATTTAACATATTTTACATTTTATATCCTATGAATGAATACAGTTATGAGCAGCTGATTCGTCTGTTTACAAATTCACTTTGAGAGAATTTGGGTTTCAAAATTCATTATACGAATTGACCTTGCCACATTTGTTTCTGAAATAAAGCAATCGTATCATGAGTCGTTTGTTGCAGAAAATTACTTTTTCAATAATTTGGTATGCATCTCTTTAATTTATTTTGCAATCCATTCACAACGGCTGTGAAATACAAAATGTTAAACTCCGCGTTGGGGGGGGAAAAAAAGCTTTTAATTAAAATGATTGCAGATCCGGTTACAATTATCTTGACAATAACAATAATCTGGAAAATGTTTATTTCTGTGATCAAAATGTGTTGTTTTTGCTCCAAGCTACAAAGGACCTTCAGAACTCAAGACATTAAACAATATTTCTTTTCTTCTGAAAGAATAAAATGGTGCCAGGCTGCCACCTCCTGAATTTACATCTCTTCCGTTCGCCGTGAAGGCCTGGCCTTGGTTTTCCTTCTTCACGAAGCTCACTAGATAACAGAAGAAGTTTGTCTTCCTGGTGTCTGCCTATGATTTAAGTGAAGCAATAAATAGAAATGAAAGCGTGAAGGTACTTAGTTAATTGACCTTTATTGTGCCTTCTGGTTCATTTGGGAATGGAAATTAAATTAACATGATAATTCAGCCCTACTGTGTTAAGGCTGCCATAAACCTTTTGATTTTATGGCTCTTGATTTAATACTTTTTTTGCTAACTGCTTTTAATTTTCGGTTCGGCTGTGTATTTCGCAGGCTCATGTTGTGACTTTATGTTTTACACTTGCAAAGAGTGATTTCGGAACAAAGATATATTGCATTTTGACAGCATGTGGTGAGTTTTAAGAATCCTAAAATCCACTATCTTTATTTATTATTTTTTAATGGCCATTGTTTTATACTTTCTAATTTTCCTGTGGACTTTTTTAATAAGTAAATTCTACAGTCAGGGCATGTAAGACAAATGCATATTAATATGCGTTTACATCTGTTTCATATTAATATTCATGCCTGAATCCACATCTCCATGCACAAAGCCAATTTTCTGACCATCTGTGTGATGGCTGGTGGATGCAATGAATAAATTTTATTTGTGAGGGGAAGAATAAATCTTTTATATGCATTTCACTGCCCAAATTTTCCTTTCATAAGGGCTGGATTTTTGTTGTTGTTGTGATACAAATTATTCAGACAATAAAGCTGCTGAATTTATTTGGCAACTTTATTCGGACATCAAAGCATGATCCTGATCTGATTTATTGTAATAATTTGTATTTGTGTATGAATATTTTAGTGGCATTCGTGTTGATGTCAAAGAGAAGACATTTGAGAATGTGCTGAATAGACTTAGCTCATGAGGTTTAAATTATATATTTATTTTATGCGACTGTATCCCTGCATTTTTTTTTACATTCTTTTCATGTATGTGAGAAACGTGTATCCAGTTTGTGGTTAACCCTTTAAGTACTGAAAATGTCTTGGCAATATTTGATGAAACAGTCTGAAAATTGGCTTACCTTGTTTTTTTGGGGGGACAGTAGTTTGCAATTGATGGCTTTTCCAAGCCAGGTCTGTTAGAGGTGGGTAATATATAAATTTGGTGCAGCCAATTCATTACCATGACTGTAAAATTGGGTTAAACATCTTTCTGTGCTGCTGGGGCCAAGTAGCATTGTGCAAATAGATCACGGTGCACATTGTCCTTTGCTCCTAAAGACAGTCTGTCCCTCTTAAAAGGCATTTGCACTGAATTATATTGTTGCAATTTAAAATATGAAAAATGGATTGCCAGGACTGAGAATGCTCCAGAGGGATGAATCCAATGCTGGAGGCATTAGTGACGGTGAGTGGGCAAAGGGATGCCGTGGATCACCAGGGGACCAGGAGACCCAAATGGATCATGGTCAGCAGGTAGCCAGTGAGGTCGATTCCCAGTACCCAACACTGAAAACCTGGCAACAGTGCCACAAGAAGCCTAATTATCACATATGGGTGGTCAAGGTTTCTGGATTGCATGCTGCACATAACATCTATCCATAACTCCATCAGCCTCTCATGCTACGCAACGCACAACCCTATTATTCAGCCAACATCTTTACCTGGCTCGCAAGACTTGCAACTAATATCCACCTCACACTCACACACCTACCAATACTGCCAATCTCAGACTCACCACACCACATGCCTTCAGCTAATTAGCTTGGCTCATCCAAACAAAGTGCAACAAAATCCATGGAAGTCTGCACTCTGTCTGGCAGGGCAAGGTGGCATGGGAAAGAAGTGGGTAGAGCACAACTGGCAGGGCACAATGATGCCTCCATCTCCTGAGCGTTACAGAGGAGATTGCTCTTATCATGTAGTCAACAGCAACATAGTCCTGTGTCATCTAGCATTTCAAGGATGACTATATGCTCCAACCTTCTGATCTCCCACCTCAGCCTCAACTTGAGGTCTAATATGATGAGCAAGCTGCTGATGGTGTGATCACGGATCAGTTGCTTCACACCCCACCCTGCTATCCCAATACCAACTTTTACCTTTGAATATAACAACAGAAATTGCTGGTAAAACTTATCAAGTCAGGCTATATCTGTGGCGAGAGAAACACAGTTAACATTGGAGGTCTGTGACCTTACATCTGAACCCCTCCACCCTCTGATTTTCTGTTTTCAGGTACAAAAGTCACAATAGCTGGAGAAAAAGATACAGCAGCACCACAGCACTTGCTCTGGCAATCACAGATTGCAGCTCAGGTACTGGAACTGGCATTGCACTGTACCTTGGAGACAAGAGTTGGCATCAGCACGTGGTGGGTCACCAGGCACGAGTGGGTTACATTCACATCAAGGGTAAAGGATGATTCATTTGCCAGTTCACGGGAAAGTGAGGTTACAGGCGAGTTCCGCTGCAGAGGGCTCAGATGAGCACCTTGATATGTTAGCATTGAGGAGGCTGCTGATAGACATGCACACCGAGGTGCTGGGTGCATTGGCTTGTCTGCCAGACAGCTTCCTGTCACTGTCAAGAAGCATGGAGGAGTCCAGTTCCGACCGAGGACATTGTGCAGAGCTTGCACTGTCTGCAGCCTCTGCTCCATCTCCTTGTCATGTGGCAGCTATTAGAAGCACAGATACTGCAGCTCTCATACCTGCTGCAGTCTTTGTGTGGACAAATCATCCACTGTTCTGACATTCATGTAAGGAAGGAACAAGTTTAGCCAAGTTCAAAAACTCACCATAACACAGCATCAGAAACGCTCCACAGACATTTCACAATAGCAGAAGTTCCTAAAAATTACCTGTCCGGCAAGTTGGATGCCTGGCCCTTGAAATAGCACTGGTCCAGGCCTCATCTTGCAGTTCATTGCATGTTCTTTGCAGACGGTGCGCCAATTCATTCAATAAACCTGCATGGCACAAATTGGGAAGTCTGCTGTTAAACTAGCCAGTAGGATAGCACCAATTCAGTTGCTTTTGGCACACGCAGAGGATGTCCACATGAGGGCCATGGAAATGTGCTACAGAAAGAAACATATGTGTAATATATACTGTTATAAGATAGAGTTAGAAATACGACTACCCACGTTCTTGTTCATTACCTGTGCACCTGGCACCAAGCAGAGATCAGAGACTTCCTCAGAAACAAAAGGAGGAAAATTGGAAGGAAGGTGAGTAGTTGACTTTTCATACTGGATCAGAACCAGTGACAGAATGGCACTGCTCAAAGTCTCATTTTTTTATTTGCCAGTAAGCTCCAAGGTGGAGCCATTGACCTAGAAATATGATTGCACCTGTGTTTGGGGTGGGCATTACAGACACCCATTAGTGTTGTCTCAAGCAGCTGGTAATATTCCTGCTGCCTGCTCATTACCATCACTAACATCCACCTTGAAAGAATTTGAGGTTTACAGTTCATGAATAGACCTTGCCATATTTAATTTTATGAATTATTTATATGAATAAATCTTGCCATTGATTCTAAAGTTTGCATTCAGTATGACCTGTGCTGTTCATTGGACACATATCCATTTGGGGAGTTAAATAGCAGGCATTTGAAAGGCGAATGTTTGCTCCTTCAAGCAGATATACCACTTCAGAGCAACACCACTTAAACTGGAGCTGTATACTGGCTGCAGATACAGACTTGGACTGCAGCAAGTGTCCTCACCCGGCTTCCCCTACCTTGGTGCAAGAAATGGGCAGGACGAGGAGATCACCTTGCCTTCAGGGGACAAAGGGATATCTAAACAACAATTCCTCTCTAAACAGAAAAGCATTCCAGAGGAGATCAATGCTGGCAACTAAGCTCCAAGGGCCGGGTTACAATGTTCAGAAAAGTTCAATGACTTCACCAGAGTTGTCTAGGTAGGAATATTGTCCTCTTACTCTCTATTCACAACTCCAATCCCAGCCTCAATATGCACAATACTTCCCCAATTTCCTTCACATTACTGCACTCCCTTCATCACACTTCACAACACCCCCTTCTCCTCAGACTGACACTTCATACTGGTGAATCCTCATTTTACTACAACTCACATCCCGTGTTCTTGATGCCAGCTATTTAACAATGATAGGCGGCATTTAAAGGGCAACTAGACGAATACATGAATAGATGGGAATGGAAGGATACGGACTCCATAAGTGTATACGGCTTTAGTTTATGCAGGCATCATGATCAGCACAGGCTTGGAGGGCCGAAGGGCCTGTTCCTGTGCTGTACTTTTCTTTGTTCTTTGCTCTTTGTTCTTTTTTCTGTAAACACTTAACAAGATTGTCACTAAATATAAACCCTCTTTATTGCAGGAGAGTGTCACAACTCCGGACTGGAAGCTGCGGCCAAAAGAGGTAGAGCCCACCCTGCACTGGCTTCCCGCCCCCAGCTCAGCCATCCTGGACAGGAAGAATGGAATGGCTGAGGTGAATTGCAATGCTGGATGTGGTTTCTTCATATTTTACATTCTTTTTCCCTGTTGACTTCTATCCTGCCCTATACACTCTGCATGACAATCTGCAGATGTTTTTACCACCCACTTCTCTCTTTCTCTCTCTCATTTCGCAGTGCATATCCTTTCTTTCCTTTCAGGTGCTGGAAGCACGAAAGCCCCTGTGCTAATTGAGCATTAATTATATTGATATGTGTGCAGGTTTTGGGCAATTACTTTCAATTCACTTTCACTCCTATAAATAGGGACAGACTGAAACTGATTGGTGAATTAGGAGGTGTATGTTTGTGATGTATAAATAAATGCTAATAAAAGTGTGTAAAGGTTGGCTTGAGTTCTCTCCTTTGCCGCCTGCCATTCTAGAATGCAACAGCCTGTGCCAATATAGGAGGAGGAGGCCAGCTTTCTAGAAAATGTACCATCATTCAATCTCAAGTATTGTCACCATGTACACTTTAGAAACAAGGTACAGGAGGTGTCTTCCTGTGATGAATCAGAAGGTGGGAGTGTGTAGGAACTAGAGTGGGGAACAGGATTTTTTTTTATTTGTCCATGGGACATGGGTGTCGCTGACTGGCCAGCTTTTATTGCCCATCCCTAGTTGCCCTTGAGAAGGTGATGGTGAGCTGCCTTCTTGAATCGCTGCAGTCCACGTGTTGTGGGTTGACCCACAATGTCGTTAGGGAGGGAATTCCAGGATTTTGACCCAGCGACTGTGAAGGAATGGTGAGATATTTCCTCCTCCTCCTCCTGCCTCTTATGGCAGCAGCTGCTGCTATCTGCTGTCTTTTTTGCCTCTCCCGCTGTCATTCAGCCCAGAAAGAAGCACAATGTGACCACCCGTGACTGCAGTCAAACGATGTTTAAGGGAGCCAAGCACAGTGGAACACCAGCAGAATGTTGTTGGCAGCCAAACTGAAGTTTCCAAAGTCATAAAACGCATCCAAAATGCCCAGAGGTTAACCAGCTGCCTGCAATGACAAAGCAGCGACCAACCTGTCAGCGCTATATGATCCCTTTAAATAGTGTTGGCAGGAGCTCTTTCTGCTGGTTAGCTCAAAAGTTGCTGGGTGAGTCCAGCTTGTGGTGAGCCAGGTGCTGAGCATGCAAAAATCAGAAAATGGTCCTAGAAGAAGTGCAGGATTCTAATTAAATAATGTATTCAGTGTTTTCTAATGTTTTGATGTACACTGGTGATTATGGTGGCTGTGCACTTCGGGTACATGTTTTTTCCTGGCCATCAGTCTTGAGATTTGGGTCACAAAAAACAGAAAATGCTGAAAAATCGCAGCAGATCTGACAACATCTGTGGAGAGAAAGTAGAGCCAATGTTTCGAGTCTGGTTGGCCCAGGTGGCACAGTGGCACAGTGGTCAGCAACGCGTCTCACAGTGCCAGGGAGCCAGGTTCAATTCCTGGCTTGGGTCGCTGTCTGTGTGGCATCTGTACGTTCTCCCCGTGTCTGCGTGGATTTCCTCCGGTTTCCTCCCACAGTCTGAAAGACGTGTTGGTTAGGTGCATTGACCATGCTAAATTCTCCCTCGGTGAACCCGAACAGGTGCCGAGTGTGGCGACAGGGGGATTTTCACAGTAACTTCATTGCAGTGTAAAGGTAAGCCTACTCGTGACACTAATAAATAAACTTAAACTCTTTGTCAGAACTGACATTTAGGTGTCCATTTAAGTGCCAGAAAAACAAGGATTAATTTTGGGCGATCACAATTTTGTTTCTCATCCCGCATTCCTTGCTCCACCAGTCTCCAACTGAAACAGAAGAGCTCACATACAAATCCATCCCATTGGTAGGTGTAGAATAGGGAGCGCCTTGTACATTTAGTACAACTCACAAAACTACGCTAAAGGTTAAACTATTCAACCTAAGGTATTGGACAGTCTGTGAAATATTTTATTTATGTTTCTTACTCACCTCAACCCAATGCACCATGGTTTTCTTAGCTATTTAACTGAATAAAATTTCACATTAGGCTATCATAGGTTTCCAAATTTGATATGATATTTGAACAAGTTTGAGCTACACTTAATAAATGGATTTTGCAGTTTTAATCTTTACAGCTTGCCTTGGGTTCTGCCTGGATGACTCTTACAGAGTCCCAAGGACACTGTGTGACTGATGGCTTTTATGGGGCAGAGAGGTTATAAAGATACAGCTAACCCAACTGCTATGTGATTAGATTTTTCAATGGGAATAACTTCTTTTGATCTATGTACAAGTGCCTTTGGGAGTCGGGAGCATACTGGTGTACAGCAGTGTGAAGACCCCTGTGCATGCATATTGGTTAAATTATTAATCCAGCCAAATTTCTAACAAGGCGAACAGATTGTTTCCCACAAATCCAGCAACTTCTTGCTATTTTTTTAACTTGTGAATTTGGATAGCATTTGAATGAACAACTATACAAGCTTCAGCAAGGAGAGTGAGTGAGAGAGTGGGACAACCTAGTTACAAATTCAAAGTCCTTGAAGGACTGAATTAGTTGGTTTTTCCACTTCAGACACTTTGTTACAAAGAACAAAATAGAAGCTACATGTTTGTCTTATATTACAGTCAGCATATTCCTACATTACCTGGGGAGCCGGTGGCATAGTGGTATTGTCACTGGAGTAGTTATCCAGAGACCCAGAGTAATACTCTGGGGATCTGGGTTCAAATCCCGCCACTGCAGATGGTGAAATTTGAATTCAATAAAAATCTGGAATTAAAAGTCTAGTGATGACCATGAAGCCATTGCCGATTGTCTGGAAAAGCCGATCTGGTTCACTAATGTCCTTTAGAGAATCTGCCATCCTTATCTGGTCTGACCTACATGTGGCTCCTGATTCACAGTAATGTGGCTGACTCTTGACTGCCCCCTCAAGGGATGGGATGGGCAGTAAATGATGGCCCAGCCAGCGACGTCCAATAAAAAAAACCTCACCCCTCCAACCTTAATGCTGGTTTACAATAATACTGAACAGTGTCAAAACAAATCCAATTTCTCTCAGATATTTTGTGTTATTGTCCATTCTCCACATCAGTTCAAAGAGACACTTCACAAATCTCTCTGGTGATGAGAAAGGATTTCCAACCAAATGAAAATTCTAAAAGGGTTGGGGGGGGGGGGGGGAATATACACAGTGAATGCTGAAGTCCAGAAAAGTGGAAGTTCCATCCAGAACTCCCACATAGCTTTTGAGTGATTTAAGAAGCTTTAATGAGAGCAGCAGATGTGCCTGATGACAGAAATTATTCTAAAATTCAGGAAAAGCTTCAGAACATTAAAAATTAAAGTAAATTATGAAATGAAAGTTTGTTTGATTTTATAAGTTACTCAGGATTCACCTGATGCATGAAGGAAAATTTTGCAACTTTCCCTTGCAGGATTATTTTAACTGAGAGAATTTGGCCTGAACATCCATGCAATGGCAATCAGTTGGGGGGGGGGGGGGGGGAATGGGCAGGGGAAGGGGGTCGATTGGGCCTTGGTGGTAGGGTGTAGGATTGTGACTCCAGGGGTATCAGGTCAGAATTCCCAGACAGTGGAGTGGGGAGTCGGGTGAAGTTGAGCCTCCGGGGGAGTTAGATTGGGCCTGGCGGAGGAGTTGGGGTCAGATTGGATCTCGGAGAAGGTGTTAGGTTGGGCCTCCGACAGCACGGTCAGGTCAGGTTGGGCCTCGGGCAGGGTCAGGTCGGGCCTCACGGTGGAAGGAGTCGGGTCGGACCGAATTGGATGAAGCATCAAGGGGGGGAAGGATCGGTTAGGTTGGACCTTGGGGGTAGTGTTCAGGTCTGCTTAGGGCTCAGTGAGAGGTCAGGCCTCTGGGATAGTCGGGGGAGGGGAGGTGCAGTCAATGAAAGTTGAGATTCAGGCCTTGGATGGGGGAGGGGAGATCTCCAAGAGGGGAGGGAGTTCCATTGGTGGGGGGGTGGGGGGGGGGAATACCATGGAGGAATAATCCTATGGAATGGGGGATTCCCATGGAGGTGATTAGTTCAGGTTGGGGAGGTTAGTTGCGAGATGGGGGTTCGGGGGTGTGAGGTTAATTCCATGGAGAGGTCAGTCTGGGTCTGTACAATAGTTACTCAGAAGTTAGAAGAGGCTTTAATCCTTTAACTTTTTCTGGGTAACTTTTGATGTAACCCAGTGGGAACCATCTGAAGATTGAGTTTAAATTGCATTTTTGGATGGTTCCCAGTGCAGGGCAAATGCCCAAGGGAAGTTTTCACTTCCCAGGAAATTGCCGTGCAAATCTTACCCAGGAACCTTTGGAGCAAGGGTTCAGCAGCACATCTCGGGGTTAACCCCCAGTTACACTGCCCTGGAACCCGGAAGTCATTTTCAGAAGCCAGAGAAACATGTGATATTTTAAGGCTAACAACATGATTTCTTTAAATTGCAACTGATTGAAAAAAATGCTTACAAATTCAATGAACAATTTAAAAAATAATGTAGGTACAGTATTGAAAGATTCTGCATCCATTTGATAAGAGTCATATATACCGAAACACTTGAGAAGCAGAATAAACCAATTGACAATACCAGATTTTCCAATATTAATATTCTTTTTAACTTTCTAAGATAGCAACTGCTGAGAAAAAAAAAGGCACACTGGAGATTCAAGGAATGAAAAGCAGTATTTTTAACAAAGCTTTGACGAGCTCTCTCAATGACAAACTCGATAAAAGCACTGCCCGATGTGGCGCTGGGTCATACAGACCAGAAGCTCCCAGGATTAATTTCAAATCTGTGCGAAGATGCAATTGTGCTCAACACTCCTAAGATAGGGAGTAGAAAAATCAGCCAGGGCCCCCCACTTGCATGTACATAGATGTCAGTGAGAAGATTAGTGATATCCGTTATGATGCAGTGTGGAGTGAAATAACTGCTGAGAGAGTGCGAAGAAGGTTCATCAGGAGGTTGCCTAGTCTTGAGGACATTGGCTATGAATAAACTAGGATTGTTTTCACTATAAATACAAAATTACAAGAGGCATAGACAGGGTGGATAGTCAGAGGCTTTTTCCCTGGGTGGAAGTGTCAATTACAACGGGGCACAGGTTCAAGATGAGAGAGGGAAAGTTGAAGGGAGATGTGTGGGGGGACGTTTTTCATGCAAAGTGGTGGGTATCTGGAATGCTCTGCCAGAGAATGTGGTGGAAGCAGGAACACTAGAAACATTTAAGAAGCATTTGGATGGGTACATGAATAGGGAGGGAATAGAGGGAAAGTTTAAAGTTTATTTATTATTGTCACATGTAGGCTTACATTAACATTGCAATTAAGTTACTGTGAAAATCCCCTCGCCGCCACACTCTGGCACCTGTTCGAGTACACTGAGGGAGAATTTAGCATGGCCAATTCACCTAACCAGCATGTCTTTCGGACTATGGGAAGAAACTGGAACTCCTGGAGGAAACCCACATGGACACAGGGAGAACATGCAAAATCCACACAGAGACCCAAGCCGGGAATCGAACCCAGGTCCCTGGCGCTGTGAGGCAGCAGTGCTAACCACTGTGCCACCATGCCACCCAATACAGTCTAAGTCAGGGTAGTAGGTTTTTTTTTAGTTTAGTTAGGGTACCTTGATTGACACAGGCTTGGAGGTCCGAAGGGCCTGTTCCTGTGCTGTACTTTTCTTTATTATTTGTTTTTCATTCACTCTAGGCCCACAGTCTAGCCTTTTTAGTCTCACAGAAAAGCCTGTTTCGTAGATAGGCCAGAGGGTTGCTGGCACCATGCAAGAGTAGGTACTTTCAGGATCAGAGAGAAGAGGCTGGAAAGGAAAAGATGTCGTTAAGATTTAATTTTCCTTCGAATTCAGATTGAGAGAATGGGTTAGTGCAGCTCCAACAACACTTAAGAAGCTTGACAACATCCAGTAAAAAGCAAGCCACTCAATTGTCACCCCATCCACAAACATTCACTCTCTCCACCACCAACGAATACTAGCGGCAGTGTGTCCCATCCACAAGATGCACTACAGGAACTCCTTAAGGCTCCTTTGGGAGCATCTTCTAAACCCATAACCTCTACCATCTAAATGGGCAAAGGCAGCAGATACGTGGGAACATCACGCCAGGGTCGGCGCGGTGGCACAGTGGTTAGCACTGCTGCCTCACAATGCCAGGGACCCAGGATCAAGTTCGGCCTGGGGTCACTGTCTGTGTGGAGTCTGCACACTCTCCCCATGTCTGCGTGGGTTTCCTCCGGGTGCTCCAGTTTCCAAAGATGTGCAGGTTAGGTTGATTGGCCATGCTAAATTAACCATACTGTCAGGGGGATTAGCAGGGAAAATATGAGGGGTTATGGGAATAGGGCCTGGGTGGAATTGTGGTTGGTGCAGACTCGATGGGCCGAATGGCCTCCTTCTGCACTGTAAGGATTCTATGGTGATCTATGATGATCACCACCTGGAGGTTCCCCTCTAAGCCACTCACCATCCTGACTTGCAAATATATCGCATTCCTTCACTGTCACTGGGTAAAAATCCTGGAACTGCCTCCCTAACAGCACTGTCACTACATAAACTACAGCCGTTCAAGAGGTGGTACAGTGGCACAGTAGTTTGCACTGCAGCCTCACAGCACCAGGGACCCGGATTCAAATTTGGCTCCTGTGACTGAGTGGAGTTTGCACGTTCTCCCCGTGTCTGCGTGGGTTTCCTCCAGGCGTTCCAGTTTCCTCTCACAGTCCAAAGATATGCAGGTTAGATGGATTGGCCATGGTAAATTGCCCCTCAGTGTCAAAGTGAATAGCTAGGGTAAATGCATGGTGTTATGGGGATAGGGTCTGGGTGGAATTGTGGTCGGTGCAGACACAAAGGGCTGAATGGCCTCCTTCAGCAGTGTAGGATTCTATGATTCTAAGAAGATAGTTCATCACCATCTTCTCAAGGGTAATTAAAATGGGCAATGAATGCTGGCCTAGCCAGTGAAGCCCACATCCTGTGAATTAATTTTTTTTAAAGTCTGTTTCGCGCAGCACTCTCGACAAGGGATCTGCGGCATTTGTGAACATTGCAACAAACAGTGAGACTCTTCAACTAATCAGACCATATACAATTAATCTATGCAAGGAATTTCTATGCTGAGCTTCCTGCAAACTGATTAACATTTTTTGCATAGCCATTATTTGAATTCCAGATAAATCCAATCAGCAATCTTCTTTACCCAGAGAGTGGTTAGAATGCGGAACTTGCTACCAAACGCAGTAGTTGAGATGAATTGCTTAGGCGTGTTGGAGAAGTATATGAAAGAGGAAGGACTGCCACTACTGTTCTTCGGTGGTGGAGCGAGTGAATGTTTGTGGATGGGGTGCCAATCAAGCAGCCTGCTTTTTCCTGGATGGCGTCAAGCTTCTTGAGTGTTGTTGGAGCTGCACTCATCCATTCTCTGAGTCTGAATTAGAAGGGAAGTTAAATCTTTAAGACTGATAGGGTAAGATGAAATAAGACGAGAGGAAGCTTGTGTGGAGCATGAACACTGCATGGATTGGCTGGGCCAAGTTGCTTGTTTCTATGCTGTAATTCCTATGCAGTTGAAACTAAGGGATGTGAATAACTGGAATATTTTAGTATAGATAAGCAGAACATAGTGTCAGTGAGTGATGCTTCAACAAATAAAACTTAATAGGCCTTACTGATACTGTTGCAGCACAAACTCCGAACACTTTTGTTTTAATTTGGTGCTAGTGATTTCTTTGTACAGACGCATTTGTTGCTGCTAAATCAAGTTTCACTGTACTCCAACGGGTTTAACTCCAATAGCAGCTGGAGCAGTGATATACAACAAGAGTTGTTGCAAAGTAACGTTTTTTTTGCAAACATGGGAAACGACTTATTTTTCTAATTTATTCAGAAACATCTGAGACAGCGAAAGAGACGAGCAGCTTTTTCATAGAATAGAATCCCTACAGTACAGAAGCAGGCCATTCGGCCCATCAAGTCTGTACCGACCATAATGCCACCCAGGCCCTATTCCCGTAACTCCCACACGTTTACCTTGCTAATCTCCCTAACACCTGGGTCAATTTAGCATGGCCAATCAACCTAACCCGCACATCTTTGGACTGTAGGAGGAAACCAGAGCACCCGGAGGAAACCCACGCAGACACGGGAAGAATGTATATACTCCACGTAGACAGTGACCCGAGGAATTGAACCTGGGTCCCTGGCGCTGTGAGGCAGCAGTGCTAACCACTGTGCCACCCTTTTTGATTCACCTTATCTAAAGTAATTTTACCAGTCCATTTCTTTGGTATACAACTTGCTTAACACAAATACAAATAGTGATGGCAACATGGACAGATAAGATCATTATATCAAATATGAACACTTATTGCTTCTGCTCAAGAGCCTCACCTTTGTGTTCAGCAACCAAAACTGCTGCTCATGAAATTCAAGATGGCAGCTCACTGGAGTGAGTATAAAAATAGTTAATGATGTAGTGTACATAAGGTGATGGAAATCACATTGATTTCCTACCTGAGTAGAAATAAATAATTGAGTTTGTCCAAGCATAAGATCAGATTTTGAAACATTTGGAAGGAGAATAAACCAAATTTGTCTATAATGCAAATAAAACCATTTGTGACATTTGATATTCACAGAGCAAACAACTCATCTTTATATTCAGAAGGATCCTTTGATAGTTCAATAGATGTTTGTAACACATATGGTGATGCTCAGGCACAGAGACCAGGAATATCCTCGATTTGACTACTGAGCTAACTGATCTCAGCCATGGTAGAAATCGGGTTGACACAATTACTCCTAGTTTCCAGTAGGACCAGAAAAGGTTCCTACTTTTGATCTATGGTTATCTAATTAGGGCTTGATTATGAGGTCCTGCACGATGGAGAGACCTTCCTGCACATAGAAAGCATTCTTTCTGGTTGTATCACAGCATAATATGGCTCCTGCTCTATCCAAAATGCAAAAAACTACAAAGGGTCTTGAATGTAGCCCAGTTCATCACTAAAACCAGCCTCCCATCCATTGACACTATCTATACTTCCCACTACCTCAGAAAAGCAGCCAGCATAATCAAGGACCCCATGCACCCCGGACATGCTCTCTTCCACCTTCTTCCGTCGGGAAAAAGATACAAAAGTTTGAGGCCACGTACCAACCGACTCAAGAACAACTTCTTCTCGGCTGCCATCAGGCTTTTGAATGGACCTACCTTGCACTAAGTTGATCTTTCTCTACACCCTAGCTATGACTGTAACATTACATTCTGCACTCTCACATTTACTTCTCCATGAATGGTATGCTTTGTCTGTATAGCACGCAAGAAGCAATACTTTTCACTGTATACCAATACATTTGACAATAGTAAATCAATTTAAATCAAATCACATATTGCCTAGATTCACACATGGAGAATAGCCACTTAAGTTACATATAGGAGGGTATCTGGTAACTATGAAACTTTAAATTATCTTCCAGAAAGGAGAGAAAAGGTAGGAAAATCAATGGGAAATTCAGAGGAACAGAGCAAATTATGATTATGTTTGCTGTTAAGCAATACTTACTTTCCAAGCATGCACTCAGATATAAGCCTACAAACATGGAGTAAACTCAAAAATTTGTCTCTTCTCTGCCTGAAAGAGGTGGTGTATTTTAAATAGGTTAATGACTCTATTAAAACAGCAGAGCGAGAGAGAGAGGAATGTGATATAAATGTATTAAGTGCTCATTGCTCAAAGTAATTTCTAGGCTGTGGGCTTGTAATCTGTTACAAAAAAATAAAATGATTATACTGCAGTATCTATCACATGACCATGATTATCCTGCAGGTCAGGCATCATCATAACTGATTACACCCTTTCTACTATTTCATTAATCTTCCTGACACCACCGGCAAAACAGGCAACTTTGTGTTAAATTTTAAACATTCTCCAACTCCTCTGGGTCATTTTGCTAAAGCTCCTTTAAGTACTTAAAAACATTTTTAACATGCCAAATACACATATTGTCTATCACATTAAATTTTAATCCTGAGCATCATGCAAGCAAAGCGAAGGAATGAAGAAAATCGCTGAATATTCATTAATTAATATTGTTCTTGGAGCAAACAAAAAAAGTCTTATTTTTGAATGCGCAGCAAAAATGCTAATTGCCAAATTCAACGAGGTCAGTTCATTCGGATAATTTAGAATGCATGTTTTCTATGAACATAGGAGACACAATAAATGCAAAGACGAGAGATTCATGAGAGTAATTTTGTTTAAAGAAGAGCATCTGTGGAAGGTTAGCAGGAACAAGGTGGCCAAATTTGTTCCCTGCTGTGACCGCAGTTTGGATGTTCGGAGGAAGATGGGAACATAACAGCTGGTGGCTTATAGAAGGCAGGCTGTCTCTATAATGACCTCAACAAGGCCCATGAATTTGGCTTCTTGGAGTATGAGCTCCCTGATTGAGGTAATGATTGCCCACCCAATCAGGGAGTCTCACCTGTTGTTGTAGGTAAATAATACCTCTAAGACTAGTCGTGAGTCAAAGTACAGTAGTTTATTTTCACAAGCTTGTGGGAGAAGTCCGATCCCTAACGCGGTCTCCAGACTTCTCCCCGAATACAGGTTAAGATCAAATATTTATACATATATTTTTGCCCCTGGTCATGTCTGCATTTTCTCACGATTATTGCTGCGTCAGCACCTCCGCATAGTCCGTGTAATCATGGCCATCTCAAGGCTGCGACTATCTGTTCTGTCGCCTCTATGTCCAGCATACAAGATTATTAGTTTGCATAAACAAATTAACTGATGTACAAGGGCCTATATAACAATTTATATCGATAAAGATGAATAGTATATAATGAATATACATGAATCTATTATTATACGATCACAGAAGGCATGCATTTAAGCTCCACCATGTTAAACAACAGTACATAATATAAAATAACACAAAATGGATTCTAGCTTAAGCTAGCCACATTCCTGAACACAATTAGCTGGGAAAATCATACGGTTGTGTACAACAACAAGGACAGCTGTCTCTCTTATCTGGTTTGGATACACAAAAACAGGCTCTACAGGCACGAAAACAAGCTCTACAATGCTTCTCACAAATCTCTAAGTAATACAAAGTTCGGGGTTTCAATGCTTTGCACAAATCTTAAGTGTTACAAAGGTCATTAACCCGTTCCCTTCTTCACCTGTGTATATTATGAAGAGTGTCAGGTCTACTGACAGTCTGGATTCTGACTTTGTACCAGAAGCATTCTTAGGAGCGGAGACATGTTTGAAAATAAAGGGAATCTGTTGAAGGGACACCGGCCTCTGAGGAGTTATTTCGGTCTCCCACAGGTAACTGGAAAACATGAGAAAAGACGTACTCAAAATTGGACAGCCAAAATGAAATCTATTATACGTATCACAAGCGCTGTCCCACAAGATGGTGCAGCATCAGGATAAGAGCACTTGAGGGAGGGGACAAACTGCTCACATCTGATCTTCCATGTCCACAATGCTACTGTTTAAATCTTTTTTTGCTTTGCACTTATGTTTCTAAAATTATTGCTGCATGCTGTTCCATTAAATCAAAATGCTGCCCAATATCACTGCTTAGTCATAATATGTTGACTTACAAAACCAGCAAAAGCTGACCAACAACTTCAAAAAAGCTGATACAGCCACAAAACAAACTGAAACAACCACAAAAAGCTTATACCGAACATAACCCTGTGACATGAACGAAAGTAATTACAATAAAATTTAAGTTGAACACAGGCTTTACTTTAAGATGCAGCATTATTCAGTGTTTCAATCGTCTTGAAACAAAGAAAAAGAAAGACTTGCGTTTATATGATGCTTCTCACCACCACCAGATGTCTCAGAACCCTTTTCTCTTCTCGGCCTTTTGGCTAAGATCAAGTGTAGTATGGTCGACAGCCCATGGTCGGCCGCACTTGGTTGAGGTAATTAGGTTACACTGAAGCTTCATATGTTTCATATGAAGCAATTTTTAAAAGCGGCATCTCGGCCTTTTGGCTAAGATGCAAATGAGCTCAAGTCTTGGAGGAGGAACCTCCCCCTTCTCCAATCAGCTTGGCTCATGTAGATCAGGCCCAGGACAGGGTGGTTTGGTCGCTCGCCCTGTCTTGTCAGCCTGGATCGGAAATGTCTCAACTTGTTGAGACTCTGAATTGGATTTGATTTGATTGAATTGGAAAAGTAAAAAAAAAGATGTCTCAGAACCCTTTTCGGCCATTGAAGTGTAGACCAAACCCTGTACTGGGAATTAAACAGAGAACTTTGTGTTTAAGAGGCAGGCATGCTACTTATTAAACTCTAGCTGAAACACAGTGGGATTTTCCGGCCGCACTCGCCCCAAGAATGGAAAATCCCACCGATCCCACCAATCGTTGCATGGTCCTGTCCCACCCGCTATGATTCCCGTGGGGGGCAGGATGGGAAAATTCCACCCTTGTGTTTGAAAAGGTTGAAGAGGGATAAAATTCGTCTTGTATATTTTCCAGCATTATGAAAAACATTTACATTTCAGCATTTACTACCTAAAAGCAGAAGTAATTTTTATTGAAAATAACTATTTTTCCTCATATTTTAAAACTAATTTTTCCCGGTAGGTAATCTGTAACTGTGTGAATAAGATTTTGGGCGGAAGTTTCCGGCCGTTCACATCCCGCTGCCACCGCCAGCAAGGACAGAGAATTTAGTACTCGGCTAAATCTTCATTCACTGCAGAGAATCCCAGTTGCAGGTGAGGTCGTAGAATCCGGCCCTTTGTAAAGTTCTTTAAATCAACAAATCGGCAAATCAAACCCAATTTTATTGATGATAATCAGGTGTGGAGTCAGCAAACTTAAAATTACCACCTTCCTTCCAAATTGTTGATCCTTACCAACAACTGGCAGTGTAGCCATACGAAAGAGTTGTAATGAAGTTCCAGTTGTGGCTTGGTGATAGTATTCTCATCTCTCTTTCAAGATCCCTGATTCACATACCGTCCCCTCTCTGTAACAATGACAGGTTTCTAGTGTAGGTTATGTGTCTCAGTTGGTTAAAGCACCTGTCCAGTGAACAAGAAGTCCTGGGTTCAAATCCCAGCAGAGCCTTAATCCATTAGGGGTGGCACGGTGGCACAGTGGTTAGCACTGCTGCCTCAAAGCGCCAGAGACCCGGGTTCAATTCCCAGATTAGGTCACTGTCTGTACAGAGTCTGCACGTTCTCCCCATGTCTCCGTGGGTTTCCTCCTGGTGCTCCGGTTTCCTCCCACAGTTCAAAGATGTGCGGGTCAGGTGCATTGGCCATGCTAAATTCTCCCTCAGTGTACCTGAATAGGCACCGGAGTGTGGTGACTAGGGGATTTTCACTGTAACTTCACTGCAATGTAAGCCTACTTGTGATGCTAATAAATTTTTAAAAATAGGTGGCTGCTTGCCAGTGTCTGTAGGACTGTTCTTGGTCCTGAATATTTCGGTAGTCCTTGGTTATCAATCCTGGGATCCGTTTCATTGGGAATTAAGTGTGGATTTTTCTCCCCTTCACAAGTTCTGATTGGGCTAATCCACATTGCGGCAGGGTGGATCTGTAAGTTAAATATGGCACATGGAAGTCACTGATCTTTCTCAGAAATTCTTCAGTTGCATGGATGTCCCTTTTTGCCTCACCGTTCGATTGGGGAGCTAGTATAGTGTGGAAAGCTATAACTGATGGCAAATTGGGTGAAATAATCTTGTGAATTGTGGCCATTATCAGACACCTCCTGGTCTGAAATGCCATGGCTCGTAAACATTTCCTTCAAGGATCGCACGACCACCTTGATGAATAAATCAATTCCCAACCATTCCTACAGCCTGGTTGGGGACTATGTGGAATTGAGAGACCCTCGTGCAGCACACACACCGGGCAGTTTGCGATCATTTCATAGAAAATTATAGAAATCATAGAAACCCTACAGTGCAGAAGGAGGCCATTCGGCCCATCGAGTCTGCACCAATAACAATCCCACCCAGGCCCTATCCCCATCAACCCACATATTTACCCGCTAATCCCTCTAATCTATGCATCCCGGAACACTAAGGGGCAACTTACATGGCCAATCAACCTAACCCGCACACCCATTGGACTGTGGGAGGAAACCGGAGCACCCGGAGGAAACCCACGCAGACACAGGGAGAATGTACAAACTCCACACAGACAGTGACCCAAGCTGGGAATCGAACCCAGGTCCCTGGCGCTGTGAGACAGCAGTGCTAACCACTGTGCTACCATGCTACCTCCGTGTCACCGTGCCGCCCCCATTTCTTCAGCTGCCCTTGATATACCAGCCACCAAATTGCAAATTAGGCAAACACTCTGCCCAGGTGGCCTTGGTGATTTTTTTGGAGAATCTCTGGCGAAAGGAAACTGGAAAACCAGCCGCTCACTGTATACCAGCAGATCACACTGAGGTCTTACTGCTGTTCAAACCAAATTTTCATGGCACAGCTGTCTGGTTCTGCTGTGCCACCCCCTGTCAACAGTAACCTCAGATGTGGACATACTCCTCAGGCTGAGAATACAGTCAGGCGTCATGGGTGGGACCTGTGCCCGGAAGTAGGTGGCCTGATGATGCCATACAAAATGGCATTAATGTAAATTCAGGTCAGAGGGTGGATTTCCTGGTCTCAATGCACAAAGGGAATAAGCGTTCTGCCCATTCAGTGTTGGAGGGCAAAATGTTCAGCATCCAAATTTGTTTCCCGTGACCCGGAAGGAGATCACGGCCAGTCACTTAAAGGCCCACCTGGCGTAGGACAGTGTCAGGTGACCCAGCAAATGTGTGCATCATTCACAAGTACAAGTACCATTTATCCCTTACAATTAAAGCGGCAAACTGGAACAAAGGAAATGAGCATTGCCCTTTTTTGCTGTTGCTTTGCTTTGTGTTGAAACCAACTCCACCACTCCAAAGATGTGTGGGTTAGGTTGATTGGCCATGCTAAATTTCCCTTAGTGTCAAGGGGATTAGCAGGGTAAATATGTGGGTTTATGGGGATAGGGCCTGGGTGGGATTGTTGTCGATGCAGGCTCGATGGGCCAAATGGCCTCCTTCTGCACTGTAGGGATTCTTTGAGATTCTATGTGATAAATCTAAACTGGTTTGGGTGCTAACGTTCAAGCCTTATGGTAGCCAATGCATTGAAGTGATAATCCTCAGATAACGTGATGATTCTAGTTTTTGTGCCCTCAAAAGATACATTTTGTTGGAGCTGGTACTGCTGGAGTGAAATTCATATTCTCCTTTTGGTCAGGCAGCTGCTATGGTTTTAGGTACTTGCCCCAGATGTGCACTCTATTGACTCATTAGAAAGGTCAGCAGTTATTTATTACTTTGAATATTCTAGAAAAGTGGTAAAACTTTATTTAGCAGTGGCTTGCACTCCAAATCTAAATGCCGAATGAGTACAATTTATTTTAAAATACTTTCTTTTCATAAATGACCTTAATAAAATAAAATTATTCAGCCTCTCACCAGAAATTTATTTAAATATATTAAAATACTAATTTACATGGCATTAGCGAGCCCTGGACACAATCGGCTGGGCTCACTTGCCTTTGGGACCTCACTGGGAGCGATTCTCTACAGTGAGGAAAACACCTGCTCTCCATGAACGGGGAACAGTTGTGTTGCTCTCGCCAGTAGAACCGGAGGCCATTGATGCCCCCCAGGGAGGTCGACAGCAAAGGGGTGCCCCTTGGGCAGTGCCAGCCTGGTAGTGCCAGCCTGGCACCTTGGCACTGCCAGCAAGGCACTTTCTCAAAGCTCACCAGGCAGTGCCAGGGGCCGGGGCCAGTGAAAGCAGGGCCTATGAGGGTGAAGCCTATGAAGTTCGTGGCCTGGAGAGGCAAGGCCCATGGTGGCAGGGCTTGAAGCGGTGGGGCCAGCCCGATCGGTGAGAAGATGCGCGTTGCCGTTCTGCATCGCGATCCTTGTGGGGAAGGGGGCCCGCTGCGAACTCTGCAGCTGTGATTGGTTGGGGAGGGTGCGATTGGTCTGGGTGGTGGGGGTGGTGGGGGTGGCAGTGGGGGCGATATTTTCGGGTGGTGTGGGGCTTGCGATCGACTGCAAGCCCCTGCAATAACGGGGGTAGGGAGATGGGTTGAGGCTGGCTGCAGCAGCAGAGGCCTGACAGATCCCTCTCTTTCTCTCTCTCTGTCAGGTCTCTGCTGTTACTATTGTACTTGTGCAGCCACAGAGATCTGCACACGTGCAATAGCTCCCTCTGCTGCTAGAGCAAGCTGGCGGTGAATTAAGTCCCACCCCTGCCTCTAGTACCTAGAAACAGTCTCGCCCATTTTTTCATGCACTGTAAATAAGATTAGGAGTAAAGACTCACCCAAAAAACGGATCTGCAACTCTCCCAATTTCATGCCAGTTGGACACTTAGAATTTTTCTTGTAAAATTCTGCCCTACAACTCATAAGTCTAGAAAGAGATAAGCAGATTATACAGAATTGTTTGGACCATTTCATAAGGAAGACCAAGGAGAGGATTTCCTTGGAGGGTCTCCTTATCCATAGTCAATTTGGCTGCAGAGAGATGGAAGTTTCAGATGCAAACGTTATTCTGTGGCATTTTTTCTAATTCAACGGTAGAATATGGAAACACCAGGAGCAGCAAAAGCAGCCTTTGTACTGGCCCAAAATTTGTAGTTAGTGGCATCGTGTCATTTGCCACCCACAAAGATTCGGTGATTCTCTGTACTGTGAATTTCTCCTGTCCCAATGTTAATTTCATTCCAGCGCTGCATTCATGGGATTTCCAGCTTCCAGCAACAGTAATGTCATCAAACAAACTACAGTAAGAAGTTTAACAACACCAGGTTAAAGTCCAACAGGTTTATTTGGTAGCAAAAGCCACACAAGCTTTCGGAGCTGCAAGCCCCTTCTTCAGGTGAGTGGGAATTCTGTTCACAAACAGAGCATATAAAGACACAGACTCAATTTACATGAATAATGGTTGGAATGCGAATACTTACAACTAATCAAGTCTAATCAAGTTTCCAACCATTATTCATGTAAATTGAGTTTGTGTCTTTATATGCTCTGTTTGTGAACAGAATTCCCACTCACCTGAAGAAGGGGCTTGCAGCTCCGAAAGCTTGTGTGGCTTTTGCTACCAAATAAACCTGTTGGACTTTAACCTGGTGTTGTTAAACTTCTTACTGTGTTTACCCCAGTCCAACACCAGCATCTCCACATCAAACAAACTAAGCAGTGAATCACATTGAAGAATCTTTTACATGTAGTAAATCAGAAAGTAAAAAGCATAGATTATCTTGCACTTGTTACTCAATTTACAGAGATTGAAATAAAGATTGTTACAATCCATGGAATGAATGTACAAACCAAATTATTATAAATAAAATTTTAAAAGATATTACTTTAAACATCCACGGCTTTTTAATCATAATGGGGAATGATGTTCCACAAATATTAGATGTTAGTTTTTCCAGGGTCAGAGAGATTTCACAGAAAGTTTTCACTCGATTATTTCCCGTCATGAAATGTTTGGCCCATGATTGGAGGTTGCGAAAATTGTGCCCATACCCTCTGGAGTTTAGAGGAATGAAAGGTGATCTCATTGAAATGTACAAGATTCTGAAGGGACTTGACAGAGTTGACACTGAGAGCTCTTTCACCTCACTGAGGAATGAAGAATGCAGGGATCAGCCTCAGGTTAAGGGTCAATTGTTTAGGGCTGAGATGAGGAGAACTTTCTTCACTTCGAGTGTTGTGGATTTGTGAAATTATCTACCACAGAGGGCTGCAACAGCTCCATTATTCAGGGTATATAAGCTGAGATAGACAGATTTGTGGTTATTCAAGGAATATGGGGAATATGGAAAAGTGGAATTAAAGCATTCGATCATAAATTAGTGGAGTTGAATGGTGAAGCAGGCTCAAGAGGCGCTATGGTATTCTCCTGCTCCTAATTCTTATGCTTGTTTGTTATACTCTTAAGCAGTAATTGTGGCTGTTAAAAACCCAGTTACACCTCATTCAACAAGGTGCACCTTTTTCAAAGTGAGACTAACAGCGTAAAATAAGGAAGGTTCACACCAATTGAAGTAATTGTTGAGATCTCCATCTGTGAGGACTGTACTTAACTGCACGCCTGCAGATAAATAAACTTGCTGTCAGTTTCACAAGAGCATTGATGATGAACATTGACAATTTCACCATCATTACAATTGCAATATCCAGGCCATTGTTTGTCTACCATTCCCATGACTTTTCTGCTGAGGCTACAAAAGAAGAGTGGGAAAACTCCAACTGAAATTCACCTCAACAATTTACCTTGGGATTCAGGGAAAATCTTTGTAAACTTTCCTCTGAAATCAGTCAGGTTGGATTTGTGATAGAATAAATTATGTATTTTTTCAGGCATGAAACAATTAAATGAGATTAATGATGCTTTCTTGTCCCATTTTTCTTTAAATCTATTCAGTCCATCAAGCACATCCCTCTAATCTACACATCTTGAGACACTAAGAAACAATTTAGCATAGCCAATCCACCTAACCTGCACATCTTTGGACTATGGGAGGAAACTGGAGCACTCGAGACCAGAACTGAACCCATGTCCCTGATGCTGTGAGGCAGCAGTGCTAACCATTGTGCCACCGTTCTGCCCTATTCATTCACAGATCCAGTGAAGGCATGGCTTTCTTCTGTGCCATGATGTGGAGATGCCGACGTTGGACTGGGGTGGGCACAGTAAGAAGTCTCACAACAACAGGTTATTGGACTTTAACCTGGTGTTGTGAGCCTTCTTACTGTTTCTTCTGTGCTGTAACAGTCTGTAATTCTGTGATTCGAAGTTACAAATATTGAAGTTAGGATACACATCATAGAATCATACAGTGCAGAAGGAGGCCATTTGGCCCATTGAGTCTGCAACAACCACAATCCCACCCAGACCCTATCCCTACAACCCTATGCATTTACCCTAGCTAGTCTCCCTGACACTAAGGGGCAATTTAGCATGGCCAGTACATCTAACCCGCACATCTTTCAACTGTGGGAGGAAACCGGGTACCCGGAGGAAACCCATGCAGACACATGGAGAACGTGCAAACTCCACACAGACCGTGACCCAAGCCAGGAATCGAACCCAGGTCCCTGGCGCTGTGAGGCAGCAGTGCTAACCACTGTGCCACCGTGCCACCCCAAAATATCACAAAATATTTTTTAGACAATGGTCAAAATCTCATTGTACATCCAGTTCAGTAAGGATAGGCAACAGCACCTCCTTTACGATCACCATCAACAGCGGTCCCCCACAAGGCTGTGTCCTCAGCCCCTTACTATGACTGTGTGGCTAAATTCCCCTTCAATTCGATTTTCAAGTTTGCTAATGACACCACCGTAGTGGGTCGGGTCTCAAATAATGATGAGATAGAGCACATGAATGAGACAGAGAACCTAGTGAACTGGTGTGACGACAATAATCTCTCCCTCCATGTCGACAAAATGAAGGAGATTGTCATCGACTTCAGAAACGTAGCAGAGAACATGCCCTTGTCTACATCATGGGGACAAAGTAAAATGGTTGAGAGCTTCAGGTTTTTAGGTGTCTAGATCACCAACAACCTGCCCTAGTCCCCCCATGCTGGCACTATAGTTAAGAAAACCCATCAACGCCTCTACTTTCTCAGAAGACTAAGGAAATTTGGCATGTCAGCTACGACTCTCACCAACATTTACAGATGCACCATAGAAAGCATTCTTTCTGGTTGTATCATAGCTTGGTATGGCTCTTGCTCTGTCCAAGTCTGCAAGAAACTACAAAAGGTTGTGAATGTAGCACAATCCACCATGCAAACCAGCTTCCCATCCATTAACTCTGTCTACACTTCCCGCTGCCTCAAAAGAGCAGCCAGCATAATTAAGGACCCCACACACCCCGGACATTCTCTCTTCCACCTTCTTCCTTCGGAAAAAAGATACAAAAGTCTGAGGTCACGTACCAACCGACTCAAGAACAGCTTTTTCCCTGCTGCTGTCAGACTTTTGAATGGACCTACCTTGCATTAAGTTGATCTTTCTCTGCACCCCAACTATGACTATTAGGCGGCATGGTAGCACGATTGGGCGGCACAGTAGCACAGTGGTTAGCACTGCTGCTTCACAGCTCCAGGGACCTGGGTTCGATTCCCGGCTTGGGTCACTGTCTGTGTGGAGTTTGCACATTCTCCTCCTCCTGGGTTTCCTCCAGGTGCTCCGGTTTCCTCCCACAGCCTAAATATGTGCGGGTTAGGTTAATTGGCCATGCTAAAATTGCCCTTAGTGTCCTGGGATGCGTAGGTTAGAGGGATTAGTGGGTAAATATGTATGAATATGGGGGTAGAGCCTGGGTGGGATGGTGGGTCGGTGCAGACTTGATGGGCCGAATGGCCTCTTTCTGTGCTGTAGGGTTTCTAAGTTTTCTAAGATTTCTAAGATGACTGTAACACTACATTCTGCAATCTCTCCTTTCCTTCTCTATGTACGGCATGCTTTGTCTGTATAGCGCACAAGAAACAATACTTTTCACTGTATACTAATACATGTGACAATAATAAATCAAATTGAATCAAATCAAAAAGTTCAAAAGTTACTAAAATAGATATCAAAGAATTCAGGATTCATTGGGTGAGGTCTTACTCCCTTTAAGAATAAACATAGGTTGATAATAAGTCCCGATCCTGTACTTGCTGGTCTCTGCAGTCCAAGAACAGTGGGTAGGTTAAGGCTGCAAGCCCAATCAGTGGGTCTGAAGCCTTGGAAGGATGGCAGCCCCATTAGCCACTGTAGGATTGGATTACTACAAGGGTACCTCCATCACATTTTAATATAAACTAGAGCCACCAGGCCTCCCTTGTAGAGGGGAATCCACTCCAATAAAATGGACTGCGCTGCAGCCTTGGCTTGCTGATCCTGGCACATTAGGTGAAGCAGGGGAGGAAGCTAAAACAAGCTTTGTGTGCTGCCCCAGCTTGCTGCCAGCAAGCCGTCTCCAAGCTTCAGCCTCGGCAAAGAAGGCAGGTGGGCCCATACAAGAAGATCCTAGTTCCATTCCCAATCTACCCCAAGACAGCTCTTAACTATTTAGATCGGTTCGCCACTGTGGCCAGCTGGATAACAACTGCCGGTTTCACTTGCCTTTGGCGAAATCAACCCAAGGCAAGAAGGGATTGGTCCAAAGGCTCAACACCCTCATTTTTTCCTTTGCTCCTGCCTCTGCCTTCAAAGCCTCCTCAATGCCTCTTATTCCACCATTCATCATTGTGAAACAGTTACATGATAAGTATCACTCTGCTAGATTCTGGCAAGCTGCTTCTACAGGATGATGTAGTGTGAATGAATTTGACTACTACTTTTTTTCCTAAAGTTTATTTATTAGTTACACAAGTAGGCTTACATTAACACTACAATGCAGTTACTGTGAAAATCCCCTAAGTCGCCACACTCCGGCGTGTGTTCAGGTACACTGAGGGGGAATTTAGCATGGCCAATGCACTTAACTAGCACATCTTTCAAACTGTGGGAGGAAACCAGAGCACCCGGAGGAAACCCACACAGACACGGGAGAACATGCAGACTCTGCACAGACAGTGACCCAAGCTGGGAATTGAACCTGGGCCACTGGCGCTGTGGGGCAGCAGTGCTACCCACTGTGCCGCCCTATATGATAATGTCTGAACACATAACATTTGACACCATGGTGAGACTCTGACTATGTATCCACGTCACCACTAAGTCTACCCATTTCCATAACAATGCCTGCCTTTACCTCGACCTCAATCCATCTGCTGCTATAGACTTATCTATTCCAATGGACCTTTGGATGGCCTCCCACATGCTATCATCCATAAACTTGAAATCATCTAAAACTCTGCTGAGTCACAACTACCGTTCACATTTGTCCACTGATCTACATCGAGTCTTTGTTTAACCAAGAGCCAATTTTAAAATTCTCAACCTTGTTTTCAAATCCCTCCATGGCCTTACCCTTCTCTATCTCTGTAACCTCCTTCAGCCGCATGACCCTCCAAGATATCTGCGCTCCTCTAATTTTGGCCTCCTGAGCATTCCCTATTTTACTTGCGCCATCATTGGTGGGCGTGCTGTTAGCTGACTAGGACCTAACCTCTGGAATTCCCTCCCTAAATCTCTCCGCTTCCCTAACTTTCTTTTCTCCTGAAAACATTCCTCAAAACTTACCTCTTTGAGCAAGATTTTAGCTGTCTAACCTAAAATCGCCATACGAGATTTGGTGTCAAATTTTCCTCAAGAATGTTCGTGTGAAGCACCTTGGGATGGTTTATTACTTCAAAAGGTGTTTTATAAATGCAAGTTGTTGTTGTATTTCCTACCTTACCAAATCATCAGGAGAAATTGGACGGTTGCCCGCATAGTTACCACGGCAATTATATGTTCTCTGACATACTATCCTATTCACATCACGCATAAGGTTGCAAGTATTAATTCATAGGAGACTCGAGGCTGCTATGGAAACCAGCTACTCACTGTGAACCTGAGATTAAAGTGATGGGAGAGAACTCAGATTGTAACAATGCACATAGATCAAGGAAAACTAAGGGTGGAGCTATAAAACGTAGTAACCGGTAGCTGATTGTTTGAACTGCAAGGGGTATGAAGAAACTTGTGGGTCACTTTAACCTAACCCAACCAGTAAGCAGCTGGCAAGATGGAATCAGGCACTCATTTTACATCCCGCCAATGTTTATTTTCTCCATTGAAATCGGAGAGTAAAATCGTCAGGGTGGAAGACAAATTTCCTGTGTTCAGTTGAAATTACTCCCTTTGTCCTTTGAAGATTTAAAGGAAACAAAATTTATATTGTCCCACAAAAGATAACCTTATAAGATTCTTTTTGCACATACAGGGTTATTATAACTTGGAATGCTTTACCACAAGAGACAACAATATAATTTAAAGGTGAATAGAAATCATAATGTCCGCTGTCTATCAAAATCAGCTTGGAATAATGACCCAGCCTCTACTGCTTTCTGGAGAAGGGAATTCCACAAACTAATGATCCTCTGAAAGGAAACACTTCTGCTGAACGTCATCTTAAAAGGGGGATCTTGCACTTTTAAACTGAGTCCCCTAATACTCATCTCCACCACAAATGGGGAAAATCAACCCCTTCAAGTCCCCTCAGAATCTAACATGTTTCAGGAAGATCACTTCTCATTCTTCTCAACTCCAATGTGTATCAGACCAACTTGATTAACCTTTCACCATAAAATGCAGTAAGTCCTCATTTTAAGTTAACCCGCTTAATGTCATTTTGCTTCAACATTGTTTGTCTAGGACTTTTTTTCGATTTGTGTTGCTTTTGTGTCATCTGCACTCTGCCCCACTCACGTGTGTGCTGAACTCTAGGCCAGCCACCACCATTAATGCGTCAAAGACCCGTGTTCGATTCCGGCCTCGGGTGATTGTCTGCAAGGAGTTCGCACGTTGTCCCCGTGTCTGCATGGGTTTCCTCCAGGTGCTCCGGTTTCCTCCCGTACTCCAAAGATGTGCGGATTAGATGGATTGGCCATGCTAAATTGACCCTTGGTGTCAGGGGGATTATCAAGATAAAAACGTGGATCATCGGGGTAAACACATGGGGTTATGGGGATAAGGCCTGGGTTGGATTATTGTCGGTGCAGGCACGATGGGATGAATGGCCTCCTTCTGCACTGTAGGGATTCTATGATTCTATGTTCAGATGCCAGAGCTGCTGCCGCCACCGTCACCAAAGGCGGAGGTTGCGGAGAGAGAGCAAGGCCCGAGATCCAGCAGCAGTAATGCTGGGCATAGACGGGAAGAAACCTGCCACCAATCAGGTGCTGAACTGTGAGTTAATTGTGTTGGGGCATGGGAAGGGAGTGGGTCCCCCTTCCCCAACTTCATCCATAGCCGCCCCTCAGCCCCTGTAGACTGTCAGGAAGAAGTCCAGACTCCAGAGAGGGAGAGACGGAATGGAAAAGGAGAGGTGGAGGGACAGTTCCTGGAGCGTTTTGGTGTCTGGTACGAATCACGACAAATGCCAATGGTCCACAAGTGGTCAGAAGAATGACCCGTTGCTTTTCATCTGCCACAGTGTCATTAGCCCTAAATAAGTAACGCATGTGTTCCACATATTGGACTCAGTCTTCCACAGCTGGGTCAAAAGAGTCCAGTTTCCCAGAGGCATGATACCTGAAAATGGCTTACCCCAACCAAAGCTGGCTGTTACCAAGCACGTTCCTTAGGATCGTTCTTTTTTCCTCATCGCCATTGAAATAACTCCTCAGAGGCCGCTGTCCCTTCACCAATTCCCTTTATTTACAAATTCAATCCACTCCTAAGAATGCTTCAGGTACAAAGTCAGAATCCAGAGTTTCATTACTCCTCAATGTATATACAGGTGAGTCTCCCTGATCAGGCAGGCAATCATTACTTAAATCAGGGAGCTCATACTCCAAGAGATCAACCTCATGGGCCTTGTTGAGACCATTACACTCATGTTAGTACATTGCAACTTCAAAAATAAACATTTAAAGAAAAAATTATTGTAAGCAAACAAGCAAGAATTATTTCTTCAAATTATTGTTGGAAAGAAAAAACAGATTTAGAAATCTTAAATATATCAGAAAATATTGAAAATCTAAAAGAAAAGGGTAGCTTTACATTTTGATCAAAGCATTACTGATCTTTCTGTTTCAGATGCTAACTGAAATACTATTTATTTTCCTCTAGATAGACATATCCTTAATGGCGGGTCAGACAGAATATACTCATGTGATTTCAACGGCTGTGATGGCGGATGAAGGCTGCAACAGTAGGTGAGATCCCCTTGTACACCTTGTGCGGACCATCTTTTAATGTGGGTTGCCATTGCACATCAGCAGACAGATGGTCCTTGAAAGAAGGTAGATCCAGTTCCAGTGGCAAAGGAATCTTGATGACTAGGGATCTCCCTACTGCTGAAGCCTTCTTCCACCATTACAGCTGTTGATATCATATGAGTATCTACCGCCTGGTGTGCAGCTGAGGATTTGTTTTGGATTGAGCTTTGTCTGGTTCTTCCCCTCCGACCGTATCGTCATGGGTGACTCTGCCAGGAGTTTAAGACTCCCGATGGCATCCCAATGGTTCTCCTGCTTATCAAATGTGCAGAACTTCAGCTTGTCATCACTAACACACTGTTCTGCCAAAAAGACAAGTTCAAGACTAACTGGAGACATCCACGATCAAAGCACTGGCATAAGTTTGACTACATCATCGACCGATCCCGGGACCAAGAGGATGCCCTCATCACCAAAGTCATGACCAGTGCAGATGACTGATGAACAGACCATCGGCTCAACCGTTCCTCTATATCCATCTAATTCCACCAGAAGTAGCAGAAGATGAAGAAACAGCTCAGTAAAAGATCAATATCAATATCAAGAGTCAAGCATGCAAATGAGCTTCCAACATTATCTTCACCAAGACCTCCAAAGTGTTCATTCTAATGGAGTGGAGGAAAACTGGAAGGAGCTGAAGACAATCATCATCTCAAGCTGCAAAAAAACCATTGGCTACAAGGTTAGGAAACACCAAGACTTGTTCAATGAGAGTGACCACATCATCCAAGACCTCTTTGACAAGAAGAAGAAAGTTTTCCACACTTGGCAAAATGACATCACCAGCAAGGCAAAGTGGAGAACCTTCAAAGAGCAGAGGTGGAGGTACAAAGAGGAACTAGGGAAATCAAGAACCGATGGTATACTGAGAAGGTGGAGGAGCTGCAACTCCTCTCCGACAAGAGCGACACCCGCGACATTTTCTGTGCCATCAAGGCAATATATCAACCCAACCCGCTTCAAACCAGAGTGGAGTAAAGACGGAATCCTTTTGAGTGACTGAGAAAACATCAGCCTTCGATGGAGAGAACACTCCAAAGAACTCCGAAACCATGATACAATCATAGGTGAGGTCTTGTTCCAGGAAATCCCCCAACTCCCCATCAAAGATGATCTTGGGCTCCCACAAAGCATGGACAAAATCGAAGCCACAATTAAACATGTGAAGAATGGAAAAACCACAGGAGTGCACAGGATTCCAGTGGAGATTTTCAAATTTGGAGGTGAGATCACCTGTCATCTCCATCAGCTATTCCTGAAAATTTGGGATAGAGAAGAGATTCCTGCTGATCTCAGGGATGTTGTCATCACCACCATCTTCAAGAAAGGAGACAAAACGGACTGTGGGAACAATCGAGGAATTTCTCTACTCTCCACCATTGGGAAGCTCCATTGCCTGAATCCTCGCTAGCCATCTTCTCCCAATCTCTGAAGTAATCCTTCCGGAAACCAGTGAGACTTCTGACCAAACCGTGGAATAGTGGACATGATTTTCACTGTATGACAACTTCAAGAGAAATGCCAGGAGCAACATCAACCAGTCTACATGGCCTTCATTGATCTGAGCAAGGATTTTGACTCAGTCATTCAGGAAGTGCTATGGGAGACCCGGTCAAAGGCCAGCTGTACAGAGAAAATCATCAACATCCTTCAACTCCTCCATGACAAGATGTCAGCAACAAAAACCTTTGAGGTCAAGACTGGAGTCAAGCAGGGATGCGTCATCACCCCTACCCTTGTCTTCATTTTCATCGCTGCCATCCTTCACCTTGCCAAGAACAAACTTCCCAGTGGAGTGGACATCATCGACAGGAGGGATGGAAAACTTTTCAATCTCAACCAATTGAAATCCAAGAAGGAAAAACGGACGATTGACATTGCTCGTGGAACTTCAGTTTGTGGATGACAACGCAGTCTCCGTCATCTCAGAAGAGAATCTCCAAGCTATGCTTAACATCTTCAAGGAAGTGTACCAAAGAAGTGGTCTCAGCCTCAACCTCAAGAAGAGTCAAATCCTTTACCAGCCCGCCCCAGGGCAAGATCCGGTTTCTCTCTCCATCAGGATCAATGGAGCAACTCTCCTAAACATGTAACATCGTTAGTGAGTGATCACTGAAGAAGAATCTACTCTTCATTTTCAATATTTTGTTTTGAGTTAAAAACTATCTGAATAATTAATAAAAAGGCAAACACTCAATGCTGAATTACAAAACAGGCGATATGGATTGCCTGCACCTTATACAATGCACAGGAAGCTAAATCCAGGTCATTAAAGAGGCCATGTTGAATTAAGCACTTGAATTTGAATTTAAATATTTTATTAGTTCATTGGATTTGGACATCACTGGAAAAACAAGCATTTATTGCCCATCATGAATTGCTCTTGAGAAGATGACAGTGAGCCACCTTCTTGAACTGCTGCAGTCTGTGTGGTGCAGACACACCTATAGTGCTGTCAGGAGGGCATTCCATGGACGGGTTTTCCGGCAATGGAGGCAGCTCACCATTGGTCATCAATGGGATCTTCCTGTCCCACAGGATTCAATGGTTATTTGCATTGCTCACCAGCCAAGCCACTAGAGAAACTATGGCAGGGGGTTGCCTTCAGCAGGAACACAAGATCCTGCCAGCAGCAAGGGCCAGAAAATCCCGGTCCATGATTTAGACCCAGCAGTAATGAAAGAACGGCAATATAGATCCAAGTCAGGGTGGTAAGTGACTTGAAAGGAAACTTCCAGGTAGTGGCATTCTCATGCACCAGCTGCCCTTATCCTCCTAGGTGGTAGAGGTCATGGGTAGGGAAGGTGCTGTCAAAAAAACCTTGGTAACTTGCTGCAATGCATCCTATGGATGGTGCCACTCTGGATCAGTGGTGGCCGGAGTGAATGTTTAAGATGGTGTGAAGTTGTGCGAACTAAGTAAGGGCATGATGGGAAAATTGGTCAACTATTTGTTACAATATAAAGAACGGCTGACCAAAGCTATTTCAAAATGCCAGACCCTTGTAAGAGTTAATAAGGCTGTATGAGTAAATAAAACAAGATAAGGTCAGGGAGGAAGGAGTCACCGACCTTCTTCTGTTCCATCAAAGGACAAGATAAGGGTATGAATAATGGGACAACGAGTTCTGGAAGATCAGCAAGTTAAAACCTGATTATTGATATTGCTCACGATTCTATTACTAATCGAATTCCTGAATATGCTCTGGTCACGAAAACTGATAATGATTATGTATAAATACTGAACAGTTTCTCTGTGTAAGCGCGGACTTGTGGAAGAATCAGCAGCTGTATCAACTGCTCTCTGACCTCAAGTCTCAGCCATATACTGCATGCAGTTATTAATAAATAAATGCTTGTTATATTGATGAAACAAATTTTGTAGAGTCTATCTTTCACAGTCAAGAAGCAGGAAGAGTTTTCACTTCAACAATGGTGGCTGGGATGCCAGGTTGCCTTATACTGGATAGCACTGAGCTTCTTAAATATGGTTGGAGCTGCACTGATCCAAGCAAGTGGGGAATAATCCATCATGCACCTGACCTGTGCATTATAAATTGTGGGCAGACTTTGGGGATTCAGAAGATGAGTTGCTTGCTATTAAATCCCAAGTCTCTAGCCTGTTTGGTACTTATGTACTTCATAAAGTTAAAATATAAAATGATATACATTATACTAAAATATCATATATAAAAGATTTTTAAAATACATGAAATAAACAACTTGCTATCAAGTGCACATGGGAGAATCCAAAGAATCACCACTTGTCACTTTTAAGATGCATTGCAAATGATTGAGTCAAATCAACAAGATCCCTGAATATACTTGGCAAATTGTTGCCAATCACTGATTATTTCCACCTTCAAAATTAAAATTGTAGCAAATAACTGCCTTACACTAAAAACTAAGCAAACTAAAAAGTATTTAAACATAAATTTTACAAAAAATAAAGAACAGGCAAAACCAGAATTTGTGTGTTACAACAAAATTACACAAAGTGCTCACAAATATTAGTTTTCTTTTTAAAGTTTATTTATTTGTGTCACGAGTAGACTTGCATTAACACAGCAATGAAGTCACTGTGAAAATCCCCTAAGTCACCACACTCTGGCGCCTGTTTGGGTACACTGAGAGAGAATTTAGCCTGGCCAATGCATCTAACCAGCAACATCTTTCAGACTGTGGGAGGAAACCGGGAGCATCCGGAGGAAACCCACGCAGACACAGGGAGAACATGCAGACATTGAAATACAATGAAGCACAGACAGTGACCCAAGTTGGGAATACGAACCTGGGTTCCCTGGCGTTATGAGGCAGCAGTGCTAACCACTGTGCCGCCCTTTTTCTCTGCCAACTCGCCGACAAAACATATATTTGTGTCTATTGGTGTCTATGTATGCGCAAAAAGTTATCCAAAACTACAAAGTTAATGATGGCTTAATGCTTTTAGCATCTACTATGTAAAACTATTTTGTACAAATGAAATTACAAAGAATTCTCCCAGGCAGCAAGAAAATAACCACCAGTAGCAATAAAGGATGATTACTCCACACACTCGAAGCAAAATTAAGTATTTTAACCTTATAAAATGTCCCCTTTATAAAACAGACACATTAGTTATGCAGAAACTATATAACATAACAACTGCATTCATTTCACACTAATGAAGAAAATTGCCTGGGCTTACAACAACAGTCTGTTATTAACTGGAGTAAAAACCTCTCTCCATAACATGGAACATTAAACATAATTAAATTTTTTGCCTAAAATTGAAATACAATGAAGCACAGACATGGCAGCTGTTGACTGCCATGCCTTAGGTACTTGAAGATAGTGCAATAGGAAATTATCTTCAGTATTATAAAATAAATGACCTGTTTCCCTCAGCATTAGTCAGCTGCTGACATATGTTTAGAATTATGGTGGATATTAGATAAAAACAGTGATTGATGATACAATGTTTGATATCTTAATGAAACTGGTGTTTAAAGATATTCCTTTTGTTCATTTTAAGTAAATTTTGAATATTTCATAGCCTCTTAAGGAGATGTGATATTATTATTTGAGGCATTCACTACCAACACTACGGAGTGTATTTGCTGAGGAACCTATAAGATCATCCATTATTGGCCTAAAACACACACATTTTCTCATGCCCGCAATTAACTTGAAATATCCAGTCAATCATCACTAGATTTTACACGTAACTTTCGAGCATCAGAATCTTGTTTCATTTTGTAACTGGGTACAGCCTGATCAAATCAAAGACAGCTGCTACCAGCATTTTCAATTTATTATCACTGTCATAGTTTTTAAACTGTTCAGTCAATCATCATTAAATTTTATATATGAAATTCTATTGTTACAATTTTGCTTCTTTTAAAATGTGATATGATCTTTTAGAATTAGATCTGATCATATGAAACATAACATGGCTACAAGAGATGCCCTAAAACCACTAATCATCAATTTTATATTGAGGCAGATGGTCCAGTGAGATTGAATCCCTGGTCTGTTTAGAGTCAATTGATCCCAGCCAGGCTAGGCTGATTACACTGCAATTGGCCCCGCTATCCATAGACGAGTGAGAGGAACAATTCGTAGAGATTGTCTCTCCTGACTGCTCCCAGTGATCCCTGCTGAAACATGAGAGTGTGTGATTGTAAGGACAAGATTGAGATTGGCTGTGATTTCGCTACGATAAAATAGAATGCTGAAAATCAATCTGCGGGATCACACAAAAAGAATGGTAATTTAAATGGTAGTTCAGAGGGTTGATGGCATCCCTGAAACTCTGTCCCAGCAAGTTTCAAAAAGTGTTAAATCTTCACTCTGACATCCGTCCCTCTGGGGAGATGATGGACTGCACCCAGGGTACATGTCACTTCCATATTGAACGTCGTCTGCTCTGACTGTGGAGGCTGATTTGTGAGTGGCAGTCGCTTCCACAGGTGGCACAGATGAATAGCATTGGCCCGAGGTCGCCTGATGCTATGTCCTTCAGGCAGGGCTCTTTTTTTCTACCATCTGGTCATTTCTTTCATCCTCTGCCTTTTCCGCACCCTTCCTTTCTGCTAATCCCCAGGCACTCCAGTCAGCAGCAAGGATTTCCCATGCACCGACTAATAATCCTGGTCAATTTGAACTCTCGCTTCTAGACATCCTTGCATCACAGAGGTGGGTGATATATTGGTCTCATGCCGATAGTGAGCTCATCATAGAGCACTTCTTTGGGGATGCAGATGCCATCCACTCAGCTCACATGATGGAAACTCTGTATGCTTGCGTGTATCCATATTCGGCATGCTGTCTTGCCAGGAGATACCCAATATTCATCTGTGGCAATGGAGTTGGAAGCTGTTCAGCCATTTTCCTTGGCTTGTATCCTCATTCTGACTGTACATGGCTACTGGGCACAAAATTCTTGCTCCCTTTCCAAGCTGGACATGTTCACAGAATGGGTAAATTTTAGGAGTTATCACTCCCAACACAGAATCTATATATCACGAAACTGTTAGGTTTAAAAAATTAGGTACCTGTTGAATCAAACATATCACCCTCCATGTCCGATTGTCAAAAATGCTCTCATGTGGAGTAGGCCTCCATGCCTGGACTGTTAACTTGTACAATTCTAAATATCGAAATATCAATATCAATCTCAGAGGTATTTCAAAAATGTTTCTCCCAGCCCTGCCTCTCCATGATTGCTATCAGTCATTGTTGCTAAAATATCAGGCTATCTCTTCTGAAACCCAGTAGTGCATGAGCAGAAATTTCCTCCATTCTTAGAAAGTCTCTCGTGGGATTTGGGCATCACTGGCAAAGCCAGTATTTGTTGCCGATCCTAATTGCCCATGAACTGGGAGGTTTGCCACACCGTTAAGGGTCAACCACATCGCTGTGAGTCTGGAGTCACATGCAGGTCAGATTTCCTTCAGTAAACCAGATGGGTTTTTACAATGACTGAAACTAGCTTTCATTTCCAAATATAATAAATTGAAATTAAATTCCACCAATTGTCATTTGAACCCATGCTCCCGGAGCAGTGGTATGAGTCTTTGGGTTACTAGTACAATGACTTTACACTAGGCCACTATCTCCCAATTAAATAGTGGAATGAATTGAAGCCATTATTTTTAGTTCACATTCCAAATTTCATTCCCTAGCCACTGACCCCGTTCCTCTCCCTCGTACATGTCTGAGACTAAATTGGACTGTTTGCAACCTTGGTCTCATATTTGATTCCAATATGAGTTTCTGACCACATATGTTGGACTATCACTCAGACCTCCATAACATTCTCTGACTTCAGTGCTGCCTCAGCTCATCTGTGCCAAAAACCGTCATTTATGTCTTTGCTATCTCTGACACCTCCAATGCATTCTTGGCTAATTACCCCTTGGGGAAGTGGTGGCCTAGTGGCATTATCACTAGACTATTAATCCAGAAACTCAGCAAATATTCTGGGGTCCCGGCTTCGAATGCCGCCATGGCAGATGATGAAATTTGATTTCAATGAAAGATACCTTGAATTAAGAATTCACTGATGACCATGAAACCATTGTCGATTGTCTGAAAATCACATCTGGTTCACTAATGTCCTTTAGGGAAGGAAATCTGCTGCCCTTACTTGGTCTGGCCTACATCTGACTCCAGAGCCACAACAATGTGGTTGACTCTCAACTGCCCTCTGAACAGGGCAACTAGGGATGGGCAATAAATGCTGGCCAGCCAGCCACACCCATGTTCCACAAATGAATTTTTAAAAATATCCACCTTAGCCTTGAAGTCATTCAAAATTCGGCTGTCCAAGTTCTTACTCATATCAAGCCCTGTTCAACCAAAGCTCTTGTGCTTTCCTCTGCCTCCTAATTAAACAATGCCTGGATTTTAAAATTCTCACACTTATGTTCAAATCTTTTTGTGACCTTGTTGCCCTCCATTTCTCTGTAATCTCCTCCAGTCCCACAATCTCTTAGGTATCTGTGCTCATTTAATTCTTGATCTTTTGATCCTAACTGTTCCACTAATGGAAGTAATGTGAAGTTTATTTATCAGTGTCACAAGTAGTCTTACATTAACACTGCAATGAAGTTACTGTGAAAATCCCCAAGTCGCCACACTCTGGCGCCTGTTCGGGTACCTTAGCTGCTGAGGTCCTAAGCTCAGTTATATTACCTTAAAGGCACCAGATAAAATATAAGTTGTTGCTTTTGTTCCTCTGATCAAAATAACCATGAATTTGGTCAGTTGATCATTAGCAACTTGTACAAATGGTAATACCAAGAACTGATTTTCTGAATTGGCTGTCGTTAGTAAAAATCCAAAATGGAGATCCACAATCATCATTTTCAGACTGTTCAGGCAATTGCCCTTCCTACTGCAAAATCATTTTGTTTCAGAAGCCAAGATGATCTTCCGAGTCTAAATTTTCAGGAAAATATCTAAAATAATGGGCTGAATTTTTCAGTTCACAGTTAAGTCCCACTGTCGGAAAGTAAGTGGGAGGCAACACCGCTCCAGTGGGCGAGGAGACTCTGGGGCAGCATTTTAATGAATGGGCTGCCACCGGGCCATTGTCCTATTGAAAATATCAGCCCGTCACCCTTCCCGCGTACCTGTCCAATCAGAGGACCAACAACTCAACAGCTTCAGCAGAGCCACAGCTGGCATTGACCAGTGTAAAAGCTGCAGTTCGAGGGAGATGAGGTTATGGGGAAAAGGCAGGAGGTTGGGGATGAGAAAAATATCAGCCATGATTGAATGGCGGAGCAGACTCAATGGGCCGAGTGGCCTAATTCTGCTGCTATATGTTATGGTCTTATGGAGAGGGTGTGTCCATGACAAAGAGCTGGTGAAGAGCTAGTGAGTTCAACAGCTGGGGACAGGCAAAGACTCCGCAGTGATTGGGGTAGGTTCATGTGCATTGACTGCGAGTTAGGCATGGTGCAGCCAGGGCCTGTCCATAGGCTATGGAGTACCTATCAAAGAGGATTCCCCTCCCTTGGCGAACCTGCTCAGAGGGTTTACCTGGCAGTCTCCCCATGTGGCGACATGTGCCCCCCGATATAGGCAAAATGCAGAAATGTCCCTTAATTGGGGGCCCGAGTGACTCAATTAGCCGCCCATTAGGCAGCCATACTGTTGAAGTCTCGCTGTTGGCAACAGGCCATGGTGATGGGAAGACCGACTCCCCCTGGCAAAGTGGGAGTGGGCTTTTGCAGAGAGCTGACACAGATACAACAGACTGAATGGCCCTTTTCTGTCCTGCAACCATTCTGACAGCTGAATTTACAGAGAGTGTCTGGCCGCCCCATCAAAGGGGATGGTGGGCTGGAATGAACAGAGCTGGGGGATGGTGAGGGGGAACATGGGTTGAGGAGAAACCTTGTGGAATGTTGGGGAGGGGGGGGGGGGTGGTGTTGAGCTTCTGATGCACACAGGGTGACAGACCAGCAGGCACACATTTGGACAGGCAGCTTGGACGCTTGGCACAGCCCCAACACTGCGAATAAAATTCATGCAGTGTTGATAACAGGAGGCCTTTAAGTGTCCATTAATATCCATGGGAGACGGACGAGGTCGGGCAGGTGATGGGCATGATGCTGTTGCAATTTCATGCCACCTTCTCCCCCACCTGCCATCCTGCCTCATGGAGGGCCACAAAATTCCGCCTTACGATTCCCTGATTCATTTTAACACCCAGTGAGTCTCTATTTGAAAACTACAGCAGTCAGTTCATTTCTGACCAGCCCAACAGCAGCATGAGGTCCATAACCATTTTTATCACTGGGCCTCATCACCATTACAACCAGTCCACTTTCCATCAATCATGGACTGGGAGTGGACAGGAAGCAACTGTGGGATATCGGGCCATCCGTGGCCACAGACTACCATGCAAGTGACTGTAAAGTGAGGAAGGATCTAACAGGAGGAAAGAGGCCTGAGGGAAGGAGACTGGGACAGGGAAGGCCAGGAGATGAAATCTTGAAGGATTTTATTCCCACCTTGTTTTTTAAGATTCTTTCATAATATGTGGGCAACATTGCCATGGCAAGCATTTGTTGTCCATCCTTAATTGTCCATGAATTGAGTGGCTTGCTAGGCCATTTCAGAGGGCAGTTAAGAATCAACCATCAGGCCATGGGTCTGGAATCACGTGTAGGCCAGACCAGGTAACAATGGCAGATTTCTTTCCAAAAGGACATTGATGATCCAGATGATTTTTTTACAACAATCAAAGATATGGGGGTTCGAGGGGGGCATTCTCCATCCCGCTGCACTGCCTTTATAACACACTGGGCAGGGAGACTCAAGCAGGGGCTGTGTCACGGGCTTCCCACTGTGCACCACGGCCTCCACAAGTCTCTGGCAGCTGGATTCCGGCACCATCGGCTCCATGGTAGAAATCAGCATGGAAATGAATAAATCATTTAAATTCTCATTTTAATATGTTTTACATGTAATTAATGGGCCCAGGATTGAAGTTTCCAGGCCCACTAGTGTTCCCCTCACCCTCACCCCCATCAGGAGTGTTTCACTCCAGTGGGATTTACAGTAGCTCCTCACTAGTGGTCTGGCCCCGCTGGAGTGAAGGGGGACCATCGAGGCCCCCAGAAGGTCAGGGGCGAGGGATTGGGCACCCCCTGGGCATTGCGACCTTGGAAGTGCCATCCTGGGCCCCCTAGCACTGCCCAAGGGGAAAAGTGCCAATGCCCAGGGGGCATCTTGGTGCTGCCCACTAGGCATTGGGCAGTGCCAAGGGGGCAGGGCCAGATGGGGGAGGACCTAAAGGGGATGGGGCTTCGGGGGCACGCTCGGTGGGGGTGGGAGGTCCCGCTGCCACTCTGCACTTTGGGCTTGGAGACAGAGGGAGGGAGGCCAACAACTGGGGCTGGGTATTAGCATGGGGGGGAGGGGGTTGGCCTGCCGGGAAGTGGGGAGGGTCGGGACTGTGAGGGTGGGGTCAGGGCTGCAGGGGTTGGGGATTGGGAGATTGGGGTTTTGGGGGGGGGACAGAGATCGAGGCAGGCCGGGCGGGGGCAGGGGGGGGGGCCGGTGTTGCGGCTGGCCGGACAAGTCCGGTAGGTCAGCTACCGGGCCGTGGGGGGGTGTCACGCGGCCAGCGATGAGGGGTTGCAGGGCTGGCCAGCGATCGAGCTATCCAGCAATTGGGAGGCCAGCAGTGCAGGGCCACTGCGTATGTGCTGATCTTGGCGCTGACACATCGGCACATGCGCAGCTGCCCGCTCCGTGCTATGCTGCCGACCTCTCGGGTGGGAATAGGCCCCGCCCCCTGATTTTTGGAGTGATTTACGCTAGTGCACTCTGCAGTGCAGAGTATGGGAGATTCATTTTGAAACTCCCGCTGAAAAAAAAGTAGGATTTACTCCAGCTTTTATGTGAATTGAGCACTTAGAATTTTCTTGGGAGAAGCGCTCTTGTGGTCACCATTACTGAGACTACCTTTACATTCCAGATTATTTTTATCACTAATTGAATTTAAATTTGCCGTGGTGGGATTTTATGACTGTTGAGTGATGCTGAAGCCAATTTTCAGAGCCTTCACTGCGATCCCAACCCAGACAACTAAACTCACCGGACACCAATGGTCAAACCGGGCACCTACGCAATCTATATGGTCAGTACCACACAGAGCAATTCAGTTCCCCAGCATACCTAATGGTAACCATTGATCCCTACTGGAAAGTAAGCATGAGTCAATGTTGGCCAAGGGCAGAATTAGGTTGCACTGTGATGGTTCTCACAGGGACACAGCCAAGCAACATGGCCTGTTCAGGCTCACGCAAGAAAAGTGCACATCCAAGATGCATCAGAGATATAAGAGTGATTCCTTGAATCTGGCACTTCCCCAGTGGAATTCCTTTCAGTGTTATTCTTCAATTGGCTGTAGAAGTGTAAATATTTAAGCATGACAGCTATGGTACAACATTTTCTTACTGTTCTAACTATATGCGTAAGTGATTCCTTAACACTGGTTTCATAGCTGTTTATTTGATACGTGATTCTAACAAGTATTGTTTGCAATCAGCTCCAATAGAAAGTGAAATGTCTGTCAGAACGATTTGTTTATACTCTGAAACAATCTCATTGTGTGTGGTCACATCCTGATCAAATTCATGGATAGGTGGTTGGAATATATTTACATATACTGAAGTTCTCGTATAATTTACATTGTTTTTGCATATTAATGCGTTTGCAGCTTGTAAAATTCCCAACGGGTCTGCGAGTGTGCTAAAGATAGCATCCGCAATGAGATCTAATGGAAACTCTGAAATCTGATTCAAAGTGCTGAGAACAAGTAATCTATCTCCATTCATTTATTCAGCCATATCTAATGCTATATAATTCATGTTGGAAAATTCTGCTGCTCCTCATTATGAGTTGCAGTCTTTCATTATGTGTGATCACATTTTCTAAAGTAACTGAAGAAACATAGGAATGTAAAACACCGCAGATACTGGAAATCTGAAATAAAAACAGAAAATGCTGGAAATAAGCCAGGTTCTGATGACGGGTCAGTGACCTGAAATGTTGGGCTGACTTTTACGCTGGGGATGTGGTCCTTGCTTCCAGATGTAAAAGTCAGTGTAAAGTCCATCTTCACTTAGCCGACATGGCCCATGGCCATTTAATGGCCATCAGGCCTTTCATTGGCTTCAGCTGGGTCCTCTACCCCCATTGGTGGGGATGCCCCACCTCTGCCAGCCAATCAGAGGGACTGCATCTCTCTTGTCCCAGCAGTGCCTGCTAGGATCATCAGGGCAGGGATGGGCCACTGATAGTCTCAGGGTGCCCACAAAGGAGGCACCGCTTCCCCCTTGCTCAGCCACTTGGCGGCTTGTGCCAGCAATCCTCAGAATCTGTCAGAGGACAGGCAGCCATAAGAGCCAGCAAGCTTCTTTCAGCAGTATGTTTCTGCAGCTGTGATGACAGCATACTGAGCCTGCAAAGCAACAAACGTGGATCTCATGACCTCAGTCTGAGCTTTCTACTACAGCACCCAGAAGATGAGTGGCTTCCGCCAGTGATGCAATGGAAACTGAGACATCAGCCACCAGATGCTGCAAGATTCTGGCTCTGGAAATGTTGTTATGGAGTCGACTGCCACACCTATGCTGGAAAGACCGAGCTCTGAGCTGTCAGAATAGTCAAGTTGGAGCCCAATTCTTCTATGCTCCTTGGCAGTGGCAAAGGATCTGTGCCAATGAACAAAGCATCTCAGTGTGCATGCCCATTAGAATTCTCCTGTTTGACATCCCATCAATGTCTTCACCTGTGCTGCAGAACCCATTTGCAATCTCACTTTCCAGTGCATTCAATTCCCGGCTTGCATCATTGTCTGTGCAGAGTCTGCACGTTCTCCTCATTTCTGTGTGGGTTTCCTCCAGGTGCTCTGGTTTCCTCCCACACTCCAAAGACATGCGGGTTAGGTTCATTGGCCATGCTAATTACATTAACACTGCAGTGAAGTTACTGTGAAAACCCCCTAGTCTCCATGCTCTGGCACCTGTTTGGGTACACTGAGGGAGAATTTAGCATGGCCAATGCACCTAACCAGCACATCTTTCAGACTGTGGGGGGAAACCAGAGCACCCGGAGGAAACCCGCACAATCAGGTTCATGTCCATTGTGGGCATGAACCTGGTTACATTGCCAACGAAGGGTGGCGACAATCAGAAATCATGATCTCACTGGCGAGATTCGCAACTTTTGGATTTCACCAGATGTTGAACCCTCACCGCTGATCTCTCAGACAGTGAACGCGGGCTCAAAATCCCACCCATTGTCTCTCTATCGTACTGTAAGCTCACTTGTTAACATGGTGGCTGATACAACTATGTTGGAAATGGAGTCATTAAACCACCATTTGAACCTTCCATCCATACCGTTCTAGTTGAACACGGTTAAACACGGGCCTTTTACCTTTCTGCTGTTGTCTTCTTTTGCTTCACTCCAACCAAACGTGCATTAATTCTTGAACCAGGGTTAAACTCTGTATATCATCTAAGGCACCATTATGTGGCTGATGCCACTCCAACCTACTGCGCCATGCAAAAGCAGCGCATAATTCTCTACTCAAGATTTCTTTGCTCAAGGATTCTTTCGGTCCCTGACTCTCATCCTTACCACAAATGTTGTGACAAATTGTTTAAAATGCTGCCCAGCTTTGTACCACTGCTCTTAGTTAAAAGTCACTGTGTTGAAAATAATGGTTCCAATTTTGATTCTAAATATTAAGTAAAATAATAACATTGATAATAGTCTCCTGCTCCCTCACTTTCCGATTGTGTTGTACGCAGGGGCAGTAGTGCGTGACAGCAGTCAACGCACATTAAAATCAGATTTCCCGCTCTCTGGAAGTCATCCCATAAATCACCACGGCTCCCTAGAGAGCAGAAAATTTGATTTTAATGCACACTGAATGTTCACTGCTCTATCACCACTGTGCAGTAACACAATCTGGGAGCGGGAGACCAGGGCTAGGATTAAATTAGTTTAATTAATCTGTAGAACGGAGAAGAGAGCAGCAGACCATAAGCTGAGAGACAAGGAGAGGCACTTTAGGAGTTTGATGTTCCTTTTGCCATGTTGGCCGTTTTATAACCTGGTCATAGATTTTCTTTGATGGTCTGAGCTGTCTTCTACACTGGTCACTTTCTGTGAAGAAAGGGAAAGTTTTCAGTTCTACCATTTTCACAGGCCCCCGTGCCTTTTTTTCTGCCACTAAATATGTAAAAATAGATAGCAAGAGTTTCGACAGGTATTTAAAAAGGAAGAGCGTATGTAAAGTGAGTGTTGCACCTCTCGAGAGTAACAATGGGGAGTTAATAGCAGATAATAAGGAAGTGGAAGGGATGGAATGAACACATATTTTACTTCTGTCTTCACTATACCCTTCGTGTCCCAGGATGTGTAGGTTAGATGGATTGGTCATGGGAAATGTGTGGGGTTACAGGGATAGGGCGGGGGAGAGAGAGCTTGAGTAAGATATTCTGTCGGAGAGTCGGTGCACACTCGATGGGCTAATGGAATCTTCTGCACTGTAGGGATTCTTTGATTCAATGATGATATCTATAGAGGATACAAAAACATTCCAGTAAAATCTGTAAATCAAGAGGAAGAAGGGAGAGGGGAACTTGCTGTAATTACAATCATGAAGGAAGCGGAACTGAGCAAATTGATGGAGTTAAGGCTGACAAGTCGCTGAGTCCTGATGGACTTCATTCTAGGGTGTTTAAAGGGGTGGCCAATGAGGTACTGGATGCATTGAATAAAGAACAAAGAAAATTACAGCACAGGAACAGGCCCTTCGGCCCCCAAGCCTGCACCAACCATGCTGCCCGACTTACTTCATTTTCCAAAATTTGCTAGATTCTGGGAAGGTTCCATCAGATTAGAAAGTAGCAAATATAACTGTTCTATTCAAGAGGGGAGGGAGGCAGCAAACAGGAAACTAGAGACCATTTAGGTTGATGTCTGTCGTGCGGAAGGTTCTAGAATCAATCATTAAGGAGTTAGTGCTGAGCACCTACAAAAACTTAAGGTAATCGGGAAGAGTCAGCATGGCTTTGTGAAAGGGAAATCAGGTGTAATCAATTTATTGAAGTTCTTTGATGGAGTAACATGCACTTTGGAAAAAGAGGATCTTGTAAATGTACTGTACTTGGATTTCCTGAAGGCATTTGATAAGGTTCCACCTCAAAGGTTATGTGGAAAATCGTGAACTCATGGTATGGGGGAAATGCATTAGCATGGATAGAAGACTGGTTGGCTGGCAGAAAATTGAGAGTATACATAAACAGGTCCTTTTCTGATTAGCAGGATGTGATGAGTTGAGTCCCTCAGGGATTTGTGCTGGGGCCTCAACCTTTGACTATTTATATCAATGGCTTAGTCAAGGGGAGCGAAGGCATTGTAAGTAAATCGACAGATAACACAAAATTAGGTCGGCATGTATGTCACGAAGAGGACATAAAGAGTTTGCAGATGGTTATAGATAAGTTGAGAGAGTGGGCAAAAATCTGGCAGATGGAGTATAATGTAGAAAAATGTGAAGTTGCTCACTTTGGCAGGAAAAACAAAAAGGCTGAGTATCACTTAAATGGGCAATAGCTGCAGAATGCCGATGTGCAGAGAGATCTAGGTGCTCTAGTGCATGAGTTACAAAAAGTTACTATAGAAACATAGAAACTAGAAGAATGAGTAGGCCATTCGGCCCTTCGAGCCTGCTCTGCCATTCATTATGATCGTGGCTGATAATCAAATTCAATATCCTGATCCCCCCTTTTCCCCTTCTCTCTAGATCCCTTTAGCCTCAAGAGTTATATCTAATTTCTTCTTGAAATCAGGTACAGCAGGTACCAAAGTAATTAATAGGGTTAATGGAATGCTATCCTTTATTACAAGCTGAATTGAACCTAGAAGTAGGAATTTTATGTTTCAGTTATACAGGGCATTGATGAGACCATGGACCGGATTCTCCAGCCATGCGCTGAGGCGGGATTCTCTGGTCCTGCCAGCAGTGCACCTTCGCCGCAGGTTTCCCTTGGTGTCAGGTGACATCAATGGGAAATTCCATTGACAGCGGCGGGACCAGAGAATCCCGCCACCAGCGAATGGCATGCCTCCTCCCGCTGCCGAGAAACACAAGACTGGGAGGCCAGAGAATCCCACCCACACCTTGAATACTGTGTGCTCTTCTTACTTAAGGAAGGATGTAAATGCAATGGAGGTGATTCGGAGGAGGTTTACTAGATTGATCCCTGGAATGAGTGAGTTTTCTTATGAGGAAAGATTAGACAGTCTGGGCTTGATTCCACTGGAGCTTTGAAGAGTGAAGGATAACTTAATAAAGTTTATATGATCCTAAATGGTCTTGACAAGGTGGACATGGAAAGGACGTGTCCTCTTCTGGGTGAGTCCAGAACTAGGGGGCCACTGTTTTAAAATTAGGGGTTGCCCTTTTAGGATAGAGATGAGAATTTTTTTCTCTCAGAGGATTCTGCGACTTTGGAACTCTCTGCCTCAGAAGACAGTGAGGCATGGTCATTGATTATTTTCCAGGGCAGAGTTAGGTAGGTTCTTGTTAGGCAAGAGAGTCAAAGGTTATCGGGGATGGATGAGAATACAAAGTTTGAAATACAAGCAGATCAGCCATGATTTGATTGAATGGCAAAGCATGCTCGAGGGGCCGGATGGTTTATTTCTGCTTCTATCCCTTATGATGTGTACTATCACTGAAACCTAACAGGTCTATCCGTTTCTCCAACATATTTGCAAAGACATATGGATCACATCTGGACTTTCCTGTCATCCCCCAAAGTGATCAATGCCACAAAATTCTCAGTTCAGAGCCCTTTAATTAACATCATAGACTGAGGTTCCATGCAGAGAGTTATGCCACTGATAAAAGGTTTGCATCCGAGAGGTAATTTCACAAGTATTCGGGGTAAGCTCATTTGCATACCCATTGGAGTAATTAATGGTGTAAAAAGACATTTCTATCTGCACACTTCAACAGCAAACCACTGGACACTAATAACAAGTTGAATTTATACAAGGTGCAGAAAGATCAGCGCTTGACTTACTCACTTGATAACTTCACACGCAATTCCCTGTATTTACCATACTTTTCTAGAATATGTCTACAGCAGGACCATATGTACTAAACCAGGGAAGAAGAACCTAGGTCTCTTCTGATTCTGACCTCCAAGCTCTCCTGTAAGAAATTAAAATAATTTCATAGAAGGGTGCTCATGTCAGCAAGCCATGCATTGGCATTTGTGCCACCTGGAGGAAGGTAACGCCTGCACCAGCACTGAATGTCAACTACCTCACCCTGAGGACAGCAGAGCAGTATCTAAAAACATACAATCTCCTCACCCGGAAAGGTAGGTATCGCAATCTTCATTTTCTTCCTTGACCACCCTGGAGACCTGCATAATCTTCATCCTCTTAAAGTAGCATTGGTACAACTAAACCTTCACAAAACATTCTGATGAAGGAGGCTCTGACTGGGCACCTCTCACTCTGACTATCCATCCACATTAAATGCAATCACTCACTAAGTGCAACCCAAAAAACCATTCCCTCCACTTCCAGGCTGCTATTCCCACATCTCCTCAAATCTCCTATGCTACTTGATACACCCTTCAAATCATATCTTTCCCCTCCTAATGAATCATCTTGTATGAGAAAATAGTGTGCAATGCTCACCAAAGCAAGCTAGTGGAGAGGCTGTTGGAATCTTTAACCTTATAGGAGAAGGCTAGGGGAGGCAATTGGAGGTTGTGATGTTAGCTCCATATTGTTTTTGACCATTGCCAATTGACTGACCACAATTATCTTGACTTCCCTATAAAGTACCAAACATTCGTAACCTTCCACTCTCTTCTTTGTCTCTTTGATCATCAGGAAATAATGCTCATGCATTCTTAACTTCAACCCTTCTTTCCTGCAAATCTACAGCAACAACAATGGACACAGAAGAGGAAAGATAAAGGGAGCAGAACCACCTCCTTATCAACCATAATGAGCTCTTGGAAGATGGTGATGGGAGGGAGCTGCCTATTTACATCCCATCTATGAGTTCCTCCAGAGACCTCCTCTGTCACAATCTCTTCCAACTCACCCCTTCATTAATTGGTTCTTGATTCCTAGGCATCAGCTCAGATATTTTCACCAAAAGGAAATCAATGTGCTGTTGAGAATGTGTGCAAAAGTAATGACTTGTGAAGTGTTGTTCAGATGCCGATCATCACTTAAAGCACAGGAAATCAAGTCTTTTCCACTGGAAGAAGATTGCTAAGAAAAGAAATAGACCCAGTTTAGCATCACTATTTTAGAGATATGCTACAATTTACACAAACTTTTGAAATCAGCCTGGTTTGCTTCTTTCAAAACTTTCAACTGTTTGGGGTCACCATCCTTAACTCTTCTACTAATCCTAATAATTTCACAGGAGGGTACCCATGCCAGATTTTATTTGTGATTAATGCAGTGTGTGAATATTTTATTGACCTTTAATCCACATGCACTTCATTACACATTTATGTTAAGCTGGGGACATGCATGAAGCTTGCAGAGGTGTCCCAAATGTTCTTGGAGTCAAGGCCTTAAGAATTCCTAAGTCAGCTTTGACTGTTTTCAGCTTTGCTCTTGGTTGCAGCCCAAATCTAATTTTTTGGAATCCGCTTTGAGGCTTTCCCACCCCTTTTAAAAATGTGACTGTTTCTTCCAAAGTTGCATCGGTGCGTTACCCCTTGCTGGTGAGAATACTGACCAAAGTCCATTTTGAAAATGCAGACGTGCTTTCCTTTAACCTGCACTAATCCTTCGAGGTGCAACATGGATGTTGGTGTCAAAAGGATGCTGATTGCTTGATTAGAACAAGCAACTTAGGAGTGAGAAGGCTCTTACATCTTTCCACTAATTCCTTGGGAGGATCTGCTATGGGCAACTCCGAGTGTTTAGCGAACTGTTTAGCAAGAACTGTTATTTTGAGAATCGTGCTGCATCATTTCAATCCACTCTACCTTTGCCACTGCTATTTATCCTCGGTTTCACAGACCAATGCATGGCAGATCTAATGATTTCCAACACATTCTGTTTCCCTGAAAGGGTGTTTCCTCCAGCCCCAAGTTTCTTTTTCTCATTCATTTATAATATGTGGACATTGCTGGCTAAGGCAGCATTTATTGCCCATCCCAAGTTGCCCTCGAGAAGGTGGTGGTGAGCTGCCTTCTTGAAACGCCACAGTCCTTTTTTAAAATTCATTTGTGGGACATGGGTATCGCTGGCTGGCCAGCATTCATTGCCCAAGTTGCCCTGGGAGGGCAGTTGAGAGTCAACCACATCACTGTGGCTCTGGAGTCACATGTAGGTAAAACCAAGTAAGGACGGCGGATTTCCTGCCATAATGGACATTAGTGAACCAGATGGGTTTTTCCAACAACCGATGGGCATCAATAGATCCTTAATTCCAGACATATTTTATTGAATTCAAATTCCACCATCTGCTGCGGTGGGATTCAAACCCAGGTCGTCAGAAGATTAGCTGAATTTCTGGATTAATAGTTTAGCGATAATACCACTGGGCCATCGCCTCCCTGAGGTGTAGGTACACTCACAGTGCTGTTGGGGAAGGGATCCAAGGACTTTGACCCAGTGACAGTGAAGGAAGATAATATATCTCCAAATCATAATGGTGAATGACTTGGGGAGAAATTTCCAGGTAATGGTGTTACCATGTATCTGCTGCCATTGTCCATCTAGATGGTAGTAGTCATGGGTTTTGAAGGCGCTGCCTAAGGAACCTTGGTGAGTCGTGCAGTGTGCTTTAGTACATGGCAAGGATACAGGACTCTCTCTCTGTCTCTCTCAGAAGTATGTCACCCAGCACTACAGTTTGTGTCTGAGGTGAAGGCATTGACTGCAATGAACCTGCCACAAGTTCCTTTTATAGCTACAGTGAGGAGTTTCCCTGATCTTGCTGCTATGGAGACTGTGACCTTTCTTGTGACCTATTTCATATGCCTGCACGTAATTTGCTTCCCGTTTAGATCTAAGTTTCCTAGTTCTGTCAAGGGTAAGTATTCCAGGAGTGTCCAGCAAGGAACACGAGTCTCCCCCCAGTTACACTGGTACCCTCAAACTCTGCAAATTATTTGATACACGATTGCACATCCCCACTATCTTGTGTGAACGTTTCCAGATTCGTTCTCCGCTAAGAAAGCAAGTGATGAAATGAATGAGATCACTGTTGGGAGGAGGAGAAGCAAATACACAGACACATAATAATCTTCCCCTTCCTCATCTTAGTCCACCAACAGATTGATATTGATATTGTCTCCCCTTGTTCTCCTCCTCTTCCCCTTTTCCTCTGTTGCAGCGACTGAGCTGTGGAAGAATATGAAACTATCCCAGAATTGGTGTGCAGCTTTATCATGGCAGCCTGATTGTTTCTGTGAGTTGGGTTCTTTAAGACGCTGTAGGAAAGCAGGTTTCTGCTGATCTGCAGCTGGTACTGGCCCACCAACTCTGCCACCACATAGAGACGAGGTTTTACCCCAGCAGCCGCACTGTCTACTCTTGTGCCATTTTATCTCTGATATTCAAAATTTCCCTGTCAAAAGACTTCAATTTATGTAATGATTTTCTCACCACATAAAGTGCTTCACATACAATGAAGTACATTTTGAAGTGCGGATTGTTGTAGTGTAGGGAACCTGGCAACCTATTTGCACACAGCCAGCTCCCACAAACAGCAATGTGATAAATGATCTGACAATCTGTTTTTGTGATGTTGATTCAGGGATGAAAATTGGACACAGGATAGAGGATAAATCTCCTGTTCTTTTCTGCAATGGGATCTTTCGTAAGGGGGCAGAGGGGGCCTCGGTTTAAAGAAGGTGACATGCCTCCCCTATGCATTATGAACACATTTCTGTCGGAATGAGATTCTCTGTATTAATTGAAGGGAAGCTTTAGTTCTGGGTGGTAGCAGAGAAACAGGAGAGTGGGAGTGCTGGCAGGATTGTGTCACAGGAGAGGATGGAGCTATATAAAGAGCTGCATGTCTGTAAGGCGAGTGAGGGGAGGTCCACAGACAGACTGCAAGTCCAAAAGTCAGAGTACCATTGACTGGATAATGACAGGAAAACATTATTGCATGTTGGATGTCCAGATGATTGATGTTGTGTTCTGGGGGAAGTGATGGTGCCATTGCCATTTATAATGCACACTGTGGTACATCATCTCTGCCCTCAATTTTCAATCTCCAGAAAGCCAGGCAACTTAGAACTTGAGCCAATCTTTATACACTTTTATAACCATTTGTTTGCAAAGATACACATTACAAACATGCACCACCTAACCCAACAGCCAGTTTCAGTATGTTCCTATTTATAAGGGCACAAGTGAATCTCCAGTTAATGCCCAGCACCTGCATACAATTAAACACAATTATTATACAATTAACACTCATCGGGCCAGGTGTCCAAGAGAATATTACCACCTGTCTGCACATGGCTCAGAAAACACCATTTACAGGCTTTCTTTCCTGCCAGCCCAGCAATTGATCCCATCACCTGGGTCAGCATCTGGACGTCTGCATTGACAAAGTTCCCAGCTGAAGGCTTTGCTCTCCTGTTTATTGGTGAACTGGCTGTGAATGCTGTGGAAGTCGCCGGAGTTATTATACCTTATACAGGTGCAAAAGTCACCTCGAGAAATTGGAGAAATTCCCCTAACAGGAAATCAATGCAATTGCACAAAGCTTTCAAATCTGGCAGCAACGTGTTTCCTCCCTGCCCTTACTACCACCCTAAACACTCGACTCCCATTTCAGATGGTTTTCTCATCTCTCCCTGCTGTATAATATGTAGATGAGCTGACACTACAACTCCAGCAAGGTTAGTGGTGCATATCACTGGCAGCTGGATGTCTTGCTCCTTTAGTACAATTTCAGGGAAATTTTGGAACATTGAAATCTACATCAAATAGACATGCTGTTAAATGGATTTTGTACCTCTCGGACTTATTTTTAAGTAAGGGTGAAACTTTGACATATAACAGCTGCTCCAAAGGCAGGGCAACTCAAGTCTACATCCTTGTTTCAACTGGCATTTGCACTTTAGCTTTCCCTGAATGATAATCTGCGAATCATCAGTCATAGTACTGGCAGAGGTACCGAATTAACAGCAGGGAAGCTATCTTGGCATCTTGCCTAATCCCGGTCTCCGTGATTGATGGATTAATAACATTTTGACAGATGTTACACCTCAGGTTATAAACCGCAAATCAGGTTTATTAAGAAGCAAAATTAAACAGAAGCAAAAGCAAACATAACACTTCACTGGATCATAAAACCTCACATAATCCCAGGGGTCAAGAAAACTTTAGTCGTCCGTTGCATTTATTTAAGAATATTGTGTCTTTGATGAAACACTTGCACATGTGAAAGATAACTTTCTGAAGTTCTAACTATGCCTTTATTCACGAAAAATACAGGAGAAATCTCTGTGCTGTCCTCTCAACCCTATTCCCACTAAACTGGTAACTATTCATCTTCCTTTCCAGGTACCCATGCTAGCTGACATCATAAGCACCTTCCTCTCCACGTACTTTCCTCCATTCATTTCAAAACTGCTATTATCACCCTTTCCGCGATACCCTCACCTGGACTGCTCTGTCTTTGCAAATTACCATCCCCATCTGCAACCTCCCTTTCCTCTGTGCATCCTTAAATATCTTGCTCCTTTACAATTCCAGGGAAATTTTGGAGCATTGAAATCTACATCAAAGAGACAAAATAGACAAATCCTCTTGGATTTATTTTTAAGTAAGGATGAAATTTTGACATATAATAGCTGCTCCAAAGGCTGGGCAACTCAAGTTGCTGCTTCCTAAATCAGTTCCATCTTTTCCACAACTCCACATTTGTAATTTTCTAATTAGGTTTCCACCCTTGCCTCATCACTGATATGGCCTTAATTAAAGTCACAAATGGCATTCTCTGTGGCAGTGACCATGGTGCACAATCCACCCGCATCCTTCTCAACTTCTTTGCCGGCTTTGACATTGTCAAACATACCATCCTCATCTTTTGTTGGTCGACTCTATGGGACTGGTCCTGCTTGGTTCAATTCTTGAGTTACCAGTCACCATCAGGAGTAACGGAAAGGGTAGACAGGGGTAGTGCGGTTGATGTTGTGTACAAGGACTTTCTAAAGGTGTTAACACATGATAAACTTGTAAGTAAAATTAAATCCCTTGGCACTAAAGGGAAGAGGCATCATGAATATGAACCATAGAATGATAGGGCGGCACGGTAGCACAGTGGTTAGCACTGCTGCTTCACAGCTCCAGGGAACTGGGTTCGATTCCCGGCTTGGGTCACTGTCTGTGTGGAGTTTGCACATCCACCTCATGTCTGTGTGGGTACCCTTCGGGTGCTCCGGTTTCCTCCCACAGTCCAAAGATGTGCGGGTTAGGTTGATTGGCTATGCTAAAATTGCCCCTTAGTGTCCTGAGATGCGTAGGTTTGAGGGATTAGCGGGTAAATGTGTAGGGATATGGGGATAGGGCCTGGGTGGGGTTGTGGTCGGTGCAGACTTGATGGGCCAAATGGCCTGTTTCTGCACTGTAGGGTTTCTATGATTTCTATGAATCCCTACAGTGCAGAAGGAGGCTATTTGGCCCATGGAGTCAAACCAACTCTCCAAAGAGTATCTTATCCAGATCCAGCCCTATTCGTGTAAGCCTGTGCATTTACCATGGCTCATCTACCTAACCTATACATCTTGGGATACTAAGGGGTAATTTAACATGGCCAATCCACCTGATCTGCATTCCAACTTACCTTGGACAATGGGAGGAAGCCAGCACACCCAGAGAAAACCTACGCAGACATGGGGCAAACGCGCAAATCCACACAGTCATCCAAGGTCAGAATTGAACCCGGGTCCCTGGCACTGTGAGGCAGCAGTGCTAACCACTGTGCCACCGGGCCACCCTTGGTTGATTAAGGAACAGAAAACAGAGAATAGTGATGAATGATTGTTTTTCATTCTGTAGGGAAGCAAACGGCAGTGTTCTTTATCAGGATCATTGTTCTTTTTGAGATGTATTAATGACTTGAATTTGGGTATGCATGGCATACATCATTTCAACATTTTTAGATGATATGAGACTGAGAAATGTAGTAAAAGCAGGAGTAGAGTAGAAGACTTCAGGAGGACATTGGAAAGGTAGTGAAATGGGCAAACACATGGAACATGAAATTTAATATAGAAAAGTGATACAATTTTAATAGGAAGATTTGAAGAGTGGCAATATAAACCAAATAGTGCAGTTTAAAAGGAGTGCAGAACAGTGAGACCTGCAGTTGTATCTACCCAAATCTTTGAACGTAACAGGTCAGCTGAGAGGGCAGTTATAAAAGTATATGGAATCCTTGGTCTTAGTAATAGAGGTATAGAGAAAAAAAAGAAATAAGTTATGCTAACCGTTCTGAAACATTGGCTGTCATATAACGCTCTATTCCAGGCCCTGCGCTTCCGGGAGGATGTCAAGTATATCCTCCCTAAAGAGGTTACACAAGCAATTTACTAGAGTAGTATCAGGGATTAAAGATTCAGAGGCTGAAGAAGGGCTGAATGGCCCCCTCTGTGCCATAACTATACTCTATGATTCATTGATAATTGGATAGCTTTATCAAAGAGCTGGCATTGTAATGATGAACAAGATGATCTTCTTCCATACTGTATTATACTGCTGCCTCACAGCACCAAGGACCCGGGTTCAATTCTGGCCTCAGGTCATTGTCTGTGTGGAGTTTGCACATTCTCCCGTGTCTGCGTGCATTTCCGGGTGATCCGGTTTCCTCCCACAGTCCTCCCATAATGCGGGTAGGTTGATTGGCCATGCTAAATTGACCCTGGAGTCAGGGGGATTAACAGTGTAAATGTGTGGGGTTATGGGAATAGGGCTTGGGTGGGAGTGTGGTCAGTGCAGACTCGATGGGCCGAATGGTCTCCTTCTGCACTGTAGGGATTCTATGGAGTCTATCATGATTTTATTATTCTAATCCCTACAATGGCTTCTCTTCACAGCCTGCACTGTTACTCTGGAGCAGTCCAAGGATCAATGGTCACCATCCACCTGTTGCTCATGCACCTGCTGGCCCTGGGTCCCATTGTCCAAGACGTGGGAGTTCCACATATATGTTGACAGCAGCAAGCTCTTTCTCAGCTTTACCACTCTCAACGTTTGCTTCTGTGTGGACAGTCTGGTCCTCCAGTTAATGGGGAAAAAACCTAACAGAGAGACTTTCATGGTCTCTAAAGGCTTAAAAATTGTTTTTTAAAAACCCTTATTACTAGACTAGTAGAAGGAAACATGGCTATTTTTAAGTATTGGTGATCCAACAATTGAATCTGTACAGCAGACACTTTATTCAGGGGCAGGAGTTAACCAGTCTAACCACAACAACATAAACTTGAGTTTATGTAGTACCTTTAATGAAGGAAAACAAACAAACCACAATCCTTCATAGAAATTAGACAAAGATTCACATCAAGCTAAAGAAGGAAATGTTCAGAGGGGTGGCTAAAAATTACTTAAAGAAGTATTAATGGCCTTAAAGAGGGCTGGAGGGGTGATAGGTTTAGAGAGGGAATTCTAAAACTTATGGCCTAGACTTTTGAAGACACAGCTGCCAGTGTGGTCAACATCTGGTCCGCCAATCAAATTTTAAGACTGAAGCCATTGTATTTGACTTCACCTAAAAGCTCTAGATATCGATTCCATCCCTCTTCCCATCACTGTCCCAGACTGAACCAGACTGTACAGCATCCTGGTGTTCTATCTGACCCTGGCCTGAGTTACCAACCATATATTCTCCATCACAAAGACCACTTACCTCCACCATTGTAACAGTCTGCTCCTGCCGCTGCCTAACTCCACCTGTCCCTGAAACCTTTATCTATGCATTTGCGTACCTCAAAATGTGACTATTCCAATGCTGTTCTGGAAAGCCTCTCACCCTCCAGAATACCGCGCTCATTCAAAACGATGTTGTCTATATCCCGATCAGTATCAGTTCCGTTTATTATCATCGCGGTGCTCACTCACTTACATTGGGTCAGTCTGTCAATACTTTGAAAAATTTCCATCGACAAACCCATCCATGGCCTCTATCATTCCTGTTTCCTCTGTAAAGCCCTGCAGCCGGGCAACCTTCCAAAAACACTATACCCCTCCAACTCTGGTCTTTTACACATTCCTATCCCTGCACTCCATCACTGGCAGCTGTGTGTTCAAAAGTCTAGGCCCTAAGTTTTAGAATTCCCTCTCTAAACCTATCACCCCTCCAGCCCTCTTTAAGGCCATTAATACTTCATTAAGTAATTTTTAGCCACCCCTCTGAACATTTCCTTCTTTAGCTTGATGTGAATCTTTGTCTAATTACATTTCTATGAAGGATTGTGGTTTGTTTGTTTTCCTTCATTAAAGGAACTACATAAACTCAAGTTTATGTTGTTGTGGTTAGACTGGTTAACTGTGAATCAACACCTGCCCCTGAATAAAGTGTCTGCTGTATCAGATTCAATCGTTGGATCACCAATACTTAAAAATAGCCATGTTTCCTTCTACTAGTCTAGTAATGAGGATTTTTAAAACAATTTTTAAGCCTTTAGAGACCATGGAAAGCTACCTGTTAGGTTTTTTCCCCCTTAACTAATTAATAACCAGATGAAACAGACCATTTCAGCCAACCCTACTGTAATAGCAACCTTTGAAAACATCCACCTCTTCTCTAATTTATAGCTGCATAGTTTCCACAATTGCAATTATGGAAATCAGAGAAGAAAAAGAACTAAAGACACCCCTAGTTACATAATTATGAGCCAGCGGATAAGTATAAACCCAATCAAGCTCGCACAAAGTCAAAGCAGTGATAACTTGTACTTAGATAGTGCCCATAATGTGATAAAATGTCACAAGTTGGGGAGCACTACAAAGAAAAACTTGGACCTGGCCACATAAGGAGATACTAGGGCAGAAAGAAATAGGTTTTAAGGATTGACTTAAAGCAGAATGAAGAGAGATAAAAGAAGTGAGAGAGATTTAGGAAAGGAATTCCAGAGCTTGGGGCCTTGGCAGCTGTGGCACGGCCGCCAATGTAAGAGCAATTAATATGGGGATGCTCAGGAGATCAGAATGAAACGAGTGCAGCTATCTGAGAGGATGTTTTTAACACTGTGCCTATCTGCTTCACATTGAACAAAGATAAATAAATAAAATAATTGTGGGACTGGAGGAGACTACAGAGATATGGAGGGGCCAAGTCATTAAGGGGTTTGAGAACAAGGAAGAGAATTTTAAAATCGAGGTGTTACTGAACTGGGAGCAAACACAGGGGTGATGGTTGTATGGGGCTGTATGCCTGCGTTTGGACACGGGCATTGAGTTTTAGATTATCTCAAGCTTACCATGGGTAAAATGTGGGAGGCAGCAATAACTGTGTTGGAATACTCAAAATTAAAACTGATTAAAATTTAAGAAAAATGAAAAGGATATGGGGACTGGCGCCTGTGAAGAAATATTAAAAATATAATGTCTAATTCCAGGTTTCCTTGCTCCCAACAGGAAAGTTGTGTTGAATGGGAGTATGGGTTGAAGTTATTGCCACAATATTTTAGCCCTAATTTCCCCGCTCAGGTTTTTACATGTGGGTTGTTCCTCACTGGGACTCCAGAATTGTGGATTGAGTCTTTTATAAAATGGAACAAAATAGATAACCGATTCATCTTGAGATACCTTCAAAAAATGAGATGATCTACCCTATCTGATAAACTACCTATAGCGTGGACCAAAATAATTGTCTTATACATTAGTAAAGCCTTATAACATACATGGTAAATATTTTTCAATTATCAGAGAATGCAAACAAAATCTGCCTTTTGGTAAGTCCAATAGTGCCATCTTTTGGCCATGGTGTTTTTTGCAGCTATTTCTCTTTAAGAAGGCACAATAAGCAGTCTTACAACACCAGGTTAAAGTCCAACAGGTTTATTTGGTATCACTAGCTTTTGGAGCATTGCTCCTTTATCAGGTGAGTGATGCCATGGTGAACCTGGGTCCCCAGAATATTAGCTGAATTTCTGGAACAATAGTCTAGCGATAATACCAATGGACTTCGCCTCCCCTCTCGTTGAGGATGAAATGTTAGCTTGGACACTGAAGATGGAGGGGAGGTATTTTAACTCAATGTAACATGGGTGATATTAAATCCGGCTGTTGGTTCACTACTACTCATTTTACCCTATCAGAGAAAGTCAAAATTTCTTCCTCGTAATTTTCCCTGAATCTTTAACATCTATTTGAATCACTGGCACAGATTGGAACATGTGACAATAAGCTAAGTACCACTTGTAAAAGCACGAGGGCTGGATTTTCATGGAGGAAATGGGCAGGTTGAGTGGGGAAACTTCCTGATTTGGCAGAACAGTCTCCTTTAAAAAGACCCCAGGCCACCATTTCTCTATTCCGGAGAGGTGGGGATGGGATAGATTCGAACTCACCACCTCCTGAGCCAGGCCCGAGGTGGCAACAGAAGCGGGCAGATGGGTAGGCGAGCAGCCTAAAAGGTCCCGCTCTGTTTACTGCGTCATCAACCCAGTTTTAACGATGAATGTCAGGCTCTCAAACCCTCACCTTCACTCCACGTGTCCCATCCATGCCCCCACATATCTCCCATGCCTTCTCTATGCTCAATCTTAATGTCTTGCTGACTACAGCTGCTTTCCCTCTCCCAGATCCTGACAGGCTATGTCTGTAAGCTTTCAGGGACACCTTAGAGTCATAGAGTCATAGAGGTTTACAGCATGGAAACAGGCACTTCGGCCAACTTGTCCAGGCTGCCCAGTTTTTACCACTAAGCTAGTCCCAATTGCCTGCATTTGGCCCATATCCCTCTACAACTCTTCCTCTCTCAAAGCCCATCATCATGACAACATGAATCATATGGGCCTGGTATCCAGATAGAAATGCAGATTAGCTATCCTAGAGACTCCAATTCTCATTATTATCTTGAAAGTAAGTCAATAGCTTATAGCATAACAGTTTATAACCTTGCATTTTCAACACTTGTCTGGGGACTTTGGAGATTCACAGTCTATCCACAGTTAGCAGACAGGCTGCTGCCATTGCTTCCATGTATAAACGTGGTGTACCCCTTTCTTTTTACCTTAAGTTAAAGACACAGTCTCAAAATATAATGATCTTATAAACCTCATAAATGTAACAGGAGAGAGAAAGAGCTACATTTGTGCACGAAGAAAGTAAAGTAACAAAACTGCTGCAGAACTACAGTGCAAAATGTCTGTGTGGAGAAGCTCAGTTTTATATAGAATAACATAAACATCTTCTGCATTCCTCTCACGTTACAATCGACACACTTCTCTTTCCAATACAAAATAATTTAGGAGAAATAGTGGATTTGGCAAATTGTATCACAAACAAATTACGAAGGGAAAACATCACTGTAAAATAAGCAGACAACATTCACGATGGTTTGAATAAATAAGCAACAATGTGCTCAGACATTTTAATAAAATTATCTAATATTTCTATCTGAAAACATCTTGGGCCAGTTTACATACATGCTAACCTACCAAACTCAGAGAAGTTGGCGGACAGGATTAAAGGAATTGGCACAGCCTCTGGAAAGCAGATAGCTCAACAACAATATAAAACTGAAAGACACTCCTGGAAAAATTCCCCTGACCTCAGTCGCTGACTCAAAGAAACTAAATAAGTCAAATTCCATTTTTGTTCCATTGATTTTCAAAGCTTTTATTCATGTTTCATGATTACATTCCATATTTCAATCTGTCTTGTTGCATGAGTTGAAACCCAAAGGCCTGAGATATGAAATGTGAAAAAAGTATTTTGACAAGATTATAGCAGAATTTGAATTTGTTGTGGCTTACACTTCAGTTATATCCAATATTCCAGGCGTTGGGCATGATTTTCCTGGCCCACTGCGCAGCTCGGGTAGCACAGCAAGCTGGGAAATGTCAGCAGGAGGCCAAAAACGGGAATCGCAACCAGTGTCTGACCAGTTATGATTTTCCCAGGCCATTTTTTTCCATGTAATCTTTTGATTTGATTTATTATTGTTACATGTATTAGTTTACTGTGAAAAGTATTGTTTCTTGCACACTATACAAAGCATACCATTCATAGGAAAGGAAAGGAGTGTAGAATGTAGTGTTGCAGTCATAGCTAGGGTGTAGAGAAAGAAAAGCTTAATACAAGGTAGGTCAATTCAAATATCTGATGGCAGCAAGGAAGAAACTGTTCTTGAGTCAGCTGGTACGTGACCTCGAACTTTTGTATCTTTTTCCTGACGATAAAAGGTGGAAGAACGTATGTCCGGGGTGTGAGGGGTCCTTGATTGTGCTGGCTGCTTTTCCGAGGAGCGGAACGTGTAGACAGAATCAAATGACAGGAGGCCATTTCCACTTTGTCCCCATTGATGTAGACAGGGGCATGTCCTCCACTACACTTCCTGAAGTTGATGACATTGAGGGAGAGATTATTGTCGTCGCACCAGTTCACCAGATTCTCGATCCCTTTCCTGTACTCAGTCTCATCATTGTTTGGGATCCAACCCACTATGGTGATGTCATCAGCAAACGTGAAAATCGAGTTGGAGGGGAATTTGGCCACACAGTCGTAGGTGTATAAGGAGTATAGTAAGGGGCTGAGGACACAGTCTGGTGGGGCACCGGTGTTGAGGATGATCAAGGAGGAGGTGTTGTTGCCTATCCTTACTGATTGCAGTCTCTGGGTTAGGAACTCTAGATCTAGTCACAGAGTGAGGAGCCAGGCCCCAGGCCGCAGAGTTTGGAGATGGGTTTTGTAGGAATAATGGTGTTAAAGGCTGAGCTGTAGTCTATGAATAGGAGTCTAACATAGGTGTCTTCATTATCTTGGTGTTCCAGGGTTGAGTGTAGGACCAGGGAGATGGCATCTGCTCTGGACATGTTGCAACAAAAAGACGTACTCTAATCGATCCAGGCAATCCAGGAGGCTGGAATTGATTCGTGCCATGACAAACCTTTCGAAGCACTTCATAATGATGGATGTCAGAGTTACCAGACAATAGTCATTAAGACACACTGCCTGGCTTTTCTTAGGTACCGGGATGATGGTTGTCTTCTTGAAACAGATAGGGACGTCAGATTAGTGTAAAGAGACGTTAAAGATGTCTGCGAATACCCCAGCCAGCTTGTCCGTGCAAGATCTGTGTCTGAGTGCTCATCCGGGTACCCCATCCGGGCCAGTCACTTTCCCTTGGTTGACTTTCGAGAAGGCTGCTCTGACGTCTGCAATGATGACCTTGGATATGGGTTTGGCCGAGGCTTCCAGGATGGAAGGCCTGCTCTCGCTGGGTTCTTGCTCAGAACGAGCATTGGTGCCAGCAATTCTACATGGCTTCATCTTGTAGCCTGTTATGTCTTGCAGACCTTGTCATAGTCGGCGGGGGTCTGTGTGGCTAGCCTGGGACCCTAGTTTGGTCCGGTATTGTCTTTTGGCATCTTTGATGGATCTCCTTAGGTCATATCTGGATTTCTTGTATAGGTCAGTGTCGCCTGACTTGAATGCCTCAGACCTGGACTTCAGTGAGCAGTGGATATCCTGGTTCATCCATGGTTTCTAGTTGGGAAACACACGGATTTGCTTCTTTGGCACACAGCAATCAGCCTCACACCAGGGAACAGCGCGAGGCTGATTACAATAGGGAAATCAGGATGAAAATATACTTAGTGAGCCCACTACCTACCTTCCACCCTTAACCCACCATGGAGGTCCCAGAGTGTCACCGGCGAGGGACAGCGAAAATCAGAAGTCATGATCTCACCAGCGAAATCCATGACTTCTGAGGTTTTGCTGAATCTTGAGCCCCGCTGCCATTCCCATGGACAGCGAGCATGTGCTCAAGATCACTCCCATCAACGGCAATATATGCTGGACAGACAACAATACCCATGTCCCACAAATGAATAAAAAAAACTTGATGTGCCATGTATCACAAGTGAGGAGGAGCAGACTCTGAAGGCAGAGATTTTAAGCCTCATTGCAAGGGACTAATATGGAGCAGAATAGAAAATGTGTGAGGTTCTGTCAGCATTTTCAGAAGCTGTGTGTACCTTTGGAGAGAAATTAGAGGAGCCAGTCTCTTGCCGGAATTCTATCACCCTGCCCGCCACAGAATCAGAGCGGGCGAGGGATGGACAATGGAAATGTCTGCTGACCTCAGGAGGGATTTTCCGGTCGTGGGTTGAGCAAGGCCATAAAATCCCGCCCTCTAACACAAATGTCATGAACTCTCAGGCGTTTGTGCTAATGTCCAGCTCCTTGGATCAGCAGATGTGCAGGCAACTTGGTGCGAGATGGCCCTAACGTTCAGTCTGCTAGTTTAAGTAGGATGGAGAAAAGCCTCGTGCAGGCCATTCAGCACTTCATCAAAGTGCAGCAAAGTACTCATCAACTCTAGGCTAGCAAGGAAGTGTGGAGGGCCATGAGAGGGATGATGGAGAAAAGGCTCATAGAGATGGGCACTCCTTTCAAGACAGTCCCACTCCTTCCCACTTACTCCACCCAACTGCACCCCCGCAAACACCCTCCTCCCCCCAGTCAGAGCGCTGACTCCTGTCCGGACAGAGCAGTCTGCAATTGTTCAGATACAGGTGAGGCAGTCTTCAGCAACCTCTTCATGGGCTGCAAAACTCAGAGGATATTGGTCATTATTATGTGTTAGTCGGGACCGGCAACATTGTTTTAAAAATAAATAAAATTCAAAATCTCAGTTATTTACCAAAAGAATAAATGTACACGATTTAAATCTTCATTATACAAGAGCCAAAAACTCAAATACTTAATACTACCTATCCTGTACTCTGATGTCCAAAATTAACATGAGTTAAACATGAATTAACAGGCAAATTGTGGTTGAATATAAACTATAAGTTGCACGTTAAATGACATATATGATTAGCTCAACAGTGCACTCAGATTTTGGTGATCATACTCAGTCTTCAAACACTGCCTTCCTCATGAAGGATGTTAGTTCCTTTGCTTTTAGGAGCTAGTGTGATCCCCAGATGATAGCATCATAGAGTTACATCGAGTTCCATGGGCACCACAAATGACATACATCTGCAGGACCAGCTCAATTTAAATTGGATGGGATAGATCCATCAATGTTATCAGAAACAGGAGCATCAATGTTATCAGAAACAGGAGCAGCAACTGTGCCCCACGCCCTCGCCCCATGATGTGTTTTCTAGAGGCAGAGACAGCTCAGTGTTAGCCGTTAGCACCATCTTCCAGCCTCATCGAAGTCTTCAGCATTTTGTATGGCTTGCTTGTCCCACTGCTGGGGTTGGGGTTGGAGGAGGGCAGGGGGGGTGGGAGGGGTGGTCGGGTCACCTTCAGTGGGATCAGAAGATCCTGCTGGCAGGGAGGGCCGGAAAATCCCACCCTATATATTTGCTTATTCTCAGCTTCTGGATTTATCCTCGGTCTTCTTCAGCTTGCTCGTACTGCACCAATGGACTGACCAACTGCTACTGCTCAGGTTGAATTGATGTGTATCCTTTTATATCTTTTAACCAGGCTCAGCTGGCCAGAAGTATGGGATTGGGGGTGATCTAGGAAATTGGATCAGGAATTGGCTAGCGGATAGGAAACAGAGGGTGGTGGTTGATAGTAAATATTCATCATGGAGTGCGGTTACAAGTGGTGTACCTCAGGGATCTGTTTTGGGGCCACTGCTGTTTGTAATATTTATTAATGATCTGGATGAGGGTATAGTTGGGTGGATTAGCAAATTTGCTGATGACACCAAAGTCGGTGGTGTGGTAGACAGTGAGGAAGGGTGTCGTAGTTTGCAGGAAGACTTAGACAGGTTGCAAAGTTGGGCCGAGAGGTGGCGGATGGAGTTTAATGCGGAGAAGTGTGAGGTAATTCACTTTGGTAGGAATAACAGATGTGTTGAGTATAGGGCTAACGGGAAGACTTTGAATAGTGTGGAGGAGCAGAGGGATCTAGGTGTATGTGTGCATAGATCCCTGAAAGTTGGGAATCAAGTAGATAAGGTTGTTAAGAAGGCATATGGTGTCTTGGCGTTTATTGGTAGGGGGATTGAATTTAGGAGTCGTAGCGTTATGTTGCAACTGTACACAACTCTGGTGCGGCCGCACTTGGAGTACTGTGTGCAGTTCTGGTCCCCACATTACAGGAAGGATGTGGAGGCTTTGGAGAGGGTGCAGAGGAGGTTTACCAGGATGTTGCCTGGTATGGAGGGGAGATCCTATGAGGAGAGGCTGAGGGATTTGGGATTGTTTTCGCTGGAAAGGCGGCGGCTAAGAGGGGATCTTATTGAAACATATAAGATGATTAGAGGTTTAGATAGGGTGGATAGTGATAGCCTTTTTCCTCTGATGGAGAAATCCAGCACGAGGGGGCATGGCTTTAAATTGAGGGGGGGTAGTTATAGAACCGATGTCAGGGGTAGGTTCTTTACCCAGAGGGTGGTGAGGGATTGGAATGCCCTGCCAGCATCAGTTGTAAATGCGCCTAGTTTGGGGGCGTTTAAGAGATCCGTAGATAGGTTCATGGACGAAAAGAAATTGGTTTAGGTTGGAGGGTCACAGTTTTTTTTTTATAACTGGTCGGTGCAACATCGTGGGCCGAAGGGCCTGTTCTGCGCTGTAATGTTCTATGTTCTATGTTCTATGTTCTAAGTTTTGGTTTGCAAGGGTCGGTTTGTTTTTGTTTCCTTAGAACTGAGAAAACCAGCTTCCTTTCTATATTTACCTGTTCTGTTTCCCTTTCTGTACCCTTTTCAGTTCAGTCCTGACTCTCTCCTCAGATGTCAGTCCTGCTATTTCAGGAATCAGTCTGATAAACCTTCTCTGTACTCCCCCTAAAGCAAGAACATCATTCCTCAGATAAGGAGACCAAAACTGCACACAATATTCCAGGTGTGACCTCACCAAGGACTTGTATAATTGGAGCAAGACATCCCTCCTCCTGTACTCAAAATCTCTTGCGATAAAGGGCAACATAACATTGCCTTCTTTACCACCTGCTGCAACTGGATGCTTATCTTCAGCAACTGATGTACAAGGACACCCAGGTCTCTTTACGCATTTCCCTCTCTCAATTTATAGTCAGATAATAATCTGCCTTCCTATTTTTGCTACCAAAGTGAATAATCTCACATTTATCCACACTATACTGCATCTGCCATGCATTTGCACACTCACTCAATTTGTCCAAATCAAACTGAAGCATCTCTGCATCCTCCTCACAGCTTACCCTCTCACCCACCTTTGTGTCATCGACAAATTTGGAGATATTACATTTAGTTCCCTCATCTAAATCATTAATATATAGTGTGAATAGCTGGAGTCCTCGTACCGATCCCTGTGGTACCCCACTACTCACTGCCTGCCATTTGGTAAAAGATTCATTTATTCCACTCTTTGTTTCCTGTCTGCCAACCAGTTTTCTATCCATCTCAATAAATCGCCCCCTAATCTCATGCGGTTTAATTTTACACACTAATCTCTTATGTGGGACTTTGTCAAAAGTCTTCTGAAAGTCCAAATAAACCAGATCCACTGGCTCCTCCTCATCAATTCTACCAGTTACATAGAACCATAGAAATGTTACAGCACTAGAGGAGGCCATTCGACCTATCTTGTCCATGTCAGCCCGAGGGCACCCAGGTACACATTCTAATCCCACCTTCCTTCTCCTGGCCCATAGCCCATGGTCTTACAGCATTTAAGTTGCAGATCCAGGTACTTTGTGGAAGAGTTTAGGGTCTCTGCCTCCACCACGAACTCAGGTAATGAATTCCAGACACCCAGCACTCTTTGCGTTAAAAGGTTCTTCCTCATGTTCCCTCTACACCTACTGCCACTTTTCTTGAATCTATGTTCGCTGGTTCTACAATTCTCCCCCAGGGGAAACAATTTTATCCTCTCAACTCTATCTCTTCCCCTAATAATTTTATACACCTCTATCAAGTCACCCCTCAGCCTTCTTTGTTCCAAGGAAAATAACCCCAATCTATCCAATCTATCCTTATAGCTATACTTTTCTAGCCCTGGCAACATTCTTGTAAATCTCCTCTGCACTCTTGCCAAAGCAATCACGTCCTTCCTGTAATATGGCAACCAGAACTGCACACAATACTCCAGTTGTGGTCTCACGAGTGTTTTATACAATTCCAACATGATATCCTTTTATATTCTGTACCTCTGCCAATGAAGGAGAATATTCCATATGCCTTCTTTACAACCTTGTCTGCTTGAACTGCTGCCTTGAGGGACCTGTGTACATGTACGCCAAGATCTATAATTTCATTTACCCTTCTTAGTATATTCCCATTTATTGTGTATTCCCTTAACTGTTTGACCTCCCTAAATGCATTACCATATCTTTAAAGAATTCCAATAGATTTGTCAAGCGTGCTTTTCCTTTCGCAAATCCATGCTGACTCCATACAATTCTACCACTGTTACCAAGTGCTCTGCTATGGATTCTGGAATTTTCCCCACTACTGACATCAGGCTGACTGCTCTATAATTCCATTTTCTTTCTATTTCCCTTTTTAAATAGTGGGGTTACATTAGCTACCCTCCAATCTGTAGAAATTGTTCCAGTGTCTTATGAATCTTGGAAGATGACTACCAATACATCCATTATTTCTGGAGCCACTTCCTCAAGTACTCTGGGATGTAGATTATCAGGCCCTGGGGATTTATTGGCCATCAATTCCAATAATTTCTCCAACACCATTTTCCTTCTAATACTGATTTCCTTCAATTCCTCCCTCTCACTAAACCCTGTGTTCCCCAACATTTCTGATATGTATGTTTGTCCTCCTTTGTGGAGATAAAACCAAAATATGTATTTCGTTGGTCAGCCATTTCTTTGTTCCCATTATAAATTCCCCAGTTTCTGACTGTAAGGGACCTACATTTGTCTGGATCTTCTCCAGACAGCAGAGGATGTCAAGACTACAAATGTCGTTAGCCAGCCAGAACTGCACATTCCTGAGTACTCAAATACTGATGAGTATTCAGACTTGGATGCCACCTTTGATCTCTCTTCTCTCTTTGTGGAGTAGGTTTGTCCATTATCATTCCAGGTCCCCAGTGGTCAGACCAACCTACCACTCACAAGGTTATCATGATGCCTCCATTGGAAATAGTACCAGAGATTGATCAGCAAACTGAGAGGCCTCTACCTCCAACTATAGCAAAGGTACAGCTGGTTAACACAGCAACCACTGTTCACACACTGCAATTTTCAGCCAGCATGCCACAATTTGGTAGCAGTGTGTCACCATCGACAATGAAAAGCAGAGGTGAGTGTACCACTAAACCTTCTTCTCACCACAGGCACGCTCTTCCTCAGCCTCTGAGGGCTTCAAGATGGCCCACATGAAGAAAAAGCAGCATCAAGGAGACAAGTACCTTGCTTCTCCACCCCACAAGGAACAATCAAGAGCCCAAAAATGGCATCAGACATAGAACCTTCCTTATTTACACGACAACACCTCACATGATGATGACCATAGACTAATGCAACAGACCGACCAGACATGGTGCAACATAAAGTGATGAAATAGATTGAAAACCTTCTCAAATGCCAGACCAAACTTCAAGCCAATAGCAAGACCAGAATCAACAGAGCCTATCACTCTCCTGAGATGTGGAAGGTTATAAGGTCTCCAGATCTCCTGATCCTATTAAGTTAAGGACTTGAAGGTTGGGAGGTGGGCTGGTGAAAATGTTGTACCAATGCTAATACTGTAATAGCAATGATGTTGCCATAGCATTAAGACAGTAACAAGGTAAATTCATAAGAGTAATAACAATGTAAGATAAGAAGTAGTTTGACACCATATCCATGGAATATAAATTTCGTGCAATTTGTAGTATAAGGGTTAATGTGGGACTGAGTATAGTACATAGTGATTTAAGAAGGCACATTAACCCAACCTAGAAACAGTGTGGTGTTGAACAGGGGCATGTTAAGCCCTAGACATGGAGGTAGCTTCTTGCCTGTACCTTTGACTGTATAGTTCTTTTAAAAATAAAACAAAAAGATCAATAAATTAAACATAACTGAGAGGGGGTGCCAGCCCCTGGTAGGGCACTGTAACCAAAACAAAGCATCAAAAGGAAACTTAACCTAACTAAACCAAAAGGTCATCGCCAGGGGTGATGATGCACTTCAGTCCCCACCACACCACTAGTCATGGAAGGCTTGGAGCGTGCTGGTGGACACTGTGCTCCCTCTCCAAGGCAGCCTGGCTACAAATGTAGCCACGGTGGAGGGGTAGACAATTGGATTGGATGACCGCGTGCCGCCTGGACTGCTTAATGACCGATTTGGCTAGCCCCAGGAGCAGGCTTACGAGGAGGTCCTCTTCACTCCGCATTTCCCTCCGCACTGGGTGAACAAGTATTAGGAAAGTGGAGCTGAAGTGCAACAAAAAATTGAAGAGCAGACCCTTCAATAGTGAAAAAGAGGCTGCAAACTTGGCAATCAAAATAAACATGGAACACAGACTCCCCTTGGCCGTATAAAAGACATGTGGTCTGGGAGTTTGTGAAGTGCTTTAACCTATGATTGCATGACACTGCTATGTGCAACATCCTCCATGCCAGTCCCATGTAAAGAGCCCTCCACTGGGGATCTTCCCCCCTGCCAGAGGGTAGAACGGAAAGTCAAGGTGTGTTGTGAGGGTGGAGGAAGGCAAAGCAGAAGGCCATACAAGGAACCCCTCCATGCCGAATGGAAAGAAACAAAAGGAATTTCCGTGAGACAGTTCAAATTGTGGGGATGTGGCTCCGGAGGGAGTCATCAATGTGGAATTCCATCTGAATGGGGGTCAGTTCGAACGGGAGTCCACCGCATGCTTGAGCCGCCTTGACCATTGAGTCCAAGCATCACAGTTTTCAGGCTATCCCTTTACTGTATATATGTATACAAGTAGTTTTATACAGCAATAAGTAATACAGTTTTATAAGTAATTAAAGGCTTGCTGGTAACATACAGAAGACTATGAAGACTTATTTAACGGACATGTTCTGTAACCCACACCATCCCAACATTAAATTGAATCTCAAAGTTAGCAGGGTGATGCTGCTTTCTTTTTTTAACTCCCATACACACTGGCAACCCCCCAGTGCGCTCCCCCCCCCCACCCCCCACCCCCCCGCACCGCCCCCCCCCCCCCCCCCCCCCCCCCCCCGCCTCATTTAATTGCCTTCCTTGGTTTTCCTATTTGGTTGGAACAAATATCTGCTCATCCATCCAGGACTAGATGTTGAATAAACTGCCTGACAATTTAGAGACAGTGGAGGAATCAAAAATGGTGGTGAGGTGTGGTATAGATGGATATCATCAGCATACAGGTGGAACCTGATGACTTGTTCTTGGAAGATGTTGCCAAGGGGCAGGATATGAATGAGAAATAGGATGAGACCAATGATAGATCCGTGAGGGTTATGGGAGATAATGGTGTGAGACTAGTTGTTTCCACATCACTGGATAGACAGGAAGGAATCAAGTAATTTCATCCAGCTGGAAGATGGATGAGAGATGTTGGAGGAGGGTGGTGTCAACCACATCAAAAGCTGCAGATTAATCAAAAAGAATAAGATAGGATAGTTTGCTATGGTCACAGTCACATAGGATGTGAAAACAAAATTATGATGAGCTCCTGATCGTAATTCTTATTCCACTGAAAGTTCACCACGTGGTGACATAATGGGGTGGGTAAGCCGGGGGGGGGGTTGGGGCAATTTTATGGAGCCCAATTTTATTGGGCTATCACCTGCCACTGGGAAAGCTTGTGAGAGACCTGCATTTTCACCTCGGAGGAGGTCCGCCAGTAGTAAGGCATTGTCAGGCACTTAAGAGTCCACTGGTGTGTCTTCACAGCAATCAAAGACCCTGGGGGGGGGGGGGGCGGGCAGGTGGGGGGGGGGGGGGGGGGGGGGGGGGGAGGGGGGGGGAGGGGGGAGGGGGGGTAGGGGGGGGGAATCCCATCCCATATTTCTCATCAGAATCACCAGAGAGGTATTGGATGCCATAGGTATGACACCCAAAGGAGGTGACAGAGAATGGAGGGGTAAGGCTGGCCCAGGACTGAGGAGTGATCCAGGCCATAGCTAAATCATTTTGGGAGGGGTATCATGGAGTAGGGGCTATGGAGGAAGGGTTATGGCAGCAAGAGCAGGGAACAGGGGCCTGGCTCTCAAATCTGAACTCTACCCCCCCCAAATTGGTCCGCTTGCCCATGTTTCCCATGCACTGAGCCTTTGCAGTCTTTCAATGCAGCACTCTGGTCTCTCAACTGATCTCTCTGGCTTGGTAACCAATTCTTAAAGTCTTGCTGGCTCTATATTCCAGAGGAATCTGATCGGATTATATATTTTTAAAAATAACCTTTTGTAACACTTGTGTATCAATCATTCTGAGTGCCTGGCTGCATTTCACCGGTGCAGGAGTTCACAAGGAGTTACAGTAAGTTCTCACTTGAAGTTCTGGTTGTGTTCCTGAAAATCGCAGCTTTAAGTGAAACAACTTTAAGGTTAGAATTTTACTTTTGCCGGGCAGACACACATCCCATTGCATTTGTGCTATATTTCAGTTGGTGGGCTCAGGTGCAGATCAGCAGCGTGCCCCATTGACAATTATGCTATTTGTGAGGGCATTAAATCTCCAATTGACCTCCATGAGTGTGGTAAACCACTGTTATCTGTTATCTGTAGTGGTTAACCACCGTAGTTAGTATTTCTCAGTACCTGTATATGTGGCACATCCCTGTCGGTTCCACCCAAGTCTCCTCCTCCTGGTCCGGGTATAAAGGCGGTGGCTCCTCCCCCTTGCCTTCAGTACAGACCAGATCACCGACAGGGATGGCTCCAAGTTCTTGCTAATAAAAGCCTATTTGTCTTGCTCACAACTAGTCTTGGCTCGATTGATAGTGCATCAATTTTATTAGCAAGCTTTTTTTTAAAGAATGGAGCAGTTACTAAAACCTGAAAGGCTGAATCTGGACCCACAAGCTGTTGGAGCTTCAAACACGTTTGACCACTGGCTGGAATGCTTTGAGGATTACATCGAAGCCTCCACTGCCATCAGTACAGATGCTGACAAACTACGGGTGCTCCGCGGCCGGGTGAGTGACGTAGTATATGCTACGATCCGAGATGCGGAAAATTACACGACCGCTATCGAACTGTTAAAAGGCCTGTATAATAAACGGCCTAATGAAGTCTACACGAGACACCTCGCGCAGACGGCAGCCAGGTGAATCAGTCGACCAGTTCCTGCGCGCGTTGCGTCTGCTTGCCCAGAACTGCAACTGTAGGTCTGTGACTGCCACCCAATATACAGACGACTTAATCCGGGATGCATCGGAACTACTTATATCCGGCAACGGCTGCTGGAACAGGGTGCGCTGGACTTAAAGAAAACGGTGCAACTGGCTGAATCCCGAGAAGTGACCTCACAATACCTCGAATCCTACTCACCTGACCACATGGGCGCATCGTGGACACCGCAGCCGTTGCTACCAGGAGGACCACAGCCCTACGCCGTTCCACGCCTCACCGGTGACCTGACCACTGCAGCAACCTCTGGAGGCCCGAAATGCTACTTCTGCGGCCTGGGTAAGCACCCCCAACAACTCTGCCCAGCGAGGGAGTCGTTCTGCTCCATGTGTGGGAAGAAGGGGCACTACGCCAAGGCCTGCCGTATGTTTACCCCCAAATCCACGAGCGCCGTGTGTGACCCGCGGGGGCCGCCATCTTGGACACCCGCGGCCGCGTGCGACCCACGGGGGCCGCCATCTTGGACGACCCCGGCTGCGTGCGACCCGTGGGGGCCACCATCTTGGACGACTCCGGCCGCGTGCAACCCATGGGGGCCGCCATCTTGGATGACGTCATCAGCCGTCAGCGATCCGCGGGGTTGCCATCTTGGACGACAACAGCCGCGAGTGACCAGCAGGGGCCGCCATCTCCTACCTCATCAGCCCCCTACGGCTATGTGCAGGAATCAACGGTGGCATCGGTGACCCTGGACAGACCAAGCCTCATCGTCTCGCCAAGTCCATGATGGACATTGAGGTAAACGGGCACAGAGAGCATTGTTTATTTGACAGCGGAAGTACGGAGAGCTTCATTCACCCTGATACGTTGGGCCGATACGCCTTTTCCTTGCGGACCGTCAAGCAGATAATCTCCATGGCATCGCAATCCCGCTCCGTGAATGTCCTTGGCTGCTGCGTGGTGACCCTGAAGGTGAGGAGCACAGTATATGATAACTTCAGGCTCCTCGTGCTGCCACACCTCTGCGCTTCCGTACTCCTGGGGCTAGACTTCATGACCCATCTGAAGAGTGTCACTATACAGTATAATGGGCCTTTTCCCCCGCTCTCCGTCTGCAATCAGCAGCGTCTAAATTGCCCACCGCGCACCACCTGCAGTCTCTCGACCCTTAAAATTGCCCCTCCCTCCTTGTTTGCGAATCTCACTCCCGACTGCAAGCCCATTGCCACCAAGAGCAGGCGGTATAGTGCTGGAGACAGGGCCTTTATCAGGTCCGAAGTCCAGCGGCTCCTCAGGGAAGGGATCATCGAAGCTAGTACCAGCCCCTGGCGAGCACAAGTGGTAGTCGTTAAGTCCGGGGAGAAACACAGAATGGTCATTGACTACAGTCAGACCATTAACCGATATACGCAGCTGGATGCGTACCCACTTCCCCGCATATCTGACGTGGTCAATCAGATTGCACAATATCGGGTATTCTCCACCATTGACTTGAAGTCGGCGTACCACCAGCTCCCTATCCGCCCAGAGGACCGCCAATATACGGCGTTCGAGGCGGATGGTCGCCTTTACCACTTCCTTCGGGTCCCTTTTGGCGTCACCAATGGGGTCTCGGTCTTCCAGCGCGAAATGGACCGAATGGTAGACCAGAACGGGCTGCGGGCTACCTTCCCGTACCTGGATAACGTCACCATCTGTGGCCATGACCAGCAGGACCACGATGCCAACCTCCACAGATTCCTGCACACTGCTAGTCTCCTTAACCTGACCTACAATAAGGAGAAGTGTGTGTTCAGTACACACCGCCTCGCCATCCTCAGGTACGTAGTGGAAAATGGGGTTCTCGGCCCCAATCCCAACCGAATGCGGCCCCTCTTGGAACTTCCCCTCCCCAATAGCCTCAAAGCACTGAGAAGATGCCGGGGTTTCTTCTCGTACTATGCACAGTGGGTCCCCAACTATGCGGATAATCCACCCTTTTTCCCTTGACGGCGGAGGCCCGACTGGCCTTTGACCGCATCAAAGCTGACATCGCGAAGGCCACTATGCATGCTATAGACGAATCCATCCCATTCCAGGTGGAGAGCAATGCGTCTGATTTTGCCCTAGCCGCCACCCTTGACCAGACGGGCAGACCCATGGCCTTCTTTTCACGAACCCTCCAAGGCCCCGAAACTCGACACTCCTCTGTCGAAAAGGAGGCCTAAGCCATAGTGGAAGCTGTGCGGCATTGGCGCCACTATTTAGCTGGTAAACGGTTCACCCTACTCACGGACCAACGATCCGTTGCCTTCATGTTCAACAACATGCAACGGGGCAAGATCAAGAATGACAAGATATTACGGTGGAGGATCGAACTCGCCACCTACAATTACGATATCTTGTATTGGCCCGGGAAGCTCAATGAGCCACCTGACGCGCTGTCCCGTGGAACATGCGCCAGTGCACAGGTGGACCGGTTACAGGCTCTCCACAACGACCTCTGCCACCCGGGGGTCACCAGATTTTTTCACTTCATTAGAGCCCGAAACCTGCCCTACTCAGTTGAGGATGTCAGGTCCATAACTCAGAATTGCCAGGTCTGCGCGGAATGCAAGCCGCACTTCTACCGACCAGACAGGGCACACCTCATAAAAGCCACCCGCCCCTTTGAATGCCTAAGCATCGACTTCAAAGGCCCTCTCCCCTCATCTGATTGCAACATATACTTCCTCAATGTCATTGACGAGTACTCACGTTTCCCCTTTGCGATTCCCTGCCCAGATATGTCCTCGGCCACAGTCATTAGGGCCCTGCGCAGCCTCTTCACCCTGTTTGGTTACCCCAGCTATATCCATAGCGACTGGGGATCCTCCTTCATGGGTGAGGAACTGCGACGGTACCTGCTCTCCAAAGGCATAGCCTCAAGTAGGACTACTAGCTACAACATCCGGGGTAACGGACAGGTGGAGAGAGAGAACGCCACTGTCTGGAAGACCGTTTTACTAGCGCTACGGCACGTTACTGGCGGCACGGTAGCACAGTGGTTAGCACTGCTGCTTCACAGCTCCAGGGTCCTGGGTTCGATTCCCGGCTCGGGTCACTGTCTGTGTGGAGTTTGCACATTCTCCTCGTGTCTGCGTGGGTTTCCTCCGGGTGCTCCAGTTTCCTCCCACAGTCCAAAGATGTGCGGGTTAGGTTGATTGGCCAGGTTAAAAATTGTCCCTGAGATGTGTAGTTAGAGGGATTAGCGGGTAAATATGTGGGGGTAGGGCCTGGGTGGGATTGTGGTCGGTGCAGACTCGATGGGCCGAATGGCCTCCTTCTGCACTGTAGGGTTTCTATGTTCTATGCTACGGTCTAAAGGCCTTCCAGTCACCCGCTGGCAGGAGGTCCTACCGGAGGCACTCCACTCCATTAGGTCCCTCCTGCGCACGGCAACCAATGCCACCCCCCACGAACGGATGTTTGTGTTCCCCAGGAAGTCTTCCTCAGTGACTTCACTACCATCATGGCTGGCATACCCGGGCCCTGTCCTGCTTCGGAAGCATGCCAGGATCCGTAAGTCTGACCCCCTGGTCGAAAGGGTACAACTCCTCCTCGCCAACCCCCAGTACGCCTATGTGCTGTACCCCGACGGGCGGGAGGACACAGTATCTATCCATGACCGAGCACCCGCAGGTGACTCAGGGACCACTATAGCCCCCAACCCCTCACCCCCAACCCCCGACTTTGTCCCTACCATGTCAGAACCACTACTCACTCCTCTCGCCCCCATGTACAGCTCGCCTGAGCCCCAGGAGTCGTCACCACGCACCCGATGGGCGGACGAGACCACGGATGACAGCTACGTTCCGGCGCTCGAAACGACACCGTGACCTGAAACCACGTCAGAACCGGCACTACAGCGATCGCAGTGGAAGAGCAAGCCCCCGGATAGACTAAATCTGTAAATATTGTAAATATTGTTCGCTCTGCCTCACCCCCGACAGACTCTTTTTTTTAAACAGGAGGTGAATGTGGTAAACCACTGTTATCTGTAGTGGTTAACCACCGTAGTTAGTATTTCTCAGTACCTGTATATGTGGCACATCCCTGTCGGTTCCACCCAAGTCTCCTCCCCCTGGTCCCTGTATATCCCTGTTTCGCATGGTACATTGGGGAAACTATGCAGACGCTGCGACAACGGATGAATGAACACCGCTCGACAATCACCAGGCAAGACTGTTCTCTTCCTGTTGGGGAGCACTTCAGCGGTCACGGGCATTCGGCCTCTGATATTCGGGTAAGCGTTCTCCAAGGCGGCCTTCGCGACACACGACAGCGCAGAGTCGCTGAGCAGAAACTGATAGCCAAGTTCCGCACACACAAGGACGGCCTCAACCGGGATATTGGGTTTATGTCACACTATTTGTAACTCCCACAGTTGCGTGGACCTGCAGAGTTTCACTGGCTGTCTTGTCTGGAGACAATACACATCTTTTTAGCCTGTCTTGATGCTCTCTCCACTCCCATTGTTTTGTTTCTTAAAAACTGGATTAGTTGTAAGTATTCGCATTCCAACCATTATTCATGTAAATTGAGTCTGTGTCTTTATAAGTTCTGTTTGTGAACAGGATTCCCACTCACCTGAAGAAGGGGCTCAGAGCCTCGAAAGCTTGTGTGGCTTTTGCTACCAAATAAACCTGTTGGACTTTAACCTGGTGTTGTTAAACTTCTTACCCTGTATAAAGGCAGTGACTCTTCCCCCTTGCCTTCAGTACAGACCAGATCACCGACAGGGATGGCTCCAAGTTCTTGCTAATAAAAGCCTATTTGTCTTGTTCACAACTAGTCTTGACTCGATTGATAGTGCATCAATGAGGTGAGGCATTTTGGTAGGAAGAACATGGAGGCAAAAAAAGGGCTAAAACTCTGAAGGTGTGCAGGAGCAGAGGAACCTGCATGTACATATGCATAAACCATTCAAGGTGGGAAGATAGGTGGAGAGAGCAGTTAATAAAGCATATAGTATTTTGGGCTCTATGAATAGGAACATAGAGTACAAAGAGTAAGGAGGTGATGCTGAACTTACACAAGACACAAGTTAGATCACAGCTGGAATATTGTATATAATTCTGAGCACTACACTGCAGGAAGGATGTGAACACATTGGAGAGAGTGCAGAAGAGGTTTACAAAAATGGTTCCAGACTTGAGACACTTCAATTATGAGGATAGATTGGAGAGGTTGGGACTGTTCTCCTTGGAGAGAAGAAGGCTCAGAAGAGATTTGATAGAGATGTTCAAAATCATGAGGGGGTTGGACAGAGTAGATAAGGAGAAACTATTCCTGCTCATAAAATGATCAAGAACAAGAGGGCACAGATTTAAAATGATTTACAAACAAAGCAGATGAGATGTGGGGGTAGTCTGGAATGCACAGCCTGCAAGTGTGGTGAAGGCAGGTTCAATCAAGGCATTCAAGAGGGTATTAGATGATCATTTGAATAGAATCAATGTGCAGGGTTGAGTGGAACTTAATCATAATGTTTGTTTGGAGAGCCAGTGCAGACTCAATGGGTTCCGCCAGTAACAATTCTGTGGAAACCATGAGGGGGGTGACGGAGACGGATTCAATCCAGGCTTTCAAGAGGAAATTAGTCGATTGTTTGAAGAGAAACAGTCTACAGGGTTAAGGAGAGAAAGTGGGGGCAGTGGCACTGGGCGAAGTGCCCATTCAGAGCCCTGGTACGGAGACGATGGGCCGACTGGCTGCATTCTGAGCTGTAACAATTGCATGATCCTGGGGTCGCGCGGCTGGAGCGCGCTTGGAACGGCGGGCACTGAGGAACGCGCGGCGGGAGCGCGCTTGGAACGGCGGGCACTGAGGAACGCGCGGCGGGTGCCTGCATCAGGCGGCTGCTATGGTAACGGGGCGACCCCGCGCTGCCTGAGGGAGTTGGGGGGAATGGGGCAGGTTGGTTCCGGCTCCCAGTGAGCGGGCCCGGGGGCGGCCGCCGCCTTCACCATCCCATCTCATCTCAACCAGTGAACGGGGGCGGGAGAACCGCCATGTTTCAGGCCCGTGACCAGGACACGCGAGCCAGGTAAGGCTGCCAGTCACTGGCACCGGTTCGGGTTCCGTCCCATCAGGAAAGTGCGAGGCTCCACTCAAGGCCTAGTCTCGGTGCGCGGCTGCGGGAAGCTGCGATGTGAAATGATGGCTGGAAATGAATAAGGGCAGTAGTTTCTTTGCTGAAAGAATGCAGCGATAACGGTTACGGAGGGTAATTCCTATTTCAGCCTCCATTCTCGCCCCATAAAAAGATTGGGAAATGCAGTGTCAACATTTCTACTCATTCAATCTCGAGTACCACACTCCTGAATTCCCCATGCCAGACACCCTGGACTATTAGTGATGGTCAAAAACTCCTGACAGGTTTTGATCATATCTGATCTATCTATTACTTCTTACATGTTTCCCAAAAGGGGGCTGATCTAATTATTCCAGGCACAAACTTTCAAGGGTGCTATTAATTGCTATATGATTAACCTTTTCCTCAACAGTGCCAAGCTTTAACTTAGTTATTTGATTTATTATTGTCACATGTATTAACATACAATGAAAAGTATTGTTTCTTGCATGCTATACCGTTCATAGAGAAGGAAACGAGAGAGTGCGGAATGTAGTCTTACAGTCATTGCTAGGATGTAGAGAAAGATCAACTTAATGTAAGTTTGGTAGATTGAACCAGGGCAGGACTTACTCAGTTAATGGTAGGGTGTTGGGGAGAGTTACAGAACAAAGAGATCTAGGGGTACAGCTCCTTGAAAGTGGAGTCACAGGTGGACAGAGTGGTGAAGAAGTCATTCGGCATGCTTGGTTTCATTGGTCAGAACATTGAATACAGGAGTTGGGACATCTTGTTGAAGTTGTACAAGACATTGGTAAGACCACACTTGGAATACTGTGTGCGATTCTGGTCACCCTATTGTAGAAAGGATATTATTAAACTAGGAAGAATGCAGAAAAGATTTACTAGGATGCTACCGGAACTTGATGGATTGAGTTATAAGGAGAGGCTGAATAGACTGGGACTTTTTTCTCTGGAGCGTATGAGGCTGAGGAGTGACCTTATAGAGGTCTATAAAATAATGAGGGGCATAGACAAGGTAGATAGTCAACATCTTTTCCCAAAGGTAGGGGAGTCTAAAACTAGAGGGCATAGGTTTAAGGTGAGAGGGGAGAGATACAAAAGCGTCCAGAGGGACAATTTTTTCACACACACTGGTGAAGTGGTGTGTCTGGAACAAGCTGCCAGAGAACATAAGAACATAAGAAATAGGAGCAGGAGTAGGCCATCTAGCCCCTCGAGCCTGCCCCGCCATTCAATAAGATCATGGCTGATCTGACGTGGATCAGTACCACTTACCCGCCTGATCCCCATAACCCTTAATTCCCTTACCGCTCAGGAATCCATCCATCCGCGCTTTAAACATATTCAGCGAGGTAGCCTCCACCACCTCAGTGGGCAGAGAATTCCAGAGATTCACCACCCTCTGGGAGAAGAAGTTCCTCCTCAACTCTGTCTTAAACCGACCCCCCTTTATTTTGAGGCTGTGTCCTCTAGTTTTAACTTCCTTACTAAGTGGAAAGAATCTCTCCGCCTCCACCCTATCCAGCCCCCGCATTATCTTATAAGTCTCCATAAGATCCCCCCTCATCCTTCTAAACTCCAACGAGTACAAACCCAATCTCCTCAGCCTCTCCTCATAATCCAAACCCCTCATCTCCGGTATCAACCTGGTGAACCTTCTCTGCACTCCCTCCAATGCCAATATATCCTTCCTCATATAAGGGGACCAATACTGCACACAGGGGTAGTAGTAGAGGCGGGTACAATTTTATTTTTTAAAAAGCATTTAGATAGTTACATGGGTACGATGGGTATAGAGGGATATGGACCAAATGCGGGCAATTGGGATTAGCTTAGGGGTTTCTTTTTAAAAGGCGGCATGGACAAGTTGGGCCGAAGGACCTGTTTCCATGCTGTAAACCTCTATGTCTCTAAGTTAGGTCCATTCAAAAGTCTGATGGCAGTAGCAGGTGTGACATTTTTAGTGTGCTTACTCCCCCCCCGCATGCCAATAATACAAATTTGTTTTTATTCACGTTTCCTTGGAAGGTCTTTCAGTCAACACATCTAATGCTGCGCAAAATAAGGAATAAAAACTTGGCTAAAGGCAAAATACTGTGGATGCCGGAATCTGAAATAAAAACAAAATGCTTGAAAAACTGTACAGATGGAAAGCACAGATACTATCAGACCTGGTCAGTTTTCCCAGCATTTTCTGGGTTTTTTTGTTGAATAAAAACTTGGGATTTCTGCAGAGTTGGAAGATTGCGTCACAGAGAAATGGCCAACATCAGCTATTTCTACCATTTTTCCTAAAATTAGGACAAGGGAATGGGAAAACCAAGCAGATATTCAAGCCAAAATGTTTTCGATTTCCCACGATGCTAAATGGCTTACTGAAAGTTTGATCCTTGTTAAAGTAACATTGGATGGAATTGTGGATGGGGAAAGAATTGGCAAGGGCCTCTTGATTTACTTTCTTCCGTATTCCCTCCACCCCATTCACTAAATTCTAATACTTAGCACTTGCCTAAATTTCCACAATAACCCTTAAAGGAAAAGTTAGTTTGACATATGGTGCATACAGTAGAAGAGATTCCCTTTGACAATTTACATCTCTAAATGCTTCATAATGTTCTATTAATTCAAAATAAAATCTTGATTTTGTTTCAGAGACAGTCAAACCAAATATATTCACAGTACTGTTGTAAATGTGGAAAAACACTTTGGTGAGATGTGCAGCTTATTTGCCGCCTATGCACGGAAAACTGCAAGACTACGTGACAAGGCAGACCTCATGGTTAAAGAACTCCGAGAGTACTCTGATACAGAAACTCCTAATTTGAAATATGGTCTGAGTAGCTTTGCAGATCACCTTGCTTTAATTCAAGATTATCGACATGCAGAGGTGAGTGGCTGAAAATATTTGTTTGAATACATGCTCAGTTTGTAGTACATTGTCCTATAAGGATATCTACATAGCAAGGGCTAATGTGGAAAACATTACCGCCCTCAGTGTAATTTAAAGAGACACAAGACTTAAGACTAGAGTAAGTGGTTGTGGACTGAACAGAGATCAGGAGTTAGCCTTGGGCTATACACTGCATATATGTACATACAGTAAGTAGTCGCACAACACCAGGTTAAAGTCCAACAGGTTTATTTGGTAGCACGAGCTTTCAGAGTGTCGCTCCTTCATCAGGTGAGTGAGTATATGTACATAGTTATGTGTTATCAGTAAACACTTAATGTTCAACCAAACAAGACTTAGAATCGCTTCGCAAGGCTACTAAACATACAACATGGTGGCAGTTAAGATGGGTAAGATGCTCTTTTGGAGAGTCAGTGCAGACTCGATAGACCGAATAACCTGCACTGTGGGGATGCTATGTTTCCATGGACAATAAATCAACCAAATTGATTGATCCAAAGGGCAGACCAAGCATCATATTTGTTTAGTGACTTCGGTGGAAAAGATTCTTAAGATACATGATAGCTTTACCATTAAATAAAAAGACATAAGCTGAATACGCTACTCTATTCAATACATCTGAAAACCAATGTTAGTTGTTTCAAGTATTTCTTTTGGGAGTGAGTTCCACATTCCACATTTTGACTCTTTGATAAAATATATTTCTACAGAATTCCCTTTTGGATTTATTTATGAGTATTTTATACTTACTATCTCAAATTTTGATCTCTTCCCCACAAGTGGAAACATCTTCCCTAATCCCTTGCTCTCCCTATTTAGAATTGTCTTTTCAGTAATCCATTTCCTTCTATTCTGCTTTCTCCATTTTTGTCTGTTGGTAGCACACTTGCCTCTGACTCAGAAGGTTGTGAATTTTAAGTCCCACTACAGAGATTTGAGCATAAAATCCAGACTAACACTCCAGACTAATAATCCAGTACAATACGAAAGACATATTGTACTTTTGGAGGCGCCATCGTTCAGATGAAACAATGAACCGAGACCCCATCTGCCCCCTCCTGTAAAATATTCCATGTGTGAGTTCACTACCTTGGAATTGCACCATTCTAGAATAAGACGTCAGTTTTGAGGGGAGGTGACAGATGTGCATGTTGAGCCGGAAAATGAATGCATGTATCTGTGTGCTTGTATCACAAAGCCACCTTGCATCTCAGTGTAAGCCATGCTGATGTACTATATCAGTTTGATATGTTTAGAAAAACCAACGTGGGTGTCATTGTTCTGATTGCATGTCAGGTAGACCTACAAAAAGCTGGCTCGCTGGTCATGTGTGTTAATATGTACTGCTGATGACAGGGAAATATGCCATTTGCCATTAGTTGCACTCTTATAATGTGTGAAAGTGTCTCTTGAAATTCTAAATTCACCAATTGATAGTGTGGTGGATCTCTAAGATGATCCTTTATGTTGTTGTCAGTGGGATTGTCAGTTTAAATGCCATTTTTAAAATCTATACGGAATTTTATGTATGTACTATTTAAGCAAACCAATCACATTACATTAGTGTTAGAAGTACTGAGGCCACCAGCTTTATATGATGGCTGGAAAATGATAAATATTAAAATATGTTCAAAAGAAGGTGCAGAAAAGGAACCACCAGTTTCACAAACATTCCTTAAATGCATTTTTATTTGCTTTGCTGAGGTAGCAGTTAAATTTAGGAATGGTCATTGGTCTCAAACAGGTTCACCTTTGTTGATTTGTGGACATGGATAATGCAATCAAGTGAATTTCTACGATGTGTAGCAGAAAATAATGAGTAACCATTTTGTTGTGTTACCAGAGGTGCAATGCCCAAACTAATATGATTTAGAGGTTTAGAATACAAAGATATAATGCCTGTCTACATTCATTACAAGCTTCTTTGGGGGAAGGAATTGCCAATTACCTCCAATGACCGCCATTTCACATACCGTTCTAAACATTTGACAATTTATCATTTGGTTATATAGGTTGAAAGGCTAGAAGCTAAAGTTGTCGAACCTATGAAGAAATATGGTTCAATTACCAAGCTAAAAAAGGTAAGTTGAGCATGCACAGTAGCCATTGTAGCAGGAACATTCAGAGTTCATTGTAACAATATGTTAATAATGATTACATTATATTAAGAGTATATTTGTATTGTTAATGTTTTGAACATATAACACCAAAGTGCTTATGTTAGAGCATAACAGTTCCAGTGACATTTTATGTAAGCAATCATTTGAATTTCATTCCTGTATGTAAGATTTGTAAAGTCCCTTCTTTGGGAACCATCTGACTAACTTGTCCATTTAGTATTTAATCGATTAAATTAGATTCTTATCTGCCTCTGAGGGCATTCTCAGTTTTTATTAATCAGCAATGATTGCTTTGTGGCTCCTTGATATGTCTCAAGTAATGCCATTTCAATACAAAATTTGAATTTCAGAAACATGATTAAACGGCTACCACATACTCTATATCCCCTCTACATTCCTATATGAAATATAGATAAAATAAAGTAGGGATGTCAGGTAGTGAGTCTTTTAATTGATCATGCAGGTATTCAAACTTTAAACAAAAGCCAATTTATTCCCCTGCATCTCAGATCACAGATAAGAGGATCTAACATTGGCTAAAGATTTGCAGAGAAGATTTGGTTATTTGAAGAGGATTTTTGCACGGTTCCACAAATAAAATGATTCAAAATAGTGATTAGCACTGCCTGAGAATCATTTTCCACTTCTTAATAAAGTGAAAATATATTAAATGTTTTTTTCTCACAATTACCTTGGTAACTTTGCATTAATATGCAGTTACTAACATTTTGTCATTATAATGCTGAGCGCGAATATACCTCATTTTACAAATGGATTTTAGGAACTAAAATAGATGCACACCATTGAAATTCACTTCTGTTTGTACTGATTTTTAAAAATGGATTTTTTACTTCATATTAGCACAGAGATTACAAATTACTTTGATCCAATCTTCAGGACATAACTCTCTTTTATTTTTGGCCTGTATAGAACTGTGTAACTTAAACTGGAGGGAACAATAATCTTATTTTTAAAGAAAGTTTTAGAAATGGTTTTAACAGCGGTAGCTGCAGGGATAGTGAATGCCTTAGTTTTGATGTTTTAACACTCCTTAGATTATGGAACCATTCCCAAGGATTCGAAGGTAACAAACATAATCCCACCATTTATGAAAGGAGAAAGAAAGAAAACTGAACTATAAGCCAGTTAGCCTCACATCGATAGTGGAGAAAGCACTAGGATCTTTTATTAGCGAAGTAATAACAGGACACTTAAAAAACTATAATATAATTAAGCAGAGTCAACACAGAATTCTGAAAGGGAAAGAGTGTTTGATAAATTTGATGGAGTTTTTAGAAATGTAACTAAGGTAGATAAGAGGGAACCAATGGATGTACCGTATGTAGATTTCTAAAATATATTCAGTAAGGCGCTTCACAGGAGGTTATACAAAATTAGGACTCATGGGATAATTAGCTTGGATTGAGGATTGATTTATGGACAGAGAACAGAATAAACAGGACATTTTTGGGTTGGCTATAATTAGTGGGTAACTGCAAGGATCACTACTTTGGCCTCTGCTATTTACAATCCGTGTTGATGACCTCGATGAGGAAACTGAGTGTAATGTATCCAACTTTGCTGATGATGCAAAGTTATAAAGTTTTAAAGTTTATTTATTTATTCGTCACAAGTAAGGCTTACACTAACACTGCAATGAAGTTACTGTGAAATTCCCCTAGTCGCCACACTCCAGCGCCTGTTCGGATCAATGCACCTAACCAGCATGTCTTTCAGACGGGGAGGAAACCGGAGCACCCGGAGGGAAACCCACGCAGACACGGAGAACGTTCAAACTCCACACAGACAGTGACCCAAAGCGGTAATTGAACCCGGGTCCCTGGCGCTGTGAGGCAGCAGTGCTAACCACTGTGCCAATGCAGTAAAGAGGATGCTTAAGACTGCAGAGGAATATAGATAGATAAGTTGGGTGAGTGGGAAGAACATGACAAATGGAATATAGTGTGGCATGGTGTGAAGTTATCCATTTTGATAGAAAAAATAAAAGAGCAGAATATGTTTGAATGCAGAGAGACTAGTAAATATTTGCATTCAGAGGGACCTGGGTGGCCTTGTAAGTGAATTACAGCAGTACCTCAAGCAAATGAAATGGATGAGAATGTGAGTAAAGGAGTCTTACTACAATTATATAGGACATTGTTGAGGTCACACCCGGAGTACCTAATGCTGTTTTGGTTCCCTTACTTCGGCCCTTTATTCCTTGGAGTTTAGAAGAATGAGAGACGATCTAATTGAACATATAAAATTCTTAAGGGCCATAGTAGGTTGGATGTTGTGAAAATGTTTCCCCTCACTGGGCAATCGAGAACATGGGGTGACAATCTCAGAAAAAAGTGTCGACCATTTAAGATTGAGATAAGAAATTCCTTTACTCAAAGGGTTGTGAATCTTTGGAATTCTCTATCTCACAGAGCTGTGGATGCATAGTTGTAGATAATATTCAAGATGAAGGTTGATAGATATTTGAGTACTAAGGGAATTAAAAAATATTGGAATCATGTAGGAAGGTGGAGTTAAGGTAGAAAACCAGCCACGATCTTAGCCCATTTGGCTCTTCAAAATTGCTCCGCTATTCACTATGTCTCCTGCTGTTTTTTATATTCTTATTTGTCATGTAGATAACATATATGTTACTAGAAAATTATCAAAAGCTGATACAGTCACAAGGTTGCTGTCTTAATCATAAATAACTCTAAATATAACATTTATGTGCAAGCAACTATGAAGGTGAGGCACGAAATAAATTAGAATTTATTGTAATTTGAGCTGTACGTATACTCAGCATTGCTTCACTTACATTAAAGGAAACCCAAGTAGAGGAAAACCTAAAGAGCAGTTAGAAGCACACGATTTATTCTTGGAAGGGTTTGAGCACTCAGGCAAAAGTGCTAATGCTTAATTTTATGGATTTGAACTTTACTACAAATTTCCCTTTTATCCTTGGCTATTAATGATTTAAATCTCAAAATATGTTTGTTTGGAGGCTACAAAATGATCAGTTCCGTTTATTGGGAGCTTAAAGCCATACATTGCAAACATGAGGATTTTCTAAATAGATATCCTTTCTTTCTAGCTAATGTTTTGAGTCTAGTTTTTGCGGCTGCACTTTTGTCTTGGTAAAACTCAATGTGACTTTACATGTGGGCAGGAGTAGGCCATTTGGCTTCTCAAGCCTGTTGTGCCATTCAAGGAGATCATGACCTGAGCTTGCAAAAATTTCTCTATCTCAGATTTAGAATTATTAGTTAAACTAACATTTAATGTTTTTTGTGATGAGAGTTCCACAATTCTTCTGCATGAGAATGTTTTTTAATACTTGTGAATGGGATAGCTTTGGTTTTAAGATAATGTCTGTTGTCCTGGGGTTGCCCAGCAGTAAAGGGTTTTCTCTTTCAACCTGTAAATCCTCAAACAAATCAAAGAACAAAGAAAATTACAGCACAGGAACAGGCCCTTCGGCCCTCCAAGCCTGCACCGATCATGCTGCCTGACTTAACTAAAACCCCCTACCCTTTTGGGAACCATATCCCTCTATTCCCATCCTATTCATGTATTTGTCATGTATCCGCTTCCACTACCTCCCCCGGCAGCGAGTTCCAGGCACCCGCCACCGTCTGTGTAAAACAAAACCTGCCTCGTACATCTCCTTTAAACCTTACCCCTCACACCTTAAACCTATGCCCCCTAGTAATTGACTCTTCCACACTGGGAAAAAGCTTCTGACTATTCACTCTGTCCATGCTCCTCACTATCTTGTAGACTTCTATCAAGTCGCCCCTCAACCTCCGTCGTTCCAGTGAGAACAAACCAAGTTTCTCCAATCTCTCCTCATAGCTAATGCCCTCCATACTAGGCAACATCCTGGTAAATCTTTTCTGGACCCTCTTCAAAGCCTCCACATCCTTCTGGTAGTGTGGCGACCAGAATTGAACACTATATTCTAAGTGCAGCCTAACTAAGATTCTATAAAGCTACAACATGACTTGCTAATTTTTAAACTCAATGCCCCGACCGATGAAGGCAAGCATGCCGTATGCCTTCTTGACTACTTTCTCCACCTGCGTTGCCCCTTTGTGACCTGTATACCCAGATCCCTCTGCCTATCAATACTCTGAAGGATTCTGCCATTTACTGTATATTTCCTATCTGTATTAGATCTTCCAAAATGCATTGCCTCACATTTGTCTGGATTAAACTCCATCTGCCATCTCTCCGCCCAAGTCTCCGACCGATCTATATCCTGCTGTATCCTCTGATGGTCCTCATCACTGTCCGCAAATCCACCAACCTTTGTGTTGTCTGCAAACTTACTAATCAAACCAGTTACATTTTCCTCTAAATCATTTATATATATTACAAATAGCAAAGATCCCAGCACTGATCCCTGAGGAACGTCACTTGTCACAGCCCTCCATTCAGAAGCGCACCCTTCCACCTCTACCCTCTGTTTTCTATGGCCGAGCCAGTTCTGTATCCAGAATCACCTTCTACATTTTGGGGGATACAAGTCTAGTTTATGTAATCTCTCTTCTATACATTAACCTTTGGAGCTTGTTGAATGTGCACTTTATTCCTCCCTAAGCCAATATATCCTTAAAGAGATGCAGTGCCAGATCTGATTTCATATGCGATCTAAACAGAGCTCTGTACAGCTGCAGTAAAAAATCCTTCCCTTTATATTCTTGATCTCTGGTTATTAAGACTAACATTCCATTAACCTTTTGATGATTTATTGTACTTAATTACAACATTTTAGAAATCTCTTTACATCGACCCCTAAGTCTCTTTGGATCTTCACTGATTTAGCTTTTCAACGTTTGAAGGTACATGGACCTCCCTTTTTGACCTCACACTTCACCTGCAATGGGCATCTATCTGCCACAGCTTTGCTGACTGTCTTAACGATCAATGCCACTTTGTAATTCCATGCTCCCATTTAAACCACTTATCATGCCACCAGTCTTTGTGTCATTGTGAAACTTGGATATATGGTTCTCTATTCTGTTATCTAAATCATTAATATAATGAATCTTTTTTTAAAATTTGCTCATGAGATGTGAGTGTTGCTAGCAAGGGCAGCTTTTGTTGTGCGTTCCTTAATTGCCCTTCAGAAGATGGTGATGAGAAGTGTTTTGAACCTCTGCAACCCATGTGGTGCTATGAAGGATGTTCCAGGATTTTGGTCTAGCAATAATGAAGAATGGTGATATAGATTTGAGTCAGGATGGTGTGCAGCTTGGAGGAGAACGTGCAGGTGGTTGGAACAAAACTTCGTATCCTTCTGCTGCTCTTGTTGTTCACGTTGTCAGCAAACACTGCCAACCAGACACAGTAGAAAATGCAGGTGGTTGGAAGGTAATCTTGAAAAAAGGAGCATTTAATTTGAAAACATTCAATAACGTTATATCTGGGCTGGTCAAGTATTGCGACAGCATTCTTATTTGAAATCATTTACGAATCGTCAGCTATTGAAGCATGTTCACTTTGTTCATCAATTTCACTTCAGCTTTGCATTACAATTTCATGGACAGTATGAATAATTTTGGTTTTGCACTTTCTCCCAATTGAAAATTGAGGAACGAGCACCCTTCCTGAGTGGTTTTCGTTCTTTATACTTCATGTGCTCATGTTAGTTACATTTTTGCATTACTTTATTCTGCTGCTAGGTGGAGCTCTGATCATATTTGGCCATATCTTTCAACTTTTCAATATACTGTTTAGGTTTGAACAAAAAAGATTCATCGTGGATGTGACCTTGTGTCGCAGAGTCAAAGAGTTTTACAGCACAGAATGTGTCGGCCATCAAATACCTATCTATTCTAATCCCATTTTCCAGCACTTGGCCGATAGCCTTGTGTACTACGGTGTTTCGGATGCTTATCTAAATGCTTCTTAAATGTCAAGGGTTCCCACCCCGACCATCCTTTCAGGGCAGTGAGCTTCAGATTTCCACCACCCTCTGGATGAAAAAGTTTTTCCTCTAAATCTCCTCCTTACCTTAAATCCATGCCCCCTGGTTATTGCCCCTCAAATAAGGGAAAAGGTTTCTTCCGATGTACCCTTTCTATGTACCTCCTAACTTTGTATACCTCAATGAGGTCCCCCCGCCAGCCTTCTCTGCTCTAAGGAAAACAATCCCAGTCTATCCAGCCTCTCTTCATAGCTGAAGTGCTCCAGTCCAGGCAACATCCTTGTGAATCTCCTCTGCACCCTTTTCTGGTGCAATCACATCCTTCATTTAGTGTGGTGACCAGAGCTGCACACACTACCCCAGCTATAGCTTAAAGAACAAAGAAAATTACAGCACAGGAACAGGCCCTTCGGCCCTCCAAGCCTGCACTGACCATGCTGCCTGACTTAACTAAAACCTCCTACCCTTCCTGGGACCATATCCTTCTATTCCCATTCTATTCATGTATTTGGCAAGATGCCTCTTAAATGTCCCTACCGTATCCGCTTCCACTACCTCCCCCGGCAACGGGTTCCAGGCACCCACTACTCTCTGTGTAAAAAATTTGCCTCGTACATCTCCTTCAAACCTTGCCCCTTGCACCTTAAACCTGTGCCCCCTAGTAATTTACTCTTCCACCCTGGGAAAAAGCTTCTGACTATCCACTCTGTCCATGCCTTTCATAATCTTGTAGACTTCTATCAGGTCTCCCCTCAACGTCGGTCGCTCCAGTGAGAACAAACCAAGTTTCTCCAACCTCTCCTCATAGCTAATGCCCTCCATACCAGGTAACATCCTGGTAAAAATTTTCTGTACCCTCTCCAAAGCCTCCACATCCTTCTGGTAGTGTGGCGACCTGAATTGAACACTATATTCCAAGTGCGGCCTAACTAAGTTTCTATAAAGCTACAACATGACTTGCCAGTTTTTAAACTCAATACCCCAGCTGATGAAGGCAAGCATGCCATATGCTTTCTTGACTACTTTTTTTTAATGCAGGTGGAGAAGGTAGTCAAGAAGGTAGTCTGATGGTCCTCATTGCTACCCGCAAATCCACCAACCTTTGTGTAGTCCGCAAACTTACTAATTAATCCAGTTACATTTTCCTACAAATCATTTATATATATATATACATATATATATATATTACAAACAGCAAAGGTCCCAGCACTGATCCCTGAGGAACACCATTTGTCACAGCCCTCCATTCAGAAACACATCCTTCCACTGCTACCCTCTGTCTTCTTTGACCGAGCCAGTTTTGTATCCACCTTGTCAGCTCACCTCTGATCCCATGCGACTTCACCTTCTGCACCAGTCTGCCATGAGGGACCTTGTCAAAAGCCTTACTGAAGTCCATGTAGACAACATCCACTGCCCTACCCTCATCAATCATCTTTGTCACTTCCTCGAAAAACTTGATCAAGTTCGTGAGACACGACCTCCCTTCACAAAACCATGTTGCCTCTCACTAATACGTCCACTTATTTCCAAGTGGGAATAAATCCTGTCTTGAAGAATCCTCTCCAATAATTTCCCTACCACTGATGTAAGGCTCACCAGCCTTTTATACAGCTCCATCATAACCACCCTGCTCTTATATTGTATATCTCAGCTAATAAAAAGGCAAGTATCCTATATGCCTTCTTAACCACTTTATCTACTTGTCCTGCTGTCTTCAAGGATCTTTGGACATGCACCCTTAGATCCCTCTGGACCTCTGAACTTCCTAGCATCTTATTCATTGTATACACCCTTATCTTGTTAGTCCTCCCAAAATGCATCACTTCAAATTTTCAGAGTTAAATTTCATTTGACCAGCTCTTCTATGTCATCCTGTAATCTATGGCTTTCCTCCTCACTATTTGCCACACCACCAATTTTCGTGTCATCTGCGAACTTGCTGATTATACCCCCACATTCACACCTAGGTCATTAATGTACATGACAAGCAGCAAGGGACCCAGCACTGATCCCTGTGGTACATCTCTGGACACAGTCACAAAAACAATCTTCCACCATTATCCTCTGCTTCCTGCCACTGAGCCAATTTTGGATCCATTTTGCCAAATTGCCCTGAATCCCATGGGCTCTTACCTTCTTGATCAGTCTCCCATGTGGGACCTTGTCAAAAGCCTTACTGAAGTCCATGTAGACCACATCAATTGCATTTCCCTCATCTGCACATCTGCTCACTCTCAAAATGATCTCTCCCTGACAAAGTCATGTTGACTATCCTTAATTAATCCTCACCTTTCCAAGTGGAGATTAATTCTGTCCCTCAGACATTTTTCCTATAATTTCTCTACTACTGATGTTAGAATGGTAATTGGAACTGATCAGGTATTTAGCTTGCAAAATTATGAGATCTGATGCCAAAATCCAGTGTGGAAGCATTTCAAAAGATATGATCTTGTTTCTACAAGGGGCAAAAAAATTATTTCTCATAATGTGATCTGGAAAGGTCTGAACAGTGCCAGATTCATGTAGGCCTTTCAAGAGAGGGTTCCTCCTTTTAATTTGTATTTTACATAGAGAGCTATATATATTCAGAGTTCTCTGAATCATTTTAGGCTTGCTCAACAAAGGAAAGTGAGGAAGCTTCTTGGAACCTTCTTAACACCACTTTTGTGTCTTTATTTGTGCTCCAGTATAAGTTTCTTATGGTTATATCTTTCTAAATGCAAATTTGGAAGGATATCAGAGGATGCATGCTAGACAGGTGCAAGTAGCAGCTTAGATTTGGTCATGTCCTTTAGATGCTAATTACAAATTGTCTCTTTTTTTTCTCTCTCTCTGCTCACCTTTACCCCATCATTAACAGCCTTGTCATTAGCTGCGTATTGCTCACAAACTGGAATTTTCTTGTTAAAACCCATACCTTTCCTTTAAGACTCTTCTTAAGCATTTGAACATGCTTTCAGCTCCAATATCTCATTTGGCTCTGTGTCCAATTGCATCTCTATGAAGTGCTATTGCAGTGCTGTTCTCTGTTAAGGGTGCATATAAATGCAAGTTATTGTCGATATGTTTTTGCAATACAGATAGCTGTTTGTACAGGCTATCCACAGTCTGAATTCTGAGGCCATCAATGTGTAAAAGGAAAGAAAAAATTAGAATTCTTTTCATAACTTAATTAATAAAGCAACTTCAATTCTGAACATGTAGATGCAAGCTAGCAGTTTTGTGGTGGACATGACTTCTCAAAATTCATATTTGTATTACGTAATCTACTACTGTCAAGTTATTTCGTTTTTAAAATCTTTTCACAGGAAGACCTCAAGGTTGCTTCTGGTGCTATAAAACGTGAATCAAGGCAAATTGCCCACGTGGAGAGAATGCGCCAGAGAAATCCTTCTGACCGACAAGTTGTTGTATCCTTAATTTACGTGGTTGTATGTATGTGCATTGTACAGAGCACTGTTACACAATAAGTAATAAGCAGGGTAACTGTCTTATTGGATATATCCAGGAACTTTATATTATTTTGACCTTTAAAACAATTTTTGTTCTTTCCACAGTAGAGCCTGTGATTGACCTTTTCTTTTATGAGCAGAAATATACACTTTGCTCTTAACAGAATTATGAGATGTGGGCCTAGGAATAAAGTTGATTTTAATAAATTGCACACTTAACCTGTGTAGAATCTCATACTGTGTTCTATTCACTTCCTAAATTGAGTTTAAAAAATTTCTAGGCTACAATTTTTATTCATAGAAATGTTCAGCACAGAATCCATCCAGTATGTGCCAGATCTCAGCAAGAGCAATTTAACTAGTCCAACTTCCCTGCCCTCTCATGTAATCCTGCAGTTTTTTTCTCTGCAAGTGCTTGTCCAGATTTCTTTAGAAAGCAATTACTGAATCAGTCTGCACCATCATCTGAGGCAGTACATTCCAGATCCTAACAACCTGCTGCGTGAAAATGTTTTCCCTCATGTCACCTTTGGTTCTATTGCTAATCACCTTGGGTCCATGTCCTCTGATTCTTGACCCCTTTGCTAATGGGAATGATTTGTCTGTTTTACTCCTGCCATTTTGAACATCTCTACCATATCTTGTCAACCATATCTTCACGGAGAACAATCCCAGCTTCACCAATCTATCCACATAATTGATGTCCCTCATCCGGGAACAAATCTCATAAATCTTTTCTGCACCCTTTCTAAAGTTTTCACTTCCCTCTTAAAGTGTAACATCCAGAATTGGATTGAGAAAAAAATACACAACTTGCGGTCCAACCGGTGTTACATAAAGATTCATCTTAATTTCCTTACTTTTGTAATCTCTGCCTCAATAAAGCCCATTGTCCAATTTCCTTTGCTCACTTGCCTTCCAATCTTTTATTCCAATTCAGCTAGGATAGGTCTGTTCTCAACCCAGTGACATTGACCTCCTCCAATTAAGTAATTTGAACTCTCAGTAGCATCAGGATTAAGAGTAAACCATATATTGATATATCCTCTTCCAGGACTTGATGATAACTAAAGGCACATTTACACTGTAGCTTCTAGATTGACATAGATCCTTGAGGTTTGGATTTCAGTCATTTAAAACTTTGTTTACATTTGCGCAGCTTCTGTCCATCTCCAGCAGTGTTGCCGAGAAGAATGCTCTGGCTGAATGCACTCATGCACAGAGTTTTTCTCCCAACAGTTAGAAATAAAAGTGTTTGAAGAGCAGCGGGGAATAGTGCCCACTTATTAAACATTTAATTTGGCATTGTATCTGTTTAAAATGTCCAAATTTTAAAATGTTCAGGACTCTATGAACCCCCTGAGCATTTTGTAAATCAACTTCGACACTATCATTCAGAAACGAAGGATGTAAAGGAGGTGAATGTAACAATAAAACGTAATTCTGTATTGTTTCTTTTATATGTACTATCATATGCATGGCACTTATTTTACAGCAGGCTTGTCAAACCTTTTCGCATGGACGTGCCACATTATAATTTCAAAAACAATCTGAGGTTTGAAAAGATACAACTTGCTGAGCAAAAAAAAAGAGAAATAAAAAAGATGAGTGGAAGTGCGTAATAGGGTGAGTGAGTGGTGCTCAATCAGTCACTCACAATGCACACTCTCTTTCCACCCCCCCTCTCCCGTGCGCGCTCTCTCTCTCACCCCGCTTCACAATCTCTCATTCCCCTCCTCACAGTCTGTCTCCCTCCCACGCACTCTCTCCCCCCCCCCCCCCCGCACTCTCTCTCCCCCCCCCCGCACTCTCTCTCCCCCCCCCCGCACTCTCTCCCCCCCCCCCGCACTCTCTCCCCCCCCCCCCCCCGCACTCTCTCCCCCCCCCCGCACTCTCCCCCCCCCCCCCCGCACTCTCCCCCCCCGCACTCTCCCCCCCCTGCACTCTCCCACCCCCCGACACTCTCCCCCCCCCTTGCATTCTTCCCCCCCCTTGCATTCTTCCCCCCCCTTGCATTCTCCCCCCCCTTGCACTCTCCCCCCCCTTGCACTCTCCTCCCCCCCCCTTGCACTCTTCCCCCCCCCCTTGCACTCTTCCCCCCCCCCTTGCACTCTTCCCCCCCCCTTGCACTCTTCCCCCCCCCCTTGCACTCTCCCCCCCTTGCTCTCCCCCCCCTTGCACTCTCCCCCCCCCTTGCACTCTCCCCCCCCCTTGCACTCTCCCCCCCCCTTGCACTCTCCCCCCCCCTTGCACTCTCCCCCCCCCTTGCACTCTCCCCCCCCCCTTGCACTCTCCCCCCCCCTTGCACTCTCCCCCCCCTTGCACTCTCCCCCCCCTTGCACTCTCCCCCCCCTTGCACTCTCCCCCCCCCTTGCACTCTCCCCCCCCCTTGCACTCTCCCCCCCCCTTGCACTCTCCCCCCCCCTTGCACTCTCCCCCCCCCTTGCACTCTCCCCCCCCCTTGCACTCTCCCCCCCCTTGCACTCTCCCCCCCCTTGCACTCTCCCCCCCCCTTGCACTCTCCCCCCCCCTTGCACTCTCCCCCCCCTTGCACTCTCCCCCCCCTTGCACTCTCCCCCCCCTTGCACTCTTCCCCCCCCCTTGCACTCTTCCCCCCCCCTTGCACTCTTCTCCCCCCCCTTGCACTCTCCCCCCCCCCCTTGCACTCTCCCCCCCCCCTTGCACTCTCCTCCACCCTTGCACTCTCCCCCCCCCTTGCACTCTCCCCCCCCCTTGCACTGTCCCCCCCCCCCTTGCACTCTCCCCCCCCCTTGCACTCTCCCCCCCCCTTGCACTCTCCCCCCCCCTTGCACTCTCCCCCCCCCTTGCACTCTCCCCCCCCCTTGCACTCTCCCCCCCCCTTGCACTCTCCCCCCCCCTTGCACTCTCCCCCCCCCCTTGCACTCTCCCCCCCCCCTTGCACTCTCCCCCCCCCTTGCACTCTCCCCCCCCCCCTTGCACTCTCCCCCCCCCCTTGCACTCTCCCCCCCCCTTGCACTCTCCCCCCCCCTTGCACTCTCCCCCCCCCCTTGCACTCTCCCCCCCTTGCACTCTCCCCCCCCCCTTGCACTCTCCCCCCCCTGGCACTCTCCCCCCCCCCCCCTGCACTCTCCCCCCCCCCTTGCACTCTCCCCCCCCCCTGCACTCTCCCCCCCCTTGCACTCCCCCCCCCTTGCACTCTCCCCCCCCCTTGCACTCTTCCCCCCCCCCCCTTGCACTCTCCCTTGCACTCTCCCCCCCCTTGCACTCTCCCCCCCCCCCCTTGCACTCTCCCCCCCCCCTTGCACTCTCCCCCTGCCCTCCCCCCTTGCACTCTCCCCCCCCTTGCACTCTCCCCCCCCTTGCACTCTCCCCCCCCCTTGCACTCTCCCCCCCCCTTGCACTCTCCCCTCCTCTTCCCCCTTGCACTCTCCCCCCCTTGCACTCTCTCCCCCCCCTTGCACTCTCTCCCCCCCCTTGCACTCTCTCCCCCCCTTGCACTCTCTCCCCCCCCTTGCACTCTCTCCCCCCTTGCACTCTCTCCCCCCCTTGCACTCTCTCCCCCCTTGCACTCTCTCCCCCCTTGCACTCTCTCCCCCCCTTGCACTCTCTCCCCCCTTGCACTCTCTCCCCCCCTTGCACTCTCTCCCCCCCTTGCACTCTCTCCCCCTTGCACTCTCTCCCCCCTTGCACTCTCTCCCCTTGCACTCTCTCCCCCCCTTGCACCTCTCTCCCCCCCCTTGCGCTCCCTTTCCCCCCCTTGCGCTCCCTTTCCCCCCTTGCGCTCCCTTTCCCCCCCTTGCGCTCCCTTTCCCCCCCTTGCGCTCCCTTTCCCCCCTTGCGCTCCCTTTCCCCCCCTTGCGCTCCCTTTCCCCCCCTTGCGCTCCCTTTCCCCCCTTGCGCTCCCTTTCCCCCCTTGCGCTCCCTTTCCCCCCCTTGCGCTCCCTTTCCCCCCCTTGCGCTCCCCTTTCCCCCCCTTGCGCTCCCTTTCCCCCCCTTGCGCTCCCTTTCCCCCCCTTGCGCTCCCTTTCCCCCCCTTGCGCTCCCTTTCCCCCCCTTGCGCTCCCTTTCCCCCCCTTGCGCTCCCTTTCCCCCCCTTGCGCTCCCTTTCCCCCCCTTGCGCTCCCTTTCCCCCCTTGCGCTCCCTTTCCCCCCCTTGCGCTCCCTTTCCCCCCCTTGCGCTCCCTTTCCCCCCTTGCGCTCCCTTTCCCCCCCCTTGCGCTCCCTTTCCCCCCCTTGCGCTCCCCTTCCCCCCTTGCACTCTCCCCCCCCCTTGCACTCTCCCCCCCCCTTGCACTCCCCCCCCCCCTTGCACTCTCCCCCCCCCTTGCACTCTCCCCCCCCCCTGCACTCTCCCCACCCCCCTGCACTCTCCCCCCCCCCCCTTGCACTCTCCCCCCCCTTGCACTCTCCCCCCCCCCCCTTGCACTCTCCCCCCCCCCCCTTGCACTCTCCCCCCCCCCTTGCACTCTCCCCCCCCTTGCACTCTCCCCCCCCCTTGCACTCTCCCCCCCCCTTGCACTCTCCCCCCCCTTGCACTCTCCCCCCCCCTTGCACTCTCCCCCCCCTTGCACTCTCCCCCCCTTGCACTCTCCCCCCCCTGCACTCTCTCCCCCCCCCTTGCACTCTCTCCCCCCCCTTGCACTCTCTCCCCCCCTTGCACTCTCTCCCCCCCCTTGCACTCTCTCCCCCCCTTGCACTCTCTCCCCCCCTTGCACTCTCTCCCCCCCTTGCACTCTCTCCCCCCCTTGCACTCTCTCCCCCCCTTGCACTCTCTCCCCCCTTGCACTCTCTCCCCCCCTTGCACTCTCTCCCCCCTTGCACTCTCTCCCCCCCTTGCACTCTCCCCCCCTTGCACTCTCTCCCCCCCTTGCACCCTCTCTCCCCCCTTGCGCTCCCTTTCCCCCCCTTGCGCTCCCTTTCCCCCCCTTGCGCTCCCTTTCCCCCCCTTGCGCTCCCTTTCCCCCCCTTGCGCTCCCTTTCCCCCCCTTGCGCTCCCTTTCCCCCCCTTGCGCTCCCTTTCCCCCCTTGCGCTCCCTTTCCCCCCCTTGCGCTCCCTTTCCCCCCCTTGCGCTCCCTTTCCCCCCCTTGCGCTCCCTTTCCCCCCCTTGCGCTCCCTTTCCCCCCTTGCGCTCCCTTTCCCCCCCTTGCGCTCCCTTTCCCCCCTTGCACTCTCCCCCCCCTTGCACTCTCCCCCCCCTTGCACTCCCCCCCCTTGCACTCTCCCCCCCCTTGCACTCTCCCCCCCCCTTGCACTCTCCCCCCCCCCCTGCACTCTCCCCACCCCCCTGCACTCTCCCCCCCCCCCTTGCACTCTCCCCCCCCTTGCACTCTCCCCCCCCCCCCTTGCACTCTCCCCCCCCCCTTGCACTCTCCCCCCCCCCCTTGCACTCTCCCCCCCCCCTTGCACTCTCCCCCCCCCCTTGCACTCTCCCCCCCCCTTGCACTCTCCCCCCCCCTTGCACTCTCCCCCCCCCTTGCACTCTCCCCCCCCCTTGCACTCTCCCCCCCCCTTGCACTCTCCCCCCCCCTTGCACTCTCTCCCCCCCCTTGCACTCTCTCCCCCCCCTTGCACTCTCTCCCCCCCTTGCACTCTCTCCCCCCCTTGCACTCTCTCCCCCCCTTGCACTCTCTCCCCCCTTGCACTCTCTCCCCCCTTGCACTCTCTCCCCCCCCTTGCACTCTCTCCCCCCTTGCACTCTCTCCCCCCTTGCACTCTCCCCCCCCTTGCACTCCTCCCCCCTTGCACTCTCCCCCCCCCCCTTGCACTCTCCCCCCCCCTTGCACTCTCCCCCCCCCCCTGCACTCTCCCCACCCCCCTGCACTCTCCCCCCCCCCCCCCCTTGCACTCTCCCCCCCCTTGCACTCTCCCCCCCCCCCTTGCACTCTCCCCCCCCCCCCTTGCACTCTCCCCCCCCCCTTGCACTCTCCCCCCCCCCTTGCACTCTCCCCCCCCCCTTGCACTCTCCCCCCCCCCTTGCACTCTCCCCCCCCCTTGCACTCTCCCCCCCCCTTGCACTCTCCCCCCCCTTGCACTCTCCCCCCCCTTGCACTCTCCCCCCCCTGCACTCTCTCCCCCCCCTTGCACTCTCTCCCCCCCCTTGCACTCTCTCCCCCCCTTGCACTCTCTCCCCCCCTTGCACTCTCTCCCCCCCTTGCACTCTCTCCCCCCCTTGCACTCTCTCCCCCCCTTGCACTCTCTCCCCCCCTTGCACTCTCTCCCCCCCTTGCACTCTCTCCCCCCCTTGCACTCTCTCCCCCCCTTGCACTCTCTCCCCCCCTTGCACTCTCTCCCCCCTTGCACTCTCCCCCCCCTTGCACTCTCTCCCCCCTTGCACCCTCTCTCCCCCCCCTTGCGCTCCCTTTCCCCCCTTGCGCTCCCTTTCCCCCCTTGCGCTCCCTTTCCCCCCCTTGCGCTCCCTTTCCCCCCCTTGCGCTCCCTTTCCCCCCCTTGCGCTCCCTTTCCCCCCCTTGCGCTCCCTTTCCCCCCCTTGCGCTCCCTTTCCCCCCTTGCGCTCCCTTTCCCCCCCTTGCGCTCCCTTTCCCCCCCTTGCGCTCCCTTTCCCCCCTTGCGCTCCCTTTCCCCCCCTTGCGCTCCCTTTCCCCCCCTTGCGCTCCCTTTCCCCCCCTTGCGCTCCCTTTCCCCCCCTTGCGCTCCCTTTCCCCCCTTGCGCTCCCTTTCCCCCCCCTTGCGCTCCCTTTCCCCCCTTGCGCTCCCTTTCCCCCCCTTGCGCTCCCTTTCCCCCCTTGCGCTCCCTTTCCCCCCCTTGCGCTCCCTTTCCCCCCCTTGCGCTCCCTTTCCCCCCCTTGCGCTCCCTTTCCCCCCCTTGCGCTCCCTTTCCCCCCCTTGCGCTCCCTTTCCCCCCCTTGCGCTCCCTTTCCCCCCCTTGCGCTCCCTTTCCCCCCCTTGCGCTCCCTTTCCCCCCCTTGCGCTCCCTTTCCCCCCCTTGCGCTCCCTTTCCCCCCCTTGCGCTCCCTTTCCCCCCCTTGCGCTCCCTTTCCCCCCCTTGCGCTCCCTTTCCCCCCTTGCGCTCCCTTTCCCCCCTTGCGCTCCCTTTCCCCCCCTTGCGCTCCCTTTCCCCCCCTTGCGCTCCCTTTCCCCCCCTTGCGCTCCCTTTCCCCCCCTTGCGCTCCCTTTCCCCCCCTTGCGCTCCCTTTCCCCCCCTTGCGCTCCCTTTCCCCCCCTTGCGCTCCCTTTCCCCCCCTTGCGCTCCCTTTCCCCCCCCTTGCGCTCCCTTTCCCCCCCTTGCGCTCCCTTTCCCCCCCTTGCGCTCCCTTTCCCCCCTTGCGCTCCCTTTCCCCCCTTGCGCTCCCTTTCCCCCCCTTGCGCTCCCTTTCCCCCCCTTGCGCTCCCTTTCCCCCCCTTGCGCTCCCTTTCCCCCCCTTGCGCTCCCTTTCCCCCCCTTGCGCTCCCTTTCCCCCCCTTGCGCTCCCTTTCCCCCCTTGCGCTCCCTTTCCCCCCCTTGCGCTCCCTTTCCCCCCTTGCGCTCCCTTTCCCCCCCTTGCGCTCCCTTTCCCCCCCTTGCGCTCCCTTTCCCCCCCTTGCGCTCCCTTTCCCCCCCTTGCGCTCCCTTTCCCCCCCTTGCGCTCCCTTTCCCCCCCTTGCGCTCCCTTTCCCCCCTTGCGCTCCCTTTCCCCCCCTTGCGCTCCCTTTCCCCCCCTTGCGCTCCCTTTCCCCCCCTTGCGCTCCCTTTCCCCCCCTTGCGCTCCCTTTCCCCCCCTTGCGCTCCCTTTCCCCCCTTGCGCTCCCTTTCCCCCCTTGCGCTCCCTTTCCCCCCCTTGCGCTCCCTTTCCCCCCCTTGCGCTCCCTTTCCCCCCCTTGCGCTCCCTTTCCCCCCCTTGCGCTCCCTTTCCCCCCCTTGCGCTCCCTTTCCCCCCCTTGCGCTCCCTTTCCCCCCCTTGCGCTCCCTTTCCCCCCCTTGCGCTCCCTTTCCCCCCTTGCGCTCCCTTTCCCCCCCTTGCGCTCCCTTTCCCCCCCTTGCGCTCCCTTTCCCCCCTTGCGCTCCCTTTCCCCCCTTGCGCTCCCTTTCCCCCCTTGCGCTCCCTTTCCCCCCCTTGCGCTCCCTTTCCCCCCCTTGCGCTCCCTTTCCCCCCCTTGCGCTCCCTTTCCCCCCCTTGCGCTCCCTTTCCCCCCCTTGCGCTCCCTTTCCCCCCTTGCGCTCCCTTTCCCCCCCTTGCGCTCCCTTTCCCCCCCTTGCGCTCCCTTTCCCCCCCTTGCGCTCCCTTTCCCCCCCCTTGCGCTCCCTTTCCCCCCCTTGCGCTCCCTTTCCCCCCTTGCGCTCCCTTTCCCCCCCTTGCGCTCCCTTTCCCCCCCTTGCGCTCCCTTTCCCCCCTTGCGCTCCCTTTCCCCCCCTTGCGCTCCCTTTCCCCCCCTTGCGCTCCCTTTCCCCCCCTTGCGCTCCCTTTCCCCCCCTTGCGCTCCCTTTCCCCCCCTTGCGCTCCCTTTCCCCCCCTTGCGCTCCCTTTCCCCCCTTGCGCTCCCTTTCCCCCCCTTGCGCTCCCTTTCCCCCCCTTGCGCTCCCTTTCCCCCCCTTGCGCTCCCTTTCCCCCCCTTGCGCTCCCTTTCCCCCTTGCGCTCCCTTTCCCCCCTTGCGCTCCCTTTCCCCCCCTTGCGCTCCCTTTCCCCCCCCTTGCGCTCCCTTTCCCCCCCTTGCGCTCCCTTTCCCCCCTTGCGCTCCCTTTCCCCCCCTTGCGCTCCCTTTCCCCCCCTTGCGCTCCCTTTCCCCCCCTTGCGCTCCCTTTCCCCCCTTGCGCTCCCTTTCCCCCCCTTGCGCTCCCTTTCCCCCCTTGCGCTCCCTTTCCCCCCCTTGCGCTCCCTTTCCCCCCCTTGCGCTCCCTTTCCCCCCCTTGCGCTCCCTTTCCCCCCCTTGCGCTCCCTTTCCCCCCCTTGCGCTCCCTTTCCCCCCCTTGCGCTCCCTTTCCCCCCCTTGCGCTCCCTTTCCCCCCCTTGCGCTCCCTTTCCCCCCTTGCGCTCCCTTTCCCCCCCTTGCGCTCCCTTTCCCCCCCTTGCGCTCCCTTTCCCCCCCTTGCGCTCCCTTTCCCCCCCTTGCGCTCCCTTTCCCCCCCTTGCGCTCCCTTTCCCCCCCTTGCGCTCCCTTTCCCCCCCTTGCGCTCCCTTTCCCCCCCTTGCGCTCCCTTTCCCCCCCTTGCGCTCCTTTCCCCCCTTGCGCTCCCTTTCCCCCCCTTGCGCTCCCTTTCCCCCCCTTGCGCTCCCTTTCCCCCCCTTGCGCTCCCTTTCCCCCCTTGCGCTCCCTTTCCCCCCCTTGCGCTCCCTTTCCCCCCCTTGCGCTCCCTTTCCCCCCCTTGCGCTCCCTTTCCCCCCCTTGCGCTCCCTTTCCCCCCTTGCGCTCCCTTTCCCCCCCTTGCGCTCCCTTTCCCCCCTTGCGCTCCCTTTCCCCCCCTTGCGCTCCCTTTCCCCCCCTTGCGCTCCCTTTCCCCCCCTTGCGCTCCCTTTCCCCCCCTTGCGCTCCCTTTCCCCCCCTTGCGCTCCCTTTCCCCCCCTTGCGCTCCCTTTCCCCCCCTTGCGCTCCCTTTCCCCCCCTTGCGCTCCCTTTCCCCCCCTTGCGCTCCCTTTCCCCCCCTTGCGCTCCCTTTCCCCCCCTTGCGCTCCCTTTCCCCCCTTGCGCTCCCTTTCCCCCCCTTGCGCTCCCTTTCCCCCCCTTGCGCTCCCTTTCCCCCCCTTGCGCTCCCTTTCCCCCCCTTGCGCTCCCTTTCCCCCCTTGCGCTCCCTTTCCCCCCCTTGCGCTCCCTTTCCCCCCCTTGCGCTCCCTTTCCCCTGGTCTTCCCTTGCGCTCCCTTTCCCCCCCTTGCGCTCCCTTTCCCCCCCTTGCGCTCCCTTTCCCCCCTTGCGCTCCCTTTCCCCCCCTTGCGCTCCCTTTCCCCCCCTTGCGCTCCCTTTCCCCCCTTGCGCTCCCTTTCCCCCCCTTGCGCTCCCTTTCCCCCCCTTGCGCTCCCTTTCCCCCCTTGCGCTCCCTTTCCCCCCCTTGCGCTCCCTTTCCCCCCCTTGCGCTCCCTTTCCCCCCCTTGCGCTCCCTTTCCCCCCCTTGCGCTCCCTTTCCCCCCCTTGCGCTCCCTTTCCCCCCCTTGCGCTCCCTTTCCCCCCCTTGCGCTCCCTTTCCCCCCTTGCGCTCCCTTTCCCCCCCTTGCGCTCCCTTTCCCCCCTTGCGCTCCCTTTCCCCCCCTTGCGCTCCCTTTCCCCCCTTGCGCTCCCTTTCCCCCCCTTGCGCTCCCTTTCCCCCCCTTGCGCTCCCTTTCCCCCCCTTGCGCTCCCTTTCCCCCCCTTGCGCTCCCTTTCCCCCCCTTGCGCTCCCTTTCCCCCCCTTGCGCTCCCTTTCCCCCCTTGCGCTCCCTTTCCCCCCCTTGCGCTCCCTTTCCCCCCCTTGCGCTCCCTTTCCCCCCTTGCGCTCCCTTTCCCCCCCTTGCGCTCCCTTCCCCCCTGCGCTCCCTTTCCCCCCCCTGCGCTCCCTTTCCCCCCCCCTTGCGCTCCCTTTCCCCCGCCCCCCTGCGCTCCCTTTCCCCCCCCCCTGCGCTCCCTTTCCCCCCCCTCTCCCCCTGCGCTCCCTTTCCCCCCCCCCTGCGCTCCCTTTCCCCCCTCCCCCTGCGCTCCCTTTCCCCCCCCCCCTGCGCTCCCTTCCCCCCCCCTGCGCTCTCTTCCCCCCCCCCTGCGCTCTCTCTTCCCCCCCCCCTGCGCTCTCTCTTCCCCCCCCCCCTGCGCTCTCTCTTCCCCCCCCCCCTGCGCTCTCTCTTCCCCCCCCCCCTGCGCTCTCTCTTCCCCCCCCCCCCTTGCGCTGTCTCTTCCCCCCCCCCCTTGCGCTCTCTCTTCCCCCCCCCCCCTTGCGCTCTCTCTTCCCCCGTCCTGCTCTCTCTCCCCCCGTTCTGCACTCTCCCCCACCCCACCCGCACTGAAATTATATTGACCCAGTAAAATGGGGTGGATGGGGGGAATTGATGTTCAAAGTCCAGTTCCCCTAAAAGTGCTCCAACAAGTAGAACCCTGACATTGATGTCCTGAAATACGAGAAAAAGTGCGTTCCTTGACAATCAGACAGACACAGGTTTGTGACTGAAGATGAACTGCAGTTTCTGTGGAATTTCAATTGTAATGTCGGGAAATTGTATCCTCTCAAGGTTTCTGTAATCTCAACGTTATGCGGTCAGCAGGAAATTTGAATAGAAACATACATAGAAAATAAAAACAGGAGTAGGCCATTTGACCCTTCAAGACTGCTCCGCCAGTTGTTATCAGCCTGGCACCCTGATGTGCGCACCAGGCAGTGCCAATGGGGCGGGTTTGATGGGGTGCTGTCTGACAAGGGCAGGATGGCGATTGGGGGTTGAGGCCAGCAATCAGGAAACCTGTGATCGGAAGTTAAGGCCGGCAATCAGGAGGCTGGTGATCGGGGGCTGGGGCCGCAATCAGGAGTTGGGGCCGGTGATCAGGAGTTGAGACCAACGATTATGAAGTGGCCTGCGATCAGCGGGGAGAGACTGTGGGTGGCAATTGGGGGAGGTCTGTGGGAGGGGTGCCAATCAGGCAGGGAGTGGGGAAGATCGTAGAGGGTGGGGATGCAATGTCCGTGGGGCGGGGGGTGGGGAGGGTTGACAAATTTCCCATATACTGTGTACTGGGAGAACGAAGCGTCCTGCCTAGAAGTCTGCAGGTGGCTTCCTGGCGTGAAAAGGCTCCATCCACTCCTGGCGGGAATCACATTACGGCCTCTGTATTGTGCAGAATGTTGTAAATGCACGTTAACTTGCCTCGCTGGAAAAACCTCCTGTTTTCTCACCCATTCGACACTTAGAATTTTTCTGAGAAAATTCTACCCCTGATGTCAGTGTGCCTGGGGATTTGATTGTCGTTTAGACACTTTTTACGAAATGATTCAAACAACCTTGGCTTCCTGCACTATCTTAAGTGTTTATTCATTTTAAATACATGTTCTGATCCCTTCCAGTGGTTAGCACTGCTGCCTCACAGCGCCAGGGATCTGAGTTCGATCCCTGGCCTGGGTTATTGTCTGTGCGGAGTCTGCACGTTCTTCCTTTGTGCGTGGTTTCCTCTCTCAGTTCGAAAGACGTGCTGGTTAGGTGCATTGACCATGCTAAATTCTCCCTCAGTACTTGAACAGGCGCTGGGATGTGGCGACTAGGGGATTTTCACGGTAACTTCATTGCAGTGTTAATGTAAGCCTACTTGGGACACTAATAAATAAACTAAAAAAAAATCCAGCACTTAAATCTTATGCTATCGGAGTACATACAAGTTTAAAATATATGCCTGCTGATTGGGAATTAATCATCTTTTTAGAAAGTTGTATTCTATAATCTATTCAAATTGTATGTATTACCCTAACATGTTTGAGTTTTTGAATTACTCCTCTCCAGGCCGAGTCTGAATTACAGAGGGTCACGATGGATGCCGCTCGAATTTCACGACAGCTGGAAGAAACCATTGATGATTTTCAAGAAGAAAAAATTACAGATATTAAGGTAAATGTAGCATATAACATTTTTTCCTCTTGTTCAGGAACAAACTATAAGTATTTCGATAATATCCTAAAGGAGAAATCCTGGGACATAGGGTGGAATTTTATCTGCCAAAAAGGGACAGGTCTGATCCAAAAAGCGATGACGTGGGAAACTTGACATAATTACAGTCTTCTACATTTAACAAGGGTGCATTTGTAAGTGAGTGGTAAACCATCTTGATTGTATTGGGTCTGATGGTTAAATATATTAAATTTCAATCGAGTGCCAATTTAACCTGGCTTTAATAGCATGAACTTCCTGAACTGTATGGATCGTGCCAGGGTGCTCAAGGCATGAGCTCAATGGGAAATCATTGACTGTTGTGGGGTTTTTTGGTGTTTAGCCTTTGAATTAATTACAACAGGTGATCAAGAAGGCAAATGGGATGTTGGCCTATATCGCAAGGGGGATAGAATATAAAAGCAGAGATGTCTTGCTGCATCTGTACAGGGCATTGGTGAGGCCGCAGCTGGAATACTGTGTGCAGTATTGGTCCCCTTATTTGCGGAAGGATATATTGGCCTTGGAGGGAGTGCAGAGAAGGTTCACCAGGTTGATACCAGAGATGAGGGGTGTTGATTATGAGGAGAGACTGAGCAGATTGGGTTTGTACTCGTTGGAATTTAGAAGGCTGAGGGGGAATCTTTTAGAGACCTATAAGATAATGAAGGGGCTGGATAGGGTAGAAGTGGAGAGATTCTTTCCACTTAGAAAGGGAACTAGAACTAGAGGGCACAGCCTCAAAATAAAAGGGGGTCAGTTTAGGACAGAGTTGAGGAGGAACTTCTTCTCTCAGAGAGTGGTGAATCTCTGCCCACTGAAGTGGTGGAGGCTACCTCATTGAATATGTTTAAATCACGGATAGATGGATTCCTGAACGGTAAGGGAATTAGGGGTTATAGGGATCAGGCGGGTAAGTGGACTGATGCATTTCAGATCAGCCATGATCTTAATGAATGGCAGGGCAGGCTCGAGGGGCTAGATGGCCTACTCCTGCTCCTATTTCTTATGTTCTAAATTTGTTCCCTTCAAGTGGCCAGACCAAGTCAGAGGGAGCGATTCTCCCAAAAAAAGTCTAAGTGCTGAATTGGTGGGAAAAATGATGTAATTCACAATTGTTTTTCAGTGGGAGTTCTGACTCGAACCTCCCACACTTTGTGCAATGCAGAGGTCACAATCGTGAATATCATTAAATGCTAAGGGGGCGGGGCCTGTTCACACTAGAATCTGAGAGTACCAGGGCTCTGTGCATGCATAGTGGCCCCGAACCGTCAGCCTCCCGCTCGCTGGCCAGCCCGGGATCCCGCAGTGCTGCCCCTCATGACACCCCCATGGCCCGATCACGACACGCATAAGTATTCCCGGGCCAGCCCTGACCCCACCCCACCCCCCCCACCAATCCTGGAGCTCCGCAATCACCAGCCCACCCCCCCCCGCCGCACCTCGCCCCCCCCCCCCCCCCGCCCTCCCCCTCTGCCGCCCCCCCGCCCTCCCCCCGGCCCCCCCCTGCCACCCCCCCCCCCGCCTCCCTCCACCCCCCCCCCCCGCCTCCCTCCCCAGCAATGGCAACACCCCCCCGGCAGACACTCCTTGCTGACCGTCCCCCCATGGGAGGCAGACGCCCCCCCCCCCCAGCCATGGGAGGCCGATGGCGGCCGACCCCCGCCCCCCCCCCCTGCCACCGCCGCCCCCCCCCCACTGCCGCCGCCCATGCCGCCCCCGCGCCCCGCCCCCCCGCCGCCGCCCCCCTCACGGGTGGCAGACCCCCCTTCACGGGTGGCAGACCACCCCCCCTTCACGGGTGGCAGACCCCCCCCTCCCCCCTTCACGGGTGGCAGACCCCCCCTCCCCCCTTCACGGGTGGCAGACCCCCCCCTCCCCCCTTCACGGGTGGCAGACCCCCCCCTCCCCCCTTCACGGGTGGCAGACCCCCCCTCCCCCCTTCACGGGTGGCAGACCCCCCCCTCCCCCTTCACGGGTGGCAGACCCCCCCCTCCCCCCTTCACGGGTGGCAGACCCCCCCCTCCCCCCTTCACGGGTGGCAGACCCCCCCTCCCCCTTCACGGGTGGCAGACCCCCCCTCCCCCCTTCACGGGTGGCAGACCCCCCCCTTCACGGGTGGCAGACCCCCCCTCCCCCCTTCACGGGTGGCAGACCCCCCCTCCCCCCTTCACGGGTGGCAGACCCCCCCTCCCCCTTCACGGGTGGCAGACCCCCCCCTCCCCCCTTCACGGGTGGCAGACCCCCCCCTCACGGGTGGCAGACCCCCCCCTCCCCCCTTCACGGGTGGCAGACCCCCCCCTCCCCCCTTCACGGGTGGCAGACCCCCCCCTCCCCCTTCACGGGTGGCAGACCCCCCCCCTCCCCCCTTCACGGGTGGCAGACCCCCCCCTCCCCCTTCACGGGTGGCAGACCCCCCCCCTCCCCCTTCACGGGTGGCAGACCCCCCCTCCCCCCTTCACGGGTGGCAGACCCCCCCTCCCCCTTCACGGGTGGCAGACCCCCCCTCCCCCCTTCACGGGTGGCAGACCCCCCCCTCCCCCCTTCACGGGTGGCAGACCCCCCCCTCCCCCCTTCACGGGTGGCAGACCCCCCCCTCCCCCCTTCACGGGTGGCAGACCCCCCCCTCCCCCCTTCACGGGTGGCAGACCCCCCCTCCCCCCTTCACGGGTGGCAGACCCCCCCCTCCCCCTTCACGGGTGGCAGACCCCCCTCCCCCCTTCACGGGTGGCAGACCCCCCCTCCCCCTTCACGGGTGGCAGACCCCCCCCTCCCCCCTTCACGGGTGGCAGACCCCCCCTCCCCCCTTCACGGGTGGCAGACCCCCCCTCCCCCCTTCACGGGTGGCAGACCCCCCTCCCCCCTTCACGGGTGGCAGACCCCCCTCCCCCCTTCACGGGTGGCAGACCCCCCCTCCCCCCTTCACGGGTGGCAGACCGCAACTCCCCCCTTCACGGGTGGCAGACCGCCCCCCCCCTTCACGGGTGGCAGACCCCCCCTCCCTCCCTCCCTCCCTCCCTCCCTCCCTCCCTCCCTCCCTCCCTCCCCTCCCTCCCTCCCTCCCCTCCCCTCCCCTCCCTCCCCTCCCCTCCCTCCCTCCCCTCCCTCCCCCCCTCCCCTCCCCTCCCCTCCCCCCCTCCCCTCCCTCCCCCCTCCCCCCCTCCCCTCCCTCCCCCCCTCCCCTCCCTCCCCCCCCTCCCCTCCCTCCCCCCCCTCCCCCCCCTCCCCCCCCTCCCCCCCCTCCCTCCCCTCCCTCCCTCCCTCCCCCCCCTCCCTCCCTCCCTCACGGGTGGCATACCCCCCCCCCCTCCCTCCTTCCTTCACGGGTGGCAGACCCCCCCCCCACGGGTGGCAGACCCCCCCCCCCCCCCCACGGGTGGCAGACCCCCCCCCCCACGGGTGGCAGACCCCCCACCCCACCCCACCCCACCCCGATTGCTGGCTTCCCTCCAGCCCTGACCGATCCCAATGCAGAGTGGGATCGGTCAGCCCCCCTCCACCGATCGCCCCTTGGCCCTGCCCACTTGGCACTGCCCGATGCCCAGTGGGCAGTGCCAAAGTGCACCATGGGCACAGGCACTTTGTCCCTTGGGCAGTGCCAGGGGCACTGCTAGGGTCCCCATACCCAGGGGTATACACGCGTATCTCCCAACCCGACGTGCCAAAAAACTGGTGCGCGCGATGGGAGAATCGGGCCCAGAGTTTTTCACACAGCTGTTTAATATGTGAGCTGTATTGTGAGGACCCTGGAAGCCAATCTGTGGCCAACCAGAGTACAGAATTCAGATTAAACAAGCAGATATATTTTCAGATCCGGTTACAAGTAATTAACATACACCAACAAAGCTATAGGAGTTATCTCTATCTACGTACAACTATTGACTAGGGTTACATCATGCATAAAATGCAAATGTTACAACCAATCACCACTGTTACATGCCTGCTTAATTATAATATCAAATCAGTGGAAATGTTTGATCATGTTAGCTGACCATTGTTGCAAATTATGTCTGGATTTGTAGGTATCAATTACCTTTCCCATGTCCATATGTCTGATTTAATGAATTATTTCAGACTAAGGGCTTTTGTTAGATAACTATATTCAATCGTTTTCTCCCTTGTTACTAGGCCTTGATGCTTATTTGTGTTGGCTTTACTAAAGACCTGTGGTTTCTCTCATATCAGCTTATATGATTTTTAAACTTGTGTGATTATTAATCTTTTCATTGACCAGTAAAACGGAAATGGCCAAAAGTGTTTAAATAGAGAAACAGAACTTCTGCCATACCTATGGGAACAGTGTGTTCTCTGAACACTTGTTTTGAAAGCATGATTTCCCTGAATTATTGGACAGGAGCAATTTTTTGGAAGTCATTTGATTTTCCCTGGACCTTACTTAACTTGCTGTAACCAATATGCACTCAGCCTTTGCTGCAGAATGGAAACAGCTGATGCAAATATTATATTGACCTGTGAAAAGGCACAGGAGCACCAATGGCAGCTGTGTCCTCTGCAGCCATATTCCACACCAGAGGGGAAGGACACTGATTTGCAGCTTGAAAGAAATCATAGTCCTCCAGACAAGATGTACAAAGTATCAGCTTTCTCAATGTGAATGAACAACAATGCTTCAAGAGGCTCAGAGCTTGCTGCTCTCAAGATGGTCAGGTGGTCATGCACTGACAGTGGCCATTAAAGTCATTGTAGCCTTTAAAGTTTTCATCTCCAACTCCATTCAAGCATCAGCTAAGGACATCTGCAGGATCTTACAACTATAAGAGTTTTAACAGCACCAGGTTAAAGTCCAACAGGTTTATTGCCATTAGCTTTCGGAGCGCTGCTCCTTCATCAGATGGAGTGGATATCTGCTCACAAACAGGGCATACAGAGACACAAAATCTTACAACCTGCAGCCTCGAGGTTCGTCTCCCAATTGATAGATGCCTTGTAAGCCAAGGCAGTGGCATAGTGGTATTGTCTCTGGACTAGTATTCCAAAGACACTGTGTAATGCTATGCCAAATGGTGGAATTTGAATTCAATCAATTAAACTCTGGAATTAAAAGTCTAATGATGACTGTGAAACCATTGTCAATTGTCGTAAAAAAAAACCCATCTGGTTCACTAATGTCCTTTAGAGAAGTAAACCTGCCATCCTTACCTGGTCTGGCCTATATGTGACTCCAGACCTACAGCAATGCGGCTGACTCATAAATGGCCCAGCAAGCCACTCAGTTGTATTAAACCGCTGGAAAGTCTATAAGGAGTGAAACCAGATGAATCATCCAGCATTGACGTAGGCACCGGAAACATTGATAGCAAACTCGGCCTTGTCAACCCTACAAAGTCCTCCTTACTAACATTTGGGGGCCTGTGCCAAATTTGAGAGAACTGTCCCACAGGCTAGCCAAGCAACATCCTGAAATAATCATACTTTCATAACTATATGTTACAGATAATGGGAGTTATTTTCAGCCCACTTTAGTTGTCAGCAAGAACAGTAACAGCGGTGCAAAATATTGTGAAAATTGGGAAACACAATTCTCACCAGAAATCATGTTTTCTGAATTTCGAGGCCCCTCACCCGTGATAATCCCGCCATGGAAGATTGGAAACCTCATTTAAATACATTAACATCTTATTAGCGAGCCCTGCTGCCAGGACTCTTTCCCCCCCCCCCCCCCCCCCCCCCGCTCCTCCCACTGAATGTTCAACACCTGTATAACAACAAGAACTTGGCAACCTCACCTCCAAAGGGGATATCAGAGGTGAGCATAAAGTCACCGTCACCCTCCAGGGTGCCAGTTGTGCCGGGGGCACCTGATGCGGGGAATCCAGATAAGTGCAACTCGGGGCCAGGGTGGGGGTGAGAAGACTGTTCAATCTAAGCATCGCGAGGGGGGTGGTTGCTCGCTTGCAGGTCTTAGTGGCCCTTCAATGGACCTGCATTGTTACATCACGGGGGAACGAAACGCTGCCATCCATCATCTGAATGGGGTAACTGAGAAGCACCTTCATCATAATGTCTTGCATTGGTGGATAAGGTCATCAAGTAATTACCAAAGCATGCACTTGCTAATACGTTGAAAAGAATTGGAGATGTTTGCTGACGATTACACATGTTCAACACCATTCGTGACTCCTCAGATACTGAAGCAGTTCGTGTCCAAATGTAGCAAGAGTTGGACAATCCAGGCTTGGGCTGACAAATGGTAACATTTGCGCCACACAAGGGTCAAGCAATGACCATCTCCAGAGAGAATATCACCCCTTGAAATTCAATGGTATTACCATTGCTGAATCCCCCACTATCAACATCTTTGGTGTTGCCATTGACCAGAAACTGAACTGAACCAACCATATAAATACTGTGACTCACGAGCAAGTCAGAGATTGGGAATTCTGTGCAGAGTAACTCACTCCTAACTCCCCAAGGTCTTACCACCATCTATAGGACACATCAGGAGTGTGTTGGAATACTCTCCACTTGCCTGGATTAGCGCAGCTCCAAGAACACTCAAGAAGCTCGACAACATCCAGGACAAAACAGCCCGCTTGATTGCTACCCCATCCACAAATATTCAGTTCCTCCACCACCGATGCACAATGGCAGTATTGTATACCATCCACAACATGCAATGCAGGAACTCACCAAGGCCCCTTAGCACCATTAAAACCATGACCATCACCATCTAGGAGAAGGGCAGCAAATACATGGAAGTTCCCCTCCAAGCCACTCACCACCCTGATTTAGAACTATATCACTGTTCTTTCACTGAAGCTGGGTACAAATCTTGGAACACCCTGTCAAACAGCACTGTGGGTGTACCTACACCATGAGGACTGTAGCAATTAAAGAAGGGAGCTCATCACCATCTTCTCGATTGTAATTGGGAATGGGCAGTACAAATGCTGGCCTACCCAGTGATGCTCACATCCCATGAATTAATAAAAGAACACAGCAAAGGTCTCCAGGATGATGACAGTTTGTTGTGCTGTGGAGAGTAATGGTGCCTCAGGAGGAGGGTGATGCAGATCACTCATCCTGCGGCATTTTTCCGTCCCGCCTGCCACGGGAATCATAGCAGGCGAGGGGCTCGGACAATACAAAGGTCCATTGACATGGAGCAGGATTTTCCGGTCTTGGGGAGAGTGAAGCTGGATAATCCTGCCCATCATCGGAACGACGAGGAAAAAGAGTATAATGTGGCCAGGGCAATTGCAGCTACAAATCTGGCTGCCAGAAAAGTTAACTCCTCATACAAAGAGGATTCGGATAAATAAATAAATCTACAACCATTTCAGAGGAAGAGCAATGTTTGACTGAAAACATTAATCCTGTTCAGCTCTCCACAGATGCTGCCAGACCTGAGTTTTTTCAGCAATAAAAAGAAAATAGTGTTTAGTCAATAATGTCCTTGGTCATCAGTAAACATTTTAAATGTAAAATCTTGTCATTTAGTTTCTCCTTTATACGCGAAGATATTCAATGATTCATATGGTAATACCAGTGAATGTTCATTCTTGCACTGTTCTTCCGAATGCTTAGGAGTATCTATGGCTGCAGAATTGCTAATGTTGAAGCTACTGTTTGCTGAATTGCTGAGTCCTCTTTGAACTTGTGGAAAAAGCAAGTTCGGCTGATTTTACAGACCTTGATCAGAAGTGGGAAAAAATGTTGGACAGTGGGGAAAAGTTAGTTCACTGGCTCTACTCAGACCTGAGATGATTCCCTGGGGTGAGGCAACACTATGGGCCATTATCTGTTAGTATTTCCCCATCAGTTTGAAGAATAGTGCTTTGATCATGTAGGTAGCTGACCACATTTGTCTGTCCATGAACAATTGATGTAGTCTGTGTGGCACCTAGTGAGTGAATCTGTTCCCTGCATCTGCATGGAATGATTTTTATGGTACATGAGAGTGAAGATAATTCAGGTTTCACTATATATGAATAAATTGTGCATTCCATAGCTGTCAGAAAATAAAAGACTCTTGTTTAGGGCTATGCACAATGTACAAAACTATATCATTGGGAAATGAAACTCACCATGTATGAACTTTATTTAATTTAAATTTAGCCTGGTTGTCAATCATATATGTTGAATGTTTTTGAGATGTGTGTCACCGTTTAAAAATATCTCTAGGAATTAATATCTTATTAATGCCATGATACATTTTAGGGGATAACTTGATTTAGATTAAATTTTATTTTATAACACATGGATATTTTAACATCAACTAACAGAAATATTTTGATGCATCAAACTGTGCTTTCCATTGGTGAATTCAAGACTTTTTGTTCACTTAAAATAGAAGATTTTTGGAGACTTCATCACAATTGAAATGGCATTCCACGCAAAAGCTTTAGAAGTTTATAGCAATGCATATCAGCATGTACAGAATATTGATGAAGAGGCAGATATGGAGGTAAGCTGTATTTTTGAGATTTTTAAGGCGAGAGTATTCCAACAAACAATTTTTAATTTGAAAGACATTCCTACTTTGTTGTACTGCTCAATGGCTTCTTGTTCAGAAACTACATAAACTGGGCATTGAACTATACCACACTCAATTATACAGTGGCAATAACTCAATATTATCTTGACATTGGTGGCACAGTGGTTAGCACTGCTGCCTCACAGCACCAGGACCTGGGTTCGATTCCCGGCTTGGGTCACTGTCTGTGTGGAGTTTGCACATTCTCCTCGTGCCTGCGTGGGTTTCCTCCGGGTGCTCCGGTTTCCTCCCACAGTCCAAAGATGTGCGGGTTAGGTTGATTGGCCATGCTAAAATTGCCCCTTAGTGTCCTGAGATGTGTAGGTTAGAGGGATTAGTGGGTGGCTATGGGGTAGGGCCTGGGTGGGATTGTGGTCGGTGCAGACTCGATGGGCCAAATGGCCTCTTTCTGCACTGTAGGGTTTCTATGAATTCCAGCCTTGGGTGACTGTGTGGAGTTTGCAAGTTCTCCCCGTGCCTGCATGGGTTTCCTCCTGGTGCTCCGGTTTCCTCCCACAGTCCGAAAGACATGCTGGTTAGGTGCATTTGCCATGCTAAATTCTCTCTCAGTGTATCCGAACAGGCGCCAGAGTGTGGTGACTAGGGATTTTCACAGTAACTTCATTGCAGTGTTAATATAAGCCTACTTGTGACACTAATGAAATAAACTTTAAACTTTTAAACAATGTGACCAATATAACATGGCTGAGCTGTACCATACCACTGTAAGCTCAGAGAAGTGTTGGCTAAAATAGCTTTCATAGAACATAGGGCAACACAGCAACAGGCTCTTTGGCCCACAGTGTTGTGCCGAACATGACACCAAATTAAACTAATCCCTTTTGCCTGCCCTTGGTCCATATCTCTCTCTTCCTTGCATATTCATATGCTTATCTAAAAGCCCCTTAAATGTCCCTATCGTACCTGCCTGCACCACCACCCCTGACAGTGCTTTCCATACACCTACCACCCTGACAAAGTGTTACGTAAGAGTTTAAATTAATTTTCAGGTGGAATTTTGTGACTCACTCAGTGTTTTTAATATATAATAGACTATCTTGCATTTTTGTCCTCTCCTGTATTTATTTTATTTATTTTAGTTAAGTAATTTGAGGGAAAATACCCATTTTTATTTGTTTCTGCTCACTAATCCATTATTTTGGAGCTGGTGTCCAAATCTTAATTAAAAGGGTTGTTAATCTTTGGAATTCTATGCCAGAGAGCAATGGAAGATGTGTCAATGAATATATTCATGGCTGAGTTAGACAGATTTTTGACCTTCAAGGATCTTATTGAATGGCAGAGCAGGCCAAAGGGCCTACTCCATTCTTATTTCTTATGATTTTATACTAGGGAAAGAAATTATCTGATTCTGTCATTTAGCCAACAGGCCCAGCTTTTTACTTTTTCCAGTGACTAGAACAAAATTAGTCCTGCTTGATGAGATAGCTTAATTATCCAGGTAGTTAACTAAAATAAAAGCAAAATACTGCAGATGCTGGAAATGTGAAGTAAAATCAGTAAATGCTGGAAAAATTCAGCATGAATGGCAGCATCTGTGTAGAGGAAAACAGAGTTAACCTTTCAGAACAGTAGCAGGAGTAGGCCATATGTACCCCTCGAGACTGCTCCACTGATCAATAAAATCTTGGCTGATATGGTTGTGGCCTTAACTCTACTTTCCTCATTCTGCTCCTATACAGCCCACACCCTCTAACCCCCACTCATAACCTTTGACTCCCTCATAGATCAAAACTCTGTCCAACTCAGTCTTGAATATATTCAACAATCCAACATAACCTTCTATCTGGGGAAGAAAGTCCAAAGATTAACAACCACCTGAGAGAAGAAATTCTTCCTCAACTCTTAAATGGGAGACACTTTGGCCGCGATTCTCCCATTGGGACCCGCAACTTTTCTGTCGGGTCAGGGTGGGAGACGCGCATCTCCAGCCTTGAACAGGGATTTGCACATGCGCCGGGAACGCATGCATATCTCCCAGAGCCAGAGAACAGTCACCGGCCAGACCACGCTGGAAACCGGCAGGAAGGCAGATACGTCATTTAAATCTTTTCTGCATGTATTTTAAATATGTTTATTAGTTAATTATCAGGATCTTTCAGGTCCCGATTGAACCTCCCACCCGCCAGGAGTACTTCATTCCGACAGGGTTCAGACTAGCTCCTCATGTTTGGAGAACTAGCGGGAGACCCCGTCGGAATGAGGGGGGGGGCAATCGGGGGCCCCCCACGGGGTCGGGCGGTGGGGGGTGGTGCCCCCTGGACATGGGCACCCTGGCAGTGCCAGTTTGTGTCCGCTGTGTCCCCTGGCACTGCCCAATGGGCAAAGTGCCCATGCCCAGGGGGTGCCTTGGCACTGCCCATCGGGCAGGGCTGGCCCAGGAATTGCTGTGGGGGCCGCGATTGGGCCGTGAGGGGGACTGGAGGGGCAGCACTGTGGTGGTCCCAGGTTGGCCAGTGATCAGGCTGGCCAGCAAACGGGGGTTTGACAGTTTGGGGCCAGTGCGCATGCGTAGAGCTCCAGAACTGTCAGAACTCCGGCGCAAATAGCACCCCCCCCCCCAGGTTTTTAATGAGATTCCTGACTGGGACCTCTGCAGTGCACAGAGTGTGGAGATTCAGGTGAAAAGCTGAACTGACAGAACAGTCGGTATTTAGAACAGTTCTCCCACCAATTTAGCACTTTTGGGAGAATCGCAGCCCTTAATTTCAAACAGTGTCCCCTAGTTCTAGATTCCCACATGAGGGGAAACAGGCTGTTTAAAAAGCTCCCCTTGGCACTGCGAGATTTCTTCCTGGATGAAATAAAAATAGGCCCTCCAGCCCCCTCTCTTCACACACTCCCCATGCTCTTCTATGCCACCTCATGCTCCCCCATAGCAGGCTTTGCTCCCATCCAGCCCCATGGCCCCTCAATATCCCTATGCCAAGCTGTGAAACATAATGTTAATTGCTGTACAGTGTATAGAACAAATGAACCCTATAATGACAATAGCATGTGCAAAACAAAGTTTGTTTAAAAAATTTATTCATTACTTTCCACTATATATTTTTTTAAGTTCTTTCACTACAGCCCAATAAAAGTGTCAATCATCCAGATCTTTTAAAGAATCAACAACAAAAACATGCTTCCTGTTTTTTATAATGTGGAGATGCCGGCGTTGGACTGGGGTAAACACAGTAAGAAGTTTAACAACACCAGGTTAAAGTCCAACAGGTTTATTTGGTAGCAAAAGCCACACAAGCTTTCGAGGCTCTGAGCCCCTTCTTCAGGTGAGTGGGAATTCTGTTCACAAACAGAACTTATAAGACACAGACTCAATTTACATGGTTGGAATGCGAATACTTACAACTAATCCAGTCTTTAAGAAACAAAACAATGGGAGTGGAGAGAGCATCAAGACAGGCTAAAAAGATGTGTATTGTCTCCAGACAAGACAGCCAGTGAAACTCTGCAGGTCCACGCAACTGTGGGAGTTACAAATAGTGTGACATAAATTCTGATTCTAGGATCGCATGATAAAGACTCAGGAGGAAAAAAGCAGAAATGTTTATGTGAAATAGTGTGACATAAACCCAATATCCCGGTTGAGGCCGTCCTTGTGTGTGCGGAACCTGGCTATCAGTTTCTGCTCCGCGACTCTGCGCTGTCGTGTGTCGCGAAGGCCGCCTTGGAGAACGCTTACCCGAATATCAGAGGCCGAATGCCCGTGACCGCTGAAGTGCTCCCCAACAGGAAGAGAACAGTCTTGCCTGGTGATTGTCGAGCGGTGTTCATTCATCCGTTGTCGCAGCGTCTGCATAGTTTCCCCAATGTACCATGCCTCGGGACATCCTTTCTTGCAGCGTATCAGGTAGACAACGTTGGCCGAGTTGCAAGAGTATGTACCGTGTACCTGGTGGATGGTGTTCTCACGTGAGATGATGGCATCTGTGTCGATGATCCGGCACGTCTTGCAGAGGTTGCTGTGGCAGGGTTGTGTGGTGTCTTGGTCACTGTTCTCCTGAAGGCTGGGTAGTTTGCTGCGGACAATGGTCTGTTTGAGGTTGTGCGGTTGTTTGAAGGCAAGAAGTGGGGGTGTGGGGATGGCCTTGGTTCCGCACACACAAGGACGGCCTCAACCGGGATATTGGGTTTATGTCACACTATTTCACATAAACATTTCTGCTTTTTTCCTCCTGAGTCTTTATCATGCGATCCTAGAATCAGAATTTATGTCACACTATTTGTAACTCCCACAGTTGCGTGGACCTGCAGAGTTTCACTGGCTGTCTTGTCTGGAGACAATACACATCTTTTTAGCCTGTCTTGATGCTCTCTCCACTCCCATTGTTTTGTTTCTTAAAGACTGGATTAGTTGTAAGTATTCGCATTCCAACCATGTAAATTGAGTCTGTGTCTTATAAGTTCTGTTTGTGAACAGAATTCCCACTCACCTGAAGAAGGGGCTCAGAGCCTCGAAAGCTTGTGTGGCTTTTGCTACCAAATAAACCTGTTGGACTTTAACCTGGTGTTGTTAAACTTCTTACTGTGTTTTTTATAAGCCAGCCCTGATCATTTGTGCATATTCTCTGGCACACAAGTGAAAATGTGAACCATCTGTCAAAAAATAGCAACTCTATTCTTCCCTCAATGTAGCCCATTGAATTCATATTTTGGATTTGTTCAAGTAATCTTCAGGAACTTACATGGAAGTAAGACGGCATAAGTTAATATATTTAAAGTGATGATCACTTTGTTACAGTGATCATTCTCTAAATAATATCCATTTATAATTTAAGCACTGAATTGCACTGTTTGAGATCTGAATGGTAAACCAGAAAAGTTAAAGCTTTATCCAAATAATTTATCTAATTCTTTTCCCTTAACAGTGCAGTAATTATTTAGGATCATTTTGGATATTTGTCCTTTTCTTCTTCCTCCATTCTAGCTACTTTTTGTGCATTAATGTAAGTAAGCAGAATCGCAAAACAAGCTGCAAAGTCACAGTCTTGAAAAGCCTTACAAATTTCTCGACTCTAAAGGTGTTTGGAGGGGTATGAAGAGAATACGGGAGTGTGGCATTGAGATACAGGACCAACCATGATCATGTTGAATGACAGAGCAGGCTCGAAGGGTTGAATGACCTACTCCTGCTCCTATTTTCTACGTTAAAAACATTCCCCACCATAAGATAATTTTTTAGCTGACTCATTTACTAAATCTTATTAAAAGGTTTGTTGGCCCCAGCAGATCTGAGACAAAGCAATGGAATTGTCTAATTCACAGTCTCTGCTCCAACTGTCTTCGGATTTATGTTGCTCCTAACTGTGTTACATTCACTTCTAGTACTGGTGTAATATCTTCAATTTATGCAGGAGTTCCAATGATAACCTTTTTGCCTAATGTCACCATGCATAGTATCCAATTTAAAAAGTTTGATTACAAAATATTTTTGAAACATGAATCAGTTTTGTCTTGGTGGGCAGAAGGGCCTGTGCTGTACACTTCTTTGTATCTACTGACATGGTATTGTTTGTGTGAAGTATGTTAAGAATTGCAAGTTTTTTTTTAACATTTGGAAAATAACTAACAATTTATGATCAATGTTACTGATGTGTACTTACTATTGGGCTGGTTCATGCTTTTTGTAGATTTTCAGGAACACACTTCATTTACAAGACAGCCAGCCTCGCCTAAGCATTGTGTCTGCAAATTCTGTAAACGCCACGAATGGAATGGACTCAACTCTACGCACATCAGGATCTTCTAAGGTAAGAGAGATAAGCCTGGGGAATTAGCTCAAATGGTAGATTACTGGTTTTACATGCGAGAGGTAGCAAGATTGACACCCATATTCTCCAGTTATCCTGGTTTGACAGATTTGTTGGCATTCTTTGATGATGTGACAGGCATGGTGGATAAAGGAAAACCAGTAGAGGTCATACATTTCCGAAAGGCATTCGATAAGGTACCATGTGACAGCATGCTGCACAAAATAACCTCTCATTGTTTTGGGGTGATAAATTAGCATGGATAGAGGATTGAATAACGAACAGAGTTGGCATATTGGGACATTTTCAGGTTGTCAAACTGCTACTAGTGAAATGTTGCAAGGATCAGTGCTGGGGCCTCAACTATTTATGACCTAGATTAATGACTTAGAAGAAGGGACCAACTGCATTGCAGCCAAATTTTCTCATGATACAAAGATGGGTAGGAAAGCAAGTTGTGAGGGCGATACAAATAATCTGCAAAGGGATGTGGTTGGGTTAAGTGAGTGGGCAAATATTTGACAGATGGAGAATAATGGAGGAAAATGTAAGGTTGACCATTTTGACAGGAAGAATGTAAAACAAAATATTATTTAAGTCGAGAGATTGCAGAATGCTGTTGTACAGAGAGTATCCTTGTACATGAATCACAAATAGTATGCAGGTACAGCAAGTAATTAGGAAGGCAAATGAATTGTTGGCCTTTGCTGCAAGGCGGATGAAATATAAAAGTAGAGATGTCTTATGCAGAACATTGGTGAGACCACACCTGGCTTATTGTAAACAGTTTTGGTCTCCTTACTTAAGAAGGGATATTCTTGCGTGGGAAGCATGTTCAGAAAAGATTCATTAGGCTGATCCCTGGGATGAAGGTATTGTCTTATGAGGAAAGGTAGAGCAAGTTGGGCCTATTGGAATTTTTTTAGTAGAATTAGTGATGATCTTATTAAAGATAAGATTCTGAGGGGGCTTAACAAGGTAGATGTTTTTTGTGTGGGGAAATCTAAAATTAGGCACCGTCTAAAACCAAAGGTGTCCCATTTAAGATGAAGATGAGTAGGAATTTATTTTCTCGGAGGATTGTTAATCATTGGAATTCTCTAAAATAAAAACAAAACACTGTTGATGCTGTAGATCTGAATTAAAAACAGAAAGTGCTGGAAAAATGCAGCAGCTCTGAAAGCATCTGTAGAGTAAGAAGCAGAATTTACATAGAGTCCAAAAAGATACTTCTTTAAAACTGGAGAGTGGTAGAAATGTGATAGGTTTTGTGCTGCTGAAAAAGTGGGGAGGGACAGGTGGAGCAAGATGTAATGGAATAAAAGGGAATGGGAATGATAGTATTAAAGAAACAAAGCATAGGTCCAGAGTAGGTGTAAATAGAATCCATAGAATCCCTACAGTGCAGAAGGAGGCCATTCGACCCATGAAGTCTGCACCAACAACAATCCGACCTATGCCCTATCCTTGTAACCCCACATATTTATCCCACTAATCCCTGTAACCTGCACATCCCGGGACATTAAGGGGCAATTTAGCATGGCCAATGCATCTAACCCGCAGAATAAAGGTCAATGTTGTGTGAGTTAAAATGGCAAGCACCCGGAAGGTTGAGGTCATGCTTGTGGACTAAGCGAAGGTGTTCCACAAAGCAGTCACCCAGTCTGCATTTGGTCTCCCTAATGTACAGGAGACTGCATTGTTAGCAGTGAACGTAGTAAACTAAATTGAAATAAGTATTAAATAAACCATTAAAGAAGAAGTATTCGGGCCTTAGACAGTGAGGATAGAGGAGGTAAAGGGGCAGGCCTTACACCTCTTGTGATTACAAGGCAAAGTGTAGTGGGAAGGGGGTAAGGTATTGGGGATGATAAGAGTGAACCAGGCTTACAGGGAGGAATGATTCCTCCAGAATGCTGACAGGGAAGGGAGGCAAAGATGTGTTTGACATCATGCTGGAGGTGGTGAAAATGGTGGAATGTGGGGTTGTTGGGGTGGAAAGTAAGGGCATGGGAACCCTATCATCATTCTGGAAGTGAGGGGAAGGGGTGTGAGCAGAAGTGCAGGAAATAGGTTAGACCTGGGTGGGGACCTCATCAACCACAGCAGATGAAACAGAGATGGAGAAATTGGGAATGGGGCACTTACAAGAAGCAAGGTGTGAGGAAGTGTAGTGTGGGAGTTGGGCTTCAAATGAATATTGGTAGACGCCTATCTCCAGACAGGGAGTCAGAGAAGTCAAGGGAGGAAAATGCTGGGGAATAACAATGTGTAAGTGAGAGAAGGGTGGAAATTGGAAGCAAAATTGATGAATTTTCCCAGTTCCAGTCAAGAGCACAAATCTGGTTTGAGATGCTTCAGAAATCTGGAAGGTCCTTGTAACACAGCATGGTTTCCAGAATAATTTTCATGCAACTTAGAAGAACTTAGTCCTCCAGGTGATGATGAGAAGGATGAGTAGACAGGTAAAGGAAGATTTTCGGCACTGCACTTGAAGGACCAGCTTCCATAGAAATCATAGAAACCCTACAGTGCAGAAGGAGGCCATTCGGCCCATCGAGTCTGCACCGACCACAATCCCACCCAGGCCCTACCCCCACATATTTTACCCGCTAATCCCTCTAACCTACGCATCCCAGGACTCTAAGGGGCAATTTTTTTTTTTAACCTGGCCAATCAACCTAACCCGCACATCTTTGGACTGTGGGAGGAAACCGGAGCACCCGGAGGAAACCCACGCAGACACGAGGAGAATGTGCAAACTCCACACAGACAGTGACCCGAGCCGGGAATCGAACCCGGGACCCTGGAGCTGTGAAGCAGCAGTGCTAACAACTGTGCTACCGTGCCGCCCTATTCCAGCTGCATCTTCATTGTAATAATAAAAAGCAAAAATACTGCAGATCCTGGAAATCTGAATTAAAAACAGAAAATGCTAGAAAAACTCAGCAGGTCTGGCAGTATCTGTGAAGAGAGAAACAGTTAATGTTTCAAGACCATATGACTCTCCTTCAGGACTTTTCTTGTATTTGTTGAACCATAGTGTAAATCCTTCTGCAGCTGGTATCGAAAGGGGTTGAAAGAAAGGTGTAATGGTGTTGCTATCTTAAGAGACACATATCTATCACTGTTCTTGCAGCCATTGCAACTGGGCATGGACTAATTTGAGTTAAATGGCCAAAAAGTTATAATAGTCATAAAAATCCTGACCGTAGCATTATAAAGAATCTATTATAGTAGTTGTATCTATAACAGGTAAGAACATAGAACAGTACAGCACAGAACAGGCCCTTCGGCCCACGATGTTGTGCCGAGCTTTATCTGAAACCAAGATCAAGCTATCCCACTCCCTATCATCCTGGTGTGCTCCATGTGCCTATCCAATAACCGCTTAAATGTTTCTAAAGTGTCTGACTCCACTATCACTGCAGGCAGTCCATTCCACACCCCAACCACTCTCTGCGTAAAGAACCTACCTCTGATATCCGTCCTGTATCTCCTGTAGGTAAGACATAGTTATTCACATTTGGATATGATGCTTTCGTCAGACAGCTTTGAAACCTTCACTGGCAAAGCAAACTTATCAATGATGCACATCTGAGTCAGTTGCTGGATGATTACTGCATCGATTTAATTTTCCCTGCCTATTGGGGTTACATTCATTTTAATTACACATTGGGACTTTGTGCACATAAGGAAATTTTCTTGGAACATTTACTGAATTGTGTAGGCTTTTCTAACTCGTGACCGTTAAGTATATCCAGGGATCTCGAACTTCAACTGTATGTTGCATAAAGTTTATATTAAATGGAGTAGACCCCCTCCCTCTCCCCCCCGAAACCACAATGTGCCAGATTTATTTCGTGTTCTAAAATCAGGGGTTTTTTTCCAAATGTGGTACTCAGGTTTGTTTCGACTGCTGTGCAAGTCAGATTGGTACCATGGAGTTAGGAATACCTCTGTTTCTCTTGACAAAGGAACTGTATAAACTCTAATCATATTGTTCACCTTCATTATGTAGAATTGTGATGCAACATCAATGACATTTAGCTTTGATCTCCAGTCTGATTGTTAATTTTTGGTACAGCACCCTCCATTATGCAAAAAAAAGATTCAAGAGGAGGAAGATGATGATGAAGAGGAGGAAGATGAGGACGAGGAAGAAGAGGATGAGGACTGAGAATGATGCACTTTTTTTGATCATTGGATAGTTATTTCTGTATGGTACATTTATTTTATAATCTTCATTGATGTAAATCTATCCAGCCTTACAAGAAACCTCAGTTGTTTTACACATTTGACACTGCCAAACACTATTTTCGTTTTATGTATGCCAAAATTTTATATGTAAACAGTTAAGTAGTTTTCACTCAAAGATTTAGGACCTGGTACTATATACACAACACTTAAGTGAAAATTCATCTGATTGTGTAACATAATTAATGTTCATAATGCACAATGTGCAATTTGTTTACATTCTGAAGCTGATATGCATCTTGTATAACAAAGCTACTGGCAACTGTCAGCTGTACAAAATTTGATTATACATGTAGTACACACAAATTTGTTTTCTATGTCTGCATTGATGATGAGAGTGAGCATATTATTTGCCTCTTTATTAAATCAATGAAGGAAAATCATGGTTACCAGAATTGTAAATTTGTTTTCAGAATGTAGGCATCACTGATAAGCCTGACATGTATTACCCATCTGTAATTATTCTGAAAAGGTGGTATTCTTTGTAACAGTTCAATAAAACTGAATGCCTTGTTTCAGAGGGCAGTTAGAAATGAACTACATTGGTATGTGTTGACATAAGGGTCAAACTGGGTTAAAAAAAATGGCAGGTTTCCTTCTCTGAAGGGAATTTGTAAGTGTGTTTTTACAACAGTCCAATAGCTTAATTGCCACTTTTATATATAAAACGAATCAGATTTTTATTCCCTGTTTTTCAAAACTGAATTCAAGTTTGCAAACTGCCATGAACTCCTGTTCTCCAGATTATTTGTCCAGGCCTCTCAATTGCTTCAATAAATTAACAACTATTCCACCATACCTCCTGTTTGGATAACAATGCATAAAAATCTGGGACCTACAGATTTCAAAGAATTCTATTTTTAACTTTTATTTAGTACTTTCCTAACGTCATTAGAAGTCATTAACAGAGCTGTGTAAGTTTCCATCAGGATCACCACCTAATGCTTCAGCCGACAAGGGAAGTCACTGATTTTTATAACTATTTCTCCTTTCCTTTGGGGTATATTGTAAACAACTGGGGGTTGATGGGGGTGTGAAATATGGTGCTGTAACGCAACAGAGCATTGGCAATAATTTAATGAAAAAGAAAATCTAGTGGTGTTTAGAGGCAAAGGAAAATTGGATAAGTTGTAAAATAAGGCAGCAAAGTTATCAGCAAAACAAGTGATTATCAGGAAAATAGGTGGAAAATACCTGCAGGGACAGCATGTTTGCAATGCTGGAAAATACTTGTTCATGGCTATAAAAGTATCCCTCTAGCCAAGGGAAATAACCACTAGAATGCCTATTCTATCCACATGGTGCCATCACCTGTTTGGAGTGAACTATTTTACATGGTTAAATAATAAAATACAAATAGAAGAGCAGTCATCTATTATTTCAAACTCCAACTGCTTTCCAATTGACTACTTGCAGTTTCTGTTGGATGGTTAAATTTGGTTTAACAGGAGAACAAAATTTGTGTTTCATTTTTTTCGGGTTTTTAAAATTAATTTACAAGATGTGGGCATCGGTGGCTAGGCCAGCATTTATTATCCATCCCTAATTGCCCTCGAGAAGGTGGTGGTGAGCTGCCTTCTTGAATCACTATCTAGAATAGTGTACTTTATCTATGACAATGGACAAACCAGCAAAATATGATGTGGGAAGCTCCAGGTGTAGTGTTGTTAAATTATTGAACTCCTCATCTGACATCCAGTACTCAACGAGCAGAAATTTCCTCCAGTCCATTATTGGGAAGACCAAAGGTTTGTTTTTGGTTCCCACTCCAATTCATTGCTTAGTTAACGATTCCATCAATCTCCAGAGACAAAGCCAGTCGTTCAGCATTTTGGTGTTTCACTTGATCCTGAGATGATCTTCCAACCTCATACTCATGTCCTCAGTAAGACTGCCCCAATTTCCACCTCATTGCCCGACTCAGCTGATCTCCTACAGAAACCCTCATTCATGCCCTTGTTATCTCTGGATGCTACGATTCTAATGTGCTTCCTCTGTAAACTTGAGATAATCCAAAACTCTATTGCTAGTGTTCTAACTTGCAGTAGACCACATTCCTCCAGTCCTCATTGGCTGACATTAGCTTCTCGTCCTTTTCAAATCCCACCATTGCCTCACCCTCCACATTTGTGTAATAATCTCCTCCAATATCACAACCCTCAGAAATCTACTTGTCTCCAATTCTGACTTCTTGTGCATCAATTTTAATTCCTCCACCATTGGTGACTGTGTCTTCAGTTGCCTCGGGCCTGAGCTCTGGAATACGCTCCATGAGCTGCCCTGCCTGCTTTCCTCTAAGATGCTCCTTAAAATCTACCTCTTTGACCAAGCTTTTGATCATCTGACCTAATGGGCAAGTTTTTTTGGCCTTACTCATCCTGAAACTGTAAACTCCCCACCCAAGATCAACGGATCTTCCCATGCTCTCTCTCTCTCTCTCCCCCCCCCCGCCACTCCCACTCCAGTTCCCTTGGTGAATGGGCCAGTAAAATTCTGGCCAATATCTCCTCATGGCACTATGAGTGAAATTTTCCACTTTTGGGACTAAGTGCGGTGGCTCTGGCAGCACCTTTCCTGCTAGCCAGAATGGCAGGAAACACACAGGATTCTGCACTTTGAATCTCATTAATTATGCATAGGTGAGTTCCCCTCAGAATCACCTGCTGGACCTACAGTTGATCTGTCCACACACTATCAGCTGATGGATTGGAAGGTCCTTGTGCAATATTTAAACACCAGTCCAGCACACACATACCACTCTCTCCAACCCACCTATCTTCACCAGCCTGTGCAGGATGTCACCAATCCAGAGGAAGTTGGTTCCTCAGTACAACCACCCACACCGCAAACCCCAACTCCCCCTCCCCCACAGCTCATTCCCCACTTGGACCTCTACCTACTGTATTTGAATCTTCGTGCATTCCCTGCTATTTGACCCCTTGTTTGTGAGCTTCATTTGCAACCTCGTCAGTGCCCCACTTCCCTTTCCGTCTTCCATCTGCCTTCCATTATTCATCTTCATCCACTTCCATGCCACCCTACTGTCCTTCCCTGCAGAGCCTTCCTTCCACATTGCCCCTTTGTCACCCACCCCCACCTCAAACTCCACACCTGGTTGAACTTCAGACCTTTGTTGCAATGACTGCATGAGTCCCGCCGTACAATGCTGCCCAGATTGACACTATGGCACCAGGGGAATAAGATCTTTGTACTCCCCAACCCCAGGCACTCTACCGATCTGACTCAGACACAGGAGGCTCCATGGGTCCAGCAGCATAGCGCTGTGCATGAAGACCAGCTTGGCCTGAAGATGGAGGGCAGGAACCAGTCAGCACCAGCAGAATGGTATACAGTTGCACTCACCTCAAAGTCTCTGGTGAACTGAGGACCACCTTGTGCATGCCACTCTTCAACAATCAGGTCTTAGATCAACATAATTTCCCGCTGATGTGATGCATGATTGGAATGCCTGACAGGATGCCAGTGGATGTGGTTTACTTGGACTTTCAGAAGGCTTTCGACAAAGTCACTCAAGAGATTAGGGTGCACCTCATTAATGAGATTAAAATGCATTCAAATCAGGTTCTCACCCTTCCTGGGCATGGACTTGATTACATCAGCAGGAAGGGCCCGGAAAGATCACGTCCAGTATTCTCGTCAGCATTGATTCCGTTTTTGGCCTCTTGGCCAGAGTTAGTAGCTATAACAGGATTTGCGCCTATAGGAAATGGGCCCGGAAAATCTCAGCCTATGTGCAGAATTTTCTTGTCCCACTTACCACAGGAATCATAGCGGGCGAGGGTGGCATGCAAAGATCCATTGGCTACGAGTGACTCTGGTCTTGGGGCTGGAAACTCCCACCCTCTATCTCCCTCTTTGGAAATTGACGAAGTGGAAGAATACATTAGTGAGGAAGAATTTGATAATATAATCGTAGAAAATCTTATGAATATAGATAATGACAATATGAAGTAGATAAATTAGTAACAATGATAATCGGGAAGATAATATAATTTGATTGCTTGAAAATATGGAATTTCTGGTCAATGATAAGAAATCTCATTATTAATCCAAACACATTGACGAAGGAAGAGCGGTGGATGTGGTCTATATGGACTTCAGCAAGGCGTTCGATAAGGTCCCCCATGCAAGACTTCTTGAGAAAGTGAGAGGGCATGGGATCCAAGGGGCTGTTGCCTTGTGGATCCAGAACTGGCTTGCCTGCAGAAGGCAGAGAGTGGCTGTGGAGGGGTCTTTCTCTGCATGGAGGTCAGTGACCAGTGGAGTGCCCCAGGGATCTGTTCTGGGACCCTTGCTGTTTGTCATTTTCATAAATGACCTGGATGAGGAAGTGGAGGGATGGGTTGGTAAGTTTGCTGACGACACCAAGGTAGGTGGTGTTGTGGATAGTTTGGAGGGATGTCAGAAGTTGCAGCGAGACATAGATAGAATGCAAGACTGGGCGGAGAAGTGGCAGATGGACTTCAACCCAGATAAATGCGTAGAGGTCTATTTTGGCAGGTCAAATGGGATGAAGCAGCAGTATAATATGAAGGGTACCATTCTTAGCAGTGTAGAGGATCAGAAGGACCTTGGGGTCCGGGTCCATAGGACTCTTAAATCGGCCTCGCAGGTGGAGGATGCGGTCAAGAAGGCGTACGGCGTACTAGCCTTCATTAATCGAGGGATTGAGTTTAGGAGTCGGGAGATAATGCTGCAGCTTTATAGGACCCTGGTTAGACCCCACTTGGAGTACTGCGCGCAGTTCTGGTCACCTCATTACAGGAAAGATGTTGAAGCCATTGAAAGGGTGCAGAGGAGATTTACAAGGATGTTGCCTGGATTGGGGGGCATGCCTTATGAGGATAGGTTGAGGGAGCTTGGTCTCTTCTCCCTGGAGAGACGAAGGATGAGAGGTGACCTGATAGAGGTTTACAAGATGTTGAGAGGTCTGGATAGGGTAGACTCTCAGAGGCTATTTCCAAGGGCTGAAATGGTTGCTACGAGAGGACACAGGTTTAAGGTGCTGGGGGGTAGGTACAGAGGAGATGTCAGGGGTAAGTTTTTCACTCAGAGGGTGGTGGGTGAGTGGAATCGGCTGACGTCGGTGGTGGTGGAGGCAAACTCGTTGGGGTCTTTTAAGAGACTTCTGGATGAGTACATGGGATTTAATGGGATTGAGGGCTATAGATAGGCCTAGAGGTAGGGATATGATCGGCGCAACTTGTGGGCCGAAGGGCCTGTTTGTGCTGTGGCTTTCTATGTTCTATGTTCTATGTAATAAACAGGGGGACTTAATAATTAGAACCACTTAAAAGATCTAAGGGATCAAATAAAGATAATAAGTAAAGGTAAAGAAAAAAACCTGCAAATATTTTGGTGTGCAGATTAGATATACCTGTAGGAAATCCATGTGTAAAATAACTCAAGCATTGTATGAAAGGAATAAAGTAGTGAGAAAATCATAGGTGGCCCCAATGAAATTATTTGCCCGCTAAATGTAAAAGTTTATATTTAAAATGCTGTTCTTTTAACAAGCAATAATAAAGTTGATATTGAGAAGTTTTCAAAGGATAAAATGGACACCAATAATCATGGCTTAATGAAAGACATTACCAAAAATTAAGTTAATGGGAGAATTAAAGAATTTAAAAGTAATACTTCTGCAGGCTCAAATAAATTAGGTATAATAGATTTATTAAATTTAAATCCAACCATTCCGGCCCAGTTTTCAAATCTATAGATTAAAACATTTATAATCCTTGATGGAGGGGTAGTATAAAATTCTAGTATCAGGCCCTTCATTGCAAAGGTATTATAAACTGTATAACCACAAATTAACCGAGTATTATAAGCTTAAACTGTATTTTCAATATATATGTATTGTGCGCCTTGGTCAACTTCATTCTGAATGTAGCATAATAGGAAACACAGTGGTAGACAGGCCAAATTATTTTAATACAATGGAGCACAGAAAGGCAGCTTCTGTTATCTGTTTTTGGATATACAAAAGCCAAGTTTAATATGCCTGCTATTTAAAGGAGTAACTTCGTTCATGGGTAGCGAGGCTGGAGCAGTCTCTCAAGCTGATAAAGGAGGCCCAGATTCCAGCAAAAGAGTGACTCCTTTCACCAATTAAAAATCACAGATGTTAATAATGGCCTTGGTTACTGGTAATGATGTGGGTTAGGTTTCCTAGGTAAAGGGGGAGGAACCTACATGGGCAATAAGCTAATAATCTCCTATTCCTGTTGACAGGTGGAACGTTATTGGCTAAGATAATAATGTTGAATATTGTGTTTGGACCCTCCAGTCTGATTGATGAGACTAGCAGGAATATTGAAATGTTCAGACTAATATAATTGTACCGGGCAATATTATGTCAGAGAGGACAGTCAACCTTCATTGACTGTGTCTCTCTCCTGATGCATGCATTAGCAAATAAATTCCTTTTCGTTCTTTAACTATATACTGTCTTTCGCAGTCTATGTATCAGTTGAGTGAGGTTCAACAAATACAGAGCACCCCAGGGGCTACCTGAGAAAATTCCTCTTACAATTTGGCGCTGCAGCAGCAGGGTACTCACTGGTGACCAGCGGCAAGACGTGTTCCCAAAAGATGGGTGAGTACTTTCTTCAAATACCATCTAGTAGCTGGGGGGTTACACGTCTGGCAGCTGGAAGCTATAAGTTGAGTATCTTGGACTGAGGAAGAGGTGTGAAAGCGGTGTATATGTAAAGAGCCCACGCTTAACATAGAGGGGCCGGGAACGGACTCTTGGATCTCCTACGGAGCGGAGCGAAAGGCCGCGTTGGTGGAAGGGGAGTTTGCAGAGAAACTATGCTTAAACATAGGGGGCCAGGGGTGGATTCTCGGACACTTCTATGCAGCGGAGCCAAAAAAGCCACATAGCTAGAGAAGCATCAAGTGGCTAAACCGTGCGTACAGATGGCGGCTGGCCTGGGTGCAAAGAACTCACAGGGAAGGGTTCCAGACATAGAGAAGGGACAAGACCGTGTGAGAGAACCGGCAGGGAGAAGTCCCAGGAGTACAGGTCTCCTGTGAGAAACTTGAGAGAGAGAGAGACAGGTTAAATTGGTTGGTCTAAAGCGTCATAGACCAAAGAGGGGAGTAAAGGGTTAAAAGCAGGCACGGACTCTCTGTGTGTAGCAGAGAGAGAGAAGGGATGTAATTGTGCGATTCATGGTCATTTTCAAGAATAAGAATCCGACAGAGATTTGAGCTCTGCCATGTTGGGAAAGCAAAATCAATTTCAAGATGGTGTTACGTTACATCTGAAAAGTTGTAAGGAAAGTTAACCATTTAGGCACACAGTTGATTTGATTTTGTATCTGTCTGTGTTGGTTACAGAGGCAAAGTTGTAGAAATAATTAATCATGCAAATTTTGAGCTAAACTTCATAGAATCATAGAAACCCTACAGTACAGAAAGAGGCCATTCGGCCCATCGAGTCTGCACCGACCACAACTTGAGAGATTGTAAGTAAGTGTAGAAGTTTTAATTTAGTAGGGATATTTAAAAGTGATAAAATAAATTAAATTTAATCTGAATCAATCTTGTTACTTTTGAAAATGTATTCTTGATAGAATGGGTTGGTAAGTTTGCCGACGACACGAAGGCTGGTGGGGTTGTGGATAGTCTGGAGGGATGTCAGAAGTTACAGAGGGACATAGATAGGATGCAAGACTGGGCGGAGAAATGGCAGATGGACTTCAACCCAGATAAATGCGTAGTGGTCCATTTTGGCAGGTCAAATGGAATGAAGGAGTACAATATAAAGGGAAATACTCTTAGTACTGTAGAGGATCAGGAGGACCTTGGGGTCCGGGTCCATAGGACTCTAAAATCGGCCCCGCAGGTGGAGGAGGTGGTTAAGAAGGCGTATGGTGTGCTAGCCTTTATCAATCAAGGGATTGAGTTTAGGAGTCCGGGGATAATGATGCAGCTATATAAGACCCTCGTCAGTCCCCACTTGGAGTACTGTGCTCAGTTCTGGTCACCTCATTACAGGAAGGATGTGGAAAAGATTGAAAGGGTGCAGAGGAGATTTACAAGGATGTTGCCTGGATTGAGTGGCATGCCTTATGAGGATAGGCTGAGGGAGCTCAGTCTTTTCTCCTTGGAGAGACGTAGGATAAGAGGAGACCTAATAGAGGTATACAAGATGTTGAGAGGCATAGATCGGGTGGACTCTCAGAGGCTTTTTCCCAGGGTGGAAATGTCTGCTACGAGAGGACACAGGTTTAAGGTGCTGGGGGGTAGGTACAGGGGAAATGTTAGGGTTAAGTTTTTCACTCAGAGGGTGGTGGGCGAGTGGAATCGGCTGCCGTCAGTGGTGGTGGAGGCGAGCTCAATGGGGTCTTTTAAGAGACTCCTGAATGAGTACATGGGACTTAATAGGATGGAGGATTATAGGTAGGCCTAAAAGGTAGGGATATGTTTGGCACAACATGTGGGGCCGAAGGGCCTGTTTTGTGCTGTAGTTTTTCTATGTTTCTATGTTCTATGTTTCTAACTGACAATGAAAAGATAAGTGGAAAGAATTATTCCGGAGTATTTGAAGTGGTGATGTCAATCTGAGCGAATTTACTCCGCCCCTGCTGAAACAAGCAGAGAATTAACCCATTCTGTCCCTGACAGGATGGTTCTGTGTGTTATAAGACTTAGAACATAGAACATAGAACAGTACAGCACAGAACAGGCCCTTCGGCCCACGATGTTGTGCCGAGCTTTATCTGAAACCAAGATCAAGCTATCCCACTCCCTATCATCCTGGTGTGCTCCATGTGCCTATCCAATAACTGCTTAAATGTTCCTAAAGTGTCTGACTCCACTATCACTGCAGGCAGTCCATTCCACACCCCAACCACTCTCTGCGTAAAGAACCTACTTCTGATATCCTTCCTGTATCTCCCACCACAAACCCTATAGTTATGCCCCCTTGTAATAGCTCCATCCACCCGAGGAAATAGTCTTTGAACGTTCACTCTATCTATCCCCTTCATCATTTTATAAACCTCTATTAAGTCTCCCCTCAGCCTCCTCCGCTCCAGAGAGAACAGCCCTAGCTCCCTCAACCTTTCCTCATAAGACCTACCCTGGAAACCAGGCAGCATCCTGGTAAATCTCCTCTGCACTCTTTCCAGCGCTTCCACATCCTTCTTATAATGAGGTGACCAGAACTGCACACAATATTCCAAATGTGGTCTCACCAAGGTCCTGTACAGTTGCAGCATAACCCCACGGCTCTTAAACTCCAACCCCCTGTTAATAAAAGCTAACACACTATAGGCCTTCTTCACAGCTCTATCCACTTGAGTGGCAACCTTTAGAGATCTGTGGATATGAACCCCAAGATATCTCTGTTCCTCCAGTCTTCAGAACCCTACTTTTGACCCTGTAATCCACTTTTAAATTAGTCCTACCAAAATGAATCACCTCACATTTTTCAGGGTTAAACTCCATTTGCCATTTTTCAGCCCAGCTTTGCATCCTATCTATGTCTCTTTGCAGCCTACAACAGCCCTCCACCTCATCCACTACTCCACCAATCTTGGTGTCATCAGCAAATTTACTGATCCACCCTTCAGCCCCCTCCTCCAAGTCATTAATAAAAATCACAAAGAGCAGAGGACCAAGCACTGATCCCTGTGGCACTCCGCTAGCAACCTGCCTCCGATCTGAAAATTTTCCATCCACCACCACCCTCTGTCTTCGATCAGACAGCCAGTTACCTATCCAATCGGCCAACTTTCCCTCTATCCCACACCTCCTCACTTTCATCATAAGCCGACCATGGGGGACCTTATCAAACGCCTTACTAAAATCTATGTATATGACATCAACTGCCCTACCTTCATCAACACACTTAGTTACCTCCTCAAAAAATTCAATCAAATTTGTGAGGCACGACTTGCCCTTCACGAATCTGTGCTGACTATCCCGGATTAATCCGCATCTTTCTAAATGGTCGTAAATCCCATCCCTAAGGACCTTTTCCATCAATTTACCAACCACCGAAGTAAGGCTAACCGGTCTATAATTACCAGGGTCATTTCTATTCCCTTTCTTAAACAGAGGAACAACATTCGCCATTCTCCAGTCCTCTGGCACCATCCCCGTGGACAGTGAGGACCCAAAGATCAAAGCCAAAGGCTCTGCAATCTCATCCCTTGCCTCCCAAAGAATCCTAGGATATATTTCATCAGGCCCAGGGGACTTATCGACCTTCAGTTTATTCAAAACTGCCAGTACATCCTCCCTCCGAACATCTATTTCCCCCAGCCTATTAGCCTGTAACACCTTCTCTTCCTCAAAAACATGGCCCCTCTCCTTGGTGAACACTGAAGAAAAGTATTCATTCATCACCTTGCCTATCTCTACTGACTCCATACACAAGTTCCCACTACTGTCCTTGACCGGCCCTAACCTCACCCTGGTCATTCTTTTATTCCTCACATAAGAGTAAAAAGCCTTGGGGTTTTCCTTGATCTGACCCGCCAAGGACTTCTCATGTCCCCTCCCAGCTCTCCTAAGCCCCTTTTTCAGCTCGTTCCTTGCTAACTTGTAACCCTCAATCGAGCCATCTGAACCTTGTTTCCTCATCCCTACATAAGCTTCCCTCTTCCTTTTCACAAGACATTCCACCTCTTTCGTGAGCCATGGTTCCCTCACTCGGCCATTTCCTCCCTGCCTGACAGGGACATACCTATCAAGGACACCCAGTATTTGTTCCTTGAAAAAGTTCCACTTTTCATTAGTTCCTTTCTCTGACAGTTTCTGTTCCCAACTTATGCCCCCTAATTCTTGCCTAATCGCATCATAATTACCTCTCCCCCAATTGTAAACCTTGCCCTGCCGTACGGCCCTATCCCTCTCCATTGCAATAACCAAAGACACCAAATTGTGGTCACTATCTCCAAAGTGCTCTCCCACAACCAAATCTAACACTTGGCCCGGTTCATTTCCCAGTACCAAATCCAATGTGGCCTCACCTCTTGTCGGCCTATCCACATATTGTGTCAGGAAACCCTCCCGCCACACTGCACAAAAACTGCCCCATCCGAACTATTTGACCTACAAAGGTTCCAATCAATATTTGGAAAGTTAAAGTCCCCCATGACAACTACCCTGTGACCCCCACACATATCCATAATCTGCTTAGCAATTTCTTCCTCCACATCTCTATTACTATTTGGGGGCCTATAGTAAACTCCTAACAACGTAACCGCTCCTTTCCTATTTCTAACCTCAACCCATATTACCTCAGTGTGCAGATCCCCGTCAAAGTGCCTTTCCGCAGCCGTTAAACTCTCCTTGATTAACAATGCTACTCCTCCACCTCTTTTACCAGCTCTCTTACACTTAGTGAAACATCTATACCCCGGAACATCCAACAACCATTCCTGTCCTTGTTCTACCCACATCTCCGTAATGGCCACAACATCGTAGTCCCAAGTACCAATCCACGCCCCAAGGTCATCTACCTTGTTCCGGATGCTCCTTGCATTGAAGTAGACACACTTCAACCCACCTTCCTGTCTACCGGTACCCACCCTTGACCTTGATACCTTCCCCAATACCTCACCATCCTCAACACTGACTTCTGGACTACAACTCCTTTTCCCACTCCCCTGACAAATTAGTTTAAACCCCCCTGAAGAGCCGTATCAAATTTCCGTCCCAGGATATTGGTGCCCCTCTGGTTCAGGTGCACCCGTCCTGTTTGTACAGGTCCCACCTTCCCCAGAATGTGTTCCAATTATCCACGTATCTGAAACCTTCCCTCCTACACCATCCCTGCAACCACATGTTTAACTGCACTCTCTCCCTGTTCCTCAACTCGCTATCACGTGGCAACGTACCAGAGATGACCACATGTTTTGTCTTGGCTCTCAGCTTCCAGCCCAGTTCCCGAAATTCCTGTTTTAAATCCCCGTCCCTTCTCTTACCTATGTCGTTGGTACCAATGTGTACCACGACTTGTGACTGTTTCCCCTCCCCCTTAAGAATCCGGAAAACACAGTCTGAGACGTCACGGACCTTGGCATCCGGTAGGCAACATACCATCCGTGAGTCTCTTTTGCTGCCACAGAACCTCCTATCTATCCCTCTAACTAACGAGTCCCCAATAACTATTGCCCTCCCGCTCTGCCCCTTACCCTCCCGAGCCACAGAGACGGACACAGTGCTGGAGATCCTCTCACTGCGGCCTATCACTGGTATGTCGTCCCCCTCGACTGTATCCAAAGCGGAATACTTGTTGCTAAGGGGAACGACCACAGGGGATCCCTGCACGGACTGCTTCCTCCCAGCCCCTCTCACCGTCACCCATCTGTTTTCATTCCTCGGAGTAACTGTATTCCTAAAGCTTCTGTCTATGGCCACCTCTGCGTCCCTAATGATCCTAAGTTCATCCAACTCCAGCTCCAGTTCCCTAACACGGTTTTGGAGGAGCTGCAGATGGGTGCACTTCCCACAGATGTAATCAGCAGGGACACTGACAGAGTCCCTCACCTCAAACATAGTGCAAGAGGAACATTGCACTGCCTGCACACCCATCCCCTCTAGATACCTTGCCAGTACCAGGTAGAAACAGCAAAAATGAATTAAACTCATCCCTGCTCGCCCTTTCTGCCTAAGTCCTGTGAGCCAAAGCCTTATAGCTCACACTCTGCTTCCCACACACTATGCTGCCCGCTCCCGACGCTGCCCGCTGTATACTGCAGCCTACCTTTTATACTTTGCGCGCTTAAAAAACCCTTCCCAGACTTCTTAGCAGCCCACTTCCGGTTTTCACTTTAAACTTAAGAAAAATACTACTACAAAAGTAAAGGCCAAAAAAAAAACACACACTGACTAATTAAATAAATAAATAATTCAATCAATCTCTCACCAGCACTCCTGCCTCCAATCACTCCCTCTCTGCTTGCTCCAGTGGAACAATGAGCATACTAAAATGATGTTATTTAAGATAAGAACAAACAATTAAAATAAAACATGGCCTGGGATCAAATTGAAAGGTTTGATTTCTGTTTCAAGGATGTTATTAGGTTATAGTATTCGGGGAAAAAAGATAAGTTTCCAGAGGACCAGGGGAAGGTTATTTGTGTACAAAGGCTTTTCACCGGGAAAGGGGTAAGACAGGTATTGAAGACTTTTTAACTATTGTAGGAATTTGTGGAAGATTCTGCCCAAGTGTTAAAGCCCTTACAGGACTTGGTAAAGGGAGGAAGGGCTAGCCAGGAAAAGATAGAGTGGGGAGATGCAGAAGTACAGGCCTTTTCAGATTTGAAGCAGGCTTTGGTGACAGCCCCAGCTTTGGTCACCAAACCATTCCACATTTTCTATGAGGAAAATAATGGAATACAAGCAGCTGTAGTTGCTCAGCAGCATGGGGACAGATTGAGACTGATGGGGTGTTACTCTGCTCAGTTACTCAGTTGCCAGAGGGATGTATCGTTGTGTGAGGGCACTAGCTTGTGCCTCGTGGGCAGTCAATGTGTCGGAGCCCCTCACCTTGATGGGAAAAATAATCTTCCATAGCCTACATACTCAGGAATTTACTCCAGGCAGCCAGTGCTCCTTTAGAAGCAGCAGTAATGAAAGTTCAAGCTCACAGGAAAATTGAGAATAAAGTACAGCAAGGAAATCATTTTGCCAAGAAGGCAGCAAAGGCTTTAGTAAAACAGGATTGGCAGTGGACACAGTCTGTAGGTTTGGCAGCTGAGAACTGTCCAGATATTGATGTAAAACAAGTGCAGGAACAAGCAGATGAAGAGGAAAAGGAGCAATGGAAAAAAGATGGAGGATGGTAAGGTCATGATGGAATATGGAGGAGAGAAGGGAAAATAATAGTTCCTAAAGTAATACAGCATTCGCTGCTGATGGTTTATCACGGAATAGCACGCGAGCAGGGACAGAATGCTTGATTTATTGAAGAAATGTTAGTATTGTCAGAGGTGTCTGCAGTGCACCCTAGAGGTGCCAGAATGTCCCTACAAGATTAAAATGGGAAGTCAACCCAGACACAAAGGACCCTGGGAGAATTTACAAATGGATGTTACAAGGCCGTTACCACGGGTACAGAAAAACGTACTGTTTAGTAATTGTAAACCAGTTTACTCGGTGGGTTGAAACATTCCCATGTAAAGATTCCACAGCTACAACAGTAGCTGTGATATTAGCAAATTAGATAATTCCCAGGTGGGGAATGCCTCTTCAGCTGGATTCTGATCAAAGAACTCATTTCACAGGGAGAGTTTTGAAAGAGGTCTGTCATGTGTTGACAATAAAGCAGAGGTTTCACTTACCATATCACCCTCAGAGTTGAAGGATGGTGGAGAGGATGAACCCTGGATGACTCAGGATATTGAGGCCCTGGTCAAGAAGAGAGGCACATGACATGCATAGGCAGCTGGGATCAAGTGGATCTCTTGAAGAGTATAGGGGGTGTAGGAGTAGAGTTAAGAGAGAAATCAGGAGGAAACAAGGAGACACGAAATTGTTTTGGCAGATAAGGCAAAGGAGAATCCAAAGAGCTTCTACAAATACATAAAGGACAAAAGAGTAACAAGGGAGAGAGTGGGGCCTCTTAAGAATCAACAAGGTCCATCTATGTGCAGATCCACAAGAGATGGGTGAGATCCTAAATGAATATTTCTCAGCAGTATTCACTGTTGAGAAAAGCATGGATGTTAGGGAACTTGGGGAAATAAATAGTGATGTCTTGAGGAGTGTACATATTACAGAGAAGGAGGTGCTAGAAGTCTTAAAGCGCATCAAGGTAGGTAATTCCCCGGGACCTGATGAAGTATATCCCAGGACGTTGTGGGAGGCTAGGGAGGAAATTGCGGGTCCCCTAGCCGAGATATTTGAATCATCGATAGTCACGGGTGAGGTGCCTGAAGATTGGCAAATGTTGTGTTTTTGTTTAAAAAGGTCTGCAGGGAAAAGCCTGGGAACTACAGGCCAGTGAGCCTCACATCTGTGGTGGGTAAATTGTTGGAAGGTATTTCGAGAGACAGGATCTACAGGCATTTAGAGATGCAAGGACTGAACAGGGACAGTCAGCATGGCTTAGTGAATGGAAAATCATGTCTCACAAATTTAATTGAGTTTTTTGAAGGGGTAACCAAGAAGGCAGATGAGGGCAGTGCAGTTGATGTTGTCTACATGGACTTTAGCAAGGCCTTTGATAAGGTATCACATGGTAGGTTGTTGCATAAAGTTAAATCTCACGGGATCCAGGGTGAGGTATCTAAATGGATATAAAATTGGCTTCTTGACAGAAGGGTGGTTGTAGAGAGTTGTTTTTCAAACTGGAGGCCTGTGACCAGCGATCAGTGCTGGGCCCATTGTTATTTGTCATTTATATTAATGATTTGGATGAGAATATAGGGGGCATGGTTAGTAAGTTTGCAGATGACACCAAGATTGGTGGCATAGTGGACAGTGAAGAAAGTTATCTCCACTTGCAACGGGATCTTGATCAATTGGGCCAGTGATCTGACGAATGGCAGATGGAGTTTAATTTAGACAAATGCGAGGTGATGCATTTTGGTAGATTGAACCAGGGCAGGACTTACTCAGTTAATGGTAGGGCGTTGGGAAGAGTTACAGAACAAAGAGATCTAGGGGTACATGTTCATAGCTCCTTGAAAGTGGAGTCACAGTTGGACAGAGTGGTGGAGAAGGCATTCGGCATGCTTGGTTTCATCGGTCAGAACATTGAAGTTGGGACGTCTTGATGAAGTTGTACAAGACATTGGTAAGGCCACACTTGGAATACTGTGTGCAATTTTGGTCACCCTTTTATAGAAAGGATATTATTAAACTAGAAAGAGTGCAGAAAAGATTTACTAGGATGCTACCGGGACTTGATGGATTGAGTTATAAAGAGAGGCTGAATAGACTGGGACTTTTTTCTCTGGAACGTAGGAAGCTGAGGGGTGACCTTATAGAGGCTTATAAAATAATGAGGGGCATAGACAAGGTAGATAGTCAATATCTTTTCCCAAAGGTAGGGGAGTCTAAAACTAGAGGGCATAGGTTTAAGGTGAGAGGGGAGAGATTCACAGAGGGTGGTGAGTGTCTGGAACAAGCTGCCAGAGGTAGTAGTAGAGGCGGGTACAATTTTATCTTCTAAAAAGCATTTAGTTACATGGATACAATGGGTATAGAGGGATGTGGGCCAAATGCGGGCAATTGGGATTAGCTTAGGGGTTTTTAAAAAAAAAGGGTGGCATGGACAAGTTGGGCCGAAGGCCCTGTTTCTATGCTGTAAACCTCTATGACTCCAACATGGAGGGATCTAATAGACGATCTACACTTTCTCAAAAACAGGTGATCACGCAACAGCAGCACCAAGATTGGATTAAATTGGTGGAAGAGACGATTCCTAAATTGCCTTCACCAGGAGATAAGGTAATGGTGAAACTCATAACCGATAAAAAGGGGCTAGGAGCTTTCTTGGAAGGGCCTTTTGATGTGGTGGTTACGGGGCAGACATGTGTCCTAATTGGTGAGAAGTGCGGCCTGCGTTGGAGACACTGGACTCAGTTAAGGCCGTACCCTGGTGGTAAGTCCCAATAAGAAGTCTCACAACACCAGGTTAAGTCCCAAGACAGTGAACCTGACCCAGTGACTGAATGATTTATTGTAATAGTAGAAGTGGAGAGAATCTGATTAGATCGAATTTATTCTGATTGCTAAATTTAAGGTCGCAAGGCCATCTGGATTCTATTACAGGTTATGTGCACAGAAGATCTCTGACCTGTCACAGCTACAATCAAGGCATAGCTCCAATCAAGATCGACCAGACATCCTGCAATGCAGAAGCAAGTCAAGTCGCGAGTGCGTGCAAAGTGTGGCACGGTGATTGTGCAAGTTTTTAAACAAGCTGTATTATCTGACATTGATCAACAATTGTGTTTGATTCTAAGACAGAAGTTGTAGAGACTGCTATAATGAATGCATTTGATTATATCTTTTTAGTATTGAATGTACAGATTTTGACTCATGTGGGACCAGCAACTGAGATCCTTCAGCATTCCCCTCGGGAGATACGTGTTAATACTTACTTATATATGACACACACAAATGCTGGATTGACTAGTCAGGCGAAGTGTTGGATATGTTCACACATCCCCATACATGCAGGAGGGGGAATTATTAGAGAGGTAAGGAAAGAATTTCTTAACAATGAGTCTTGTGCAGGAAAGTTAGGTCAGATAAACACACATATACCTATCTATAACCTAGGTGTTTAGTTTACCAGCTCTTAGTTTAGTTTTAAAACAGCCAACACCTAAACCAAAAAGGATATATTGTGCTAGAAACATGGAAGGCCAAGGGGAAAACTTAGGCATGAGTGAATGTGAACACATGGTAAATCGAACCACCCAGCTATGTCTGAGTCCATCCAGTAATGACCAATCTTGCAATATTTCTTATTGCTTTAGAGGAGGCAACTCTCAATGGAACATATTGGATTTGTGAGGATAGGGTATATCCTTGGCTCCCTGTTGGATGGAAGGGGTTGTGTTACCTTGGATATGTAATCCCATACATATATCACACTCCTAAACTCCCTTCCTTGCCAAGACATCGACGAGCTATTACAGAAACAGAACGGTTCTTTGGCATATTGTTTCCCCAATATGGAGTAGCTAAAGCAATGCGTGAAATTCTGGTTCGACACTCCATTTTGGAACAAGTTGCCAATGATACAGCAACTGCCCTTGCTAAGGTTAATGATGAGATGGTAGCCATGCACACTGTGGTACTTGGCATTGGATTATGTCTTGGCGGCAAGGAGTGGGACCTGTGTAGTGATTGGATCAGAGTGTTGCACAGACATACCAGATAGTTCAGAAAACATAACAATCTGGTTAATCATATCAGGAAAGAGGTGGAGAAACTCAAAGACCCTGAACCATTTACCTTAGGTGGTTGGCTCTCAGGCTGGCTGGGCTCCTTGGGAACATCAATCCGACAAGGGATTGCAATATTCTTCAGGGTGATCTTGGCATTGATGGTGCTTGTCAATGTAGTTAAGTGTGCCTGTGCAAGGTTGTCCCAGTCCACAGAAGGGATGGTATCAGTGATAGCAGTTAAGTTGAGCAAGCAAGGATACGAAGGGACCTTCAGGACACATTAATAAGTATTGGGGCACTTCTATTTAGTGGCTTATCTTGGGCTATAGCCAAGGGCCAAAAGCAGGGACTGATGGGGGGTAGTATAGAATTCTAGTATCAGGCCCTTCATTTTAGTTTTACCATAATAAGTAGACTAGGTTAAGGTAATTATAAAGTGCTTTATATATACATATATATATAGTGAGAATTCACCATGTGCCTTGAACAAAATATACAAAGGTATTATAAACTGTATAACCACAAATTAACCAAGTATTATAAGCTTAAACTGTATTTTCATTATATATGTATTGCGCACCTTGGCCAACTTCGTTCTGAATGCAGCATGATGGGAAACACAGTGGTAGACAGGCCAAATTCTTTTAATACAATGGAGCACAGAAAGGCAGCTTCTGATATACAAAAGGCAAGTTTAATATGCCTGCTATTTAAGAGAGTAAATTCATTCATGGATAGCGAGGCTGGAGCAGTCTCTCATAAAGGAGGCTCAGCTTCCAGTGAAAGAGTGACTTCCTTCGCCAATTAAAAATCACAGATGTTCACAGGTTACATTGAAGCTTCATTTTCATATTAAGCAATTTTTAAAAGCGGCATCTCGGCCTTTTGGCTAAGATGCAAATGAGATCAAGCCTTGGAGGAAGAAGACTTGCGCCTCCTCCAATCAGCTTGGCTCATGTAGATCAGGCCCAAGATAGGGTAAAGGGTTGCATACCCTATCTTGTCAGCTTGGATCGGAAATGTCTCAACTTGTTGAGACTCTGAATTGGACTTGATTTGATTGAATTGGAAAAGTATAAAAATTTTAAAAAACTGGTAATGACGTGGGTTAGGTTTCCTAGGTAAAGGGGGAGGAACTTACATGGGCAATAAGCTAATAATCCCCTATTCCTGTTGACAGGTGGAACGTTATTGGCTAAGGTAATAATGTTGAATATTGTGATTGGACTCTCCAATCTGTAAGATTGTAACATTTTCATCACATCCTGAAGTTCCTGCTATTTATTGCTATTGCCAAGCTCACAGGTAAGCTGCCAGAGGACTGGAAGACTGCTAACATTATCCCATTACAAAAAAAACTGAAATAGACATAGATCAGGGAATTATACAACAGTGATTCTTACCTCGGTGGTGGTTAGTAACTGGAAAGAATTCTGAGTGACAGAATATATCTGCATTTGTATAGACACAGGGATAGATAAGGGATAGTCAGCAGGGACTTAAGGGATCATGTTTGACAAATTTACTCAAAATCTTTGAGGAAGCAATCAGGAGTGTTAGAACATAGAACATAGAACAGTACAGCACAGAACAGGCCCTTCGGCCCACGATGTTGTGCCGAGCTATGTCCGAAACCCAGATCAAGCTATTTCCTCCCTATCATCCCGAAGTACTCCATGTGCCTATCCAATAGCTTCTTAAACGTTCCTAAAGTTTCTGACTCCACTATCCCTGCAGGCAGTCCATTCCACACCCCAACCACTCTGAGTAAAAAACCTACCTCGGACATCCTTCCTTTATCTCCCACCATGAACCCTATAGTTATGCCCCCTAGTTACCGCTCCATTCACCCGAGGAAATAGTCTTTGAACGTTCACTCTATCTATCCCCCTCATCATCTTATAAACCTCTATCAAGTTTCCTCTCAACCTCCTCCGCTCCAAAGAGAAAAGCCCAAGTTCCCTCAACCTTTCCTCATAAGACCTACCCTCCAAACCAGGCAGCATCCTGGTAAATCTCCTTTGCACTCTTTCCAGTGTCTCCACATCCTTCTTGTAGTGAGGTGACCAGAACTGCACACAATATTCCAAATGTGGTCTCACCAAGGTCCTGTACAGTTGCAGCATAACCCCACGGCTCTTAAACTCAAACCCCCTGTTAATGAACGCCAACAAATTATAGGCCTTCTTCACGGCTCTATCCACTTGAGTGGCAACCTTCAGAGATCTATGGATATGAACCCCAAGATCTCTCTGTTCCTCCACATTCTTCAGAACCCTACCTTTGACCCTGTAATCCACATTTAAATTTGTCCTACCAAAATGAATCACCTCGCATTTGTCAGGGTTAAACTCCATTTGCCATTTTTCAGCCCAGCTCTGCATCCTATCTATATCTCTTTGCAGCCTACAACAGCCCTCCACTTCATCCACTACTCCACCAATCTTGGTGTCATCAGCAAATTTACTGATCCACCCTTCAGCCCCCTCCTCCAAGTCATTTATAAAAATTACAAATAGCAGAGGACCAAGCACTGATCCCCGTGGCACTCCGCTGGTAACCGGTTTCCAGTCCGAAAATTTTCCATCCATGTTGATGAGGATAATGCTTTTAATCTGATTTGTATAGAATTTATCAGGGTCCCTCATGACGGACTGCATTGGTGACGTGTAACTGGAAGCATGGTGACGATTAGGAAGCAAAGAAATGCCTCCTTTTTCATAGAATCCCTACAGTGCAGAATGAGGCCATTCGATCCATTAAGCCTGCCCCGACAACAATCCCACTCAGGCCATAACCCTGTATTTACCCTGTTAATCTCCCTGATACTAAGGGGCAATTTAAAATGGCCAATCCACCTAACCTGCACATCTTTGGAGTATGGGAGGAAACTGGAGCACCTGGAGGAAACCCACACAGACATGGGGAGAATATGCAAACTCCACACAGTGAAATTGAAGCTGTGAGACAACAGTGCTAACCATTGTGCCACCGTACCGCCCCTATTTATCTATGGCACTGGTTGTCAAAGAGATGTTTGAAGGGAAATTTAAAGGAAATAAGTTTCAAAGGTAAATGGTTCAGACAATCAGGGGAGACTGGGAGGGGTGTGGGAGGCGGCGGATTGGACCAGAGAGGGAAGCGGCAGGTCAGGTTGGAGGCACAGGTCAGACTGGAAGGGGTGTCCGACTGTAGGTGGCAGCATTGGGGGGGGGGGGGGCGGGGGGAAATGGGGGCGGTAGTCAGATCGGGGATGGGGATCCACTGGCATGATTGTGTAAGTGTGTGAAGGGTGTGTACATGGATGGACTGCTTGTTGAACATCAGGACTATGGATGGCAACTAGTGGAAACATGATTTAATATTTGTGGCTGTGGTGGATGTCAGTCAGGTTTGGTGACAATAATGTTAGAAAAGGCATGGAGTGAGAAAGTTTTGAAATATGAGCACCTTGAAACCTTGATTTCATAGTTGACCAAAGGCAGAAACATCGATTTTTCAAAATTTGTGATTGGGGCTCATTTGGTTCTCTGAATGACACTCTGAGGAGTTTTTTTAAAATAAATCACAAATTATAATCAGGTAAACAAGATTGGCTATGTTATCATCAGTCATTTTAAGGATTTTTAATTATGTTTGAATATTTTCAACACCTTTGTAAATTAATATTTTAGCATAGGATTTTAGTCAATAGTTGTTTTTATGTATTTTAAAAATAGGTCATAGGGTAAAACTAGCTTATTTAGTTTTAGTCATAGATCTTCCTAATTTTCTAGAAGTTATCCCCAGCACTTAAGGATAGCAAGAATAATCCAGGTAATTACAGGCCGGTGAGCCTTACGTCAATGGTAGGGAAATTATTGGAGAGGATTCTTCGAGACAGGATTTACTCCCACTTGGAAATAAGTGGACGTATTAGCGAGGGGCAACATGGTTTTGTGAAGGGGAGGTTATGTCTCACTAACTTGATCGAGTTTTTCAAGGAAGTGAAGATGATGATTGATGAGGGTAGGGCAGTGGATGTTGTCTACATGGACTTCAGTAAGGCCTTTGACAAGGTCTCTCATGGCAGACTGGTGCAGAAGGTGAAGTTGCATGGGATCTAAGGTGAGATGGCAGGGTGGATACAGAACTGGCTCGGTCATAGAAGACATAGCAGTGGGTGTGTTTCTGAATGGAGGGCTGTGACAAGTTGTGTTCCTCAGGGATCAGTGCTGGGACCTTTGCTGTTTGTAATATATATATAAAAAAATAAATGATTTGGAGGAAAACTTAACTGGTTTGATTAGTAAGTTTGCGGATAGCGATGAGGACCAGAGGATAAAGCAGGATATAGATCGGTTGGCGACTTGGGCGGAGAGATGGCAGATGGAGTTTAGTCTGGACAAATGTGAGGTAATGCATTTTGGAAGGTCTAATACAGATAGGAAATATACAGTAAATGGCAGAAACCTTAAGAGTATTGATAGGCAGAGGGATCTGGGTGTACAGGTGCACAGGTCACTGAAAGTGGCAACGCAGGTGGAGAAGGTAGTCAAGAAGGCATACAGCATGCTTGCCTTCATCTGCCAGGGCATTGAGTTTAAAAATTGGCAAGTCATGTTGCAGATTTATAGAACCTTAGTTAGGCTGCACTTGGAATATAGTGTTTAATTCTGGTCATCAGACTACCAGAAAGGTGTGGAGGCTTTGGAGAGGGTACAGAAATGATTTACCAGGATGTTGCCTGCTATGGAGGGCATTAGCTATGAGAAGAGGTTGGAGAAACTTGGTTTGTTCTCACTGGAACAACGGAGGTTGAGGGGCAGCCTGATAGAAGTCTACAGGATTATGAGGGTCATGGACAGAGTGGATAGTCAAAAGGTTTTTCCCAGGATGGAAAAGTAAATTACTATGGGGCACCGATTTAAGGTGTGAGGGGGAAGGTTTAAAGGAGATGTATGAGGCAGGTTTTATTTTAACACAGAGGGTGGGTGGGTGCCTGGAACTCGCTGCCGGGGGAGGTAGTGGAAGCAGATACAATAGTGAGTTTTAAGGGGCATCTGGACAAATACACAAATAGGATGGGAATAGAGGGATATAGTCCCCGGAAGGGTAGGGGGTTTTAGTTCAGACAGGCAGCATGGTCAGTGCAGGCTTGGAGGGCCAAAGGACCTGTTCCTGTGCTGTAATTTTCTTTGTTCGCTTCTCAAGTCACTTTTATTTTTACCAATTTGAATTCAAGCCATAAAGTCATATCCTTGCAGAACATTGAAATAATTCAAAGTGGAGTTTGAATGTCTATCAATACAGGCCCATGATGGTGCAAACTTTTTTCAACATGAAACCAATTACACTATTCAGTACTTTCCACTAGTCTTGAAACTACCTCTACTTCGTTATGGGAATCTCATGCATAGAGTAATGTAGTTATAACCTAACTGATGTTTGTAATTTATCAATTCATCTTGTATTTTACCAATATTTATAAAACCCAAAAAGATATTGGCCTTTTATGGTTTTCTACTTGCCATTTCAGGGAATAATTTACATTAACTCCAATGAGTATAGGCTCAGTCTGCTCAACCCATCCTCATAAGACCACCCCTTCACATCCCAGGAATCAGCTTAGTGAACGTCCTATGAATCACCTCCAACACAAGTATGTCGCGTCCCTTCTTAAAGTAATGAGAGCAAAACTGTAGACCAGTTGTGGTACACTTTAGTAGCAATAGAGAGAGCAGATATTGGAGATCCTGACATCAGATTTTCAGGAGCTAGAGGTTGTGGTTGGAGAGTCGACTACAATGATTTCAAGCAACAATAATGGCAACATTAGCTGCAAGAATAATTGTGACAATGAGAGTCAAGCATGCTGGGACTTTTAGTCAAGTTATAATCAAAAACAGATGCAGGTCATAAAGTTGCTGCAAGCTGTGGCCGGCCTGTGAGCTGTGACCCAACACTTCCTGTGTTGACCAAATAAGGATTGCTTTTTGGACCTACATGCCATTTAAACCAAGCATTATGTAGTTGTGAGCAACTCCATTGGCCTGGTTGAACAATGTGATCGGTTACACCATTGGCTGAGTGCCAGAGAAATTTCTGTAATAATCTGAGAATTTTAGGATAAAGGCATGTGTTTCAGCCTGTTGCTTTCAGCAGTATCTCAAGAGATCAACTACTGTAAGTGTACCCCGAAACAACATCTTCAAAGGAGTCAAGGAACCACATGGAAAATCTACATTGGGAACAAAATTGGCCACTTCATTCTGAAGTGGGTAACATTCATTTCAGTTAGTTAATGCTCAGTGAAAGAGTTAAAGTGTTGCAACTGCTGCAAGATCGAGTTTGGTACCTCAACTTTAGTTTAACACTTTAAGAGAATTGGAGTCGACTCCTGTCCTTTTTGATGGTAACGCGAAACTAAGTACCTGGAAAGTAGTTTAAGCTTAGAGCCAAATAACAGGAGGATGTTTTTAAAAAAATGACCCCAATGGTAATAATCGCTGGTTTTCTCCCAGTGGCACACTAACCAGGGTACAAATAAGGTAGGCAGAATCAATGCATTGATTAACGCATCGTATAGGAATGAGGGTTTTCAATTCTTGGGGCATTGGGACAGTTCTGGGACAGAAGGTTCCAGTTCAAAAGAGACGAGCTGCACAGTGACTAGCACTGCTGCCTCACAGCTCCAGGGACCTGGGTTCAATTCCCAGCTTGGGTGACTATCTGTATGGACTTTGCACATTCTCCCTGGGTCTGCATGGGTTTCCTCCCGCTGCTCTGATTTCTTCGTCCAAAGATGGGCAGGTTAGGTGCACTGGCTATGCTGATTTGCACTTTATTGCCCCAGGATGCATAGTTTAAAGGGATTAGCAAGGTAAATATGTGGGGTTACAGGGATAGGGGCTAGGTGGGATTGTTGTCAGTGCAGACTCAATGGACTTTCTTCTGCATTGTAGGGTTTCAATGAAGGGGTCCTTGAAGGGGGACATGCAATGGCTGGTGTTTGTATGCATGGCTGCCTTGTTCTTCTATGTCGCATTCCTGGAAGGTGTTATTGAAGGAGGTTGGTGAGTTGCTGCAGGGGCATCTTGCAGATGGTACACCTAGACTTTGAACTTTATCCCCCTTGCCAAACTTGTCACTTTAATCAAGAGAAAAAAAGTAAACTCAACGTCCTATAGGTTTTCACTTATTTTCCAATCCAAGCAAAACCTATTTATCTCGTTTCCTTTCTGTCAACCAACTTATCCATTCTATTACATATTCTTTTACCAGACATTTTGCTATTCCCAATTTCCTAAATCTCACGAGGAAATCTATAATTCTTTCCCACAATGCCATGGATCCTGGATCAATTGAATTCTTTAAGGCAGGTATTAAGATTTGTTAAGTGCGTTATGAATGTGGGCCAGTTCATCACGAAAACCAGCCTCCCATCCATCGACTCCTCTACACTTCCCGCTGCCTCAAAAAAGCAGTCAACATAATCAAGAATCCCACACACCCCAGACATACTGTCTTCCATCTTCATCTGTCAGGAAAAAGATACAAAAAAGTCTTAAAACGCATACCAACACAAGAACAGCTTCTTTCCTGCTGCCATCAGACGTTTGAATGGACCTATCATATATTAAGTGATCTTTCTCTTCATCCCATCTGCAGCTACAACACTATATTCTGCACCCTATGAATTGTATGTTTTTGTCTGTATAAGCACACAAGAAACAATACTTTTCATTATCTCAATACATGTGACAATAAAAAAAATCAAACCAAAGGTATGGGAATCGAGCAATATGGAGCAACGGCAGATAAAAAGAGGGGTAAAAATCAGTCATGATCTAAATTATCTTCTGTTGAGTTAGGTTAATCGTATATTTGTGAAGTGTCCAAATTTATACATTTTTTAAAAAAAACACACTGTTCAATAACTTGCAATCAAAAATGTTATTTGAATTCGGAGCTTTTTTGGCCCATCTTGATAGTGCCACATCGATCCATATATTGTAAATCCTCACTAGGCCATCTGGAAGACCAACTTTAAATATATAACATATTCCAGTAGTAATAAAACTCATTTTACTCATGCTTTTCAAATTTCCCCAACATGGCCAGCAAACACAGGATTAATGTCTTCCCAAAAGGGGCCAACAATATTCCATCTTAAATTAGCAGCCAAATGTGTAAAATAGGTCACCCTTCCAGGATGGGAATAAAAGATAAATCAATTCTCCTCTCATGTCCCCCAATCACCCTTTTCTTTAGAAATGGCTGAACATCCATCCAGACACAAATCTGGAAGAAATGCCTGAAACAGAACAATGACCATAGAAAAAAAAAAATCTACGTTTTTTACTTCATAAAATAAAAAAGCATGTTCTGAAGGAACGCTTCTTATTCTGCCTTCTAGTAATTTCAATTATCATTGTCTGAAGGAAGCAGCGTGTTTTTAAGCGGTGATCCTCATCAAACAGATGTGTGTTGTAATCACGGTCAAATTTGTATAGGTAATCTTTTGACTTTGAAGCCCTTGGACAGCATTTACTTCAAGTCAGGTAAATGCAGCCTTTGGTTTTAGGAAATTTAATTTGTGGGTGAAACCTATTTGTTTTATGTAATTCCTCAACTCCAACGAAACAACTAGCCTGGGCTTGAAAATCATCATCATCCATACACCTGGGATCTTGCCCGATTTTCCCCGGTTCTAAGACCCTGTCCTCTGAATAGCGAAGTTAGCACAGGACATTGAGCAATAAAATTTACACCTCACCGATGAAGTTTAATTCTGCATTCAATATTGTCCATTTGGTGAAAAAAAGAAAAATGCCAACCTTCCACCAAACCCATTTGTCTCTGTTGAGTGAAAAGGAGTTATTCTGCTGTGAACCTGCTGATGGACCTGTGAAACGATCACCCTATTTCCTAAATATTTCAATCAAATGTTTTCAAACAAATTTTCTGTTTACTTGATCAAAAACTGACATTAGCACATTCTTCCAATCTGGATATAGCAAGCCGGATAGACATTTAATCTTAACTAATGCATTTGTTCCTTCATAATTTGTAGTCGTTTCCATCAAGAAAATGGGAAATAGCAATAACAAATATTTCTTAAAAAGGTAACAAATTTGATTTCTTAGCAAAGTGTTTGATACAATTTGTATTTATATAGCACCTTTTAATGTAATAAAATGCCTCAAGGAACTACAAAGGCAATTTAAAACAAAAAAATATACAATCTAGTTCAGACATAATGCAATTATTCTAATAATTGGTCTGTGCACATCAGGGAAAATGTCGTGCTGCGATGGAATCCAAGGAATGGAGCTTTGGGGAGCCAGACATCAGGAGAATACTTCCCAGATGATTTTCTAGATTTACATTGTAATTTTGGCAGTGGAGTTTATCCTTACCTGCTTGGCTCATGGAACTGCAATGAGAGAGAGATTTTGGGAAACTTCAAGCATGGCTGCTGTCGTGCAGAGGATTGCTTGGAAGATAAGTTTGGAAGGACAGCATTGGGAAAATTTACAAACTCTGTCCTTGGGCACCTTTGTGGCATAAGAGGGGCACAAAAGGTGATCCTGTGACTGGGGTAGTACATGGAAAAGGCCCACATGACTGTTTAAGTGAGGTAGTGGAACAGTTGAAAAAGGAGAACCCAAATTAGACAAATACAATGTTGCTTTCAGCATTTCTTGCTTTACGTAATTAAATGACCATAATCGAGCACATAGTACACAAATTTGTTACTGATGGTTCAGATAAAAAGGAAATTCTGGTGGATCCACACAATTAATGAAGGGAGCAGAGTTAAGATGGTTCTGGAGCAGTGCACTATTTTGTTGTAGATTGTACTAATGCAATCCAGGTAGAGTGGGAGCTGTTGTCAATCAGTAGCTGAATGCTTGAAGGAACAGAGCCAGAATTCTACCCGAGGAAGATCAGAGCTTTTACAGTGGCTGAATTTGGTGCCATGCATGCGGAGTGAGCTACCTAGTGAATCTTTGTATCATCAGCTATTCAACACAGAATGTATAACTTGTTAACCATAATTTGCCTGTTAAAATCTTCATAAATTGATTGACTTCACTGTTAATTAAAAGTTATAAAAAAGTGAAATCTTGTCCATTGGTTTTTTTTCCCCCAATCGAAGTCCTTTGGTAAATTCAGTTCTTTTGGCATGTTGATCTCCACGGGGATCATAACACTGCTCAACTCAGTATCAGCACTTCCACGTTGCATACAAATTCACCTGTTAAAATAATTCAACATTCCCTTGTTGTGGATCTTTAATTAGGATTCAGAAAAATACTGCATGTTCAATTCATCTTGATGTAAACTTTACCAATAATGCAGCCATTTTCTTGTACATGAAATAAGTGTGTGTCATAAAGAACATACACACAAAAAAGCAGCAATAGATCATTGTTGGTTCCTTGGGAACTGCATCACCATTCAGTAAGATTGTAACAGATTTGACCTGGGCCATACGCCTGTTCCCTATAACCCTCAACTCATTATCATGAATTGGATCACCAGAATATGATAGCAACAATATTTGTACATTTATCCCACCCAATTTATATTCAGATCATTTGCCCACAGTACTAGCGAAGGCTAATTTATGGGATAGATGGTATGCAAAAGTCAAGGCATGCAAAGCAACTAAGCTTGGAATTCATGCTGAACTGAGAGTTTATCCATTCATTATGAAGATGCCTACCCAACAGACTCAGGCATATGCAGGTGAACTCCTGAATATTAGTCACCACATGGAAGCATTTTGGACCTCTAAACTCATCTTAATTAGAACTCAACACCGTTTCCACTCAACTGTCTTCATTCTTTAATGTTGGATGCAATTTGTTTCCATCTGACAGGTGATACTCTGAAAAATGTTGAAGTTCTGTTCTGCATGTGTCTAGGTGTGCTGAAACATAGAAAATAGCAGTAGGCCAGTTGAGCCTGATCCGCGCTATTCATCATGATCATGGTTGATCCTCCAACGCAGTAACCTGTTCCTACTTTCCATCCATATCCTTTGATCCCTTTGGCCCCATGAGCTATATCTAACATCTTCCTGAAAACATACAATGTTTTGGTCTCAACTGCTTTGTGGTAGCTAATTCCACAGGCTCACCACTCTGAAGAAATTTCTCAGATGAGTCCTAAATGTTTACTTCGTATCCTCAGACTATGACCCTGGCTCTGGACTCCCCAGTTATTGGGAACATCCTCTCCCCAAAATTATTAAAAGGGGTTGTTAGCAGATGATGGCACCAATGAAAAATAATCCTGTTTGTACATGGAGGCTCATGAATTAGTTCAATTACCATTTCAGTAAGCAATTCCTTCAGGTTAAGACCACAATTCCAGGGAAATTGGCCAGAGGAACACAGTAGTAGGACATTAGGTCCTTTGAAAATACTCCACCATTCTATATCATGGCTGACCATTTTGTAGTTTCATTTCCACTTTCCTGCCATCCTCCTCCCCAATGCACCCCCCCCTTCCATAATCCTTGATCTTTGTCTATCAACGATTTTATATTGTTGCTCTCAAACCATAAGCCAAAATTTTCCTACAATAGAACATCCAACTTTCTTTCCACATTTACTCCCCGAAAAATTGAAAATTTTAAAGAGTAGAAATGGTCAAGATGCTGCAATTTTGCAAAAAAATGAGACCAATTAATTTTGCACATGACATTATTGATATGGTCACCAACAATGATGCATGAATCTAAAATATTCAGGTGGTAAGATGTTATTAATAAGCATCGGCGCAATGTTGGCACACTCACCTCTGAACCAGAAAGTTGCGTGTTGAAATCATACTCCATGAAATTTGAACATGTAATCTAGGCTGGCTCATTATTGCATTACTGAAGGTGGATGCAAAGCTCTCAAAGGGGAGTTCTCCCAGTATCCTGGTTAACATTCATCCCTCAAGTCATGCTTCGAGTACACTGCCTCCATCACGTTTACCAAACAAGTGTAAAATCTCCAGAACCAACAGAGAGGAGCTATTACTTTGCGAATTCCATGTTAGTGCATTTGAATTATTTTGATTTTGAAGAGATTAGGCACATTCCTTTCCAGGCTCTCCCAGATCGAATTCAGCAAGGTTAACTATAGAATAAAAACTTTGATGCTGCTCCAAGCCTGAAAAGAGCAAACTCCACCCTCTCGATACAAGTGCAACATTTTCCATAATAGTCATCATTTACAGACAATTAATGCTGACTTAGATAATCTTGTGGACCCATACAACAGGAACTCTGAAGTTGCTCAAATGTGTATACATTACTTTGTCAAAATAGTTCGCAGTTTCATGATCACTTTCACACGACTTCGATAAAATTAGTATAACTAAGATTCCAAGAACAAAATTTTGTTAACAAAATGCAAAATAACATTGTTAAACGTACTATATAAAATGTCCTACGGTGCAACATAGGAAACAAAATATAGAACAAACTTTCAAACTGAGCTACAAAGGATATATTTGCAGGGTGACCAAAAGCTTGGTCAAGGATGCAAGTTTGAAACATACACCTTAAAATAGAATAGAACTTGAAAGGTTTAGGGAGTGAATTCTCAAGCTTACAGCTTTGACAGCTGAAGACATAGCCAACAGTAGTGAAAAGATTAAAATCCTAAAATTGCTCAATAATTCAGGATTAGAGGGGAACAGATAACTCAGTTGTGGGGCTGGAGGAGATTACAGATATAGTGACTGGCAGAGCAATGGTGGGATTTGAAAACAATTTTTTAAAAATTGAGATGCAGCTTAAACAGGAGCCAGTATGGGTCAGTGAGTTCAAGGGTGATGGGAGAAGGGGACAGGAGTTTTGGACGAGTTCAAGTTTATGGAGGATAGAATGTAGAGTGCAGTAGAATAATCAAGTATTCATCAGCTAATATGGGAGGCAGGAAGAGGCAGTCAGCAATTTAGTTAAAATGAGATTGAAGGAACAGTGGTAGTCTCAAGGACCTTAGTCTCTATTACATCATCCTTCATAGGAAAGAGCAAATGAAAACACTTGGCATGTAGATTTTAAATACATGTACTTCCTATATATTTTTTACACATGTAAAAATAACTTTACTGCTTCAGTAAAGGTCTTTGCAGTTTTCACAATTAGGTTATTGTGGTGGTAAAAGGAAGGGTGGCGTATCCAGGGTGACCATCAATGGCTGCATGAACTACCAACACTATTCCTAGGAAAAATATACATGGAAAAAAACCTATTCAGAACTGGAGACCACACCGCTATCAAGTGACTGAGATTGAATTTACACAAATTTGCATGCAACTACTGTACATTCCCTGCAGTTCGCAGGATAAATCATTTTGCTCTTGGGGAGACATTGCTGCAAATTCTATATTCTCTATTTGTGGAGACAATTTTAAAATCTCTGGATTATTTCTGTATTGCACTGTTTAAATAGACTATTTAGAAAATGGCATACTTTGCTGTGAAGGAGAACGTTTACAAGTCCATCCTACTCCAACTCATTGGTTGTCAGAGCACTCTGTGCATTCCAACCAGCATGTAGAAAGAAATCAATCAAGTGTGAAGGCCATATGTAATTTACTTTTCATAGTTTAGTTCAAAATGTCTGAAGATATGACCTTACTTGGCATAAATCAATTGCAATTTCTGAATAGTTAGATTTATAACTTTGCAAATAGTTGCATTTTAAGAAATTTCCATTTTGTCATGAAGTTAGGACTAAAAAAAAGACCATCAGGCCAATATACACTTGTTCCACTAATTAGTGGACATCTCAGCTTTACCACCATTTCTTCCTCTCTACTATTAACAAAAATCTCTCTTCAATCCCCCGAAGGCAATCAGATAAACCTTTTTCAGCCTGAAATCAGTCAGCCAATACAGAGATCACAAACCAGTGATTAAATTCTCCCAGCTAATTTAAGAGATAATCACGTCAAAATTGTGTCTTCATGAAAAACATGATTCTTATGTCCCAGGGAGCTAGCCTTACTTTATTGCTGAAAAAGAGAGGTTGTATCCAAAATGAAGGGTATGCATTAAAAAATCCTCAACAAGTAATCATAATTTATATTGGTAGAAAAAATTAAAATCCAATTGAAGGGTTTTTGGGAAATAAACTAAAAATATAAGCATTCGGTATTGCTTCCATCATTTCCCTAAAATTTCTGATCTTTAGCATCAATTTAATGAAATACAGTATCATGCCTTTTACCATCAAAACCACAAAAATTTAAGTTACTGTTGTGATGGAGATTTTAAAAGAACCTTGCATATCCTTCACTCTTCCTATGCTACGAAGCCAGGTATCCAATCTGGGTTCAATGAGAGTTGTAGAAGAGCAGCACCAGCATATCTAAAAAACAAAATGCCAGCTTGGCAAAACTACATTAATCAAAATCAGTTTGCCATAGACAATCAGAGCTCACAACCCTGCCAAATTCAGTCATGAAATGTGATGGATGATTAAGGAATTACTGGAAGGAGGAACCTCCATTTACAATCACAACCATGGCAGAGCCCAGCGTCCAAGTTCAAAAGACGACAAACACACTTTGAACAATCTATTGCCAGAACTGCCAGAGTCCATGATCCTGCTCAGTCTCCATCTGAGATATCCACCATCACAACTGTTAGCCTTCAGCTAATTCAATTCACTCCACGCACCATCAATAAATGGTTGAGTGTACTGGACACAACAAAAGCAAAGTGTCCTGATAACATTCCAGCTAGAGTGCTCAAGATCTGGACTTCAGGACTGGTCACACTCCTGGCTAAACTGTTCCAGCAATGACAACACCGATAGGTACCAGACACTGAAAATTGTCCATGTACAGCTTATGCATAAACGCAGGACAAATCCAGAGCTAATTTACTGTTCCATCAGACTACCCCAATAAACAAATCATGAAAGGATCAACAGAACTATCAGATGGGGCTAACACACCACCATTGCTCAAATGTTTCCACCAGCAATATTTGGCTCCAGACCTCATTACAACTTTGATCAATTTATGGAAGCAAGAGTTGAATTCCAGACGAGATCAGCATGAATGCCCTCACTTCAATGCAGCATTGACCAAGCACAACATCAAAGAGATCTAGCAGAGAGAAATTAACAGGATGGGTGGAGGGATCTCTCCAATAACTGGAGTTGTATCTAGCACAAAAGGAAGATGACTACTGGAGGCATAGATTATTTCAGTTCCAGGACTTGTCTGCAGGAGTTGCTCTCAAGTGTCTCGAATGTCACTTTCCCTCCATCATAAGGTCGGATTGTTCGCTGATAATTGCAGGCGCCATTTGTAATTCCACATAATGAAACGGCAGGTGACCAAGACAACATCAGGCTTGGGATGATAAGTAGCATGTAACTGTCACACAACCCAAGTGCCAGTCAGAAAGCATTCCCAAAAGAGACCCTAATCACATCTTGTTAACATTTAGCATTGTTACCACAGGGAGCACCCCACTATCCTTGTGGTCACCAATGACCAGAAACTTAAATCAGTATTTACTTTGCAGTCAAAGGCTTGGTATTCCAGAGTGAGTGGCTCACCTCCCAACTCTCCAAAGTCTCTCCAACACTTGTAAAGGTGCAAGTCAGAAATGTAATGAACACACTCCACTTTTCTGGATGGGTACAGCTGCAATGGCACTCATTACATAATTCAGAAGATTTAAATAATAAAAACAAAATACTGCAGATGCTGGAAATCTGAAATAGAAACACAAAACGCTGGATGAACCCAGCAGGTCTGGCAGCACTTGTGGGGAGAAACAGAGTTAAACAATCAGATCCAAATGATCCTTCTACAGGATCATTTAGATCTGAAATGTTAACTATTTTTCTCTACAGATGCGGTCAGACCTGCTGAGTTAGCTCAGCATTTTTTGTTCTTACCTCAAACAATTACTTGCTAAGCTACACAAGTGCCATGGTTCTGTCGACAGCACTGCCAAGACCAATAACCTTCACCACCTAAAATCAAGCAGATCTTGGGAACACAACCTCCAAGCTCGCCGCAAAGTTACACATGACCCTCACTTGGCCAGATATTATTATTGGTTGTTACCAAGTAAAAATATGGAACACTTTACATAATGCTGAGTATACATCACTCCAGCAACTTTAGTCCAACACCTTTTTCTCAAGGGAATCTAGAGATGAGTAATAAATGTGCGAGCCTTGCCAGCAGCACAGATCCCAAAGATTTTTTAAAAATTACTAGTCTCTATTTAAATTGTGAAGTTTGTCTTGTGTGATGGCATTTCCACCTCAAAGAATGTTCTCATGCCATTCATTCGCACTGCTTAGCAAACATATTGTCAACTGAAAATTAGGGAATACTTTTGTGTATTAATCTACACTAAGATAGATGGTTAAGCACTGATTATTCTGGCACCACCCGATAGTAAAATGAACCAATAGAAAAATATCTACACATTTTAATTCAATCAGGTTATATCTGAACTACCTTTACTGCATTTGAGCTAACAGTTGGTTTCCTGATGCTGGTTGTTACTGATCTTTCTCAAGAGTGAAGGGAATTGTAATCAGAGATAAAAAGACATTAATTTTGAAACTAGTTTTTACTGCTCGCGTCATGGAAAACTAAATAAAATCTGTTTTGAATCTGATATTCTGGCCTAGCAAAAAACGCTTTTAGGCTCACTTCACATCCATATAGATTGGTTTGAGAGATTAAACCATATTTAGTCCAGCTCTCAAATTAATTGCTTCAATGAAACCACGTATTCCCCAACCCCATCAAAAAACAGTGTACGTTAACTGTTCTATTTAAGGGTAATTTTGAAGCAGAAAGAAAAACTATACAGAATAAATCACAAACATCTTTAGTAATGTCTTCACAACTTTAAAAAATGGCTTTTAAGTACATTCTCATACATGACAAACCATTTTCTATTACAAAGAAAAATGCTTACTGTGTAACAACATCTGAACCATCAAACAACACAATGTTGGTTTCCAGTAAACACAAATGCAAAAGATATTTAAAAATTTAATTGAATGTTAACAGACCTACAAATGCAAAAATCAAATTTTGAGTATCATTCTTGACAAGGATTGAACTGGACAAATCTGGTACATTTAGCGAGAATGGCTTGGATCACATATGCATTCAAATATTTAGGTATGGAATTGGACTGAAACTCCAAAATCTTGAACAACTGTTTTAATTTCCTATGTTTTTAACAAATGGGAATATGTTACAAATTGTTTTTTCCTTGCCCTTCGGAGACATGAATGCGCTCATTTGAAGAGGCAGAACAAAATTCCACTCAGGTTTCAGCATAAGTTGTATCTTATTCAAAACCTGTATTGTCATTTTAAGAAAGTGTTCCTTTAGTTATCACTTACATAATGGGTGAAAAAATTTTGAATTTTGAAATATTTTTAGATTATTTAGCTTTTCTGCAGTCTAATGCTTCAAATTATTAACCTGGGCTGGTTTTTTGCTTACTAAAACAATGCTACATTACCAAGTCTATTTTTGCTTGTCGGGATCATGTGTACACTTCCATTGTGCATCTCACTATGCTCAGCACAAGTCTCTCATCACCTTTACTTGCTTTAAATTGGAATCAGGATAAATGAAAAAAAAATGGTTTAAAAAGTTACACAATTATTATACAGGATATTGAGCATTTAAAAGGTTTCACTCAATCCTTTTACAGTGAAAAATAAAATTGATGCAGAACTTCTGCATGCTGAAGTTCACTATTCAAGCTTACTTTCAACCATCTAGACTGTGACAGCATTTAACTTTCAAATCCCATCAAAAGCAAGAAACTAAACAAAGTTAGAATGTAGTCTTCTAAACAATATCAATCGAGTCAAGACAAAATATAATATTTACTCAAAGCAGTAAACTAGAGCCAACTATTTTCTGGCAACACAAGACAAAAACAATTTCAACAGGAATCATGTTTGCCTGAAAAGTTACAAGCGACGACAACTCAATTAAGTTATTTATTCAGTTCAGTGGAACCAGTGGTCAGACAGCAACTGTCTTTTACTTCAAAGAACCTAATATTGATTTGTGTAAAAACTAAAATGCAGGTTCCACTGTGCTTATAGCAAGCTTAGTTTGACATTCCTTTTTCCAATTGGTTTCTCATTCAGTTCACGAACAGCAGCCATTGCTTCATCGACTGTTTCAAATGTAATTACCGCGTCGCCTGCAGGTAACCCCTTCTCATTGTACCGTACAGTGACAGACTCCGGAATAACACGATAGCCATAGAAGAAGTCCAGTATTTCATCAACAGAGAATTTGAAAGGCAGATTGCAAGCCTTCACAACAGCCGTGCCATTGGATATTCCCATATGACGTTGATACCCTGAATCAAATTGAGATCCAAATCCCCCTCCACTGTGGCTGCCAAAACTGCTGCTTCCAGTGTTAAAACCTCCATAAAGTCCTTCTTCTTGGCCATACCTTGGTCCTTGCATAGACGATACAGAACCCATATTACCAGAAGATTCAAAGAAATGCATATCATGAGATAATGAATGATCACCATCCCTACCATATGAACCAAAGTAATCACTCTCCTTTTGACCTTTGGTTTTTTCATGCACAGAACCGACACCAAGTTCAAGCACCTCGTCTGAAGTAACCAGTTTTAGTACAACTTCTCGTCCTCCAAGCCTTTTACCACATAAGTGCTCAGCCTTTAGTACTTCATCTTCAGACTTGAACTTGACCAGGGCCTCCCCTAGTCCAAGTCCATTACTATCAACAAGTATTTGGATCCCATGATCTGCCACACCAAATTCTTCAAAGAATTTATAGACCTCAGGTTTGGAGATATCAAATGGCAGATTACAAACATGAATATACAATCTTGAGTGCGTTCCATCTCTGGACTGGTATTCTTTTTCTTCAATTCTGTAAGTAGATTTTTCTTTTGATTTTTGCTTCTTAAGAGTGTAAACCAAGTCTAACATGGCTCTTTTAGAAATAGGGTACAGATAAACTGGACGGTTCGCAATGCATTTCTTATGGTATCTCAGAGCTTTACGCTGTTCAGCACTGCTTTTAAACTTCACAAAACCCTCCTTAGCAAGTCTACCATGGGCGTCATATACAAGATAAATCTGGTCACCTGTTACGTTCAGTTCATCAAAGAAACTTCGTACCTCTTTTTTTGAGATGCCATGGGGTACATTTTTCAACCGAACCCAATAATCTTGATCATGAGGTGAACAAGATCGTGACCTGTGCCTTCGAGGTGATCTTGATCGAGTTCGAGAATGGAAATGTTTCTCTTCATGAGGCGGGGAACGACCTCTATTATCTCTATTTAGATCTGAATGCCTATCTTCCATGAACAAATCGGTGCCCCCGGAAATCCATTCAAGCTCAGTGGCTCGATACACCTCTACAAATCTCTGCCCCATGTATTTTTTGTGACGCTTCAGTCCTTCAGCAGCATCCCAAGGACTGGCAAACCGTACAAAACCCACTCCATTATTCAGACCCCGATAATCCTTTTTCAGATGAACTGCTTCAACTTGTAAACCATGGAAAAATTCTCTTACTTGCAGCTCTCTTGCAGAATATGGCATACCATGCAACCGCAAGTAAACATCATCGGAATTAAAAGCTCCTTGTTCTCTCCTTTGATTGTTGTAAACTGAATTGTCAAAGGGATCCATTGCCCCAGAGCCATTAAATTTGTCCAAATTATCACTCATTGCTCTAGAGGGCATTCCAAATAATGCAGACATGGAGGAAGGAGTACCTGGAATGTTCTGTGGCGAAGCTAAAGCCATTGTGGACATAGTACCACTCATCATGGGATCCATGCGAGAGCCATAGTTGTTCATATCAGAACTTCCAGCTTCACTGGGATGAAATACATCCCTATTAATTCCATGTTGCATAGCCGCAACTAAGTTTTCAGCTAGGGCAGAAGATATGTTACCTAACCCACCTGTGCCAGAGTTATTGAATCCCGGCCTTTTATAACTGGATGCGTCTCCACTGGAGCGTGTGTATCTCTTACGACTCATCTCAATTGTACTCTGCATTTCATTTCTGCTACTTAGCGTTAGCTTGGTTCTGCTCCCTTTAAGAAATTCACCCGATCTCAGGAAAGCAAGCCGTGCATCTTCATCTGTAGCAAATACAATGAATGCCTCTCCCAGTTCACCACCAATTATATGCACCCCTCCATCAGGAATGGTTAATCTAGAGAAGAAGTGACGAATATCCAAGGTTCCTGCAGAAGCTGGGAGCCCCTGCAAGCGGATGACCACAGCCATGCTGAGCTCTACCAATAGTAAAAGTTACCTGCAGGCAAGAAAGGCACACAGGATGACGTCAAATTATGTCAAAAAGGTTCTGGATACTGCATTAACTTCCAAATTATACAAATAGCTCAGAAATGCTGATTTTTAGAATAAAAGATTCTTTTTACTTGACACAAACTTTGTTTTACATTGATCTTTGCTTCAAAAATATAACCATCAAATCGCAAAAACTCCCAATTCATGAACCACCACCAAATGCACTGGACTTGCTTTTGAATACGTCTTTCACATCACAAGTTCTCCACAAGGACTGAAATGACTGAAAATGTGCTTCATGTGAAAAATACATATTGTGACGATACTGTGCCTTTAAGTAGTGTAATTTAATCATGTTTCTCTGCAGGATGTTTCTAGCAGTCCCTGGCATTTTATCGGAGCCGTGTTGTCTACAACCAGTATCCTCTATTGTTACTGAAGCAGTATAATGGATACCATGTTTGTTTTAATCTGAACTAATGCAGTGTCCTGTTGTGTCCCCTGGGGATTGCAGAGTAGAGCTTGATTAGGATGATTGACAGGTCAGGTCATATGACTGGGGACAGCTAGGCTTTCACAGAGAATGCCAGCTTAGCTGCGGTTTCAGATGCTGTTTAGAGTTGGAGAGAGCAGTGTCTCTTTATTCCCCTCTCTGGAGTTGGAGATTCTGCTGTCTAAGCGTTGCTGTTTTAGAAGCTGCAGAAAGAGGGGTATCTTTTTCTGTCTCAGAAGGGTGAAGATTGGAAGCTGCTAGAGACTAAGTTCACTTCTCTGTTTTGCTGTCTTGAGGATATATCCTTCTCTGAAAACTGCTGTTTGGATTTCTGTCCACATGTTAAAAAGATGAAAATCTAGTATCACATGAGCATACTTGTTTTAGTGTTAATTCATTCTGAAGAAGAGCGTTTGTCTATGGGGTATTGCTTTAAATTGGAACAACAGTGACAGCTAGCCATTAAGAATTATACTGTGCCATGTTTAAGTCTTGTAATTGGTAAAGGTTATGCTAATTATTTTTTGTTATATTCTAACCGTGTTCTTAAATAATCTTTGTTTGATAAAAGCTCCCAAGTAGGTCACTTAAATCATACTTTGAGTGAAACACCTTATGCTCACCAATGCAAATGTAAAACTTAAGGTCTTGACTGACTTCACAAAACACCTTGGAGTTTCTGGCCTGGGCCTTAACAATTGAGGGCTATTTGTTGGATTAAAATCTATATTCCTTGTTTGGTTTAGAATTATTGGACTCAAAGAAATTGAGTGGTGAATATATTTGTGTTTTCTTTTCAGATGCTGCATTTGGTTTAAATAGGGAGTGTGTTGTGGAATAATGGCTCTCAGTGGCTAAATATTTCCTGGGTGTGGAGGAAGGTCACTCAGGGTGGTTTATACAAGGTGGGTAAAGCAAAACTTTTGGAATTGAAAAACAAGCTGCAGTTGACATTGCCTGAAGGGGGGAGGAGGGTGGAGATAATTGTGGTGAAAGCCCAGCATTTACGATTGCCAGAAACAGAATCGGAATCATTAGATATGGGTAGAATTCAATTACAAATTAAAGATGGTTTGAACTAGAAGCAAAAGAAAGAGTAGCAAAAGCAAAAGAGGGGGAGGCAACTACAGCAGAAAAAAATCAACAAACAAGTAAAAGAATTGAAACTGCTTGAATTACAGGCAAGGGTAAAAAAGAAAGAACAGCCCTGGCGGTGTAAAAAGAAAAAAAAAAGAATTTGAACTTCGGAAATTGGCACTGAAAAGTGAATGTCAATTTAAAATGGTGGAGATAAAAGTATAGTCCAGGAGTGGATATGGATGAGGATAGTGAGGAAGAGTAAACTCATCGTAGTCAAAGTCCTGCCAGGGTTCTGTTTAAATACGTGCATGCGTTGCCAAGGTTTGATGAGAAGGATGTAGAAGCCTTCTTCATTTCATTTGAAAAAGTAGCTAAGCAAATGAAGTGGCCAGACCATGTGGGTATTGTTGTTTGTAGGTAGAGCTAGTGGTGTTTGCGTCACTATCAGAGGAGGTATCTAGGGATTATGATGAGGTGAAAAAAGCCATCTTAAGTACATATGAACTAGTGCCAGAAGCCTACAGCCAGCGACTTAGAAATCTAAGGAAAGAACTTGGTCAAACGTACAGAGCATTTGAAAGGATCAAACAGTAATTTTGATAGCTGGGTAAAGTCTTGAAAAAAAAAGACCAGACGTATGATGCTCTTAAAGAAAGTTATTTTGGAAGAGTTTAAAAATACACTTCCTGAAGTAATGAGAACTCATATGGAAGAGCAGAAGATTAAAACTGCGAGGTTAGCAGCAGAAATGGCAGACGATTATAAATTAGTTCATAAATCAAGTTGGGTTTCCGACATCAGTTTCAGCCTGCGAGGGATAGAAACTGAGGAAACGAGAAATCCTTAGGTGGTAAAGGAGATCTCGTGGGAGATAATAAAGACAGTGTACCTCAGGTAAAAAAGGAAACACGAGGGTGGAAGAGAGATAAAAAGCCTCAAATGTTTTCACTGTAATAAAATAGGACACAAAGTTGCAGTGTTGGTGGTTTAAGAAAAGCACTGGGAAGAGAGATGTGGTAAAACAGGATAAGCCAGTGGGGTTTGTTAAAATGGTAAAGGAAAGCCCAGTTGAAGCTAAAGAGATGCAAAAGAATGTACAGTGTGGTAGTTGAGAAGGAAATGTTAAATTTCTTTAAAGAACTTATTTGTGTGGGTAAAGTTTATTCATGTCCACCAGGACGAATAGGAAATAAGTTAAAATTTTGAGATACAGGGGCAAGTCAATCTTTGATGGGGAGAGAGTTACGCAGTTTGGAAGTATTGCCAGAGGTGGTGGTAATACGTGGCATTCGGGGTGAGAAGAGTAGTGTTCCATTACATAAAGTGAGAGTGAAGAGACCAGTGGAAAGTGGTAGGAGTAAGAGAAATTATTTTGTCCAGGGACACAGTTTATCTTGGGTAATGATGTAGCTGGATCACAGGTGGGAGTGATGCCTAATGTGGTTGAAAAGCCAGTGGAAAAATCAAACAACTGAGTTGTTGAAGGACATGTATCCTAGGATTTTTCCTGATTGTGTGGGAACAAGGTCACAAAGTCACAGGTTAAGACAAGAGGAGAAAACAGAGTGAAGATAAGGAAGTTGTAGTTCAATTGCCAGAAACCATGTTTGATCAAATAGTTAAAAGAGCGCAAGAACAGGTGAAGGATGAAGTGGATATTTTGAGTTCAGGAAAGCTGACAGAATTACAACAGAAAGATACAGAAATAAAACAGTTGTATCAGAAGGCATACACAGAAAAAGAATGAGTGCACACCAGAATGTTATCTTAAAAATGATATCTTAATGAGCAAATTAAGACTGTTACATATTCAGGCAGATGAAAAATAGGCAGAAGCTTATCAAGTGGTATTACAGGGGTTATAGAAAGGAGGTGTTGCAGATAGCATGAGATACCCGGAGGAGGTCATTTGGGAGTAAGGAAAACTAAAGCTAAAATACAAGAACATTTCCCTTGGCCTGGACTGCATAAGGATGTGGTTGAATTTTGCCAAACATGTCACATGTTAGTTAATAGGGAAAACTCAAGCAGTGATAAGATCAGCACCCTTAATACACATTCCAGCATTTGAGAAATGTTTAATATGGGTCTTAATTGATTGCATAGGACCCCTCCCCAAAACAAAGTGGGAATCAATATTTATTGACCATAATGGATACACTTACTAGATTTCCAGAGGCCATTCCATTGCACAATATTACAGCTAAAAGGATTGTAGAGAATTTACTTAATTTTTTTTCACTAGACACGGACTACCCACAAAAATACAATCAGATCAAGGATCAAATTTTATATCATGGTTATTCAGGGAGGTTATGGGTAGCTTAGGAGTAAAACAATTTAAATTAACTGCATACCACCCAAAATCGCAGGAAGCATTAGAGTGGCAGCATCAAACGTTAAAGACTATGTTGAAGGCTTTCTGTTAAGACTATAAGAGGATTGGAATAAAGGAATTCCATTTGTACTTTTTGCAATTAGTGATGCACTTAATGAATCAACTCAAGTCAATCCATGTGAATTTATTTTTGGCCATGAAGAGGACCACTTAAATTGAAGAGAAATTTGAGAGTCAGCGTTGAGACGGCGTTATTGAGCTATGTGTCAAGTTTCAGGGTAAGACTGAATAGAGCAGGTGAGTTGGCTAGACAACACTTAAAAGTGGGACAGCATGTGGCGAAACAGGAAGTGGATAAGAAATTAAAAATTTGTAGTTTTTCTAGTGGTGATAAAGTATTAGTATCACTACCAGTGGTAGGTGAACCTTTAAAAGGTTTAGTGAGTCTTATCAAATTGAAAGGGAATTGAGTGAGGTGAATTATTTGTAAAGAACGCCAGATACAAAGAAAACTGTGTCACGTGACTATGCTTAAAAGGCATTTTGATAGGGAAGGAAAGCAGAAGCAGGATGTGTTAGTGGTTACAACTCAAGTGAGGAACCAAATCCAGATGATTCGGAATTTGAAATTCCTCAAATTAACTTGGATGCTGAAGACGTTCAGAAATTGGAATAAATTGTGTTACTTTCTGGAGGAAAATCAAAATGACCTGAGTTATTAAAATCACAAGGAGAGATATAAATGGGGAAGTACTAAAATAGTTATGCATGATGTAGCTGTAGGAAATGCCGTTCCAATTAAGCAACATCCTTATAATCTTAACCCTCTTAACATTGGCACAGGTTTAAAATGAGAATGAAAGCATGCTTATAATTGACAATTGAAGTGAGTTGCAGTGAGTAGAGCTCACCTAAAGTGATGGTACCAAAACCAGATGGTACCCGACATTTGTGTGAGAATTAAAGAAAGTTAATTGCAGTTATAAAACCAGATTTGTATCCTATTTCTCAGTTGGAGGTCTGCAGTGAGAAGGTGGGACAGGCGACTTTTATCTCCAAACTTGACTTATTCAGGTATACTGGCAGGTATCTTTATCTGAAAAAATGAAGATTTCAGCTTTCTTGACACCAGTTGGTTTGTACCAGTTGAAAGTCACGCCATTTGGAATGAAAAATGCCCCAGCCACATTTCAAAGATGAACCAACAAGGTTATTTCAGGATTACCCAATTGTGTGGTGTATATAGACGATCTGGTAATTTTTAGTCAGATATGGAAAGAACACTTGAGGCTTGCTTGATCGACTTCAGGAAACGGGCTTGGTGGTAAACCTGGCTAAGAGCGAGTTTGGAAAAGTTCAAATGACTTTCCTCGGCTATACAATTGGACATGGACAGATGGCCCCACGGGATGTGAAAACAAGGTTATTGGGGAATTCCCAATACTGTCAACAAGAAGGGAAATACTGAGATTTCTGCCTCCCCCCCCTTCCCCAGAGTGTTTTTTTTAAAAACAGGAAATTTGTGTCAGATTTCAGTAGTGTTGTTGCTCCACTGACTGACCTGAAGAAGCATAGTAAATTTCAGTTGACCGTGGAACGTCAGCAGGGATTTGACATTCTGAAAGCTGTGTTAACCACTTCCTGTGTTGGCCATATCAAATCTCACAAAACCATTTAAGGTGCCATTGATGCGAGTTGGTGTTGGTGCTGTACTATTGCAAGATGACGACAAGAGGATAGAACGGCCTATTGGTTATTTCCCAAAAAGCTGAGTGGTCATAAGAAATATTTAACCATTAAGAGACCTCGAGTTTGATGCTGGCATTGCAACATTTTAACATTTATGTTGCAGTATTTCATCTGAGACAATTGTGTACACTGATCAGAATCCATTCACATTTTTGGAAAAAATTAATAAAAATACAAGAATGCTTAGATGGAGTTTACAATTATAGCCATTTAATTTGGAAATTATACATGTGGCAGGAAGAGAATATGGTTGCCGATGCTTTGTCATGAATTTGATAAAGGATGAAGGAATGTTCCGACAGTGGAAGACAAGGACTGAAATGGACTATACTACTGTTATGTTTGCATGTTTTGATTTTATATATAGAGTACCAAATGCAGAACTAAAAGCTTTTGTAAAATGAAGCAATCTTTTGACTATTGATGTCTCTCTTTTTTTTAAGCAGGGAGGTGGGATGATACTGTGCCGTTAAGTGTCATTTAATTATGCTTCTATGCCAGGATGTTTCCACCAGTCCCTGGCATTTTATTGGAGCTGTTTTGTGTATAACCAGTAACCTCTATTGTTACTAAAGTAGTATAACTGATAACATGTTTGCTTCAATCTGAACTAATGCAATGTTCTGTTATTTTAGTGCTCCCGGGGATTGCAGCCATGATGTGAAGATGCCGGCATTGAACTAGGGTCGGCACAGTAAGGAGTCTCACAACACCAGGTTCACTCACCCGATTCAGGAGCAGCGCTCCAAAAGCTCATGATTCCAAATAAACATGTTGGACTTTAACCTGGTGTTGTGAGACTTCTCACTGGAGATTGCAGAATAGAACTTAATTGGGATAATTGACAGGTCAGGTCATATGATTGGGAACAGCTAGGCTTTCAGAGAATACCAGCTTGGTATTTGTTTTTGGAGTTGGAGAGCAGCAGCATCTCTTTACTCCCCTCTCTTGAGTTGGAGATTCTGCTGTCTTAGTGTTCTGTTTTGGAAGCTGCAGAGGTATCCTTTTCTGTTTCAGATGTGTGAAGACTGGAAGCTGCTAGAGACTAGGTTCACCTCTCTGTTTTGCTGCCTTGAGGATATATTCTCCTCTGAAAACTGTTGTTTGGATTTCTGTCCATAGATGTTAAAAAGCTGGAAATCTAATATCATGTGAGCGTATTTGTTTTAGGGCAAACTAATTCTGAAGGAGGGTGCATGTCTATGGGATGTTGCTCTTAATTGGAATAATTCTTAACAGAGCTGTTAAGAATTATACTGTCATGTTTAAGTCATGTAATTGGTAAAAGTTATGCTAATACTTTATTATATTCTAATTGTGTTCTTAAATAATTTTGTTTGATAGAGGTTTCCCAGTGGCTCACTTGAATCATACCTGGAATGACACACTTTATGCTCACCAATGCCAAAATCAAATGCAAAGCTTAGGGTCTAGGCTAACTTCACAAAACACCTTGGAGTTTCTGGCCTGGGCCTTTACAATATGAAATATTACAATTCAGCAGTCGCACTTCAGTGGAATGCACTTCACCCTGAAATAATGTGACTGATCAAAGTTCTAATGGTATCATTTGCACACACCCTTCTGTCCAGCTAAGTGCAGCTTACTAATTACTACATTTTTTGTCCTCCAAACAGGTACATAAAAAAAGACCTAGGGTTTAAACCTCTACTTAAATTAGCCAAAAACAAAAATTACTTTAATTTCCCAAATGTAATCTAGGCCCTCCGTGCAGAATCCATCACACATTTTCTCCCATACTGTAGCGCCCAGACCTACCAATTAACTTCACACTAGTGGTGGGCAAATTCTACTTCTGTACACACAGAAAACAATCTCAAGTTAGTAACTTTTTTTTTCTCTTCAAGAATTCCTCAACTCTGTGAAACAAACAACTCTATGTAAAACACCACCACCATTAAAATCCACGACTATGCCATTTTCAAAATAATTCCATGCATTGAGAAATTCACGTACTGCACGTGATTCAGCAGCCGTCTTGTGAAACTAAGCATTAGATATAATGGATGGCTCTTTCAAGTAGATCACAATATTAATGTTTTTGTAAAATATCAGATACTGTAGACTGGATTCGGGGCGGCACAGTGGTTAGCACCACTGCCCCACAGCGCCAGGGACCCGGGTTCGATTCTGGCCTCGGGTCACTGTCTGTGTGGAGTTTGCACGTTCTCCCCGTGTCTGCGTGGGTTTCCTCCCACAGTCCAAAGATGTGCGGGTTAGATTGATTGGCCATGTTAAATTGCCCCTTAGTGTCAGGGGAGCTAGCAGGACAAATAAGTGGGTTTATGGAGCTAGGGCCTGGGTGAGATTGTGATCAGTAGACTTGATGGGCCAAATGGCCTCCTTCTGCACTGTAGGGATTCTATAATTCGGAGTTCATTTGACAACATAGAATTTGCATTTCACACATCCAGAATAGTTGCTTAATTTTTGAATTACCAAATTTTGATCCTTTTGAAGTAACTATCCTTAGGTTTAAGACTTTAGATGATTATTTGCTCCAAAAGTAAACAAATGGGAAGTGAAATTTTTCTGTGCAATATTTTAAATTAACTCTAAATGGACCATGCAGTCCTTCACCTGCTCAGATAACAGATTTCTGATCTAGAGACTGTAGAGTTGTAAAATTACAATGATGGGCAACAGGTATAATGTGCACAGGTTTCTAAAATAAAGTATGACAAAGAGCTGATAATACTTTAATTTCAATTGCATCAGTATCCTAAACTCAACGCACTTTGTGACGATAGTAGTGCAATTGATATGGATATATTGTTTTTAAGGGGTATAGATAAAAATTCAGCACTATTCTAGTCAGTATGTATAGAAGGAATGTAGCCCAGATGCTGGGAGAGCAGGATACTTACTCATTTTAGCCATGTTGTGCATACTTAGGATAGAGGTAGTGGATTTTTGTTCAGAGATGGAAATTTCCCCTATGGTTTTTGATTAGGCTGATTGAAAGGGTCATGAATTCAATCAGGTGCCAATGTGGTGATGGGAGGAGAGAACGAAGCACGGTGGCACAATGGTTAGTACTGCTGCCTCACAGCACTAGGGACCCGAGTTTGATTCCCAGCTTGAGTCACTGTGCGGAATCTGCATATTCTCTTGTCTGTGGGTTTCCTCTAAGTGCTCCAGTTTCCCCTCAGTCCAAAGATGTGCAGGTTAGGTGCATTGGCCATGCTAAATTCTCCCTCAGTGTACCTGAACAGGCACCAGTGTGGCGACTGGGGGATTTTCACAGTAATTTCATTGCAGTGGTAATGTAACCCTACTTGTGACACTAATAAATAAACTTTAAACTTAAGCTGTTGCAGGTGGAGATCTGCTAAAGCATGTGCAGGCTGTTCCTGTAAACACTCTCTCCACAAAATCTCTCTGAAAGCTTCAAGAATGTTAATGCAATTTATAGCAACTATCCCATGGTTTGCTAACTATTTATTTGAAAGTGGTTTTGTTCTTTGCATGATTGGGGCTTATTTGGAACTGGAACAATCATAAGCTAGGAAGAAAAATTGCTTCCTTTCATTTTTAAATATTCTTAACTGTTGATGGTGAAGCGGCTTAATTTGTTAGAATTATATTTAAACTGTTATTAAATGAAGTTTGTTTTACTATAAAAAGATACATACTTTATCAGCAGAATCAATCCTGGAGAGAAATATCCTATCCTCACATTTATGCCAAAATAAATGTTGGGGGTCTAGTCTGCCTTCCTAATATAACTTGGGCTTCTGGTCCAGTACCTTAACAACTTTGACAGAATTCTTGTTTACTCCTATGGATTGAATTAAAGAGCAACTCAGCAATTTCAAGAACCTAAAAGGTCAGATTCACCAAAGCTTTTGGCAAATATGTCAATTCAACATAGAACAAAAAGTCAAAAATGCTACTCAAGACGAAGTTAAATTCTAGCCCTGCACTCCATATCTAGATACTTGGTGCAGGAGAAATTGCCTAAGTAAATTTGGAAAACAATGAAACTGCATATTTACTAATTATTGTCTTATTATAATCAAGAAACTGCATTAATACAAATTGTGATGCATGGAAAATGCAAGTGCTCTATAGTTGGGTATTCACAATAAGAGTTCCGACCCATACACAGTCACTGGCAAATCTATAAGTTGTTTTTTTTTCATTCACCAATCTGGCTCAGCAATCACTTTTTCATAACATCTGCATTAAAAGAAATTCAAGTGCCATTGGAGGGGTTACAAAACAACAAGGTTAATGCTTTATCCCAATTAAGAGATTCAATTGTCTGGACAACACTTACCTGTAAAAAATAATTTCTTTTTAAGAATCTGAAGACACCTGGGACAAATTCGCAAATTCTTTTGCACTCTATAGACTGCAAAAAAAATTCAACAAGGTCAAACCCATAACAAATGTAATTAAAACCAAGCTAATGTTGGGATCATCAAGCAAAGAATTTCAACTAGCTGATATCAAATCCATTTTATATAAATTAGCTTTTAAATAGTGCTGATGTTTGATATGTTCACTCATTCCACACCCAAAGCACGAAAAATCCAATTAACTGAACACATTTAGTAGAATTTATGTTTCGAATGTTTTTACAAACTTTGATGTGCATCCAAAATTTTTAGACCGTTTTTTGAGAAGAAAAAACTTCCGTTCAGGGGAGCACAGCTTCGTCAAAGTGTTGCCCGAAATATTGTTCTGGATGTGGGAAAACGAAATGTTAAGCCCACGGTTCTGCTTGTCTAAACATAATTCTGCAAATTAAATTGAAAAACTCAAACGTTAGAGCAGAAACTAAATACAAGCAAAACTCGGATAGAAACATTCAACCTACAATTTTATAGGGCAGTTAAATGTGGTAAAACTTCCCCAAGAGCTCCACTGTAGTGTTATCAAATAAAACTATATAAAACATATAGCCAGTTGATAACTTTAGTATGACAAATGACAAAAAGCTTTCTCAAACATCTAGGTTTTAAAAAGTCGCTTTGTAGGAGGGGATTTAGATGAACACCGTGGGAAGCAATGGACCAAAAAAAATGAAGTTGAAGCCATTCGTTAGTTTAACAATTCAAAATCCTGCACTCGGTCATTTATTTTGGCTATTGATGGTTTACATGATTTAAATCAACACGCGATGGCGCCTCTTCCTCTGAAAGAGAACTTCAGTTTCAAACACACACATTTGCATAGAGAACCCGCAAAAACCACACACTAGCAGCTTGAGTGATTGGTTATATAATTAACACTTTCAACTATCGTATAGGTAACTGATCAAACTTAACACTGCCTGAGAGAGGAACCTATGGCTCAAACTATCCCTGATGTAAAATACGATTCGCTTTCGCTGTTGTTTTTTCCTGCCCGTCAAATCTGAAGGACTTTCTTTTTTCCCCCCCCAAATGCAGATCAGGTTTGCTGAAGCAACAGGATAAAAGAGGCCAAATCCAGCTCCTTTTGTTGGGGGGGGGGGGGGGGGGGGGAGAGATCCTCTCAGGGTGTTTGAAAATGGGGCTGCAAGTGTCTCCTCCTCACCCCCCCGAACAACACAGTGGGGCTAGAATGGGAAAGCGGGGGTCACTACGGTAACTGGGCTGCAGTTAAAAATCCCCTACCCCGGCCGGCGGCCTCCACCATGAGACCGGCCTCCCATCCAGAGGACTAAGGGCGGCGGCCACCACCAGGAGAAGGGGAAATGGACACCGAGTCCCCCCTCCCCTCAGCAAAACCCACACCGTGGTTTCACGGACTCGGCCTCGATACCCGCCGCACGGAAAGAGAGGGAGGGGAGGCAGAAGCGAGTCCATACCCAACCGGCCGCCCCCTTTTCTTCTCCTTTCTCTCTCCTCCAGTTCTCTCTCCGTCACCGACACGATGGCGCTTCCGCAGCGTGTGTGTGGGGGTAGGGGGATAGAGAGAGAGGTAGGTCCTGTCAGCTCTGTACTTGTCACACTCGGATAATAAATCATAATCATCCCGATTCAAGACCGGGGATGACCTTCCAGCGCCTTCATCCCTCTCTAACGCGGTTTCAGCATCGATGTTGATTTTTTTTTGTTTTAAAAATGGCCTGGTTTGAATCGGCGGTGGGTTTTTTTTCGCAGTTTTAATGAGGGGAGTGAGGGTGAAGCTGCCAGGACCTGCCGGCTGTCCCGGGGCGTTGTGGGATAGCGGGGCGGTTGGCTCTGGCCATGGCGGCCGCGAAGCTGCAGTTGCACTGGCTCCCGCTGGCGCCGCTCTTCCTCCTCCTTGTCCTCATGCTGCTGTTGCTACTGCCGCCGATCGGCCACAGCATCATCCACTCCGTGTCTTTCAAAAGCCCGCGGGACTGCACAAAGAAACAGTGTTTCGACATTTCTCGAATGGCGTGCAGGCCCTGTGGGGCCAACCAGCAGACAAGTCCAGATGGTGGGTGAGAAGTTGTCGGCGGGGGGGGATGGCTGCTGGTGCCAGAGACAGAAATCACTGCAAATCGAGCTACAGTTTATTGATTTATTATTCTCACGTGTATTAGTATACAGTGAAAAATATTGTCTCTTGCGCGCTATACAGACAAAGCATACCGTTCATAGAGTACATAGGGGAGAAGGAACGGTTGCAGGTTATAGTGTTGCAGTTACCGTTTTATTAGATATATTTTATTTATATATTAATTGGAGCAGGTCAATGGTTCATAAAAGGTCAGAAAGAGGCTACTTGGCCCATCCTATCTGTGTTGCCAAAACAAAAACAAACCACCCAGCCTAATTCCATTTTGCAGCATTTGGTTGGTAGCCGTGTATTTGAAGTGTAAAAACCCAAGCACTTTGTTGATGAGTTTGAGGATTTCTGCCTCTACCATCCTTTCAGACAGTGAGTTCCAGATCCCCACTACGCTCTAGATGATAAAAGAAAACCCTCATCTAACCTCTTTTTTCTACAGATCACTAAATATATGCCCCCTCCTCTCGTGACTGACCTCTCTGTTAAGATAAATAGGTCTTTTCCATCCACCCTATCTAGGCCCCTCATAATTTTGAACATCTCAATCAAATTTCCTTTAGCCTTCTCTGTTCCAACAAGAACAACCCCAGGTAGATAAATTAACAATGCAAGTAGTTGTAAATGGATATAACATGATTGCAATTACGGTGACATGGCTGCAGGGTGACCAACGCTGGGAGCTAAATATTCCACAAAGGGTATTCAATATTTAGGAAGAACTGGCAAAAAGGAAAAGGAGATGGGTGGTGTTGGTAATCAAGGGTGAAATCAGTTCAATAGTGAGAAAGGATATTGGTTCAGAACACTTAGATGCAGAATCAAAACAGAAAATGCTGGAAATGCTCAGCAGGTTTGACAGCACCTGTGGAGAGAGAAACAGAGTTAACATTTTGAGTCTGTATGACTCTTCAGATGTAGAATCAGTCTGGATGGAGGCAAGAAGCAACAAGGGGCAGAAAACATTCGTGGGAGTTATCTGTAAGCCTCTAAACGGTCGAGGTAAGGTAGGGAATGGCATTAAATAGGAAATTGGAGATGCATGTAACAAGGGTGCTACAATAATCATAGATGACTTTAAGCTACATAGAGCCTGGGCAAACCGCATTAGCAATGACACTGTTGTGGATGAATTCTTGGAGTGTGTACAGGATTTCTTTGGACTAATATGCTAAGGAACCAATTAGGAAATAGGCTATTCTATCTGGTCTTGTGTAGTGAGAAGGGATCCTTTAAAGAATGGTGACCATAGCATGATAGAATTCTTCATTGGGATATAAAGTTAAGTAGTCTAATGCATAACAAGGGTCCTAAAACTAAACAAATGAAACTACTAAAGTATGAGGGGTGAGTTTGCTGCCAAAGATTGGGTAACTTCATTGAGAGACATGATGGATAGGCAGTGGCTAATACTTAAGGGATGAATGCATGCATTGCAACACTTATACATTCCTTTCTGGCACAACAAAACACAACAGGAAAAGCAACTCAACCAAGGCTAACAAAATAAATAAAGTGTAGCATTACAACCAAAAAAGAATAATTTAAAGTTGCTAGAAAAAGTAGCAGCCTGAGTATTGGGAGTAGTTTAGAATTCAGCAAAGGATGACCAAGAGATTAAGAGGGGGACATGAGAGTAAATTTCCAAAGAACATAAAAGTGTACTATAAAAGCTTCTATAAGTATGGAAAAAGAAAAAGAACAAAGAACAATACAGCACAGGAACAGGCCCTTCGGCCCGCCAAGCCCGTGCCGCTCCCTGGTCCAAACTAGACCATTCTTTTGTATCCCTCCATTCCCACTCCGTTCATATGGCTATCTAGATAAGTCTTAAATGTTCCCAGTGTGTCCGTCTCCACCACCTTGCCTGGCAGCGCATTCCAGGCCCCCACCACTCTCTGTGTAAAATATGTCCTTCTGATATTAAAGATTAGTGAAGACAAATGTAGGTCCCTTAAAGTCCAAAACAGAAGAATTTATGTTAGTGTACAAGGAAACGGTGGAGTAATTAAATAACTACTTTAGTTCTGTCTTCACAGAAGGAGACACAAATAACTTTCCAGAAATGCAAGGGAAGCAAGGGTCTAGTGTGAAGGAGGAATTGGGGGATATCGGTAATAGTAAAGAATAGTGTTCGAGAAAATAATGGGACTGAAAGCTGCCAAAATCCCCACTGTTTAATAATCTACATCCCAAAGTACTAAAGGAGTTGGCCTTGGAAATGGTGTCTGCATTGGTTGTCATCTTCCAAAATTCTGTCGATTATGGAACAGTCCCAGCAGATTGAAGAGTGGCAAATATAACCCCCTATTTAAAAATGGAAGCACGGAGTAAACGGAATTGCAGACTGGTTATCTTAACATTAGTCGTCGGGAAAATATTAGGAATCTGTTATAAAGGATGTGATAACAGGACACTTAGAAAATAGCAATGGGATTAGACAAATTGGACATGGATTTATGAAAGGGAAATCTTGTTTGATAAACCTACTGAAGCTTTTTGCGGATGTAACTAGTAGAATAGATAAGAGAGAACCAGTAGATGTTGTGTATTTGGATTTTCAAAAAGCTTTTGATAAATTCCCACATAAGAGGATAGTGTGCAGAATTGAAGCACATGGGATTGGGAGTAATAATTGGCATGGATTTAGAATTGGTTAGCAGACAGGAAACAGATTAGGAGTAAATTAGTCTTTTTCAGAGTAGAAGGCAGTAACTAGTGGCTTGCCACAGGGATAAGCGCTTGGGCCCCAGCTATTCGCAATTTATATCAACAATTTGGATGAAGGAATCAAAGGTAATCCTTCTAAGTTTACTAACAACATGAAATAAGGTGGAATTGAGTGATGAGGAGGGAGTAAAGGGGCTTTGAGGAAATTTAGACATAGAATCATAGACTGTCTACAGTGCAGAAGAGCGCCATTCAGCTCATGGAGTTTGCAGCGACTCCGACAGATCACCCGGGGTCTATCCCCGTAACTGCACGTATTTACCCCTAACCTACAAATCTTGGGACACTAACGGGCAATTTAAAATGGCCAGTCCACCTAATCTGCATATTTTTGGACTGTGGGAGGAAACTGGAGCACCCGGAGCAGAGGAAACCCACACAGACACGGGGAGAACGTGCAAACTCCACACAGTCATCCAAGGCTGGAATTGAACCTGGGTCCCTGGCACTTTGAGGCAGCAGTGCTAACCACTGTACCACCGTGCCATATGTTGAGTGAACAGATAAATATATGGCAGATGCAGTGGATAAGTGTGAAGTTATCCACTTCAGTAGGAAAGACAGGATGGTAGATATTTAAGTGTTTGCACGATTGCTTTAAGAACCAGTTACATTAGTTAATAGTGATGTAATTAGGGTGTTTTCACAGGCTCCTGTTTAATTTCATTTTTTACTCTGTACAGACAACAGTTCCTTCAATAAATATGTTGTTGTTAGCTTGAATCTACATGTGCAAACTACATCTTTTTCTTTTTGTGTAAAACTCACAACTCCTAACATGGTTAGGACATTAGAAAAAGAAAATTGGCGATGAGTCAGGACTTTGTTTCATTGAGAACGCTGAGAAAAGATCCCAAGTGAAAAACAAAAATATTGTGGGTGCTCTCACTTCGAATGTTAGAAAGCTTGGGAAAATCAACAACAGGATTGGAGTATCAGTGAAGGAAGACCCAGTAAGGAAAGAAAAGGAAGAATATATATCACGTTTTTTACTGGGAAAAAAATTGGGTAGGCTCCCCTAAGCTGCAGGGTCTGCACACCTGTTGCAGTCTGTAGCAGCAGAGTGGGAAACAGTTGAAAAAGGGTGGAAGCTCTGTGCTTTTCCAAGAGGTTTTTTTCCAATCAGAAAAGGGTGAGATTACAGGCAGTACCTGACATATTTGAAAAGAAGAGATGCTCTGCTGTACGGCTGGTACTGTTTAAAAAAATACTTCAAGTCAATAGTCTCCAGGGTAAAAAAATGGAGCACTGGGACGACAGTAAAAATAAATATACTAAGTGGTCTCTCGTCGCTAGTGCCTGCAAGAGAAATGACGGGTCAATTAGGTACAATGGGTTCTTTTAGTAAGAAAATGAATCATGGAGTTCCAATGCCGAGCGTTTTCAGCACTTTGTATAAGCGAATAGAATTGAAAGCAAGTTGCTTGTACCAGTTTTTCTCTGTACAATAGAAAGTAAAACTTTCAAAGTGCTCCAGAGCTAGGTTAACTCAACAATGTCAGGAACCAATACTTATAATGACTTGACAAAGATCCTTGAAGAGCATCACTCTCAAAGCCATTGATCATCGCGGAATGGTTCAGGTTTCATGGAAGGAATCGAATGAAAGATGAAAGCATTGCTCAGTTCGTGACAACTTTAAGAAGGCTGGTACAACATTGTGAGTTTGGTGAATCATTAGAAGATACCCTTTGAGATTATTTAGTTGTGGTCTCCAAAAATGAGGCTAGCTAAAGAAGATTGATTACTGACAATTGAAATTGCAGTGTCAAGGCAACTGGCTGCTAAAGAGGCTTCACAATTAACTGCAGGAGTGAAGATCCACAAGTTGGGAACTGCCCGTAAGAGGTCAAAACAGCAACAAGCATGTCACAGATGTGCAAAAATGGGCCATTCAATGAGTCTCTTGGTAGAACAAGGATAGTCAATGCAAGAATTGTGGCAAAATGGCACATTGCAAAAGCTTGTTGGGCTAGACCAGCTTCCCCCAAGAAGAATATTCTGAAGAAGAATCTGGGCCCTTCAAGAAGAAGAAATTAGGGTTAGGATGCAAAGTGGTGATGATAAACCCTTTTACACAAAATTAAATCTCTGTGACCAAACACTGCTCCTGATTATGTCGTTTTGTTGTGATTAAAACTCCACTTTGTCTTTTGTGAACATCTAAAGTAAAGATTTTACAAAAGGAATTCACAACATGGCAGAAAACAATTATGACTACGATGGAGAGAATGTCCAGAAATATGATGAAGAGCTCTGACTGAATGTCTTATCCATATGGTGGCAGCATAGTGGAGCAGTGGTTAGCACTGCTGCCTCACAACGCCAGGGACTTGGGTTCGATTCCAGCCTTCAGTGTCTCTCCGTTTCTGCGTTTGTTTCCTCTGGGTGTTCCGGTTTCTTCCCACAGTCCAAAGATGTGCAGGTTAGGTGAATTGGCCAGGATAATTGCCCCTTAGTATCCCGGGATTTGGAGGTTAGGGGAATTAGCAGTGTAAATATGTGGGGTTACAGGAAAACAGCCTATGTAAGGTACTCTGTTGGAGAGTCAGTGAATACTTAATAGGCACCATCTGGATAAATACAAGAGTATATTCAAAGAGACACATGGCTCAATGAAGGGAGTTCAAGTGAAACTCAAGGTAAAGCTGAGTAGTGCATGGGGTCCTTGATTATGCTGGCTGCTTTTTCGAGGCAGCGGGAAATGTAGACAGAGTCAATGGATGGGAGGCTGCTTTGCATGATGGACTAGGCTTCGTTCACAACTCTTTGTCGTTTCTTGCGGCCTTGGACAGAGATAGAGCCATACCAAGCTGTGATACAACCAGAGAGAATGTTTTCTATGGTGCATCTGTGAAAGTTGGTGAGAGTCGTAGCGGACATGCCAACATGCACACATTGTCTCCTTTACACCCTTGGGAGTGACCTAAATTGCCATGGCAACAATTGTGTGTAGATTTTGCTGGTCTGTTTGAGTGCTGGGCCTCTGACGCAAATCTTTGTCTCGTCACTGGACGCAGGTGAGGACCCAGAGGATTGGAGGATAGCTAATGTGGTCCCGTTATTTAAGAAGGGTAGGAAGGATAACCTGGGTAATTATAGGCCGGTGAGCTTGACGTCCGTGGTGGGGAAGTTGTTGGAGAAGATTCTTAGAGATAGGATGTATGCGCATTTAGAAAGGAATAAACTCATTAACGATAGTCAGCATGGTTTTGTGAGAGGGAGGTCATGCCTCACTAACCTGGTGGAGTTTTTTGAAGAAGTGACCAAAATGGTTGACGAGGGAAGGGCCGTGGATGTCGTCTATATGGACTTTAGTAAAGCGTTTGACAAAGTCCCTCATGGTGGGCTGGTGAAAAAGGTTGGATCTCATGGGATAAAGGGGGAGGTGGCTGGATGGGTGGAGAACTGGCTTGGTCACAGAAGACAGAGGGTGGTAGTGGAATGGTCTTTTTCCGGCTGGAGGCCTGTGACTAGTGGTGTTCCGCAGGGCTCTGTATTGGGACCTCTGCTGTTTGTGATTTATATAAATGATCTGGAAGAAGGTGTAACTGGGGTGATCAGTAAGTTTGCGGACGACACAAAATTGGCAGGACTTGCAGATAGTGAGGAGCATTGTCAGAAGCTACAGAAGGATATAGATGGGCTGGAAATTTGGGCAAAGAAATGGCAGATGGAGTTCAATCCTGATAAATGCGAAGTGATGCATTTTGGTAGAAATAATGTAGGGAGGAGCTATATGATAAATGGCAGAACCATAAAGGGTGTAGATACGCAGAGGGACCTGGGTGTGCAAGTCCACAGATCCTTGAAAGTGACGTCACAGGTGGAGAAGGTGGTGAAGAAGGCATATGGCATGCTTGCCTTTATAGGACGGGGCATAGAGTATAAAAGTTGGGGTCTGATGTTGCAGATGTATAGAACGTTGGTTCGGCCGCATCTGGAATACTGCGTCCAGTTCTGGTCGCCACACTACCAGAAGGACGTGGAGGCTTTGGAGAGAGTACAGAGGAGGTTTACCAGGATGTTACCTGGTATGGAGGGGCTTAGTTATGAGGAGAGATTGGGTAAACTGGGGTTGTTCTCCCTGGAAAGACGGAGGATGAGGGGAGACTTAATAGAGGTGTATAAAAATATGAAAGGCATAGATAGGGTGAACGGTGGGAAGCTTTTCCCCAGGTCGGTGGTGACGTTCACGAGGGGTCATAGGTTCAAGGTGAAGGGGGGGAGGTTTAACACAGATATCAGACGGACATATTTTACACAGAGGGTGGTGGGGGCCTGGAATGCGCTGCCAGGCAAGGTGGTGGAGGCGGACACACTGGGAACGTTTAAGACTTATCTAGACAGCCATATGAACGGAGTGGGAATGGAGGGATACAAAAGAATGGTCTAGTTTGGACCAGGGAGCGGCGCGGGCTTGGAGGGCCGAAGGGCCTGTTCCTGTGCTGTATTGTTCTTTGTTCTTTGTTCTTGAGTGCAACATGTTCTTAGTCATAATTGATGCACGCTCAAAGAAGCCAGAAATTGATCTCATGACATCCACTACAACTGAACAAACCATTGGAACGGTTGATTAAATTGTTGCAAGATTTGGTAAACCGGAACTGATTGTTAGCGATAATGGTTCAGTTTACAAGAGTTAGAGGATTATTTAAAAGTAAATGATATTCAGCATATAGAATCTGCATCTTTACATCATTCAACCAGTGGATTAGCTGAAAGATTCACATAATCCTTGAAACATTCTTTAAAGCTTCAAAAGAGCAAAGCCCATTATCAACGTTGTGTGAGTAACTTTTTGGCATCTTATAGAAACATTACTCATGCGACTCCCCAAAGTTCACCTGCATTACTGCCCTTAAAGAGAAAGTTGAGAAGTACATTTGATTTGTTATTTCCTCTACAAACTTCAGAGATGGTAGAGTGTCAACAACAATCTTAAGTTGCGAGGCAAGATGTGAGGGCAAAACAACGCTCATTTCAACAGAGGATTGAGTGTTAATATGTTATTTGCCATGAGTGTGAAATGACTACCAGCCATAGTTTTAGCAAAAACAGGTCCAATTTCTTACACAGTTCAAACCGAAGGTGAATTAATTTGGCAATGCCATGCTGACCAGTCGTTATCATTTCAAAATGATTTCTCAGAATCATCTCCAGAAGTACCAACATCTCCACTCCCTAGTGTTGTGAATACTACTACCGAAGATTTAGTTGAATCTGAGCTGCTTGATGATTGTGTCTATGCTACAATACCATTTGAGAATGATGCAGAATTAGTTTCAAGAGAAAAAGTAACTACTGAAGTTCCATATCATACTTCAAGAACCAAGGACAGCCAAATTCCAGAATGCTGTATAAACCAAAGAGGAATGGACATCATAAAATCATAGAAACCCTAGATGCAGAAGGAGGCCATTCGGCCCATCAAGTCTGCACTGACAACAATCCCACCTAGGCCTTACCCCCACGGCCCCACACATTTACCCCACTAATCCCTCTAACCTACACATCCCAGGACACTAAGGGGCAATTCGGCATGGCCAATCAACCTAACCCGCACATCTTTGGACTGTGGGAGGAAACTGGAGCACCCAGAGGAAACCCACGCAGACACGGGGAGAATGTGCAATCTGCACACAGACAGTGACCCAAGCTGGGAATTGAACCCAGGTCCTTGGAGCTATGAGACAGCAGTATTAACCACTGTGCTACCATGCCAGCCATCCTCCTGGTCGACTTTCTTATTGACTGTGTATAATGATTTATGGTGCAAAGTACAGCGTCTAAAATATTATTGATCCTATGTGTAACATCAAAGTAATTTGTTGTCATAACGGCAAAAGTAAAAGGGTAGGGATGTTACATACTTTAGTGGTTGCATGATCGTTTTAAGAGCCGGTCGTATGATTTGATGGTGATGGCATTAAGGTGTTTCACCGGCTCTTGTTTAGTTCAATTTTTTCTCTATACAGGCAACAGCTCTTTCAATAAACCTGTTGTTAGTTTGAATGTGTGTGTGTAAGCCTTTTTCTTTTTGTGTAAAACCCACAACCCCTAACATAGTTAGGACATTAACTATGTCCTAATGAGGAGTTTGAATGTTCTCCCCATGTCTGCGTGGGTTTCCTCCGGGTAGTCCGGTTTCCTCCCACAGTCTGAATGATGGGCTGGTTAGGTGCATTGACCCGAATAGGTGCCAGAGTGTGGCGACTGGGGGAATTTCACAGTAACTTCATTGCAGTGTTAATGTAAGCCTTACTTGTGACTAATAAATAAACTTTAACTTACCACACAGGAAGCACAGCAAAAGGGTCACAGTCTCAGGATAATGGGTGTCCCATTTAGGACTCAGCTGAGAAGAAATTTCTTCGCTCAGGGAGAGTGAACCGTGAAATTCTCTACAAAGTAAGGTTGTGGAGGCCAAGTCACTGATTGTATTTAAGAAGGAGGTCAATTTCTAGACACCAAAAGGTGTTAAGGGATATGGGGAGAGAGTGGGAGTATGGCGTTGAGATAGAGAATCAGCTATGATCCCATTGAATGGTTAGGAGGGTTGATGGACTCAATTGCCTACTCCTGCTCCTATTCTCTTAAGTTTCTATGCCTTCTTAGCCACCTCATCAGCCTGCCTTGCTACCTTCAGGGATCTTTGGACATTAACTTCAAGGTCCCTCACTTTCTCTACTTCTCAGTATCCTCCCATTTATTGTGTAATCCTTTGCCTTGTTTGACCTTCCCAAATGCATCACCTCACATTTGTTTGGGCTGAATTCCATATGGCACTTTTCTGCCCACCTGACCAGCCCATTGATAATTTTCCACAGTCTACAACAAACCTCCTTACTATCAACCATGCAACCAATTTCTGTGCCACCTGAAAACTTCTTAATCATTCCCCTTCCATTTAGGTCCAAAATATTAAGTACTGAACCCCACAGGACACAGTCTTCCAGTCATTAAAACATCCATCAATAATTATCCTTTATTTACTGCAACTAGGCCAATTTTGTATCCAGCTTGCTACATTCCCCTGGGTCCCATGCGCTTTTACATTTTTAACTAGTGTGCCATTCTTGAAAACAATGCTAAAATCCACGTAGACCACATTAACTGCAGTACTCTCATCAGTTCTCCTCGTAACTCCCTAAAAAATTCAATCAAATTAGTCAGACGTAACCTTCCCTTAACAAACCCATGTCGATTGTCCTTGATTAATCCATGTCTTTCGAAGTGACAGTTTATCTTGTCTCTCAAAATTGATTCCAATAATTTTCCCACCAGCGAAGCCAGACTGACTGACATGTAATTGTAAGGTACAATGTTCGACCTCCAATCCTCTGACACCTCAATTTTATGATGTGGAGATGCCGGCGTTGGACTGGGGTGAACACAGTAAGAAGTCTCACAACACCAGGTTAAAGTCCAACAGGTTTATTTGGTAGCAATAGCCACTAACTTTCGGAGCACTGCCCCTTCGTCAGGTAAGTGGGAGTTCTGTTCACAAACAGGGCATATAAAGACACAAACTCAATTTACAAAATAATGGTTGGAATGCGAGTTTATAGGTAATCAAGTCTTAAAGGTACAGACAATGTGAGTGGAGACAGTGTTAAGCACAGGTTAAAGATATGTTAATTGTCTCCAGACAGGACAATTAGTGAGATTTTGCAAGCCCAGGCAAGTCGTGGGGGTTACAGATAGTGTGACATGAACCCAAGATCCCGGTTGAGGCTGTCCTCATGTGTGCGGAACTTGGCTATCAGTCTGCTCAGCGACTCTGCGTTGTCGTGTGTCGTGAAGGCCGCCTTGGAGAACGCTTACCCGAAGATCAGAGGCTGAATGTCCGTGATCGCTGAAGTGTTCCCAACAGGAAGAGAACACTCCTACCTGGTGATTGTCGAGTGGTGTTCATTCATCCGTTGTCGTAGCGTCTGCATGGTCTCCCCAATGTACCATGCCTCAGGACATCCTTTCCTGCAGCGAATCAGGTCGACAACGTTGGCCGAGTTGCAAGAATATGTACTGTGTACCTGGTGGATGGTGTTCTCACGTGAGATGATATCATCCGTGTCGATGATCCGGCACGTCTTGCAGAGGTTGCTGTGGCAGGGTTGTGTGGTGTCGTGGTTACTGTTCTCCTAAAGGCTGGGTAGTTTGCTGCAGACAATGGTCTGTTTTGAGGTTGTGTGTTTAAAGGCAACAAGTGGGGGTGTGGGGATGGCCTTGGTGAGATGTTCGTCTTCATCAATGACATGTTGAAGGCTCCGGCGAAGATGTCGTAGCTTCTCCGCTCCAGGGAAGTACTGGATGACGAAGGGTACTCTGTCCGCCATGTCCCGTGTTTGTCTTCTGAGGAGGTCGGTGAGGTTTTGCGCTGTGGCACATCGGAACTGTCGATCGATGAGTCGAGCGCCATATCCTGTTCTTGTGAGGGCATCTTTCAGCGTCTGGAGGTGTCTGTTGCGATCCTCCTCATCTAAACAGATCCTGTGTATACGGAGGGCTTGTCCGTAGGGGATGGCTTCTTTAACGTGTTTAGGGTGGAAGCTGGAGAAGTGGAGCATCGTGAGGTTATCCGTGGGTTTGCGGTACAGTGAAGTGCTGAGGTAACCGTCCTTGATGGAGATGCGTGTGTCCAAGAATGCAACCGATTCCGGAGAGTAGTCCATGGTGAGTCTGATGATGGGATGGAACTTGTTGATATCATCATATAGTTGTTTCAGTGATTGTTGACCATGAGTCCAAAGGAAGAAAATGTCATCAATGTATCTAGCGTATAGCATCGGTTGAAGGTCCTGTGCGGTGAAGAGGTCTTGTTCGAACCTGTGCATGAAGATGTTGGCATATTGAGGTGCTAATTTGGATCCCATGGCTGTTCCGTGTGTCTGGATGAAGAACTGGTTGTTGAAGATGAAGACATTGTGGTCCAGGATGAAGCGGATGAGTTGTAAAATTGCATCTGGAAACTGGCAGTTGTCGGCGTTGAGTACTGAGGCAGTTGCAGCAATGCCATCGTCGTGGGGGATGCTGGTGTAGAGTGCCGAGACATCCATTGTGACAAGGAGTGCTCCTGGTTCAACTGCTCCATGTGTGCTGAGTTTCTGTAGGAAGTCCATAGTGTCGCGACAAAAGCTGGGGGTTCTTTGTACAATGGGTTTCAGGATGCCCTCGACGTAGCCGGAGAGGTTCTCGCACAGGGTCCCATTGCCCGATACGATGGAATGGCCGGGTGTACTTGCCTTGTGTATCTTCGGGAGGCAGTAGAGATCTCCAACGCGGGGAGTACGTGGGATGAGAGCACGGAGGGTGCTCTGAAGGTCCGGATCAAAGGTCTTGATCAGTCTGTTGAGTTGACGGGTATGCTCTTTGGTCGGATCTGCAGGTAACTGTCTGTAGTGTTCCTCATTGTTCAGTTGTCGGTACACTTCTTTACAGTAATCCGTACTGTTCAGTATGACGATGGCCCCTCCTTTGCTGGTTTGATGACAATGTTGCGGTTGGTCTTGAGAGCGAAGATGGCGTTGCGTTGTGCTTGGGTGATGTTCGGGGCTGTCTTGAGTGCGGCTGATGAATCTGGTGTTGACGCACCTCCTGACGGCTTGGGCATACATGTCAAGTCGAGGGTCTTCCGGAGGAGTCCAATTCGATTCTTTCTTCTTTGGTTGCACTGCGGATCTCTCTGTCGGCTGTTCCGGTTCATTTGCTGTCTCATTGTGTTCGCTGTTGGCCTCTTGGGGTTTGTGGAAGAACTCCCGCAGCCTCATTCGCCTGATGAATTCCTCTGTGTCTGCTGCGAAACTGATGGGGTCTATTTTGGTGGTGGGGCAGAAATTGAGCCCTCGGCTGAGAACTTCAATTTCATCTGGTTGAAGTGTGTAGTCGGACAAGTTGACAATGGACTTCCCTGCAGTGGTACTGTTTTCTACTGTGGTACCGAGGGAGGCTTGGTTGCTACTGATGGTGATGCCGAGTTTCTCAAGTTTCCTGTTCTTGGTGTGCATGTAGATGGTGTAGTTCCTTTGTCTCGTCTGCTTGGCAGAGTTTCGCAGCTGGTCTGCGTCCTGAGCGCAAGTTGAGAATATGGACTCTATCTTGGTTTCCAGGGTGCGGCGTTTGCTGTAGAGTTGGTGTATGAGGTGGTTGAGGAGTGTGAGAGAGGTGCGATGGCAAAGTCTCACAGCGTAGTCTGTGTTATGGGTTGACCTGAGTGGGTTCGTGATCTGTAGTCCTTTCAGTATCTTGCCTGCTTTCTTGCATCTTTGTAGAAACTTGATGTCTGTGTCAATATGCGCGATCTTCTTGGAGATCCTCTCCACTTGGAGCCAGCAGTTTGTGCTGTCGATGGTAGTCATGATGTGGAGATGCCGGCGTTGAACTGGGGTAAACATAGTAAGAAGTCTCACAACACCAGGTTAAAGTCCAACAGGTTTATTTGGTAGCAAAAGCCACTGGCTTTCGGAGCGCTGCCCCTTCGTCAGATAAAGTAAACTTTATCCAGTGAGGATTGGGAAATGATGGTCAGACCCTCCACAAAATCCTCCCTGGCTTCTTTAAACAGCCTGGGGTACATTCCATCTGGTCCTGGTAATTTATCTATTTTCAAGGATGCCCCACAAGAGGAAACAGCCTCTCTACTTTTATAAAAAGATAACTAAGAGCAGGAGCGACACAGTGGCACAGTGGTTAGCACTGCTGCCTCACAGCGCAAGGGACCTGGGTTTGATTCCCGGCTTGGGCCACTGTCTGTGTGGAGTTTGCACATTCTCCCCGTGTCTGCGTGGATTTCCTCCGGGTGCTCCAGTTTCCTCCCACAGTCCAAAGATGTGCACATTAGGTGGATTGGCTGTGCTACATTCTCCTTCAGTATACCCAAACAGGCACTGCGGTGTGGCAACTAAGGGATTTTCACAGTAACTTCATTGCAGTTTGAATGTAAGCCTACTTGTGACTAATAAATAAACTTTTTTTTTGAGTAGACAATTCAGCCCCTCGAGCCTGCTCTACCATTCAATACGATCATGGCTGATCTGATCTCAGCCTCAAATTCACTTCCCTGCCCATTCTCCATAGCCCTTCAACCCATTATTAATTAAAAATCTGTCTGTCTCCTCCTTAAATTTAATCCTTTTAATACTTTCTCCCCATGTTGATCACATCCTAATAATTCAGACTACTCATGAACTAAAATATCTGCAATGTCCCCCTCTTTTGTGAAGACAAACAAAGTCTTCATTGAAATCATACCCACATCCTATGTTTCTTTAATCGGCCTTTTTCATCAATTATTCTCTTACTCTTAATGTATTGATAAAACATCTTTGGATTCTCCTTGATTTTGCTTGCCAATATTCTTTCATGCTCTATCTTTGATTTCCTAATTTCCTTTTAGATTTCATCTGTTTACTTTCTATATTCCTCTCGACTTTCTGTAGTATTGAGTTCTCAATATCTGACATTAGATTTTTGTGTTTTATCTTACCCTTAGGTTCTTCGACATCCAGGCAGTTCTAGATGTGGCAATCCCGTTCTTTTTCTTTGTGGAAATTTTTATGTTTTTCTATTGTTCCATGAGAATAGAACCTTACACAAGGGGTGGGATTTACTGCACAACTCTGCGTGTGTTTTACTTGGAGGTGGGAGATGGCCCACCCATGCCTGTCGGTGGGATCTTCTGGATCCGCCATTGTCAATGAAGTTTCCCATTGAATGCACCCCTCGCTGCCAGGGAACCCATGACGGGCATGCACCATTGGTAAGACCGGAAGATCCCGCTGTCGTGAATGGTCATAAAGTTCCAGCCAAGGAAAGAAAAACTCACCAATTACTGGAGACTGATTAAAGAAAAAGGTATCAGATGGTGCGCCTCTTCCTCCCTGTGCACCAAATTCCCACATGAAGCAAATTTCCAACTCTATACTCGGCCCTATTTTACCATTTTAATTCTAAGTGCTGGGCGGACTTGAAACTGGGAGTGTTTCAGATCCAACTTTTAGACCCGTTATCAGGCACCCCCATACACACTCGTGCCTGAAAAAAATATCAGCAGTTCCAAATCATGCTGCAGAAGCCTGTGGGTGGGGCTTAACGCACCCGAAATCTTGCAGCTCTGATCAGCGCCTCCAACTGCGCATGTGCAGAAAAAAAATGATAGAATGCTGCTCCTTTGCCACATCCCTCCCAGACTGGATAATGCCTCCCCCTGGCCCCCACAGATATTGTCCCAACCCCACAACATTACTGACAACCTTATCCCCCCAGTCCCTCCGCCACCCAGACCAATCGAGGGCCCCCCTTCTCAGGCAGAATGGCAGTGGACCCCCCCCCCCCCCCCACAGCCATCAATCTCAAGAAGAGAGCCATTGGATGCTCGGCACTTACCTCCTCACTAACTGGAGCACCCGAATCGGACTTTTGTGGAGCATGTCTGTTTTGTGCCGATTCTGGATGGGCAAACGGGGTGGTAAAGGGGGAAGTGACAGTAAAGTTGGACATGCAGCCTCAATGTAAATGCATGCGAATGCATTTAAATGGCCATCACGCCCGTTTCGGGTGCAGTCCTGATCACAGCCATTTTCGGGCCTTGGTAAAGGGGGAACTGGCGTGGAGGTAGGCGCGGATTGCACTATTTGCCTCATGCCCGACTTTACCAAGTTTTCGTGCCCAAAAACAGGTGCAACTTGATGGTAAAATTGGGCCCTCTGTCTGCATCTTACTCAAGCAGTCTCCTGTCTCCTTGTGGGCCGCTTAGTCATAGCGTAGATAGAGAAAAATCTATTTTCTTTGAGGAGCCTGCCAGACGTATGTAAAATCAGAACCAGACCTTTCAGAAGTAAAATTAGGAAAAAAGCAAAAGGAGGTAGAAATTTGTAACTCTGTTCCACAAATGACAATTGATGCTCAATCAACTGTTAATTTTAAATTTGAGATTGTTAGGTTTGAAATGAAAAAGAATATGATCAACTCAGAATTAGCTATTAAAACAAAGCTGACAATCCTGGAAAGTTACATCACATCAATTTTATATATGGAGGCGAGTGTTGGATGATTAAAGAAGCAATGCAGAGAAGGATTGATGCTGCAGAGTTGTGGCTTTAAGGTAAATAATGAAAATATCTTGGACAAGTCTCATTATCAATGATGAGGTTCTTGTAAAATTTTGAACCAAAATAATAGCAGAAACCCAGACAAATATTTTGAAGAATTTAGCATCCATCTCCAGTCAAAGCATCCACCTCCAATCAACAGATCTACCCACGTGAATTTCAAGCCCTAAGGCAGGAATCAGATGAACCTGTTGATAATTATAAGATTGAAAATGCCATCAGAAAATGCACATTTAAGGATACTGTTGAAAGGCTGCTGTTTATTTTGGGCTCTGCGCATCCAGAAATGCAAAGCAACTAAGGGGGTGCTTATTTAAGATGGATTTGAGAAAGAATTTCTTCTCTCAGAGTGGTGAATCCTTGAACATTTTCAAAGCTGAGATCAATAGATTTTAATCAATAGGGAAATTAAGGGTTACGGAGAGAAGGCAGGAAAGTGGACTTAGTAAGTGTTAGATCAGCCACGATCTTATTAAATGGTGAAGCAGACTCAGATGGCTGAATAGCCTAATCCTGGTTCCTAATGCATATGGTCTTTTTTCCCAGGGCAATGCCTTGACCAATCAGAGTCAACCAGGCTGGTTTGAATGAGAGAAAACTTACTGGTTATCAGTTAACTGGTGCATTCTCTATGGCAAAGCCTCCATCAATCAGAGTCCACCTACTAAAGAATCAGTACTCTTCTTATGCTGTTGTTCCCTTTGCATTTGTTATTCTTGCAAATTGTCCTGATAAGTAGAAGATGAAAAGGTTTGAAATAATTTGCCTTTTTACAGCAACATTCAAGTTCTGTACTCAAAATGACTATTTAATACTTGCTTTTCATTCTGGATTTATTTTGCGAAGTGAGTTTGAACTCACATCTTCAGATGTCCTCACTTTTTACCAAGCCAGTCTCCACATTCAAAGGATCATTTTTTGCCATTTCTGCCAACTCCAGCATCATGTTACCCAAAACACATTTCCCCTCACCTCCCACTCCCTTGTCAGCATTCTGCAGAACTGTTCCCTCTGTGACACCCTGATCCACTCCTCCATCAGCCCAACTTCTCATCCTCTTCACACACACACCTTCCCTTACAATCGCAGAAGGTAAGCCTTGCTTCTTTACCTTCTATTTCCTCACCATACAAGGCCCCAAATACTCCTTTCAGGTGAAGCAACATTTCACTTGCACCTCCTTCAACTTAGTCTATTGTATTCTCTGCTCCCAATGCAATTTCCTCTACACTGGGGAGACTTTGCAGAACACCTTTGCTCAGTGTGCAAGCATGACCCTAACCTTCTTGTTGCTTGCCATTTGAACTCAGTATCATGCTCTCATGCTTACGTGTCTGCCCTTGGCCTGCTGCAATGTTGCAGTGAAGCCCAACTCAAACTGGAGGAGCAGCACCTCATTTCTCGGTTCGCACATTATAGCCCTTGGGACTCAACGTTGAGTGCAACAACTTTAGACAGGGACTTTTCTCCTCCATCTCAACTCCTTTTATTCCAAAAAAATCTTTGTCCCAATGCAAACCCCAACCCCGCACCCCTCCCCGCTCCAGGCAATCTATTGTGCAGAGGTGGTGTATGGTGGTATTGTCAGTGGACTAGTAAGCCAAGATAATGCTCTGGGGACCCGGGTTCAAATCCCACCACAGTCTAATAGCCACTACAAATCCCACCACAGTTTAATAGTCTACTGAGACTATTAAACCATTATCAATTGTCGTAAAAACCTATCTGTTTAACTAATGTCCTTTAGGGAAAGAAATCTGCCACCCTTACCCGGTCTGGCCTACAAGTAATTCCAGATCCAGTGGTTGGCTCTGAAATGGCCTAGCAAGTTATTCAGTTCAAGGGCAATTAGGGATGGGCAACCAATGCTGACCTAGCCAGCGATGCCCACATCCATGAATGAATAAAGACAAATTGTTCTTCAGTTTTGCTTTCACTGAGCACTGACCTTTGTTCTATTAACACATTCTGTTATGTTACCTTAATGCCACTAATAGCACCTTCCATAGCCCTTTGCACTGCCATTAACATTTTCCTGTCATGTATTCTACACACCTTTTTTGCAATCTCTCCTAGCTCCTACCTATCACCAAAATGGCGGCACTGCTGCCTCACAGCACCAGGGACTTGGGTTCGATTTCCAGCTTGGGTCACTGGCTGTGTGGAATCTGCACATTCTCCCTGTGTCTGTGTAGGTTTCCTCCGGGTGCTCCAGTTTCCTCCCACAGTCCGAAAGATGCACTGGTTAGGTGCATTGGCCATGCTAAATTCTCCCTCAGTGTACCCGAACAGGTGCCGGAGTGTGGCTTCTGGGGGATTTTCAGTCATTTCATTGCTGTGTTAATATAACACTGCAATGAAATTACTACATACATTAGACTTAATGTAAGCCTACATTAATAAATAAACTTTAATATTTCTTTGTTTCAGCTTCTCCATCCCTTATATAATCCATCACATTTCTTCCTCTCTTTACGGACTCAGAACATTGATTCCATTTCTCTCCCCACTGATGCTGCCAGATCTGCTGAGTTTTCCGGCATTTTCTGTTTTTATCCCTGGTTAATTAGTCCAGGCCTCTGGATTAACAGTCCAAAAAATAATTAAAATATTGCACCCTGAACTAGTCTACTGTAAATGCTGTGATTTTAGAAAGAAATGTATGTGACTCAGGGGAGCTATTCTAAAATGTTGTTTATTTAAAGATTGTAGCAGATTACATTTATAGGCCTTCAGTGTAAAGAATTATTTTTCTAGATTCATCTATTGATGATGGGAGTGGGCTAGCTACCCAGAAGTCATGAGTTCAGACCCCACCATGACAAATTGTGAAATTTGACTTGCATCTGAAAAATTACCATTAAAATTTCTGTTCCAAAAGCCTTACTGGAGAGATGGGCTCTGAGAAGTTTTTTTTAAAAAGTGGGAACATGTTAAGATCTACAATGAGGAGAACTGAAGGCTCTGCTTCAAACAGCAGGGCGAATGGACAGTGGGATGCATACAGTGTCATGCTTTGAGGGAGGGTACTGTCCGAGGAGCTGATACTGTCATGTGGAAATACAAATTTATCATTGAAATATAAAAATTAGGAGTTACAGAAAGATTGAGGTCATGTCAGGAAGGGATTTAAAAACCAGAATGAAAACTTTTAAAATTGAGGTCTTTCCACATGGGAATCAGCAAGTTAAATGGGATGCAGTGTGATTTCAGATATGGGCAGCAGGGGTTTAGATGAGTTCAAGTTTATGCATGCTATCTTGCCATAGGAAGATCTATTTCACATGGGCACCTGTCTCATTTTCCAATGGATAAAGAATCAATGTAGAACCCACTGTCTTCTGTCAAGCTAATTTTGTATCCAATTGGCAACCTCACCCTGCATCCCATGAGATTTAACCTTATGCAACACCTACCATGCAGTCCCTTGTTAAAGGCCTCACTAATGTCCATGTAGACAATGCCGGCTGCACTGCCCTCATTTACCTTCTTGGTTACCCATTCAACAAACTCAATCACATTCGTGAGACATGATTTTCCACTCGCAAAGCCATGCTGACTGTCCCTAATCAGTCCCTGCGTCTCTAAATGCCTGTAGATCCTGTCTCTCAAAGTACCTTCCAACAACTTACCCACCACAAATGTGAGGCTCATCGGCCTGTAATTCCCAGGCTTTTCCCTGCAGCCCTTTTTAAACAAAGGCACAACATTTGCCACCCTCCAATCTTCAGGCACCTCACCTGTGACTATCGATGATTCAAATATCTCTGCCAGGGGACCCGCAATTTCCTCCCTAGCCTCCCACAATGTCCTGGGATACACTTCATCAGGTCTCAGGAATATATCTACCTTGATACACTTTAAGACTTCCAGCATCTCGTTCTCTGTAATATGTACACTCCTCAAGACATCACTTTATTTTCCCATGCTTTTCTCAACAGTAAATACTGATGAGAAATATTCATTTAGGATCTCACCCATCTCTTGTGGATCCGCACATAGCTGACCTTGTTGACCCTGAAGAGGCCCTACTCTCTCCCTAGTTAGTCTTTTGGCCTTTATGTATTTGTGGAAACTCTAGTGACTCTATGTAGTGATTCTATGATTCTCCCCGTGCCTGCGTGGATTTCCTCCGGATGCTGCGGTTTCTTCCCACAGTCAGAAGATATGCAGGTTAAGTGGATTGACATTGCTAAATTGCTCCTTAGTTTCCCAAATTCCCAAGTTATGCAGGCAAGGTAGATTAGGGGTTATGGGGATCGGGCAGATGGGGGGAGGTGTTGGCCTGGGTAAGAAGTTGAGTTGGTGCAGATTCGAAGGGCCGAATGGCTCCTTCTGCACTGTAACAATTCAATGATTATGGAATTTGTCATGTCAGTAGTAACACTATAACACCTTAGCTTTGGGATCCCAGCCCCTTGGCCAATATTATAGGAAAACCTCAATGTTCAATACTTCTCAGCTTTCCAAATTATCCTAAAACTTTCAATAAATAAAAATATACAGTTAAAGTGTTAGAAAAGCAGAATATGTTACTTTAAAATGGGTTCTGAAATATGATTGTACATTGTATTTCAGTGATCCACTGCCCTCTAACCCCTCTTCACCTGAAGAGCAAACTTGATATCCATTAGCAATGCCACATAAGTTTGACTTGTAAGTTGATGTTGAATTGATTCAAAATCATATATTCTTTCAGGTACATCATGTGTATGTCAGCCTGGTTACAAATTGATCTCTAACAATGGTGGCCCTTTCATCAGATGTGAAAAATGTCCTGTTACGTTTCCAGTAAGTAAATTATTTTAGTACTTTATCTGAACTGATACATTCGTTCTAATTTTCAATTTTGCTAGGGATCCTTTTGCCACAGCCTGTCAAATGCTGCCTTGATGTCAAAGGCAGTCAGCCTCACTTCATTACTGGAATTCAGTACTTTAGTCCAATTTGGACCAAGGCCATAGTGAGATCCGAAACTGAGTGGCAGAACCCAAATTGAGCATCATTAAAGAGGTTGTTGCTGAATAAGTGCTGATTGATGGCGCTATAAATGGCACTTTCCATCATTTTACCGATGATTGAGAGTAGACTGATGGGGGCGGTAATTGGCTGAGTTGGATTTGGTCTACTTGTTGCGTCAGAATATGCTTGGGCCATTTTTCATAGTGTTAAGTGGATGCCAGTGTTGTAGCTGTACTGGAACAACATGGTTAAGGGGGTAGCTAGTTTTGGAGACAACTCTACTAGTGTGATGTTGGCAGGCTCATAATCTTTGCTGTATATAGTATCTTCGGTTGTTTCCTGATATTACGTGAAGTGAATCTCATTCCACTGAAGTGAATCCACTATCACTGGCATCAGTGATAGTGGAGTAGGAGGCTTCTGCAGCTAACCTGTAAGTAGCTCATAAGCCCTTTAATTGGTGCTGGTGGAAGTTCCTTCATGTAGATTATGCACATTGAACTATGAGAACTTAAGAGAGGTTGAAGGCTTGATCATAGAGCTTCGAAATGACAGTGCTGGAGTAAATTCAGCATGATGTTATGATTTGTCTGCTCTGTATGATGCTGACAATGGTCAAGTGTGCACATACAAACTGCTCTTCAAATATAGCATTCCTATTGCAGAGGCCGCTTTGATAGCTGAATAGGCCTCATAGCAATGGGTGTTACAGAGCCCAGTTTTGCCCCCTATAGGTTTTTAAATGTGTCCTAAAGGAAAGGAGAGGTAGCAAAGTGAAGAGGACTATCGAGAGGATAGGACTTAAGCAGCGTAAATCTTTAGATTGCACAAATGCATTTCACTGCTTTTTCATACCTTTCTGATATTGATGTATACTCCTCAAAATGTATTTTATTATAATTCTTTGATTTCAAGGCAGTCACCCAAGATGGATGGAGCTGCATTAAATGTCCTTCAGGTGCCACGATAGATCATCAAGGAAAATGTCGGTGTTCAATGGGACACATTCTAAGTATGTACCGCGCAGTAGCTGTGATTCAAATTTTTTTTTTTTCTACGTGATCGCATGTGCTAATATTATGAACTAAAATGTGATATACTATTTTTTAGAAAGTAATAATGCAGAACATTCTGCTAATTGTTGGGAAATCAAGCTCCAGCAGCTCTGAAATTTCAGTGTTGACACCAGCAGCCACTAATCACTTAGAATGGAGTGAGGGGAATGTGAAGCACCAATCTTGTCTTCAAACAAACATCTGGAGTTATTAGACAATGTGTTCCCACAAATGCCGAAATCTTATTCTTCAACCAGTATGTGGATGGAATTTTTTGGCTTCCCACAGGCAGGTGGACAGAGATCCTCTAGACTTCTAACATAGAATCATAGAAACCCTACAGTGCAGAAAGAGGCCATTTGGCCCATCAAGTCTGCACTGACCACAATCCCACCCAGGCCCTACCCCCATATCCCTACATATTTTACCCACTAATCCCTCTAATCTACACATCTCAGGACACTAAGGGGCAATTTTAACATGGCCAATCAACCTAACCCGCACATCTTTGGACTGTGGGAGGAAACCGGAGCACCCGGAGGAAACCCACGCAGACATGAGGAGAATGTGCAAACTCCACACAGACAGTGACCCAAGCCGGGAATCGAACGCAGATCCTTGGAGCTGTGAAGCAGCAGTGCTAACCACTGTGCTACCGTGCCACCCATGTTTTTGATCCATTCATGGGATGTGGATATCGCTGGCTAGGCTAGCATTTATATTGCCCATCCATAATTGCCCTTGAGAAGGTGCTGGTGTGCTGCTTCTTGAACTGTTGCAGTCCATGTGTTGTCGGTTCATCCACAATAACGTTAGGAAAGGAGTTCAGGGATTTTGATCCAGCAACAGTAAAGGAATGGCAGTATGGTTCCAAGTCAGGATGATGGTGTGACTTGGAGGGGAACTTGTAGGTGGTGATGTTCTCATGCATTTGTTGCCCCTGTCCTTCTCGGTAGTAGAGGTTTTGGGTTTGGAATGTGTTGATGAAGGATCTATGCTGAGTTGCTGCAGTGCATCTTGTTGATGGTACACACTGCTGTCAGTGTTGGAGGGAGTGAATGTTTAAGGTAGTGGATGGGGTGCCAACCATCAGGCTACTTTTTGCTGCATGGTGTTAAGTTCTTGAGTTTTACTGGAGCTGTACTCATCCAGGCAAATGGTGAGTATTCCATCATACTCCTCACTTGTGTCTTGTAGATAGTTGACAGGCTTTTGGGAGTCAGGAGGTGAGTTACACACTGCAGAATTCCCAGCCTCTGACCTGCTATTGTAGCCACAGTATTTATATGGCTAATCCAGTTCAGTTTCATGGCAAGAGTTGATAGTGAGTGATTCAGTGATGGTAATGACATTGAATGCCAAGGGGAGATGGGTAGATTCTATCTTTTTTGAGATGGTCATTACCTGGCACACGCGTGGTGCAAATGTTACTAGCCACTTATTAGCCCAAGTCTGAAAATTGTCTGGGTCTTGCTGTAAATGGACATGGACTGCTTCAATATCTGAGGAGTTGCGAACCATGCTGAACATTGTGCAATCATCTGTAAACATCCCCATGCCTGACCTTATGAAGCGGGAAGGTTATTGATAAAAGAGCTGAGGATGGTTGGGCCTTGGACACTACTTGAGGAATTGCTGCTACTATGTTTCGGAACTGAGGTGATTAACCTCCAACAACCACAACCACATTTCTTTGCATTAGGTATGATTCCAACCAATGGAGAATTCTCCTCCAATATCCATTGACTTCCCATTTTGCAAGTGCTCCTCGATGCCACACTCATTGAAATGTTGCCTTGATACCAATGGCAGTCACTCTCACCTGTTCTTAATTTCAGCTATTTTGGCCATGTAGGTCGAAGGCTGTAAAGAATCAGGAATGGAGTGGCCCTGGCAGAACCCAAAGTCATGATGTGGAGATGCCGGCGTTGGACTGGGGTGAACACAGTAAGAAGTCTCACAACACCAGGTTAAAGTCCAACAGGTTTATTTGGTAGCAAATACCATAAACTTTCGGAGCACTGCTCCTTCGTCAGATGGAGTGGAAATCTGCTCTCAAACAGTGCAAACAGACAGAATCAAGTTGCAGAATACTGATTAGAATGCGAATCCTACAGCCAGCCAGGTCTTAAATGTACAGACAATGTGGGTGGAGGGAACATTAAGCACAGGTTAAAGAGATGTGTATTGTCTCCAGACAGAACAAAGAACAAGAACAAAGAACAATACAGCACAGGAACAGGCCCTTCGGCCCTCCAAGCCCGCGCCGCTCCCCGGTCCAGGATTGAATCCTGAATCCAGGATCCCCGCCCAATTTTCCAGCCTATCTACATCCTAATATCCTATCCACCGAGCTGTCCCTCACAGCTACGATGCTTTGTTCATCACAATCTATTAACTCACCCCCACCCCCCCATTCCAGACCATGTGATCTCCAGGGAGAGGCGAAAATCCAGAGTGAAAACCCCCGGGCCAATATGGGGGAAAGAAAATCTGGGAAATTCCTCTCCAACCCCCTGTGGCAATCGAAACGAGTCCAGGAGATCACACTGGCCCTGATCAGAAAATGCTTCCCAACCCTATTCATTTCCACTTCTGCTTTACGAACACCATCTGAATTCCCTGCCCCCGAGACAGGTTCCCAACTATCCGCAGTCTCGCTCTGTACTGGCACCAGCAAGATGATCATAGAATGAAGCCTTGAAACGAGAAACAAAGAACAATTAGCCCGCGCCGCTCCCTGGTCCAAACTAGACCACTCTTTTGTATCCCTCCATTCCCACTCCGTTCATATAGCTGTCTAGATAAGTCTTAAACATTCCCAGTGTGTCCGCCTCCACCACCTTGCCCGGCAACACATTCCAGGCCCCCACGACCCTCTGTGTAAAATATGTCCTTCTGATATCTGTGTTAAACCTCCCCCCCTTCACCTTGAACCTATGACCCCTCGTGAACGTCACCACCGACCCGGGGAAAAGCTTCCCACCGTTCACCCTATCAATGCCTTTCATAATTTTATACACCTCTATTAAGTCTCCCCTCATCCTCCGTCTTTCCAAGGAGAACAACCCCAGTTTCCCCAATCTCTCCTCATAACCAAGCCCCTCCATAGCAGGCAACATCCTGGTAAACCTCCTCTGTACTCTCTCCAAAGCCTCCACGTCCTTCTGGTAGTGTGGCGACCAGAACTGGACGCAGTATTCCAAATGCGGCCGAACCAACGTTCTATACATCTGCAACATCAGACCCCAACTTTTATACTCTATGCCCCGTCCTATAAAGGCAAGCATGCCATATGCCTTCTTCACCACCTTCTCCACCTGTGATGTCACCTTCAAAGATCTGTGGACTTGCACACCCAGGTCCCTCTGCTTCTCTACACCCTTTATGGTTCTGCCATTTATCGTGTAGCTCCTCCCTACATTATTCCCACCAAAATGCATCACTTCGCATTTATCAGGATTGAACTCCATCTGCCATTTCTTTGCCCAAATTTCCAGCCTATCTATATCCTTCTGTAGCCTCTGACAATGTTCCTCACTATCTGCAAGTCCTGCCAGTTTTGTGTCGTCCGCAAACTTACTGATCACCCCAGTTACTCCTTCTTCCAGATCATTTATATAAATCACAAACAGCAGAGGTCCCAATACAGAGCCCTGCGGAACACCACTAGTCACAGGCCTCCAGCCGGAAAAAGACCCTTCCACTACCACCCTCTGTCTTCTATGACCAAGCCAGTTCTCCACCCATCTAGCCACCTCCCCCTTTATCCCATGAGATCCAACCTTTTTCACTAGCCTACCATGAGGGACTTTGTCAAACGCTTTACTAAAGTCCATATAGACAACATCCACGGCCCTTCCTTCGTCAACCATTCTGGTCACTTCTTCAAGAACAGCTAGTGAAATTCTGCAAGTCCAGGAGGCAAGCTGTGGGGGTCACTGATAATGTGACATAAATCCAACATCCCGGTTTAGGCCGTCCTCATGTGTGCGGAACTTGGCTATCAGTTTCTGCTCAGTGACTCTGCGCTGTCGTGTGTTGTGAAGGCCGCCTTGGAGAACGCTTACCTGAAGATCCAAGGCTGAATGCCCGTGACTGCTGAAGTGCTTCCCAACAGGAAAACTGGAGTCATTTTCCATCACTTTGCTGATGTTCGAGAATAGGTTGACAGGGTGGTAATTAGCCAGGTTGGATTTGTCCTGCTTTTTAGGGACAGGATGTACAATGAGCAATTTTTTACATTGCTGGGTAGATGCCAGTGTTGTAGCTGTTCTGGAACAACTTGATTAAAGGTGCAGCTAGTTCTGGAGCACAGGTCTTTAGCACTATGGCCAGAGTGTTTTCAGGGCCCATAGCCTTTGCAGAATCGGTGCTTTCAGCCATTTCTTGATATCATGTGGAATGAATAGAATTGGATGAAGACTGCCATCTGTGATGCTGGGTCCTCAGGAGGATGCTGAGAGGGATCATCCACCAGACATTTCTGGTTGAAGATGGCTGAAAATGAAGATGGCCCCCAATCAAGCTCCAGGCCACTTAAGGGCCTCATCGGAGGAAGTTGCTCATTAAACCCTCTCAGCTTTGACAATGGCCCACCTCGGGAGGTTCCTCGTTTACAGGCACTCTGTTCCCAATTGAGGGAACTAGTATCGGCAATGCAGAGGCTGCTGAAAGCCTCCTGAACCCTCTCCCTCTTGCTCACCAGACAACTCTCTCCTTGCAGCCACCATCTCCACAATCCCCTTTCGTCCACACTTACCTCTATCTACAATCCATAACTGATCCCTTCTGCAGGGCTCTCACCACTCATTTGTGATGTTCAGCATCAAGCTGTGAGGCAGATCTGTGGAAAAATAGGAAATTATACCATGGAAGAAGTGCTTTGGCCTCCTCCAGCCTGTTCCTCTCCATACTGTTTGGGGGCATTCCTCTGGCAATCCTCTTTGCCAAGACCCTTAAGTGAGGAATCTGATTAAGCAATTGGTGATGAAACATTGCTAGCTGTCCTCATAGATAATTCAGCCATACTAGAGGCAAATATTCATTGCATGTTCATTGTATCAGCTGATGAGGAAATTGAGATTTGTGATGACAGCTGGTTAAGATTTTATCCCTTGCCATCAGGGATTTATTGAGGATGATTATGCGGTAGCACAGTGGTTAGCACTGCTGCTTCACAGCTCCAGGGACCTGGGTTCGAATCCCAGCTCGGGTCGCTGTCTGTGTGGAGTTTGCACATTCTCCCTGTGTCTGCGTGGGTTTCCTCCGGGTGCTCATAAGTCAAAATAGCAACAAGCATGTCACAAATGTACTAAAATGGGCCATTCAGCGAGTGAATGCTGGAGCAAGGATAGTCAATACAAGAATTATGGCAAAATGGGTCACATTGCAAAAGCATATAGGACTAGATTAGCTTCCCGAGAAGAATATTCAGAAGAAGTATCTGGGCACCTTCAAGAAGAACAAGTTGCATTCTACAAAAAGAATTTACAACATGGCAGAAAAAAAAATTTCGTCTGTGAAAAAGACAATATCCAGAAATATAATGAAGAGCTCCAACTGAATATCTTAACCATGCAGAGTGAATCACATAGATACGAGGTGATTCCAAACTTAAGTGGACAACCTATTCAGATGGAGGTTGATACTGGTGCTGCTGTGTCTTTAATTCCTGAGACTACAGAGCTGAAACCAGATGATTTGAGTTTAAGGACATGCACAGAAGAGATTGCGCCATTAAAAGGTAGCATCATGGCTAACATAGAGTTGAGTGGACAAACAGCTGAGTAGTATCTCCATGTGGTTCATGATAATTTTTCAGCTCTAGTTGGAAAATCATGGTTGGAGAAGATAATGCTTAACTGGAATGCTGTTAGTAGACTGGTCAATGCCAAAACTGACCTACAGCACCTTTTGGATGAATACAAGAGTGTATTCAAAGAGACACTTGGCTCAATGAAGGGAGTTCAAGTGAAACTCAAGATAAAACCTAACAACCAAACAAAAAGTCTCAAAGCAAGAGTGATGCTATATGCAATTCATCCCAAGGTTGAAGAAGAATTAGTATGACTTGTTAACACAGGTGTGTTAGAGCCGTTTACAGTGAGTGGCTGGGCTACCCCCGTCGTACCTATCATGAAACCAGATGGTTCAATTCTATTTGTGGTGATTTTAAACAGCCTTAAATCCAATGTTGAGAGCTGATCAATATCTCCTTCCTTTAATTGAAGATTTTTTTTTGCTGGGTTATCAGGTGGGCAAAAATTCAACAAGATTGATCTTTCACAAGCATACTTACAGATGAATATAGCCACTGAATCTCAATCATTTCTTACCATCATTATTCATAAAGGTCTTTTTTGTTATAAAAGATTGCTTTTGGAATAACATCCATGCCAACCCTATTCCAAAGTTTGATGGATTAGATTTTAAGTGGTCTCTTGGGTGTACAATGTTACCTGGATGATATTCTAATTACAGGGTCCAGTGAACAAGAGCACTTGAATAATTTAGAAGCAACTTTAGAACATCCTCAAGTACATAGTCTGTGTATCAAGAAAGAAAAGTATGACTTTTTCCAGACGACAGTCCAGTATTTGGGTCACGTTATTGACAGTAAAGGATTACATAAAGCACCTAAAAAGATGGAAGCTATTTCAGAAGCACCATGTCCACTGAATGTGATGCAGTTGGTGTCCTTTCTAGGATTGGTTAATTATTATCGCAAATTTGTTGCTAACTTATCTATATTATTGAAGCCATTGTATAACTTACTATGTGTGAAACAGTCATGGGACTGGACAATAGAATGTGAGAAAGCATACAAGGATGTCAAAGATGCTTTGCAGAAATCTGAAGTATTGGTTCATTTTAATCCAGTAAATAGTCTCAGGCTAAAGTCCAACAGGTTTATTTGGTAGCACGAGCTTTCGGAGCGCCGCTCCTTCATCAGGTGAGTGCCTTTCCACATCAGCTCCACATCATTTTAATCCAGAGCTACCACTTACTGCTTGCCTGCGACGCTTCACCTTATGGAGTAGGGGCAGTCGTTTCACATGTTCTTGCCTTCACAAGAAGAATGACCAATAGTATTTGCTTCATGTACTCTGACTAGTGCTGAATCTAACTATGCTCAGCTAGAAAAAGAAACATTGAGTATAATTTTTGGCGTACAAAGAGTTCATCCTTATTTATATGGTCATCATTTCACATTGTTGACTGATCATTGACCCTTAACTACTATTTTGGGTCATATAAAGGCAGACCTTCATTAGCTGCTAGTTGATTGCAAAAATGGGCACTATTTTATCTACAAAATCCTGTGATATGAAGTATCATCAATCAAAGTGCCATGTTAATCCTGATGCATTATCACACTTACCTTTACCTATTAAGCAGATTCGATCAACTAGTTTTGCTAGTATCCTTTATTTTTTACTTGTAGATCATTTGCCTATGACAGCTTGTCAAGTTCAGAGACGATGATCCCGTAATGGGAAAGGTGATGGATATGGTATTGAAAGGAACAATAGCTGGAATGCATTGCATGCATCCTCATTTGAAACCATTTTTGTCAAGAAAGCTTGAGTTGACTGTTTACAGTGGTTGTCTTTTGTCGGGAATCTGAGTGATCATTGCTCCTAGTCTACGTGGAAGAGTTCTTGAACAATTATATGAAGCTCATCCTGACATAGTCCGGTTGAAGGGATCAGCATGTAGCTATTTTTGGTGGTCGGGTTTGGATGCTCAGATTGAAGAAAAAGTGGGACAGTGACAATCCTGTGCATGAATAAGAAATACACCTCCATTGTCTCCTTTACACTCTGGGGAGTGACCTAAATTGCCATGGCAACAATTGCGTGGAGATTTTGCTGGTCCGTTTGAGGGTTACATATTCTTAGTCATAATTGTGTACACTCAAAGTAGCCAGAAGTTGTTCTCATGAAATCTACTACAACTGAACAAACCATTGAAGAACTTGGTGAAATGTTTGGAAGATTTTGTAAACTGGAACAGATTGTTAGCAAAAATAGTTCACCGTTTACATCACAAGAGTTTGAGGATTATTTCAAAGTAAATGGTATTTAGCATATAAAATCCATTCATTTTCATCCATCAACTAGTGGATTAGCTGAAAGTTTCGCATAATCCTTGAAACATTCTTTAAAAGCTTCAAGAGAGCAAGGTTTCGTTATCGCATTATGTGAATCGCTCTTTGGCATCCTATAGAAACACTACTCATGCAACAACCCTAGGTTCACCTGCATTACTACTCTTAAAGAGAAAGTTGAGAACTATGTTTGATTTGTTATTACCTTCAGAAACTTCACAGGTAGTAGAGCATCAATAACAATCTCAAGTTGTGAGATGAAAAGTGAGGGCAAAGCAATGCTTATTTCAACAAAGAGATATTGTTAGCATGTAATTATGCCACGAGTGAGAATGGGTACCAGACGTAGTTTTAGCAAAAAAAGGTCCAATTTCTTACACGGTTCAAACTGAAGACGAACTAGTTTGGCAATGCTATCTATGCTGGTTAATTGTTGTCATCTTGAAATGATTTCTCAGAATCATCTCCAGAAGTATCAACTTCTTTAGTCCCTAGTGTTGTGAATACTACTGCAGAAGACTTAGTTGAATCTGAGCTGCCTGATGATTGTGTGCATAATACTATACCACGTGAGAATGATATAGAATTTGTTTCAAGAGAAAAAGTGTCTATTGAAGTTCTAAATCATACTTCAAGTGTCAAGGACAGCCAAATTCCAGAATGTCATATACAACCAAAGAGGAATAGACGTCCTCTTGATCAACTTACTTATTGACTGTTTATAATGATTAATGGTGCATAGCACTGTGTTTTGAGTATTAATGATCGTATGTATAATATCAAAGTAATTTGTTGACATGACCACAAAGGTAAAGGGAAAGGGATGATATATATTTAAGTGGTTGTATGATTATTTTAAAAGCCGGTCACATGATTTGATGGTGATGTAATTTAGGATGCATCACAGGCTCCTGCTCCTACACCAGCGGCACGGTGGCACAGTGGTTGGCACTGCTGCCTCACAGTGCCAGGGACCCAGGTTTGATTCTCGGCTTGGTCACTGTCTGTGTGGCTTCTGCACGTTCTCCCTGCATCTGCGTGGGTTTCCTCTGGGTGCTCTGGTTTCTTCCCACAGTCTGAAAGACATGCTGGTTAGGTGCATTGGCCATGCTAAATTCTCCCTCAGTATACCTGAACAGGTGCTGGAGTGTGGCTACTAGGGGATTTTCACAGTAATTTCATTGCAGTGTTAATGTAAGCCTACTTGTGACAATAATAAATAAACTTTCGACTTTAGTTTCAATTTCTACTCTGCATAGGCAACAGCTCCTACAATAAATTTGTTGATGTTACTTTGAATCTACGTGTGCAAAGCACATCTTTTTCTTTTTGTTTAAAACCCACCACTCCTGACACTTGGTCTGATTGTTTCAATCCATTTCATAGAAATCATAGAAATCATAGAAACCCTACAGTGCAGGAAGAGGCCATTCGGCCCATTGAGTCTGCACCGACCACAATCCCACCTAGGCCCTACCCCCATATCCCTACATATTTTACCCACTAATCCCTCGAACTTACATATCTCAGGACACTAAGGGGCAATTTTAGCATAGCCAATCAACCTAACCCGCACATCTTTGGACTGTGGGAGGAAACCGGAGCACCCGGAGGAAACCCACGCAGACACAAGGAGAATGTGCAAACTCCACACAGACAGTGACCCGAGCCGGGAATCGAACCCAGGTCCCTGGAGCTGTGAAGCAGCAGTGCTAACCACTGTGCTACCGTGCCGCCCATTTACACTCAGTATATTGAAATCAAACTAATTTAACATGGAGTTTTTGTTTCTTTTAAGTGGAAAGAAGCATTAATGGAGCACCATTAATTGTAGCACAGTGTGAGCCTTGCTATGTTTCTGACCCAGCTTTCTCGATGCCTGACCCTTCAGCAAAACAGTACGTAATCATTATCAATATTTTATTTTTGTGTATAAATAATGTAAATATGTATTATTGTTCATATTATTGCTTGAAAATGAATGGATATGTTACGCCTTTAAAATAATAATGTTAGAAGTAAATGCCAATTGTTGATGTTCCTGAAAAGGTGGTTGAGTACAAAATAGAGCTTCTGTTTGTGTGTTCAAAGAACAAAGAGCAGTACAGCACAGGAACAGGCCCTTCAGCCCACCAAGCCTGCGCCAATCATGTTGTCCTATCTAGATCAACCGCCTGTATCCCTCTATTCCCCGCCTGTTCATGTGTCTATCCAGATAAGTCTTAAATGTCGCTAACTTGTCTGCTTCAACCACCTCACTTGGCAGTGCATTCCAGGCCCCCACCACCCTCTGTGTAAAAAAACTTCCCTCACACATCTTGTTTGAACCTTTCGCCCCTTCCCATCAACTTATGCCCCCTTGTAATTTTCATTTCTGCCCTGAGAAAAAGCTTCCAACTGTTCACCTTATCTATGCCCCTCATAATTTTATAAACTTCTATCAGGTCACCGCTCAGCCTCCGTCTTTCCAGGGAGCACAATCCCAGTTTATTCAATCTCTCCTCATAGTTAATACCCACCATACCAGGCAACATCTTGGTAAACCTTTTCTGTACTCCCTCCAAAGCCTCCACGTCCTTCTGGTAGTGTGGCAACCAGAATTGGACACAGTATTCCAAATGTGGCCTAACCAACGTTTTATATAACTGTGACATAATTTTGCCAACTTTTATACCCATGCCCCGGCCGATGAAGGCAAGCATGCCAAATGCTTTCTTCACCACCTTTTCCACCTGTGCTGCCACTTTTAAGGATCTGTGGACCTGCACGCCCAGATCTCTCTGTGAGTCTGTGCTCCTGATTGTTCTGATATTTATTTTATAGTTCCACCTAAATTGGATTTACCAAATTGCATCACCTCGCATTTGTCCGGATTAAATTCCATCTACCATTTCTCCACCCAATTTTTCAGCCTCCCCCAGCCTTGCCTTGGTCCCATGCTCATCCCCAGTCTCTACTTGTTGACCTACTATTCTGATTCCCACCCCCCCTGCCACACTAGTTTAAACCCACCCGAGCCACACGAGCAAACCTCCCAGCCAGCGTATTGGTGTCCCTCCAGTTCAGGTGTAACCCGTCCTTCTTGTAACGGCCCCACCTCTCCTGGAAGACATCCCAGTGATCCACCAAGCTGAAGCCCTCCCTCCTGCACCAGTTCTTTAGCCATGTGCTCAGCAGCATTAAAAATACATTTTTAGTAAAATATATTAGACTATGAATTGGTTTATCTTTGTTTTTGGGTCGCTGCAATTTTTGGCATTCCCATGCTAGTTATGATAGAGGTTGGGAGATTCTAATTTTGGTGCTCCAGCCTCATTTGCACAATTGCAGCATGGCCCTGAGCAGATCCAGCACTACATTCCTCACTGGAGAGTTGCCAGCAGCCTCTTTGTACCACAGGGATTTGAATAGTGCTGTAAGCAAACTATGTGCTCTGGAGAACCTTTCTTTTTTAAAGGCACAGTCCCCACAAAAGGGAAGCTGTACTAATAATGTGAAGGTTGCTGGATAATCGCTTTTGAAGACTCTGCCTAAAAGGAAATGTTGCAATGCACTGGGTGATTCTGTGCTGATGACCTGGAGACACTGCTAACACAAGTGGAGGCCAGGAGAGGTGCCTTGTGTCTTCCAAGGACAGGAAACCTTAAAACCTTAAATTTGCAGAACAAAACAAGAGCAGGTGGCGTAGCCTAGAAGGTTGTGCTGCTGACATGGCAGCAGTACTGCGAAATGTTTAATGATCTCACTAAAGTGGTCAAGGTGAGTGAATACATATGCATATTTCGGGGCGATTCTTCCATCGCGACCTGCAAATTTTCTGGCGGGTCAGGTCGGGAGATGAGCATGTCGGCCATTCCGTGGGTTCCCCACGAGCGTTTACGACCCGCGCGCATCTCCCAAGCAGAAAGAAATGGCACCGCTGGGACAGGGCAGAAAACCGGCGTGCCGCTGATTTGCATTACTTTCCATACCTTAGCATGCAATTATCGGGATCAACACAGCAATCTCCACCCAAGTTTGCGTCTCCCACCTCTTTGGTGTGATGTCACTTTGGTGCGAATCAGAGTGGGTATATAAAAGTCTCAACCTGGCGTGGCAGCCTTGAACTGGCATGAGGAGGTAAGTGCTGCTAGCAGAGCATGGGGGATGTTGCAGGCAGGCCCTGGAAATGCCTGGTGGGCTTCCTCCTGCTGTCGTCAGGTGTTGGCCCATGGACCAGTGATATCTGGGGCGGGAGGGGGGTGGTGGGAGGGCTTCTATTTTCTCAGAGCTCCCTGGGTGAGGTTCTGTGAAGGAGTCCTGCTCACCCTCCCTTCCAGGGCAGCGCTGTAGCTCAGTGTGGGAGGCACCCTCAAGGAATCCTGTTCAGCCTTCCCCTCCACAGCACTTTGCAGTGGCATTGTCTTGCCGAGGGATGTGGTCAGGGACTCGACTGGGTGTTGGTTTTCTAGGGTAGGGGAGGCCAGGGTGCAGAGGTTCAAACATGGAGTGCATGGAATCTGCTGTCACTGGGCACACATCTGGTGCTGATTTGCAGTCTGTCCCTGCCCTGTGACACAGACCAGCAACACATGCCTGTAATGGATGCTGCAGTTGCACACATAGCAAAGGCTCAAGGGTGCGCATTGCCCACGGCTGCACACCGACCTGCATAATCTGTGCCAGCATTTGTCATGATGGGAATCGCACACAACCCTAATCGGGTCACGCATGGTACCATGGATTGTGAGGTGTTGCCAGCACCCACAAGTGGGGGTACTGGCCCAAGTGAGGGATTGGGGTGGTGCTGGGTCTATGCAGCCAATGATAATCCGCCATTCTATGCTCTTTCCAAACTCTACTGTGTGGTTGGACCTCGGTCAGCTTGATTTAGAGCTGACCATTATGGTGGCAGCAGGGCCAGGAGGCTGCTACTGAGGGCCAGGAGGTGGGTGAGCAGGCTCTCGAGAGTGTGCACAGAAGGCGGAGGGTGCCGAGGCCAAGGAGGTACAGGCCCCGCACTTCATTTGAGACCCTCTCGGAGGAGATGTGCTGTTGCCAGCTGCAGCTCTCCAAGACCACAGTGTGACATCTTTGTGAGGTGCTCACAAACCTGGTACCTCAGGAGAGGGGCGGCCACCCATTCCCTGTTGACGTGAAGGTTATGACTGCCCTGCATTTTTATGCCTCTGGCTCATTTCAGGCAGCCAGTGGCGACCTAGTTGGGATCTCCCAGGCCTCCGTACACATATGTATGTGGCAGGTCACAGATGCCCTGTATGCCCGGGCAGGGCACTAGATAAATTTAGATATGGGCCATACACAGCAAGAGGCCTGGGCTTTCAGCTTCGCTTCCTTTGCTGGGATTCCCAATGTCCAGGGAGCAGTGGACGGGACACACATCGTCTTGCGGGCCCCATATGCAGGACCGCAGCAATTTGTGAACAGGAAGGGATTCCACTCCCTGAACATCCAAGTTCTCTGTGACCACCTAATGAGGATCATGCAGGTTGATGCACGTCATCCAGGGAATCTCAGTGACAGCTTTGTGCTCAGGCAGTTGGACATCCCTGAGCTCTTTGAAGACCAGCCCAGGCTCCTGGGATGGTTACTGGGTGACAAAGGATACCCGCTAGGGCCATGGCTGATGACGCCTGTGCAGAGGTCCCAGACCAAGGCGGAGACCCGCTACAACGAGGCCCATGCAGCCACCACTGTAGAGCGGTGCATCGGCCTGCTTAAGATGTGCTTCCGCTGCTTGGAGTGCTCTGGGGGGCCCTCCAGTATGACCCTGTGCTTGCTTCACGCATCATCATCATTTGCTGCGCTCTGCACAACATTGCCCAACAGCGAGGAGACTAGCTGGAGCAGGAGGAGGAGCGGTCAGGTGGTCGTCCCGTCATATGAAGAGCCAGAGGAAAGAGGGCAGGCGGCGATGGCAGGTGTCCGGCAGGGAAGGGCAGTGAGGTACGCCTTGATTGCAGCCCGCTTCACCTAGCTGGTGCTGTGCAGTGAGGGGGCTGCAACCACCACACATCCATCACACCCCAGGAGCAAGTGCAGCCGCTATTCCCCCTCCAAACTGGCCTGGGCCCTCAAACCACCACAGCACCCTTCTCCAGCCTCTGTCATCCCAACACCCTATCCCCTAGAAACATCCGAACCAGTTGATGTGACTGGGCTGGCAATGGTTGCGAGCCTTGATTGAAGGCTGGAGGATGATGATGACTCGCTGTTGCGCACACTGGGATCCTACCCCTGGTGCCACTCAAGTCTGACTCCTACCTGTACTGCGAATGCACACTGCCACCCTGGCCCACGTAGCTGTAAGGGTTGGGGCACATGTTTTTTGGCCAATGCCGGCGGGGGGGGGAGGGGGGGGCTGGTAGGGAGGGGCACTTGCAGTACTCAAGCCTCCCATTCACGAGAGGGAATAACCGCAAGCTGGGGTTGTGCATGTCAGCACAATGCAAGTTCTCCACAGGACAGCAGTGAGGACAGTATGTTCAAGGAATGGAGGGACTGGGTACCCGCATTATCCGGATCCATGGGGGTATGGGGTGAGCGGGCAGCCATGTCTGTGTGGGGGTGGAGAGGGGGGGGTGGCAGCGATGTCTGTATGGGGGAGGGGGGGGCCAGCGATGTCTGTATGGGGGAGGGGGGCCAGCGATGTCTGTATGGGGGAGGGGGGCCAGCGATGTCTGTATGGGGGAGGGGAGCCAGCGATGTCTGTATGGGGGAGGGGGGCCAGCGATGTCTGTGGAGGGGGGGGTTGTGGAGGCCAGCAATGTCTGTATGGGGGAAGGGGTCCAGTGATGTCTGTATAGGGGAGGCGGGCCAGTGATGACTGTGGGGGGGTTCTGGAGGCCAGCAATGAGGCCAGTGATGTCTGTATGGGGGAGGGGGGCCAGCGATGTCAGTGGGGGTTGGATGGCAGTGATCTGGATGCTGGGAGGTCTTTTCAGAAATCTCCCAGAGATGTGCGCATGCGTGGGTTCCTGCTCATCCCGCTGATTTCCGGCTCTTTGGCGTGAATAGGCCCCGCCCCCAAGCTTTTAATGATATTCACAATTGTGACCTCTGCATTGCACAGAGTGTAGGAGATTCGGGTCTGAAGTTGCACTGAAAAAACAATCATGATCTAGACCAGTTTTCTCGCCAATTCAGCGCTTTTGGGAGAATCGCCCCCCCTTCGTCTGAGACCCATTCCTCATACTGCTCAAATCACATTTCAGTTACTGCAGAGATACCGGTGCCTAAAGGATTAATGTGGGACTGAATACATTTCACATGGTGATGTGTGACCTGGAGCTTAAGCCCAGTCTAGAGATAGGTAGTGACATGTGAAGACCTAGTACAGGGGCCTCTCCATGTCTTTACCCTCTATTGTAAATATGTACATCAAATCATAAAATCCCTAAAGTGCAGAAGGAGGCCATTCAGCCCATTCAGTCTGCACTGACTCTCCAACAGAGCAACTTACCCAAGCCATATCCCTGCAATCCTGCATATTCACTGTGGTGTATATTTTGCTGTTAGCCCTAATTCCAACTCAGCAACCTCCCGACGAGGCATCCCTATCTGGTATGTCACAAAAAATAAACAAAAATGTTCAAACATGAAGGAAAAAAACAAATTGGGTGCCTTGCAATTCTTCGGCCTCCAGCTGGCAACAATTCTGTCCTCCTGAACAACCCCTGACCCTCAGCACACCATTGTGACTAAAATGACCCCCAGCAGCAACCCGACCTGCAGACATTTTGAGACTTCTTTCCCAGCGGATGACCGTCGTCATTTTGAATTTCGTACCAAAACTGCAAAGTGCATGAAATTCCCACCTTTATCAACACCAGCGATGCCATCCTGAAATCTCTTTACTCTTCAATGGACACCACATGTTAAAATATTTTAAAGATGGAATGCAATTCTTCAATACCACCGCCAATGGGCCTTATCCATGGCCCTAACCAAACTCAAAGATTGTAGTTCCTGGTAGAAAAGGTTCCTACGGTATAGCACTACTGCAGGATTAAGTAAAAAGTCAGAGGCAGAACAAGTTAGCACATTATTTTATATTGCATTAGATCAATTACAGACAATACAATCATCAGGCAAGCCGTAAATGAATCATTTGTTAAATTTTTTGATGTTTTAAAATCTTTCACCTTTTTCTTCAACTTGAAATCTGACAAGATCTTGGAACATATGAAATTTTACAAGACAGTCCAGCACTCTGGGGAGCTTGTTGATTTTCTTATCAATGGTCTTTAATGCAAGATGTGGAGATGCCGGCGTTGGACTGGGGTAAGCACAGTAAGAAGTCTCACAACACCAGGTTAAAGTCCAACAGGTTTATTTGGTAGCAAATACCATAAGCTTTCGGGGCACAGCTCCTTCGTCAGATGGAGTGGATCCACTCCATCTGACGAAGGAGCTGTGCTCCGAAAGCTTATGGTATTTGCTACCAAATAAACCTGTTGGACTTTAACCTGGTGTTGTGAGACTTCTTACTTTAATGCATGACAGAAGGAAGCACTTACAGTAATCTGAAACTCATCCAAGCCAGCATCCTAGCAGGGGTCACGGATGATTCACTCTCTGACCTTCTCCGAGCCAAAGATGACCTTACTCTCTACAAGGCTGTCCAGTTAGTTAGGCTTTCTGAGGTGAAAGACTAACAGAGCACCATTCTCAAAGGGGAAGGCGCTTCATGGGGCAGAAGCCACACAAGAACAGAGACTTTTGAGCCAGGGTAAACCAACCCCCAACCACCTGGTCGAATGACCATGCCAGCACTGCAGTTTGAAGTATACTCACAGGAAGGACCAAAGACCAATTTCTTGCAAACGCTGTCAAATACGTCCGCTGCCACGGACAGGGACACCTCAGTAAATTGTGCCAGTCATGGCTTCAGCATTGCACAGACAACCCAAGAATCACCCCCGAAGTTGAGGCCACCGACCCAGAAGACACAGTCTTTCTTCCTGTGTGGCATCAAATGATGCGGCCTTTTCTTCTGGAACACAACCACCTCAGTGAACAGCCATCTAACCAACTTCATATTAAGTTCCGATACCAGATTCCAGGTACCAGGTCCTATCGGATGAGGAACCATTACTCCAAGGCCGCTGGGTCCAAATGATGGACGTGCCACTGTACGTCGTGGGGGGAGTCCAACTTCTGGTCATTGGTATGGTTTAGGACCCATTGATGTATGGCAATAAACAGCTTGCAGATTGATAAACATAGTATGGAATCAGCCCTTTTCACTCCTCAGCAGAGATGCCAGAATAGCTCTTGATCTCCTTGAATTGGCAGAAGATTGGAAAACAAACATGGTTCCCACCCAGTCTGAAAGGCATCCTCCCAAGCCATATTAGTCATCTTGCAGGCCAGAGGATATGGTGGTGGATGGCATCCACCAGCCAGCCCAGGGAGGTGTACTGAACTTGGGGGCAGCAGTTTTCTTAGTTTGGGGGACATATCTGCATTGTGGGCCAGTCCTGGGCTGCTTAGATTGAGATAAGGGTACATGGGCCCAGTTTAAATATGGCATCTGGAGTGAGGAAGCGCTGAGGTCTTGGTGTGGTGGATGAATCAGAAGGTGCCGACCAGTAATCCGGCATATTTCCCATGCCTGTATAATTAATGAGGCGGGAAGCAGACAATAAGGTGTGAAAATCCGCCATTGTGACTTGCGGGAAAACACCAGGCGGAATGTTCCTGTCCTGACCGCCACAGGAATCATAGCGGGTGGGACACAGACCTTACAAAAGCCCTTTCACCTCGGACAGGTTTTCCATCCTTGGGGCGGAAAATCCCACCCACTGAATTCTACACCCGCTACTGCACTGAGTGCAATTCGGGAAAAATTTCTTGCCAATGAATGAGTGTTACCACCCCCCCCCCCCCCACCAAAACCCCCTTGTGGGTTTGTTTGGGACCTGGAAACATTTTCAATTTCTGTGGGGGTGGGGGGAAAGTCCTGCCTTAAATTTGGGATCCTAGCTTTGCATCAGTAGGTTCGACCGGGTGATGTGCTGATTTGCATCTTTGGACTTACCCATTCTTCCCTTCCTCTACAGTACACCATGCAGCAAATGATGAGTGGTACATCTCGCACCAGAATCTGGGGGTGGGGGGTGTAGTCCTATCGTTCGATAAGGTCTCCCGTGCAAGGCTTCTAGAAAAAGTGAGAGGGCATGGGATCCAAGGGGCTGCTGCCCGGTGGATCCAGAACTGGCTTGCCCAAAGGAGGCAGAGAGTGGGTATAGATGGGTCTTTTTCTAAATGGAGGTCGGTCACCAACGGTGTGCCCCAGGGATCTGTTCTGGGACCCTTGCTGTTTGTCATTTTCATAAATGACCTGGATGAGGAAGCGGAGGGATGGGTCGGTAAGTTTGCCGACGACACGAAGGTTGGTGGGGTTGTGGATAGTCTGGAGGGATGTCAGAAGTTACAGAGGGACATAGATAGAATCATAGAATCATAGAAACCCTACAGTGCAGAAGGAGGCCATTCGGCCCATCGAGTCTGCACCGACCACAATCCCACCCAGGCCCTACCCCCACATATTTTACCCGCTAATCCCTCTAACCTACGCATCTTAGGATTCTAAGGGGCAATTTTTTTAACCTGGCCAATCAACCTAACCCGCACATCTTTGGACTGTGGGAGGAAACCGGAGCACCCGGAGGAAACCCACGCAGACACGAGGAGAATGTGCAAACTCCACACAGACAGTGACCCGAGCCGGGAATCGAACCCAGGACCCTGGAGCTGTGAAGCAGCAGTGCTAACCACTACGCTACCGTGCCGCCCCTAGGATGCAAGACTGGGCGGACAAGTGGCAGATGGACTTCAACCCAGATAAATGCGTCGTGGTCCATTTTGGCAGGTCAAATGGGATGAAGGAGTACAATATAAAGGGAAAGACTCTTAGTACTGTAGAGGATCAGAAGGACCTTGGGGTCCGGGTCCATAGAACTCTAAAATCAGCCCCGCAGTTGGAGGAGGTGGTTAAGAAGATGTATGGTGTGCTGGCCTTTATCAATCGAGGGATTGAGTTTAGGAGTCCGGGGATAATGATGCAGCTATATAAGACCCTCGGCAGACCCCACTTGGAGTACTGTGCTCAGTTCTGGTCGCCTCACTATAGGAAGGATGTGGAAAAGATTGAAAGGGTGCAGAGGAGATTTACAAGGATGTTGCCTGGATTGACTGGCATGCCTTATGAGGATAGGCTGAAGGAGCTCGGTCTTTTCTCCTTGGAGAGACGAAGGATGAGAGCAGACCTAATAGAGATGTATAAGATGTTGAGAGGCATAGATCGGGTGGACTCTCAGAGGCTTTTTCCCAGGGTGGAAATGTCTGCTACGAGAGGACACAGGTTTAAGGTGCTGGGGGATAGGTACAGGGGAAATGTTAGGGGGAGGTTTTTCACACAGAGGGTGGTGGGCGAGTGGAATCGGCTGCCGTCAGTGGTGGTGGAGGCGAGCTCAATAGGGTCTTTTAAGAGACTCCTGGATGAGTACATGGAGCTTAATAGGATGGTAGGTCTAGAAGGTAGGGATGAGTTCGGCACAACTTGTGGGCCGAAGGGCCTGTTTGTGCTGTAGTTTTTCTATGTTTCTATCAATGCTGCATGATGCAGTTTTATTTTTTATGTCAAATTTTATACCTGATACAAATATAATAGGTGTACAATTGGTCAACTTTTATTTAGTGCAAGAATTTCCAATTTTCGCTTGCAGGTATCATTAGTGCATAAAGAGAACAACTTATAGAATGAACTATAATTCTTTCTCTGTCTTTCTCCTCACTCTCCTTACATATATTTGAAACAAGCTGTCATTATCTATTTGCTGGTGTGTTTGTAGCTGTTGCAACGTGTTATCTGGACAGCCCCTATTAGGCTATCTGCACTTTGTATCCTTCCCTCTTCCTGTTTGTGTTTAACACTGTTAAGACAGAATTACATTTATAGAATTAAATCAATTTGTGTGGTCTTTGATCTTTTGATACTGAGCAGCAGCCCAATTGTCCTTTGAGTGTAGTGCTCATTAACCACAGAAAAATAGTATTATTAAGCTTTGCCTGTCTTATGGAGACCAAATACTTATTGCAAAATTAACTCAGTCGCCCAGTTGTTACTACATTGAAATAGAAGCTGTAATATTCGTGAAAATATGGAAAGTTTCCATTGCATTCCATAATTCGGGTCCAAGACCTTAAAACTTTAAAAAATAAAAAACAGAAAATGCTGGAAATACTCAGCATGTTATATCAGCATTTGTTGAGAGAAACTGAGTTAAGATTTCAGGTCGATTACTTTTCATTATAACTGGGAAAAGTAATAGGTTTTGAGCAAGAGGTGGGTGGGTTAAGGACAAAAAGGTCAGTGATATGGTGAAAATCATTTTTATTTGTCCCCGTTCTGATAAAAGGCCATCAACTTGAGACACTAGCCAGAACTCTACCACCTTGTCTGCCACAGAATTGGAGCAGGCGAGCGTCCAATAACGGAAATCTCCGTTGACCTCGGATGGGAATTTCCGGTCTCGTCCAAGCGAAGCTGTAAAATCCTGCCCATTAACTCTGTTTCACTCCATAGATGCTGCAATAACCTGAGTATTTCCAGCATTTTCTGTGTTTATTTCAGATTTTCAGCATCTGCAGTACTCAGTTTTTTGAACCTTAAAACTGCCCAGAAATTTATTTAATCTCAGTCTTATTATCTCCATAGATGAGAGGAAACAGTAAGAGGCATGTGATTCTCTTTCACATTTTCACATCCACCCCATCCCCAGCCTATATACTTAGCTGCCATGTTGCTTAACTCATTCGTAATCATTAGACATGGTTAGATCACAGAGCATTTGCTCAGGACCCAGACTGAAGCTTATTTTAAAGTTGGAAAGCACGTTAAATAATCATTTGTCTGCATAGTAATCAAATAAAGAAACAGTGAATTTTGCTTAGTAGGAAAGGCTTCAGGAATGAATCGACCTTATGGTGGAAAAGGTCAGACCATATTTTGTTAGGCTCCTCCTTTGTGCTCACATATCTGAGCCCCACAACAATGTTGTGTGTTTCCAAAATATCAGACACTAGCAATTTCCCCATCTAGCACTAACAGACACTGGCAAGTCTGTTATCAGCTCTGTTACTTGCACAGTGGTTTCACACCCTGGATCCTCTTCCCCATCCTCAGCGCTAACAAACTCTAGTATTAGTAAATTCAGTGACACCACCCACAGTTTTGCAAAGTTGCAATGATCAACCAAAATCAGTATATTGCCACCGTGCCGCTATAAAACTGAAGTTTCTTCTCCATAATGCAATCAGTAACACCCCAAAATAGAGAAACAAGTAAAATTTAAAGCACTAAGGAAACCATTCGACCAACAATGTGGAGAAGTATGAGGTGATGCATTTTGGTAGGAAAAATGTGGAGAGACGATACAAGCTAAGGGGTAAAATTCTTAAAGGGTGCAGCAGCAGAGGGACCTGGGTATATATGTGCAGAGGTCATTGAAGATGGCAGGACAGGTGGAGAGAGCAGTTAGTAAAGTATATAGTATTCTGGGCTTTATTAATTGGAGCATATAGTATAAGAGTGAAGAGGTCATGCTGAACGTACACACTAGTTAGACCTCAGCTGGAATGTTTGTAGGAAGAATGTGAGCGCATTGGAGAGAGTGCAGAAGAGGTTTTCAAGAATGGTTCCAGGAATGAGAAACTTCAGTTATGAGGATTGATTGGAGAGCTTGGTACTGTTGTTCTTGGAGAGAAGAAGGCTGAGAGGAGATTTGATAGAGTGTTCAAACTCATGAGGGAGTTGAACTGAGTAGATAGGGGGAAACTGTTCCTGCTCATAAAAGAATCAAGAATGAAAGGGCATAGATTAAAAGTGATTTGCAAAAGAAGCAAATACATTACCTCACATTTCCCCAGGCTGAATTCCATTTGACATTCCATTTTGTGCCCTCCTGACCAATCCATTGATATCTTCCTGGAGTCTAAGTCTAAGTAGGGTTGCCAGCTGTGATTAAATATATTCCTGAAGGTTTCATAGAATCACGATTGTTACAGCAATTTAGTTCATTGTGTCTTCACAAGCTCTTTAAACAAGCATCATGTGTCATTCCCCTGCCTTTTCCCCATACCCCTGAACATTATTTCTATTCAAGTAATCATCTAATGCCATCTTCAATGCCTCGATTGAACCTGCCTCCATCACACGTCCAGTTTCATTCCAGACCCAAACCCATCACATGACTTGCCCCCACTCTCTCAGCCAATACATCCATCCTTGTGACGTGCTACCTTCCTATGCCAATTAGAAAGCAAAGATACCCATTACACAATGAGCCAACTGGCTTTTACCTTTTCAATATTTTTGTATCTGGTAAAGTGAACTGGCCAAAGAAAATGACAAAAAATATATTTTTTAATGTTCCAATGATTTTTCTCCAGGGTTGCGCACAGCAAAGTCTTGGAGACTGATCTTCAATTCCTGAAGTTGGTTTATTTGCAATGAGACTTGGAGCTGATGGTGGTGAACCAATTAAAAAAATGTTATTCCTATATGGATAGGCCTTTAATGAACCACCAATAGTAAATGAACATGTGAATTCTCTAAATTAATATTACAAGCACGGCATTTAAGGGGAGACACTGTGCATACTTTGTAAATTTAAATTCAAGATTAAGAATTTCTGCCAGCCTAAAGTTCCCAAGTAATTTGTTTTGTACTCATTTTAGCAAACCTAACCAGTCTTAATCTTGTAATGGGTCTTTATGTTGGCATTAAAAATGACCCTATTTAAGTTTATAAATGATCTGAAGTATGGATTTTTGCAATGGAGCATTGGACAGTTAGCAATCTAAATTTGATGTAGTTCCTGCCCAGTGCAGCAAGGGTTGATGGGGCAGGAATGGAGGGTGGGAAGGTCGATGATGCAGAGCTGGGGTCAGAGTCTTTCCTTAAAATAATTTTAAATGTTCTTATTCTTCCCATCAGATGCGTCAGATGTCACAACGCATTCATCAAAACCACAAAATCTTGTGACTGCAAGTCAAATGTTTTGGTAAGCAAAGGATATTCTAAAATTAGTTTATAAATGTATTATGCATATTCAAATCATGTACCAACTGATGGATTAGAAAGCTACAAAATTAGCAAATAGACATTGTCAATTATACTCACATGCTTAAATATTATACTCAGTAACATCATCTGGACAAGAGTAAAAGCACTTGAAATTTATTTTTATTTTTGTTTCAATTGCAGTAGGTGTGTTTTTTAATTCAGAAAATGAATGTTTAGAATAAGATGCTCATCTAAGGAACAAACCTGAAAGAACCTACAATGAACTGAGCCAATACCATCATTGCTTTTGATTCTTTCTAGACAGGAGGATTATGCTTTCTTTCTCAGCCGAAGGTCTTGACCACCTCAGTTGTTACAAATATTATCTATGCAAAAGTAAGTAGAATGAAAATTACTAACTGGTGCCTAAGGCACCACACTTAGTTTAAAAAGTTAAAGTTAAAGTTTTATTTATTAGTCACAAGTAGTCTTACATTAACATTGCAATGAAGTTACCGTGAAAATCCCCTAGTCACCACATTCCAACACCTATTCAGGTATTGAGGGAGAATTTGGCATGGCCAGTTCACCTAACCTGCACGTCTTTCGGACTGTGGGAGGAAACCGGAGCATGCAGAGGAAACCCACGCAGATACGGTGAGAACATGCAAACTCCACACAGACAGCGACCCAAGCTGGGAATCGAACCTGGGTCCCTAGCGCTGTGAGGCAGCAGTGCCAACCACTGTGCTCAGTCTAGGCCCAGTTTCTTCAAAATCATTGCAAATGCATGGTTATGTATATTACATATTTTAGGAATAACTCCGAAGTAAATATTGCTGGTGTAAATGGAGTTCAGAATGCCTGAACGTATTTTTCTGTTCACGCAACATCAGAAATGGCAATTTTATAAATTTAGTGAAAAGAAAGATCTTTCTTTAATGAAAATAACCATAGTACATGTATTTTTATGCAAATTGGCTGTGCATTTTTTCAAATTGTCTGTAACTTCTCCACAATGCAACCAGCTTCTAGTACTAAAGCAAAGCATTGCAGTTGCTAGCAATATGGGTTGGTACCCTGGCAATGCCAACTTGGCAGCCCAGCACTGCCAGCCTGTCATCCTGATAGGGTTGAAGGCTGACAGGAGCAGGTCTGGAGACAGCGGGACCTGAGTTGGTGGGGCCTAATGGGGGCTCTGAGAGGGTGAAGTCAGAGAGGGACGGAACCCAATGGGGGAGGTCTGTGGGAGGGGAGGGAAGGGGGGACTCATCAGGGGGGCTGCAGCGATCGGCCAGAATGACGATTAGGTGGGAGGTGATCGGGGTGGGGGGGATGGGGGGGACGGGGATGGACACAGCAATTGGGAGGGTTCCATTGGGGCAAGAGGGTTTTCGGGGGCATAGTGTATACAGTATACATGGAGGTCGGAGTGCCTGCACACTGGTGGCCCTAGTGCTCAGCAGCCATTTTCCTGTTGAGCTGATGCTCTCCGCCCTTCCCCCCACCCCCCCCATCACAAACTGGCAAGATTCGCAATATGGCCTCTGTACTGCACAGAGTGTCATAAACTACCACCACTTACCTCACTGGAAAAACGGGCGAGAAAATGGGAGGTTTTCTCACCCATTTTACATTTACGGGGCAATCTTAACAACTCATCATGTTGGTCGATTGGTGTGGTGAGCTGATAACATAGAAACATAGAAAAACTACAGCACAAAACAGGCCCTTCGGCCCCACAAGTTGTGCCAAACATATCCCTACCTTTTAGGCCGACCTATAACCCTCCATCCTATTAAGTCCCATGTACTCATCCAGGAGTCTCTTAAAAGACCCTATTGAGTTTGCCTCCACCACCACTGACGGCAGCCGATTCCACTCGCCCACCACCCTCTGTGTGAAAAACCTCCCCCTAACATTTCCCCTGTACCTACCCCCCAGCACCTTAAACCTGTGTCCTCTCGTAGCAGACATTTCCACCCTGGGAAAAAGCTTCTGAGAGTCCATCCGATCTATGTCTCTCAACATCTTGTATACCTCTATTAGGTCTCCTCTCATCCTACGTCTCTCCAAGGAGAAAAGACCGAGCTCCCTCAGCCTATGCTCATAAGGCATGCCACTCAATCCAGGCAACATCCTTGTAAATCTCCTCTGCACCCTTTCAATCTTTTCCACATCCTTCCTGTAATGAGGCGACCAGAACTGAGCACAGTACTCCAAGTGGGGTCTGACGAGGGTCTTATATAGCTGCATCATTATCCTCGGACTCCTAAACTCAATCCCTTGATTGATAAAGGCCAGCACACCATACGCCTTCTTATCCACCTCCTCCAACTGCGGGGCCGATTTAGAGTCCTATGGACCCGGACCCCAAGGTCCTTCTGATCCTCTACAGTACTAAGAGTCTTTCCCTTTATATTGTACTCCTTCATCCCATTTGACTTGCCAAAATGGACCACTACGCATTTGTCTGGGTTGAAGTCCATCTGCCACTTCTCCGCCCAGTCTTGCATCCTATCTATGTCCCTCTGTAACTTCTGACATCCCTCCAGACTATCCACAACCCCACCAACCTTCGTGCCGTCGGCAAACTTACCAACCCATCCCTCCACTTCCTCATCCAGGTCATTTATGAAAATGACAAACAGCAAGGGTCCCAGAACAGATCCCTGGGGCACACTGTTGGTGACCGACCTCCATTTAGAAAAAGACCCATCTATACCCACTCTCTGCCTCCTTTGGGCAAGCCAGTTCTGGATCCACAGGGCAGCAGCCTCTTGGACCCATGCCCTCTCACGTTTTCTAGAAGCCTTGCATGGGGGACCTTATCGAACGCCTTGCTAAAATCCATATAAACCACATCTACCGCCTTCCCTTCGTCAATGTGTTTAGTCACATTTTCGAAGAACTCCACCAGGCTCGTAAGGCATGATCTGCCTTTGACAAAGCCATGCTGAGTATTCTTGAGCATACTAAACCTCTCTAAATGCTCATAAATCTTATCCCTCATGATCGTCTCCATCGGCTTACCAACCACTGAGGTTAGACTCACCGGTCGGTAATTTCCTGGGCTATCCCTATTCCCCTTCTTGAAAATAGGAACCACATCCGCAACCCTCCAATCCTCCAGCACCTCTCCTGTCTCCATCGACGGCGCAAAGATCATCGCCAGAGGCTCTGCAATCTCTTCCCTCGCCTCCCACAGTAACCTGGGGTACATCCCATCCGGACCCGGCGACTTATCTATCTTGATGCCATTCAAAGATTCCAGCACAACCTCTTTGTTAAAGTCCACATACTCAATCTTTTCAGTCCACCGCAAGCCCGCAGTACATCCACCCAGGTCCTTCTCTGTGAAAACCGAGGCAAAATACTCATTAAGCACCTCTGCCATTTCTAGTGGTTCCGTACAGACTTTCCCGCCTTCACCTTTTATAGGCCCTATTCTTTCCCGTCTCATCCTTTTACTCTTCATATATTTATAGAACGCCTTAGGGTTTTCCTTAATCCTACCTGCCAAGGCCTTCTCGTGACCCCTTCTGGCTCTCCTAATTTCCTTCTTTAGTCCCTTCCTACAAGCCGTATAATCATCTAGATCCCTATCTTCGCCAAGCTCTCTGAACCTTTTGTACGCTTTACTTTTCTTCTCGACTAGGTCCCGCACAGCTCTCGTGCACCACGGTTCCTTTAACATACCGACTCCTCCCTGTCTGCTCGGAACATTGTCCTGTAGAACTCTAGACAGACATTCCTTGAAAAACTGCCACCTCTCTTCAGTACATTTCCCCAGAATACCTCCTTCCAATTTACTCCTCTAATGTGCTGCCTTTTGTCTTCATATTTTCCCTTACTCCATATAAACGCTTTCCTAGCTTGCCTGATCCTCTCTTTTTCCAATGCAAGCATAAAGGAGATAGAGTTATGATCGCTATCCCCAAGATGCTCTCCCACTGAGAGATCTGACACCTGTCCAGGTTCATTGGTCAGTATCAGATCAAGTACAGCCTCTCCTCTTGTAGGCTTGTCCACATGCTGTGTCAGGAAACCCTCCTGAACACACCTAATGAACTCCTCCCCATCCAATCCACTTACCCTAGGGATATTCCAATCTAAGATCAATTAAGATTGGGCAAGAAACGGAAAATTGGGTTTGCACCTGGTTTCTCACCTCTTGCAATGTTACTGGCCCCGATGTGCCTGTGAAATCAGCCTCGTGCCTTGCAAGGGTGCTAGGCTGATTTAAATATATATGAGGTAATTTCAGTGTGACTAATGAGTCCCGGACACAATCATCCGGGCGCACTTATCTTTACCTGCTCGCAGGTGGAGGCACTCTGGCACCCTGACTCTGCTCTCCAGGCACGGAGTAGTGCCAAGGGGACGGGGCCGAAGGGGAAGGGTGGGACCTGAAAGGGCAAGCCCATTACAGGAGATGGGACCACAACAGGGAGGCAAGCAGGGAAGAGGTCCGTAGAAGGCTTACTCTGTATTGGGCAATTGGCTGGAGCAGTGGCTAGCTGGGGCAGGGGAGACCATTGGAGCCAGCAATTGGCTTGGGGGCAGTAATCAGGGGCAGTGCTCAGTCGGGGGGGGGAGGGGATGGGATCAAGACAGCAATCGGCTGGGGTGAGGAAACAGAGTCAGCGATCAACCAGCGGGGGGGGGGGGCGGGGTGGGACCGTGCATTGATAGATCAGGCCACCTGCGCAATGGTACCCCTATAGGTGTGAGTGTGAATAGACTCTGCCTACTCCCCCTACTGAAGAGAATCACATTTTGCCTCATTTCTTTTCTAAATGCTATATGATTGCATCTGGGAGCTTGCCCAGAAAATGGACGCAATTCTCTTTCATTCGGCACTTAGAATTTTTTTGATAAGGTCGCCCCCTTAGAACTCTTCTGAGAAAATTCTGCACTATGGGCCCAATTTTACCATCAAGTTGCGCCCATTTCCGCGTGTGAAAATTTGGTAAAGTCAGGCGTAAGGCGAATAGCATGATCCATGCCAGTCTCTGCCGGTTCCCCCTTTACCAAAGGCCGCAAATGGCTGCCATCAAGACCGTGCCCGAAACGGTTTGCATTTAAATTGACTTAATGGGCTGCACGTCCAAACTTACCGGCACTTCGCCAGTCCAGATTGGGCGCGGAACAGACATGCTCCGATTTGGGCACTCCAGCTTCTGAGGAGGTAAGTTCTGAGTGTCCGGCGGCTCTCTGCGTCAGATCGCTTGGGGGGGGGGGGCGGAGGTGGGTCAGATGGCTCCATTCAGATTGGTGGGGGGGTAGGCAGGGAGAGGCCTGCTGCCACTCTGCCTCTGCTCAGTGAGGGGGGAAGGAGGATCCACTGCCACTCTGCATGTGATCGGGGGGGGGGGGAAAGGAGGGAGTCCGTTGCCACTCTGCGTGTGATCGGTGGGGGGCAAGGGGGGGTCTGCTGCCACTCTGCTTGTGATCGGTGGGGGTGAAGGGGGGCAAGGGATTGTGATCAGTCTGGGTAGTGGGGGGGTGAGGTGGGGGGATAAGGGAGTCATTAATGTTGTGGGGTGGGGCAATGTCTGTGGGGACCAGGGGGAGCCATTATCCGACCTGGGAGTGATGTGGCAGGGGAGCGTTTTCCTTTTTTTTTCCTGTGCATGCGCAGTTGGTGGCGCCGATTGGAGCTGCAGGCTTTTCGGTGCATTAAGCCCCGCCCACAGGCTTGTGCAGCACGATTCAGAATCGCTGCTATATTTTCAGGCAGAGTGCATATGGGGGCGCCTGAGAACGAGTCTAAAAGTCAGATCTGAAACACTCCCAGTTTCAAGTCCGCCCAGCAGTTAGAATGAAAATGGTAAAATAGGGCCCTATATCTCTGTAACAGAGTACAGGTGCGATTGGTCAATAGCGCCATTCAACCTAGTGCCTTTCATGGAGTGAGTGGTTAAGGTCTGAAATGCACTGTCTGAGCGTGTGGTGGAGGCAGGTACAATCAAAGAATTCTAAAGGGAATTTGACTCTTATTTGAAAAGGAAGAACATGTAGAGTTACAGGGAGAAGGTGGGAGAATGGCAGTAAATCAATTGCTCATTTGGAGAGTTGGTACAGACGCTATGGACTGAATGGGCTCCTTCTATACGGTAACAGTTCTGTGATTCTGTGAAAGTTCAAAATTTGTGTTCTGCTGCTACTTTAATTTCTTTATCAAGGAATAATTTCCTGTAAACAACTTCAGCGTGAAAAATTGTAACATTTAATCACTACAAATCAAGATAAAATGTCATTGTTTGCATACTTTGTTAATGTGTAGTGTAAAACCTGATTTAAGAACTTTATTTAAAAATATTGAAACAAACTTAGACAATTCTCAAACACTTCTATAAGACTACTACCACTTCTTTACAGAATTTAAAGGTGTCGTCCGCTTGGTTTATCAGCCATTTGAAAGCATCAGCTATTGCATGTTTGGTAAGTTTTAGAAAAATACTTTGACAGGATTTTAACTTGGAAAGTAAACATTTTTTAAAATTTTAAACATGATTCCAACTTGACTCTAACCGTCCACTTCTGGATTTTAACAGATGCACCTCCCCTTAATCATGACTTTCTAAACGTCTGCAATCTCAGACTTCCCTTCAATCTCTAACTCCCCCTCTCCCTGTGATCTCTGACTTCCACAGCTCCATGACCTCTGACTCTCACCACCCCTGTGGTCTCCGACATCTCCCAGCTCCCAAAACCTCTGACTCATCCCCACTCCCCGCAATTTCAGATTCACCCTGTGATCACCTGCACCGCATCATACATTATTTGCAACCTCACTGTTCCCAGTGATCTGATGCCCCTAACCCTGCAATCTCCAACTCTCCCCACCCTCCTGCAATCTCCAATTTAAATCTCTGACATTCCCCCAACTCCACGATCTCTGATGCCCCTGCGATACATAGAAAAATGGAAAATAGGAACAGGAGGAGGCCTTTCGGCTCTTGGCCTTCTCTGCCATTCATTATGATCATGGCTGATCATCCAACTCAATAGCCTGATCCTGCCTTTCCTCCATGTCCTTTGATCACCTTTGCCTCAAGTGCTATATCTAACTGCTTCTTGAAAATATACAATGTTTTGGCCTCAACTACTTTCTGTGTTAATGAATTCCACAGGTTGACCACTCTCTGGGTGAAGAAATTTCTCCTCATCTAGTCCTAAACAATCTACCCTGTATCCTCAGACTATGACCCCTGGTTCTGGGCACCCCCCACCATCAGGAACATCATTCTTGCATCTACCCTGTGTAGTCCTGTTAGAGTTTTATAAGTTTCTATGAGAACCCCCCTCATTGTTCTGAACTCCAGCGAACACAATCCTAACCGACTCAATCTCTCCTCATATGTCAATCGTGCCATCCTAGTAATCAGTCTGGTAAGGTTTCTTTATACTCCTTTGAGAGCAAGAGCATCTTTCCTCAGATATGGACACCAAAACTGCACAGGTGTGTTTAAACTTCCAGGTGTGGCCTCACCAGGACTCTGCATAATTGCATTAAGACATCCCTGCTCCTGTACTCAAATCTTCTCACTATGAAGGCCAACATACCATTTGCCTTTTTTACTGCCTGCTGCACTTGCATGCTTATCTTCAGTGATTGGTGTATGAGGACATCCAGGTCTGTTTACACATTCCCCTCTCCAAATTTATGGCCATTCAGATAGTAATCTGCCTTCCTGTTTTTGCTACCAAAGTAGATAATCTCACATTTATCCAAATTATACTGCATCTGCCATTCATTTGCCCACTCACTCAACTTGTCTAAATCAAACTGAAGGATCTCTGCAACCTCCTCACAGCTCACCCTCCCACCCGGATTTGTGTCATCTGCAAATTTGGAGATAATACATTTAGTTCCCTCATCTAAATATTAATACATATAGTGAATAATTGGGGTCTCAGCACTGATTCCTATGGTATCTCACTGCCATTTGGAAAAATGACCTATTTATTCCTACTCTTTGTTTCCTGTCTGTCAACTAGTTTTCTATCCATCTCAATACACTACCCCCAATCCCATGTGCTTTAACTTTACACAAAAATCTCTTATTTGGGATTTTGTCGAAAGCCTTCTGAAAGTCCAAATAAACCACATCCACTAGCTCCCCCTCATCAACTCCTTGAAGAATTCCAGTAGATTTGTCAAGCATGATTTCCCTTTCATAAATCCATGCTGACTCTGTCTAATCCTGTCACTTGTTTTGATATAAAATCTTTGATAATGGATTCTAGAATTTTCCCCACTACCGATGTCAGGTTTCTGGTCTATAATTCCCTGTTTTCTCTTTATCTCCCTTTTTAAATAGTGGAGTTACATTAGCGACTCTCTAATCTGTAGGAACTGTTCCAGAGTTTATCAAATCTTGGAAGATGACCACCAATGCATCCACTATTTCTCGAGCCATATCCTTAAATACTCTGGGATGTAGATTATCAGGCCCTGGGGATTTATCGGCCTTCAATCCCATCATTTTCCCTAACACCATTTCTCTATTAATACTGGTTTCCTTCAGTTCTTCCCTCTCACTAAACTCTGTGTTCCCCAACATTTCTGCTCGTCCTTTGTGAAGACAGAACCAGACTGTGTATTCAGTTGGTCAGCCATTTCTTTGTTCTCCATTATACATTTCCTGGTTCTGACTGTAAGGAACCTACATTTGTCTTCACCAATCTTTTTCTCCTCACATACCTTTTATGGTCAGTTTTTATGTTCCCATTATCACTCTTCCTTGTCCTCGCAGTTTCCAACAACCCCCATGTTCCTGACTTCCATATATATCCTCAATCTCCTTTTATCTCCCTCTCAAACTTCATCTGCAAAACTCAATCTCAATATGAAGACCCAACTTTGATCTTCTCCTGCAACAACCCACTTCACCATGACCTCTCTCCCACCACCCATCTCTGGTCCTCCCTCCACTCAGCTCCTCACTGTGGTCTTGTGACACAGGCTCTCCCAACCAATAAACAACCTGCCAGACTGGCTGCTGGGCAGGAAATTTGATCAAAACATTTAAAAGATATCACTGTTAATTACAGCAGGGACACATGGGGCTCTTCCCTGGAAATTTCTTTGTTTCCTGTCTGCCAACCAGTTTTCTATCCACTCCCAATCCCATGTGCTTTAATTTTACATGCTAATCTCTTATGCAGGATATTGTTGAAAGCCTTCTGAAAATCCAAATAAACCACATCCACTGGCTCCACCCCACCCCCTCCACACCAACTCACCCAACCCAAACTCGTCCTCTTCATTGCAGCGATTAAATGTGGAAACTTTTGATTTCAGCATAATCATTACGAAGCTTTTGAAATCTTTAAACTTTTATTACAGAAGTAATTGAAATAAAGTTTAAAGTTTAATTATTAGTCACAAGTAGGCTTACATTAACACTGCAATGAAGTTACTGTGAAAATCCTCTTGTCACCACATTCCAACACCTGTCCGGGTACAGCATGGCCAATGCATCTAACCAGCACATCTTTCGGACTGTGGGAGGAAACCGGACCACCCAGAGGAAACCCACGCAGACACGAGGAGAACGTGCAGACTCCGCAAAGACAGTGTCCCAAGCCAGGAATTGAACCCAAGTCCCTGGTGCTGTGAGGCAGCAGTGCTAACCGCTGTGCCACCGTAACACCCTTAAAATAATTTCTGATGAAGTAGAAATTAACTTGCAGTGTAAGAATGACAGTTTGCTTTATATAACAGTCCTCAGTTTGTTATTATAACAGAGGCATTAATATATTTAAAATAAAGTGGTTAAAATAGCAAAAATAGTCATGAAATATGTTAAGTGTCTTACACTAATGTCAGAAAAAGTAAATGCTAACCTTGCATTTTACTTACTGATTCATCAATTAGCCTTGTGAAGTACACAGAATTTTATTAAGTTGAATCTATTAATTGTGATTCACTTTCATTGGAAAATTCATTTTTTTAGTTAACATTTTTATTTTTTATTTTCAGAGATTTGCAAATCTTACTGCCTGCCAGGCTCTCGGGAACATGTGTGTCATGACCATGAATTCATTGAACATGGCAACACCACCTAATGATGCTTGTGGACTTTATCAAACCATATTTAAAAGGACAATGCACCTTGGAATTGTCAATTCAATAAACTCTTGGTGAGTTAAAAGAACGTGCTGTTGACTGATGATAATCAGAAATTCCTTATTGACCGAACAACATTTTGATCATCAGGTAAAACCAATGTTTTCTGGGACTCAGCATGAGTCGGGGATGCATGTAAAATAGGGCAAGTGCCCAGCCCACCACCTTATCGTCCACCACCTTACCACCCACCTCCGAGTGCACCCCCATAAAATGGTAGGTGGGCGGACTTCAAAATCCACAACCCACCCGCCATATTTAAATAAATTACTAAGGACCAATTGACCCCGATTATATCCTGCCCACAGCATAATACAGTTGGTGTGGGCAGTCTGGTGGGAGTGGGCGGGTCATTTTGTCTTTTAAGCTTTAAGCTTTTCTAAAGAGCAGGAAGGAAAAGGAGGTACTTTCTTCAAGCAGATTCCTTTGCACATTTTGGGATGGCTCTGCTAAGATAGTACCCTCACTTTCTTCCCACCTGGTCCCCTCCCTCAGCTGCCCAAATCAGGATTGCTGGAGTTTCCAGGCAATCAGACCTCGAGCTTGCCATGGCTGATGTGATTATAGATGGAAGCTTTATATTTCCAATACTACCTCTTACTCTCTCTCTCTCTCCACATCCACTCCCACACCCCTCTCCCCTGGCTTTACCATCTCTAAATACACATCCTCTTCTCTGATCATTCTACCTTTTTTTTCCATGAGTTGAATGCATAAATTTTGAGTAATTGATTTTTAAAAATAAATTATCGATATTTACTGAAGGCAATTAGAAGAATTTTAGAGGCTAGTACACACATGGGAGAAGTAAGAACTGTCATTGAAGGAGCAGCTCTGTGTTTCCCTTGCATGCTGCTCCACAAATCTCTGCTCTGATGTCAGTTTGATCTTCAAGAAACTTTGTCGTTGACTGGCTTACAAAAATTATCTAAAAGACCGGGTTCAAAATTTTAAAAATCAGAACTTTTAAATCTAGTCTTTCAAATCTGCAGCCCTTCCTCTGGCTGCTCAAGCTGGACAAATGCAACACCAAGCCTGGGCCCCCTCAGTCCCAGGCTCCTATTGTTTTGTACAGGTGCACCGCTCTTCTCCCAGGTCTTGAACATGGGGTCCACATTCACATATACTCATACCCAGCTCTTCCTCCACTATTTCTCTCCGTACTATCAGATTACTTATCAGACATTCTTGAAGGGCACAACTTTCCCTTACAATTTGGGGAAACCAAATACATCACCTAAAAACTTCCCACCCTCGTCACTGACTCCATCCTCTTTCTCAGGCTGAATAAGGCAATTTGCATTTGATGTTCTGTTTGACTTAAGTTGAGTTTAAATCCTATATTTAATCCCCAGGGTCAAAACTAATCATCTTCATCTCTGCAGCACTGCCAGCATCAATCCCAAGTTCAGTCCCTCCACTGCTAAAACTCCTGCATTATTATCTTCTGATTTGCTTAGTACTTTCCAGGTTGACCTCCCACCCACAACTCTTCATAAATGCAAACTCAAAACATACCCTATCACAAGCTATTTTTCAATCAACCATCAACCCATCCTTGTTGTCCCATATTGACTCATCATCCCCAAATGCATTAAATTAAATTCCTGTCTTTATTAATTAACACTTACATGATTTTTCCCCACCTAGTGGTGGCACCTTCTTAAAATGGCATTATAGTGCCAACCTAGATTATGGGGACAATTATCCCCAAATACTTAAGGGAATACAGAGACTTCAAGGTGGCCAAGATAAATATAAAATGCCAGGGTAGCTCATGTTTAGTGCAATATGTCATTTTCATAAAGGAGTTGAAGCTTGCACAAGGAATAGTCACCTGGGAGATCGATAAAGAGTTGATGCCACTTAAATTGTTTGCTAGTCCTCATTAAAGAGGCTGCATGTCCTTCTTGTTGAAAGCACTTGACCTAATGGTATCTACAAAGCAACTAGTTAATTTGAAACAAATGAGTTGTTAGAGAGGATTTTGAGCTCTACTTAAAGGTATATCAGTTTTGTTTTCCCTGTTCAGTTACTGCTGGAGGTTTGAAGAGGACTTTTAAAACAGATCCGGAGACTTCGCCACAAATTCACTAAAATCGCTATGAATTTCCAAAGAGAGGACGTGCTGTGCTACTCTCACTTGTTGGACTTACACAAGTCTCCAAGAGAAAGGGAGTGTTTGATCATCTTATTGAAAGTCCCTTGATCTGCAAGAGGAAAAGGAGGAGAACATGAGATCAGGCAGAGCAGCACTAACTGCTGCAAGAGAGAGGGACAGAAGGGCTGCTTCCCCCTGCAGGTAGAGAACAATCCCTTCTTCCCTAAACCATCACAACCAGGAAGCTTTTTGAGAACCGGTGTGTCCTATCAGTCCCTGAGCCATCCTGAAACCTGTTGCTGTATGTCAGCCAGCTCATTCCATATCTTGAGTCGACATGGGTACATGGAGCCCACATCCACTGCTCCATGAAAATTGTTTATAATTAGCACTTGTGTGCTCAATCTCTGCAGGTTATAATAATGATAATAAAAAACAAAAATAATAATCATCAGTTAATGCCAAAATTGCATGTTAACACTTGACCACAGGACCCTCTCAGCATCCTGTTTTCAACCATTCACTAAAATTATCTCATTGTGTTTAAGATTGTTGTAGAGCTTGAACCCATTGTTTTCAGAGCTGAATAAACTGCCAAGTTTGCACAATTACTTCTGGTTCAATTTATGATTAATTTATGGCTTACTTTAGGAACATTGAGAACGGCACATGGTACACTTTGTGCTTCTAGCAATTTATTATATTTCACTATACATAAACATATTTGGACAATGCAGTTTCAGTACAATTATCAGAAGGATAACAGATCCAACATTTTGCACAGCAGGAATGATTAATTAATAGAACAATAAAAAAATGTAATGTCAGTAATGAAAATAATGCAAGAACCAAGAGTAATATTAATTATTAAAATAAAGGCATCAAAGAGTTATTTAGAGCACAGAGGAGGCCATTCAGCCTGTTGAATCCATGCGCGCTCTCATTGGAGCAATCCAATCAGTCCCACTCCCAGCTTGATGCCCATTGCCCTTCAGGTTAATTTTGTTCAGGTGCCCACCCAATTTCCTTTCAAAACCATTGATTTGTTTTTGTATCCAACACCCTCATGGGTTATGAGTTCTTACAGCGTAAAAGTGCTCTTCCTCACACCTCCTTGCCCCAAAATCTTAAACTTTAAAGGAGACACATAGAGTGATGAACTGGTATATGTATGATGTCTTTGGGTTATCCCACGACATTCCACAGCCAGTATTACTCATGAATTGTTCAGTCAAGTGTTGAATGCTTTTATACCTCTTGAACAGAGCTAAAATAACTTGAGTGTGAGGGGGGGAGGAGGAGTTGGGGAACTGAGTGGGGAGGAAGAGCATAGGTGCGGGCTTGATTAGGGAGGAAGGGCATGAGTGAGTGAAGGAGAAGGTGTTTGGGGAAGGGGAAGTTGAGTGAGTACCAGGGGAAGTGGATTAAGAAGAGGGAATTCTGAATGAGTGTGCGTGTGGGAAGTGGGTTGGGAAGAGGCGATGCTGAGTGAATGAGTGTATGGGAGGAGACAGGTTAGGAAGAGGTATGTGGGTGTGTGTGCATGTGTGTTTCTACATGCATGTGTTGTGGGGGAAGAGAGACTGATTAGAACATGTGTGGGGATGTGGGATGAGGGAGTTTACTGAGGCAATATGGGAATCTTGGCTGAAAACTATATGAGTAGATTAAATAATATTTATGACGTACTTTAAAAAGATAGATTTTCATATTAAGATGTTATATTAGTTGCATTAATAGGGCCTTAACTTCTGACTAGTGTCAGAAAGGGATGGCCTGCAGGAATTAGAAGAATTTAATGTGGATTTACCTGTTCTTGAAAACTGCTGATAACCAAAGATGCTTGGAGCCTGCATGGAAAGCCTCCACGCAGACTCCAGCTCAGTCCATCTCTGGCAGATTCAAGGACACACATTCTTGGACACACGCATCTCCATTAAGGACGGTCACCTCAGCACCTCACTGTACCGCAAGCCCACGGATAACCTCACGATGCTCCACTTCTCCAGCTTCCACCCTAAACACGTTAAAGAAGCCATCCCCTACAGACAAGCCCTCCATATACACAGGATCTGTTCGGATGAGGAGGATCGCAACAGACACCTCCAGATGCTACAAGATGCCCTCATAAGAACAGGATATGGCGCTCGACTCATTGATCGACAGTTCCAACGCGCCACAGCGAAAAACCTCACCGACCTCCTCAGAAGACAAACACAGGACACGGTGGACAGAGTACCCTTCGTCGTCCAGTACTTCCCCGGAGCAGAGAAGCTACGACATCTCCTCCGGAGCCTTCAACATGCCATTGATGAAGACGAACATCTCGCCAAGGCCATCCCCACATCCCCATTTCTTGCTTTCAAACAACCGCACAACCTCAAACAGACCATTGTCCGCAGCAAACTACCCAGCCTTCAGGAGAACAGTGACCACGACACCACACAACCCTGCCACAGCAACCTCTGCAAGACGTGCCGGATCATTGACACGGATGCCATCATCTCACTCGAAAACACCATCCACCAGATACACGGTACATACTCTTGCAACTCGGCCAACGTTGTCTACCTGTTACGCTGCAGGAAAGGATGTCCCGGGGCATGGTGCATTGGGGAAACCATGCAGACGCTACGACAATGGATGAATGAACACCGCTCGACAATCACCAGGCAAGACTGTTCTCTTCCTGTTGGGGAACACTTCAGCGGCCACGAGCATTCAGCCTCTGATCTCCAGGTAAGCGTTCTCCAAGGCGGCCTTCACGACACACGACAGCGCAGTCGCTGAGCAGAGACTGATAGCCAGGTTCCGCACACATGAGGACAGCCTCAACCGGAATATTGGGTTCATGTCACACTATCTGTAACCCCCACAACCTGCCTGGATGTGCAAAATCTCACTAGCTGTCCTGTCTGGAGACAATACACATCTCTTTAACCTGTGCTTAATGCTCCCTCCACTCACATTGTCTGTACCTTTAAGACTTGATTAGCTGTAAAGACTCACATTCCAATCATTATTCATGTAAATTGAGTTTGTGTCTTTGTGCCCTGTTTGTAATCAGAACTCCCACCCACCTGACGAAGGGACAGCCTGTTCTGAAAGCTAGTGGCTTTTGCTACCAAATAAACCTGTTGGACTTTAACCTGGTGGTAAGAACATAAGAAATAGGAGCAGGAGTAGGCCATCTGGCCCTTCGAGCCTGCCCCGCTATTCAACAAGATCATGACTGATCTGAAGCGAATCAGTTCCACTTACCCGCCTGCTCCCCATATCCCCTAATTCCCTTATCGATCAGAAAACTATCTACCCGTGATTTAAACATATTCCACGAGGAAGCCTCCACCACTTCAATGGGCAGAGAATTCCAGAGATTCACTACCCTCTGAGAGAAGAAGTTCCCCCTCAACTCTGTTCTGAACCGGCCCCCCCTTATTTTGAGGCTGTGCCCTCTAGTTCTGGTTTCCCTTCTAAGTGGAAAGAATCTCTCCACCTCTACCCTATCCAGCCCCTTCATTATCTTATATGTGTTAGACTTCTTACCAGATTCAAGGAGGCCATGCTTCCTTTTTTACTACATTAGCTGCGTAAAGTAGCTAAGTTTAAAGGGACCAATGAAATTGACAGGCCAGGGAGAAGGTATGTATCTAAGGTAAGTGGATGGGATTTGGGTGGTCGGGAGGGTGGGGGTTCAAAGGTTGGGGAGTCAGCTAGATGGGAAAGGTTGAAGTTCAGGGGGCTGGGGTGGGCTCTGAGCATTTGGATCATGTCCACAAGTTGGGGATTTGGGTGGTCGGGAGAGTTGGAGGTCGGTGGTTTGGAGGGCGGAGGGGTGCTGGAGTTGGAGGTCCAGGGGTGCACAGGTCGGGTCGATGGCAAAAACCGTGGGTAATCTGCGGTGTGGGCGGTCGGGGGGAGTTATTTAAAATTCAATCATGGGCCAGCATTTATTACCCATTCCTAATTGACTTTGAACTGAGTGGCTTGCTGTGTCTCATGTAGCTAGACTAGGTAAGATTTGCTTCTGTATAAATGAACCAGATGAGTATTTATGACTATCTATAATGGGTTTTTTATTGACAAATTTCACCACAGTGGGATAATTACCCAGGTCTCTAGAACATTACCCTGGGTTTCTGGATTACTAATATCCAAAGGTTGCAATATAAATCACATCGCTGATGGTTCCCAGTGCAGCACAATTGCCCAGTTACGGCCTTATATGTTGATTTATTATATGCAAACTTAAATAATGATACACTGAATGTCCCTGTGCTGCTTTACTGCTGTCTTGCTTTTGCTGACATTTGAGGGTCACGTTCATTTTCAATTGTTTTTTTTTAAATACATATTTGATCATGGGATTTATGCATCATTGGCAAGGCCAACCTTTGTTGCTGATCCCTAATTGCCCTTCAGAAGGTGATGGTGAGTTAAAATGGGTCACATTGGAAAAAATGCATTAAGCTCTGCCTTAGTCATTTGCTTTGCTTCACATGTACATACTCCAGCAATGTCATGTTCTGTTGTTAGTATGGACTTCATCAAGTGTTGCATGCACTAACTGCACTGAATGCTGAAATGCTGAAGACATTTTGGTGATTTTTTACATATGAATTGGTTTCCAGCCCTGATAATAGAAAGTAAACAAGCCTAACAATTCCACCCTTTGAAGTGGCCTGCAAGCATTTCACTACAGATCATAAAACGCCTTAAAATTGCATGAATCTTTTCAAACCTGAAATGCACTGCCTGGAAGTGTGGTGGAGGCATTCAAGAGGGCATTATGTGATTACTTGAATAGAAACACTGTGCAGGGATAGAGGTAAAATGCAGGGGAATGACACTAAGTCATAATGCTCATTTGGAGAGCCAGTGCGGACACGATGGGCCTTCTATGGCATAACAATTCTGAGATTCTGAATCTTAGTTTGGTCTCCCAGTATAGAGCAAACTACATTGTGAGCAGCAATTACAGTATACTAACTTGAAAGAGGTGGACATAAACCGCTGTTTCATCTGGGTGTGATTGGGGCCTAGGATGTTGAGGAAAGAGGAAGTGAAAGGAGAGCAGTTACATCTGCTGTATTTGCATCAGGAAAGAGGCTGGAGTGTCAGGTGTGATTGAGGAGTGGACCAAGATATCACAGAAGAAGCAGTGCCTTCTGAATGCTGAACGGAAAGGGAAGAAGAAGTTGGGTGGGATTTTCTGGTCCTGCCCACCACTGGGATTGTGCAGTCCCTCCAAAGGCATCTCCACCTGGCTGAGAAAATTCAGCCCTTCTTGTTATCCTCACATTCTTGTGTACCTTTTGATAAATAACAATGTATATTTATATCAAATATGTGAAAATTTTACCTTTTCTCAGGCGGAAGACTCTGCCCTGGTTGTACTATGATGGTCATGTTGATGGTTTACCATCGAGAATTCTTCGTCAAGATCCATTTCCAACTGTATTTCATTTTAAGCCATATGAAGTAAGTAAATCAGTTTTTATTTCAGTATATTGGCTCATTGATGAGCCAGGCTAGTGTGAAAATCAAATCAAATTCTTTTACATTTACCAGCAAATATTAAGCATTTAGTGGCTCCAAAGTTTGGTTATTTACAAAGCAAATGTCACTCATAGATTATCATGGCAAAGTAAAAAGGTAGACATATTTTAATCCTTAAACATGGCGAGTGATATGGTTGATGGTTGTCGCAAGGGATCGTCCAGCACACACCATGGGCAGTTACCCTGAAAGAAATAAAGATCTCGGGGGTAAATTGAATAACCCCTGAAAATGGGTATGTGAAATCACAGTACTCAGTTAAACCGCAACCATACATTTTATTGAAGACACCACACCAAATTGGTACTATATGCTACTTCACATGATTGCTTTAGTGCTACATATGCCTATCTTTGGCTGCACATATCTGAGGGGCCCAAGGACAGCTTTCACCTCTTAGAGGGAAGTGTTGCACTACAAGTGGTATGTGTTCAATATGAACTACATTTGTGCTGTGAAGATTGGCTAAACATGCAAGAGAGCGTGCACCAAAGTTTTCCAATAATGCAGCAGAGACCTTGGTTCATGATGCAGAGACAAGAGACATGCTACATCCATGGGAGTGGGAGTCAGAAGAGACAGTGGGAAGGAATAGCTGTGGTGGTCAAGGCCAGGAATGTAGTTCCAAGAACGTGGATGCAGTGCAGGAAGAAGTTTAATCATCTGACATGAGTTTTCAAGGTGAGGGAGTGTAATTTTCAAATACAATTTCCAACTAGCTGCAACATGAAACTTATCCACAGCTAAATTTACTACACCCCCATTACCCACCTCCCAACAATCTCTATCAATCACTATTTACCCTTGCAGTTCATATAGTTTGCCTCATCTTCTCACACTCAGCACTATTGCATCTCACCCTCAGTTTGCACTAATTGACAGCTATTCAAAGATGACAGTCATATCACTAAAACATAATGCAAGGCAAACCTCTAAGATCAAAACTATGCAATCCTGCCACATCCTTCATGGAACAACTAATAGGACAAAGAAGCGCCACAAATACCCCCATGCTCGATGATGGGGCAGCCCAGCACATCAGTGCCAAATACAAGACTGAAGCATTTGCAGTTTCAACCAGAAGTACCAAATGGATGCTCTTTCTCAGCGTCTTCCTGAGGTCCCAGATGACATCTTCGGACAATTCAGTTCATTTCACTTGATAATGAAGGCACTGAGCACTGCAAAGGCCATGGGCCCTAGCACCTGTACCAAAGACTTGAGCTCCAGAATGAATCCTGCCCCAATCCAAGCTGGATTAATACAACTACAACACTGACATATACCAGACAATGTGAAAAATTGTTCAGGTATGTCCTGTTCAGAAAAAGTAGGACAGATCCAATCTGGCCAATTCCCACCCCATCAACTTGCTTTTAATCATCAGCAAAGTGATGGAATGGCCCAGAACATCCAGTTTTCAGATGATCAGAAATCCCAACACAAGGAGTCCGCCGGAATTGCCCTGAAATTTTTAATTTCCGATAGCAATTCCCCTGCTCGCTGGACCATACTGAAAAAGTCTCCAACTCCAAGTTAGCATCAAGAAATGTTAGACTGTCCCAACTTAATTACTTCAGTAATTACCCAGGAAATGTTTAAAAAATTGATGCCAAAAGAATTGATAAGTAACTACAGAACTGACCCCACTGAATATCCACTCTGATCCCCCGACCCTCTGACACCCCCAGAACCCCCCAACCCTCCCCCCAATCTTCTGATCCCTCTTAATCCCTGAACCTTCAATTCACCCCGACTCTTACTTTTTTTTCAAATTAATTTATTGGATGTGGGCATTGCTTTCTAGGCCAGCATTTATTACCCATCCCTTGAGAAGATAGTGGTGAGCTGCCTTCTTGAACGGCTGCAGTCCTTGATGTATAGGTACACCCACAGTGCTGTTAGGGAAGTAGTTCCAGAATTTTGACCAAGCGACAGTGAAGGAACGGCGATATATTTCCAAGTCAGGATGGTGAGTGACTTGGAGGGTGGTAGTGTTCCCAGGGATCTATTCTTCTTGTCCTTCAAAATGATGGTGTTCATGGATTTGGAACATCTTGCCAAAGGAACCTTGATGAATTCCTGCAGTGCATCTTGTAGATGGTACACACAGCTGCCACTATTCATCAGTGGTGGAGGGTTTGAATATTTGTGGAAGGGGTAACAATCAAGCAGGCTGCTTTGTCCTGGATGATGTCAAGCTTCTTGAGTGTTGTTGGAGCTGCATTCATCCAAGCAAATGGAGAGTATTTCATTATATTCCTGATTTGGGCCTTGTAGATGGTGGGCAGCTTTTGGGGATCAGAAAGTGAGTTACTCGCCACAGGATTTCTAGCCTTTAACCTGCTCTTGCAGTCACTGTATTTATATGGCTAGTCCAGTTCAGTTTTGGTCAATGGTAATCCCCAGGACGTTGATAGAGGGGGATTCAGCCATGGTAATGCCATTGAATATCAATGGGCAACGGTTAGATCCACTCTTGTTGGAAATGGTTATTGTCTGGCACTTGTGTGGCATGAACACCACTTAAGCCCATCCTTTGTTGCCCTTGAGAAGATAGCAGTGAATTGCGTTCTTGAACGGCTGCAGTCGCTGGTGTGTAGGTACTCCCACTGTGCTGTTAGGGAAGGAGTTCCAGAATTGTGACCCAGCGACAGTGAATACTTAAGCATTCATTTTCTACGACTCACAGACAATGGCGGCAGTGTGTACCATCTACAAGATATAGTGCAACAACTCACAAAAGTTCCTTCCTTAGTGCCTTCCAAATCCACAATCCCAACCACTTAGGATGAAAGCAGCAAATGCATTAGAACATCACCACCTGCAAGTTCTCCTCAAAGCCACACATCATCCTAACTTGGTATTATATCACTGTTCCTTCAGTCAAACTCCTGACGCCCTTCTCAGGAGGAGTTGGAGCGTATATGAATTGCAGTGGTTCAAGAAGGTTGCTCACCACCACCTTCTCAACAGCAATTCGGGATGGGCAACAAATGCTGGTGACATCTACATCCATAATCTTTATAATACTGGCTGACAGGTCTGTAATTCCCTATTCTCTCCCTCCTTTCTTTGTTAGATAGCGGGTTATATTTGCCACCCACCAATCTGTTGGATTGTTCCAGAATCTACAGAATTTTTGGAAGATGACAACCAACGCATCCACTATTTTGATGACCACCTCCTTTAGTACCCTGGGATATAGATTATCAGGCCCTGAGGATTTGTCAGCTTTCGGTCTCATTAATTTTTCCAACATTATTTTTCTAATAATATTAATTTACTAAGACCTATGATTGAGTTGGGATACCCACAATTATGAGTTGCCTAAAGAGATTTGGAGGGTTATTTAGCTGGATCTAGTGCCTGTAGGTGATGAAGGAGCAGTGCTCGTGGTTCCAAATAAACCTGTTGGACTTTAACCTGGTGTTGTGAGACTTCTTACTGTGCCCACCCCAGTCCAATGCCGGCATCTCCACATCATTCTTAATTCAAGACAGATAGGCACAATAACACCAATACAAGCAGAAACACAGTTACAAGAAGGTCCACAATTGTTTTTATTAATTCACAAAAGGTCAGTTGTATACATGAATATTTTTCCCATTCTTCTGGATGCCTCTGGACACTCCTCTATCCACCATGCTATAGACATCCTTAAAAACAATCAATTCAATGAGTCAAGCACTTCACGAAAAGATGCTGAATTACTTTGATCATCTGATACTAATCCACATGGTAAGTTCTATTGCATGGTAGCTTTAAACCTAAACTCCAAAAAGTGCTACAAACTGTGATTTTGATTTATTGTCCTTTATCATTTATGTCTCATTGCTTACAGCATATGGAACTGCAGTTTGTTATTGCCAAATATGATGCACGAGGTTATTTTCTTAATTGGGAAAAAGTAACTGGAGGTACTCTACAGGTAAACTTCGTAAAATATTTATTCTATTAAGTCTAGTTAGGGTGCTTTTTTCTTTTGATTGAAATATGCATCAAAAGAAAAGCCTGTTAAATTCCAAATGTTAATTCTTGATATCTCAAAAATTGAGTTGATTATTAATTTAATGTTATCCAGTTATCTTTATCAACATTGTTTATCAAACTATTAAGTATTGGGAAGTCTAAAGCCATTGGCTTTGCTCCACGCTTATGCTCAAACTGTGCTCCCAACCATTGATTCTATCACATGTCCCAGAAACAGTTTGTATTTAAGGCCGGTTCTCAATTTTGCTGTCACATTTGAACATGCGAAAATACATAAAAACGTACAAATCAGGAGCAGGAGTAGACCATTTGGCCTCTTCAGCCTGCTCCCACCATTCAATAAGATCATGGTTGATCTCACTGTGGCCTTCGTAACGCTTTTCCGCCACTCCCTTATTAGTCAAGAATCTATCTACCTCTGTCTTAAAGATATTTATGATGTGGAGATGCCGGCGTTGGACTGGGGTAAACACAGTAAGAAGTCTAACAACACCAGGTTAAAGTCCAACAGGTTTATTTGGTAGCAAAAGCCTTTTGCTACCAAATAAACCTGTTGGACTTTAACCTGGAGTTGTTAGACTTCTTAAAGATATTCAACAACCTTACCTCTACCACTCTCCCTCTGAGAGAAAGAAATTCTTCTCATCTCCTTAACTGGGAAGCCCTTCTTTTTAAACTGTGTCCACTAGATCTAGTCTCTCCCACAATCAAAAACATCCTTTCAGAATCTCATAGATTTCAGTATGATCTCTTCTCAATCTTCTAAATTCAAATGGATAAAAGCCCAGCCTGACCAAACTTTCCTTGTAAGGTACCTCCCTTGCACCCCCCATCGCAGGTATCAGTCAAGTGAACATCCCGAGAGGAACTATAGAGCACCTGCCCACCCATTTGGACTGGGATACTCCCAGCGTTACATGGCTGCAGAGCTGCCATCAGAATCATGAGTGGGCTTCTCCCGATATTTTGGCTGGAGTATGCGGGGCTATGGCATCCCAATAAATCCAGTCCACTATCTCCTAAAGTGGCTTAGCATGATATTTTTGTTTATAAGTCTTGTGTGATGCACCTTGATATGTTTTATTGTTTAAGAGAGCTACATAAATGTAAGTTGTTATCAGTAATACTTATTCAATACAATTAATATTTTATCTTTTAAACTAAATACTTTTTAAAAAGCATTTCCTAATCTTGTGATTCTCCTTTACATTAAGAAAAACACCACGACTAATATTAAGATAAAAGCAAAATACAATCTGGCGGCACGGTAGAACAGTGGTTAGCACTGCTGCTACACAGCTCCAGGAACCTGGGTTCGATTCCCGGCTTGGGTCACTGTCTGTGTGGAGTTTGCACATTCTCTTCGTGTCTGCGTGGGTTTCCTCTGGGTGCTCCGGTTTCTTCCCACAGTCCAAAGATGTGCGGGTTAGGTTGATTGGTCATGCTAAAATTGCCCCTTAGTCTCCTGGGATGTGGAGATTAGAGGGATTAGCGGGTAAAATATGTAGGGATATGGGGGTAGGGCCTGGGTGGGATTGTGGTCGGTGCAGACTCGATGGGCCGAATGCCCTCTTTCTGTACTGTAGGGTTTCTATGAATCTGAAACAAAAACAGAAAATGCTGAAAAATCTCAGCAAGCCTGACAAGATCTGTGGAGAGAGAATAGAGCCAACATTTTGGGTCTAGATGACCCTTTGCCATCCAGACCCAGCATACAGAAATCTCGGCCGCGATTCTCCCACTATGGCCCACCACTTTTCTGGCAGGATCGGCCGGGAGACGCGCATCTGCGGCCTTGAACGGGGATTTGCGCGTGCGCCGGGAACGCATGCGCATCTCCCAGAGCCAGCGAACAGTCGCCGGCCAGACCACACTGGAAACTGGCAGGAAGGCAAGTAAGTAATTTAAATCTGTTTTTAATCTATTTTAAATATGTATTTTTGTTAATTATCAGGACCTTTCAGGTCGTGATCGAATCTCCCATCCTGCCAAGAGTACTTCATTCTGGCAGGGTTCAGACTAGCTCCCCATGTTTGGGGAACTAGCAGGAAACCCCACCGGAATGAAGGGGGGGCAATTGGGGCCCCACCGGAATGAAGGGGGGCCAATTGGGTCCCCCCCAGGGGGTCGGGAGGCGGGGAGGTGGTACCCCCTGGGCATGGGCACCCTGGCAGTGCCAGCCTGTGCCCCTGGCACTGCCCAAGGGGCAAAGTGCCCATGCCCAGGGGGCACCTTGGCACTGCCCACCGGGCATTGGACAGTGCCATGGGTGTGGAGCCTATTGTGGGCGGGGTCTGGTGCGATTCGTGGGAGTGAGGGGTCCCGTTGCCACTCTGCATTGAGATCATACAAACATAGAAACATAGAAAAACTACAGCACGAAACAGGCCCTTCGGCCCCACAAGTTGTGCCAAACATATCCCTACCTGGCGGCACGGTAGCACAGTGGTTAGCACTGCTGCTTCACAGCTCCAGGGACCTGGGTTCGATTCCCGGTTTGGGTCACTGTCTGTGTGGAGTTTGCACATTCTCCTCGTGTCTGCGTGGGTTTCCTCCGGGTGCTCCGGTTTCCTCCCACAGTCCAAAGATGTGCGGGTTAGGTTGATTGGCCGTGCTAAAATTGCCCCTTAGTGTCTTGAGATGGGTAGGTTAGAGGAATTATCGGGTAAATATGTAGGGATATGGGGGTAGGGCCTGGGTGGGATTGTGATCGGTGTAGACTCGATGGGCCGAATGGCCTCCTTCTACATTGTAGGGTTTCTATGGGTTTCTACCTTTTAGGCCTACCTATAACCCTCCATCCTATTAAGTCCCATGTACTCATCCAGGAGTCTCTTAAAAGACACTATTGAGTTTGCCTCCACCACCACTGACGGCAGCCGATTCCACTCGCCCACCACCCTCTGTGTGAAAAACTTCCCCCTAACATCTCCCCTGTATCTACCCCCCAGCACCTTAAACCTGTGTCCTCTCGTAGCAGTCATTTCCACCCTGGGAAAAAGCCTCTGAGAGTCCACCCGATCTTTGCCTCTCAACATCTTATAAACCTCTATTAGGTCTCCTCTCATCCTACGTCTCTCCAAGGAGAAAAGACCGAGCTCCCTCAGCCTATCCTCATAAGGCATGCCACTCAATCCAGGCAACATCCTTGTAAATCTCCTCTGCACCCTTTCAATCTTTTCCACATCCTTCCTGTAATGAGGCGACCAGATCTGAGCACAGTACTCCAAGTGGGGTCTGACGAAGGTCTTATATAGCTGCATCATTATCCTCGGACTCCTAAACTCAATCCCTCGATTGGTAAAGGCCAGCACACCATATGCCTTCTTAACCACTCCTCCACCTGCGGGGCCGATTTTAGAGTCCTATGGACCCGGACCCCAAGGTCCTTCTGATCCTCTACAGTACTAAGAGTCTTTCCCTTTATATTGTACTCCTTCATCCCATTTGACCTGCCAAAATGGACCACTATGCATTTATCTGGGTTGAAGTCCATCTGCCACTTCTCCGCCCAGTCTTGCATCCTATCTATGTCCCTCTGTAACTTCTGACATCCCTCCAGACTATCCACAACCCCACCAACCTTCGTGTCATTGGCAAACTTACCAACCCATCCCTCCACTTCCTCATCCAGGTCATTTATGAAAATGACAAGCAGCAAGGGTCCCAGAACAGATCCCTGGGGCACACTGTTGGTGACCGACCTCCATTTAGAAAAAGACCCATCTATACCCACTCTCTGCCTCCTTTGGGCAAGCCAGTTCTGGATCCACAGGGCAGCAGTCCCTTGGATCCCATGCCCTCTCACTTTTTCTGGAAGCCTTGCGTGGGGGACCTTATCGAACGCCTTGCTAAAATCCATATAAACCACATCTACTGCTTTCTCTTCGTCAATGTGTTTAGTCACATTTTCGAAGAATTCCACCAGGCCCGTAAGGCACGATCTGCCTTTGACAAAGCCATGCTGAGTATTCTTGAGCATACTAAACCTCTCTAAATGCTCATAAATCTTGTCCCTCAGGATCTTCTCCATCAGCTTACCAACCACTGAGGTTAGACTCACCGGTCGGTAATTTCCTGGGCTATCCCTATTCCCCTTCTTGAAAATAGGAACCACATCCGCAATCCTCCAATCCTCCGGCACCTTTCCCGTCTCCATCGACGACGCAAAGATAATCGCCAGAGGCTCTGCAATCTCTTCCCTCGCCTCCCACAGTAACCTGGGGTACATCCCATCCGAACCCGGCGACTTATCTATCTTGATGCCATTCAAGGATTCCAGCACAACCTCTTTGTTAAAGTCCACATACTCAATCTTTTCAGTCCACCGCAAGCCCGCAGTACATCCACCCAGGTCCTTCTCCTCTGTGAAAACCGAGGCAAAATACTCATTAAGCACCTCTGCCATTTCTAGTGGTTCCGTATAGACTTTCCCGCCTTCACCTTTTATAGGCCCTATTCCTTCACGTCTCATCCTTTTATTCTTCATATATTTATAGAACGCCTTAGGGTTTTCCTTAATCCTACCTGCCAAGGCCTTCTCGTGACCCCTTCTGGCTCTCCTAATTTCCTTCTTTAGTCCCTTCCTACAAGCCGTATACTCATCTAGATCCCTATCTTCGCCAAGCTCTCTGAACCTTTTGTACACTTTCCTTTTCTTCTCGACTAGGTCCCGCACAGCTTTCGTGCACCACGGTTCCTTTAACTTACCAACTCCTCCCTGTCTGCTCGGAACGTTGTCCTGTAGAACTCTAGACAGACATTCCTTGAAAAACTGCCACCTCTCTTCAGTACATTTCCCCGAGAATACCTCCTTCCAATTTACTCCTCTAATTTGCTGCCTTATGTCTTCATATTTCCCCTTACTCCATATAAACGCTTTCCTAGCTTGCCTGATCCTCTCTTTTTCCAATGCAAGCATAAAGGAGATAGAGTTATGATTGCTATCCCCAAGATGCTCTCCCACTGAGAGATCTGACACCTGACCAGGTTCATTGGTCAGTATCAGATCAAGTACAGCCTCTCCTCTTGTAGGCTTGTCCACATGCTGTGTCAGGAAACCCTCCTGAACACACCTAACGAACTCCTCCCCATCCAATCCCCTTACCCTAGGGATATTCCAATTTATGTTTGGGAAATTGAAGTCTCCCATCACAACAACTCTGCTATTATTGCAACTCTCCAGGATCTGTTTCCCTATCTGCTCCTCCGCCTCCCTGTTGCTATTGGGCGGCCTATAGAAAACCCCCAGCAAAGTGATCGACCCCTTCCCACTCCGAACTTCCACCCACAGAGACTCTCTAGACAATCCCTCCACAGCATACACCTTCTCTACAGCTGTGACACTATTCCTGATCAGCAGTGCCACTCCATCCCCTCTCTTGCCTCCCTCCCTGTCCTTCCTGAAACATCTGAATCCCGACACCTGGAGTATCCAGTCCTGTCCCTGAGACATCCAAGTCTCCGTAATGGCCACCACATCACACTTCCAGGCATCGATCCATGCTCTGAGCTCATCCCCTTTATTCACTATACTCCTGGCATTAAAGTATCGGTCTGAGATGGAGGGAGGGCAAAGATTGGGGTGGGTTGGGGGGGTGGGTGGTCTGCCGGTGGAGGGGGGGCTGCCTCCGGGTTGGGGGGGGGAGGTGTCTGACCCCGGGGGCGGGGGTCAGTAGGGGGTTTCTGCTGGGGTGAGAGGGTTGGGGGGGTCGCCACTGCTGTGGGGTGGGGCCTGGGCATCGGGGCGCTCCAGGACGGAGGGTGGGGTCAGGGCTGGTCCGGGAATTGCTGTGTGGGCCGCGATTGAGCTGGCCAGAAAACGGGAGTTTGACAGATCGGGGCCACTGTGCATGCGCAGAGTTCCAGAACTGTCAAAGTCCGGCGCGAATAGGCTTTGCCCCACTGGGTTTTTAATGAGATTCACGACTGGGCCCTCTGCGTTGCACAGAGTGGGGAGATTCAGGTGAGAAGCTGAACTGTCAGAACAGACGGGATTTAGAACAGTTTTCCCGCCAATTCAGCACTTTTGGGAGAATCGCCCCCGCCTCGAGCGTAACTGTTTTTGAGAGTAGATCCCTTTTAATTTGTAAATTGTAAAAAGCGGCGGTTAGTGTCTGTAAATTTACCAATCAGCAAAAGTCTTCAGCAGGCGTGTGAGGGAGCTTCTTCCAATCAGGATCATGGATGCTGGTTTGTGCATTTGACCTGCGGCAGTTTCAGACCCAGGGTGAGGTTAGTGACCAACACACGCACACGCACCCATGCACACACACACCTCAAGCGGAAATCCCACTGTTGTGCCTTCCAGTCACATTGCCAGTCTCAGGCACAGAGGCTGCAGCATCCTTCATCTCAGAATGAGTAATCACAATCTTGTGTGATGATGGCCTAATCCTTGGAAGGCTAATCAGCATATAGAGCATGTGGCAAATCTGTAATGGGGTGAAAACTTCAACAGCACACATTATGAAGAACCTAGACATGATGCAATCCTTTCAATCATCACACCATCACTTCACTGCCTACAGCAGTAAAGGAGGCAGTAATAGCACAGCAAACATCAGTGCACTCAGAGCAGAATGACTGGAGAGTTGCAAGGCACCTCAAGGAGGACAGTGATAAATCACTGGTACTTGCTTGACTGTCTAAATCCAGACTGGGGCATCTCTCATGCAAGTATAATGTTCTATCCTCATCACCATACTGAGTCCCCGACATGAGATCATTCTTTCAGAAGCTGTGATCTATCACTGTCAATCCTGGATGCATGCCTGTGAGTCAGGTTACCTTTGTGTGCATGAGGAGAGCTTTAGTAACACCATTGTCTGATCATTGACAAGCATTCATGACTCACCCTTCATCTGGAACCTTCCAAGTTAATATCCAGCATTGCCTTGGCTTCTGGGAGTGAGGTGGCCCAGTCAGTCTTTACAATCAGAGGGGAAGGTTGACTTGGCCTGGCAAATTGGATAAGATCATTCATTCTTTTTTTGGCACACGAGGGGGGATCCTCTTCTGAGGTCCACAGGCACTGATCTCCCTGGCATCTTCCTGCCAAGCCTGTGTGGTGAGATTGATGGATCTGCAGCCCACCCCACAGGGGTAAAGGTCCTCCAGCCAGTCCTCGACTGCCTGGAGGAGCCTCACCAGGTACCTCTCACTGAAACTTGGTGCAGAGTTCTCATCTCTTTGAGGGGCTATCACTCACCACATCCAATTCTAGGCTACAGTGAGTGATTGTGGGTGCTATTTAAATATGGCACCTGGACCTGCGACCTGATGAGGTAATGGTGAGGTGGATGAATCCTAGCCCGCCGCACCATAAGATATGACAAGCTGCTCATTTGTGCGTACATAGAGGTGAAAAGCAGCCATCCCTCAGGCCGGCAGAAGCTGTGCTGACTTTTTCACCTGCCACCGCACTTAGGGCCCGATTTTACTATCACGTTGCGCCTGTTTTCAGGCGCAAAAACTTGGTAACATCGGGCGTGAGGCGAATAGTGTGATCCGTGTCCCCCTCTGTGCCAGTTCCCCCTTTACCAAAGCCCGAAAATGGCCGTGGTCGGGACCGCGCCCAAAATGGGCATGACGGCCATTTAAATGCATTTGCATGCATTTAAATTAACTCAATGGGCTGCATCCTATTTACCGGCACTTCCCCCTTTACCACTGTGTTCGCCCATTCGGAATTGGCGCAAAATAGACATGCTCCATATAAGTCCTATTTGGGTGCTCCATCAGTGAGGTTTCGTGAGGAGGTAAGTGCCGAGCGTCTCTGCTTGATCAGTTGGGGGAGGGGTGGGGGGGGAATCGGATCAGTGGGGGGGGGGAGGGGGTGGCAGAATCCGCTGACACTCTGCCTGAGAATGGTGTGGGGGTAGGGTGAGGGTGGATCACCTTGCCTGAGATCAGTGGGGGAGAAGGAGGATCCACTGGCACTTTGCCTGAGATCGGTGGGGGAAGGGAGGAGGGGCCCGTGATCGGACTGGATGGCAGGGGTGTGGGGGGGCGGGATAAGGGGGTCAGTAATGTTGTGGGGTTGGGGCAATGTCTGTGGGAGCCAGGGGGAGGCATTATCCAGCCTGGGAGGGATGTGGCAGTGGAGCAGCTTTCTATCATTTTTTTTCTGCGCATGCGCAGTTGGAGGTGCCGATCGGAGCTGCAGGGTTTCTGGCACGTTAAGCCCCGCCCACAGGCTTGTGCAGCGCGATTCAGAATCGCTGATACTTTTACAGGCAGAGCGGGTATTGGGGCGCCTGAGAACAGGTCTAAAAGACGGATCTGAAACACTCCCAGTTTCAAGTCCACCCAGCACTTAGAATTAAAATGATAAAATAGGGCTCTTAATGTCCGAAGCAGAAAATTCTGCCCTGAATCTTTTTTATGGGTAAGTGGAAGGGTGGTGCTGGGAGGAGGATAGAAGATCAAGTTTGTATGATTCACATCAGGAACATACATTTCACTGATTCCCCTCCACCCCCTTTGCTACTCCCCAACTCCTTTGTTAACTGCACCCTAAGATTATAATACCTAAAATCAGCAAAGAAGTATTGCAAGCAGAAACAATTGCATCAGTTTGGTCACAGCTTTTTTCACGCTTTTGACTATTTTTGAGTGTTATACCTGATGTCTCTGCGTGCTGGTGTGACTGGTGGTTGGGAGGCTGGAACGGAATGCAATTTTTAAAACTGTTAACATGCTAGTCCCTGCTGACACAGTTTAGTTTTTTTTAATTAACATCAGCGACAAGAGTATGACTGCATTTGAAATACTGGACGTCTGTAGTCTGCAATTGTTAACTAGTTTGTCACAATTGATGTAAAGTGTTGCTGGCAACGAGAGTCAAGAAAATCTTGCAATGCAAAGAAGTGTGTGTGGTGCTTAGTGAAGCATTCTCTGAATTCCACAGTGGGATGGGCCATTGAGAGCTCTCTCAGGTTGTAACCTCACACAAGGCAACTATTAACAAAAAGGATTGTGGTTTTGCAAGTTTAACACCAGCATTCAATGAATATCAATCTAACACTGGCAATGTGTTGCTGTTGAGCACCTTTTGCTGCTGAAGATTGCAGAAGAGCCCTTTTTTCACAATCCAACTTTTGGTAAACTAGATATTGAGCCAAAGGGAAAAAGATTCTTCCAAACCACACACACAAACACACACCCAATATTGAATTGTCCGTTAGTGTCCATAGTCTCTGACTGGAAGGTGCAACAGGAGGGATGGGAGCAGTACTTAGTTGCCATGTAATTACATGGCACCTTCGTGTTCGTGCCAATTACAATGTCATCACATGACATCCTACTTTCAACAGTCCCTCCCCCTTATTCCTGTCATTGGTCACCAACATTTCAATCCTCATAGAGTCCGGTCTTCCCAAGGCTTTTCAATGTGTCCCAGTTTTGACTTTTGAAAATCTAGTCAACCTAAACATTGAGTTCAACTACTTGTCAACTTTGTGTCCCCATTTTATTTCTTTATATGTGCCAGTCTTTATCTTGTTTTTCATGTTTTTGCTTTCAACAACAGCTGTTCATTATTCTGCTGTCTCCCCTCTAGACAAATCGTTTATCTCTTCACTATGATCATTCCCAATCCTTCTGCCTTTTGTACCATGGACCAGAATTTCACATTTTTGGAGCAGGCGCACGGCGATCCCAAACCCATGTGAAATCAGGCAAGCATCCCAATGCCATCGACCATCACGTGATATTACAATCAAAGGGGCAATTATACCCATTATTAAGGCAATTGTTGGGAATTCTACGTGACCCTTTTGATTTAATGGTCAGAGCACAGGCCACTCTGCCAGGTAGCCATCAGGTTTTTAAATTAAACTTGATCCAGGGTGGGATGAAAGTAGACCAAAGCCATGGCAATTTGAATAGATCAGAGTTTAGGTGCGAGCTGGTTGGAGGATGTTGTCTGACAGTTTTTTTCTGCGCTTTTTGGGGGACTCTTTGGGTTACAAGATTTTATAGAGGCTTTCTACTGAGTGTCCCCTTCTGTGCACTAACCGGTGCCATTTGTATTTCAGCAAATGGGGATTGTTTACTTCATTGGAGGGACCTCCTCCAAAGAGGAGAAGGGGGCCAGAAGGGTGTGCAGACCAGGTGTCCACATGCTATATCCCAAAGAGCAACTTTGGAAGTGAGGCACTGCCAGAGAGGGTGCAAGGCCAGTAGAAAGTACAAGGCAGAAGGGTCCACAGAAAAGAAGCAGTGGTATTGTGGTATTGTCATTGGACGAGTAATCCAGAGACCTAGGGTTCAAATCCCACCAGGCAGTTGGTGGAATTTACAGTCTAATGATGACCATAGAAGATCATGTCCTTTAGGAAAGGAAATCTGCCGTTCTCATCTTTAACTGTCCTCTTAAATCGCTTAGTTGTGTCAAACTGTTACAACCACCCAGCATCTACCTATCACTAGAAACGACAACTGTCGACCTTCAAAGTCCTCCTTCTTAACATTCTCATTGTGGGAGTGTCCTAGACCCAGCCATCTTTAGCTACTTCATCAATGACCTTCCTGCCATCATAAGGTGAGAAGTGGGAATGTTCAATGACGATTCCACAATTCGTGACTCCTCAGATTCTGAAGCCGTCCATGTTTAAATGCAGCAGGACCTGGACAATATCCAGGCTTGGGCTGATAATTAACAAGTAACATTCATACTACACAAGTGCTAGGCAATGATTATCTCCAATAAAAGACAATCTAACCATCATCCCTTGGCATTCAATTACATCATTATCATTGAATCCCCCGCTATCAACAGCCTGTGAGTTACCATAGACCAGAAACTGAACTGGATTAGCCACATAAATACTATGGCTACAAGAGCAGGTTAGAAGCTAGGAATTCTGCGGCTAGTGCCTCATCTTCTGACTCCCCAAAGCCTGTCCACCATCTACAAGGCACAAGTCAAGGTTGTGATTTATAGTGTTTATGTTTACAGTGCCTTAAACTTACACTTGCAAGTGCTGCATCTGGGTGTCTCCCCTTCCTGGCGGTGTCATTGGAGGCAGCATTCCGACTACGAGGTCCTGTTGCCCTGATGACATTGGCAGATGTCCTCTGGCTGGCAGAGCCTGTGCAGGCACCCTGTAGGAGGGAACATCCAATGCCATGGCTGGGTATTCTTCAGTCATCACGGCCTTATCAACTGCGATGGACACTGGAAGTGGTGCAGAGGAGTTGCTGCCTTCATCTGGAGCCCTCTGCGAGCAGCCTGCAGATGTGACATGAAGCCTGTTCACCATCATGAGGTTGCTTTGAACCTCCTTGCTCACCATTGATGGACCTGCTGTGGTCACTGCCTGCGTGTGGGCTTGCAGGTCTAAGCACAATCCCAAAAACCCTGTTTCTGTTCCTGGAGCTGCCTCTGCATGAGAGTCGCCATTCTATGCAAGAGGCTGTGTGCTCAGAGGGCCACGTTACTGCAATGCTCATGCTGCACAAGGACTTCTCCAAGACAGACATCATGGCACACAGACTCTCTGCCAGATCTTCCGACACATCCTGCAGGACGTCAGCACCTGTTGCCTGATTGACGGAGCCAGAGGCTCATCATCTGCTTCAGACTCAGCATGGTCATGGTCTTCAGCAGTCCTCTGACTGTCAATGCCTTGTTCACTTTGCCTTCACGAGAGCACGCAGGCACTCGTCAAAGAAGCAGGTGGCAATGTGCCCACCTGCATTGCCCTCCAACCTGGCATGCGCAGATGCTGCTGAAGCCATAACTCCTGCCAACTAAAAAAGCCTCAAGTCTCTCTTTGACAGCTCCCTGAAGCTCTCAACAGCTCCTGGCAGACTTCAGGGAGCTGCCTGTGCTGTTTTTAACCCCCCCTCAGGGATCCCCATTGTCTCCAGCACTCGCCACGCTTCCACCCTCGCCAGCAGCACTGAGCCACGGTCAGGGCATGGTTTGTGCTGGCCAGCCCTTTACTGGCCATCCAAGGTGAAATCCTGTTCATTTTACGATTGCAAGTGAGAACGATATCACATCCCCTTCTGGGATGGCCGATCACATGCGCATGATGTGTGCAAAATTCAGGCCATGAAATCTGTTGTCAATTATTTTTTCATGCCTCTATCTTTTGCTCTTCGTCCCCCTACCTGCCTGCAGTTTTGAAGAAAGGTCCTTGGTCTGAAACATTGGCCAGGATTTTCGAGCCTGCCCATTGCCAGAATCTTTCGGTCTCGGTGAAAGTCAGTGGACTTTTGTTTGGCTCACAGCATCCTCTGTGGCATGTTCTGCCACAGTTGGAGCAGAAAATCCCAGCCATTAACTCTGTTTGTCTCTGCACTGATGCTGCTAATTCTGCTGAATATTTCCAGCATTTTCTGTTTTTATAATCAATTGATTTCCACAATCAGAACCAGAATTAAATGAAGTACAAATGAAAAACTATTATTATGACATTATTATTCTATTTATACTTAACAAAAATAAAATTTTGTGCATGATTATACTAACAGGTTTACTGCCCTAATTATGTTTGGTTATTTTGAATGAATGGCAGGTCTTGCTTTGATTTTTGCTTTTTGATTTGATTTGAGTCTATTGATTCGTCTAGTTTCCTAATAATAGCTTTCTACAGCCAGAGCGAGGTTAGTGCCACACAGCTCAGGGTTCTTTGTCATGTCTCGGCTCTGAAATTTTTAAAAATTCTTTCAGGGGATGTGGGCATTGCTGGCTTGTCCAGCGTTTATTGTCCATCCCTAATTGCCTTTGAGAAGATGATGATAGGCTGCTTTCTTGAATTGCTGCAGTTCATGTGTTGCAGGGACACACCCCAGAATTCCACCACCCCGCCCACCGTGTAATTAGAGTGGGCAAGGGGTGGACAATGGAAATGTCCGTTGACTTCGGGTAGGATTTCCCGGTCTCGGGTCGAGCGAGGCCATAAAATCTCGCTCAGTGTTGGGAAGGAAGTGAGTAAGTAAGGTTGTTTAGGATGTAGTTCAGAGAATTGCAGCTACTGATGTGGCAGCAACCATCTTATTATAAATCATGCATAAAAGTCTTGATGGAACTCCTGGTCTGCTCACGTGTATGGATGTGCACGTGCGTGCGTGTATGCATTGACTTACTTGGACAATAAGATTTGTTTTATTCTTTTTACAGTTGTGCCCAGATACCATGACTAAGCTGAATACTGCTTATATCTTTGGAATCACATATCAGCAACAAGTGAGCATGATTAATTTGTAATTAATAACAGACCGCTATGCTATATTTCACCTATGGAAATACCAAAGCTTTTTAATTCACACTTATAACACCACTTATCAAGAAATTAAACATAGGGCAAACAAGGAACTACAAGTCTGTTAGTCTGCAATGATGTGGAGATGCTGGCGTTGGACTGGGGTAAACACAGTAAGAGTTTTAACAACACCAAGTTAAAGTCCAACAGGTTTATTTGGTAGCAAATGCCATTTGCTTTCGGAGCGCTGCTCCTTTGTCAGATGGAGTGGATATCTGCTCTCAAACAGGGCATACAGAGATACAATATCAAGTTACAGGATACTGATTAGAATGCGAATCTCTACAGCCAACCAGGTCTTAAAGATACAGACAATGTGAGTGGAGGGAGCATTAAGCACAGGTTAAAGAGATGTGTATTGTCTCCAGACAGGACAGCCAGTGAGATTCTGCAAGTCCAGGAGGCAAGCTGTGGGGGTTACTGATAGTGTGACATAAACCCAACATCCCGGTTTAGGTCGTCCTCATGTGTGCGGAACTTGGCTATCAGTTTCTGCTCAGCGATTCTGCGCTGTCGTGTGTCGTGAAGGCCACCTTGGAGAACGCTTACCCGAAGATCAGAGGCTAAATGCCCATGACCGCTGAAGTGCTCCCCCATAGTGTACAGTAGTGGGCACTGCCAGAATTGCAAGAAGAGAAGTCAGGAAGGTCTGGGAACTTGCACAGTGAAGGTTTGGACAGGTCAGTGGCAGGGGTTGCATTTAAGGCTGCAGGCAAGTAGGAAAAGAAAGGGTGAGTTCTGTCTTGGGTGGTGTGGGGAGTGTATCCTGATAGACAAGGGGCAGCCCCTGAAGATAGAAACCCCCCTTCTTTCCAGCTCTTTGAAGAATGTATTTAAACAATTAGGCTGACAACTTCCACCCAACGACCCACATAGATATTTCTTGGCATGGCCAGCATATTATCAGGGTGAGTTACAAAGAACCAAGAACAAGAACAAAGAACAGTACAGCACAGGAAACAGGCCCTTCGGCCCTCCAAGCCTGTGCCGCTCCTTGGTCCAACTAGACCAACCGTTTGTATCCCTCCATTCCCAGGCTGCTCATGTGACTATCCAGGTAAGTCTTAAACGATGTCAGCGTGCCTGCCTCCACCACCCTACTTGGCAGCGCATTCCAGGCCCCCACCACCCTCTGTGTAAAAAACATCCCTCTAATATCTGAGTTATACTTCGCCCCTCTCACCTTGAGCCCGTGACCCCTCGTGAACGTCACTCTGTGTTTCTATACTCCTGATGACTCTGCCATTTATTGTATAACTCCTCCCTACATTATTTCTTCCAAAATGCATCACTTCGCATTTATCCGGATTAAACTCCATCTGCCACCTCTCCGCCCAATTTTCCAGCCTATCTATATCCTGCTGTATTGCCCGACAATGCTCTTCGCTATCCGCAAGTCCAGCCATCTTCGTGTCATCTGCAAACTTGCTGATTACACCAGTTACACCTTCTTCCAAATCATTTATATATATCACAAATAGCAGAGGTCCCAGTACAGAGCCCTGCGGAACACCACTGGTCACAGCCCTCCAGCCGGAAAAAGACCCTTCGACCACTACCCTCTGTCTCCTATGGCCAAGCCAGTTCTCCACCTATCTAGCCACTTCTCCTTGTATCCCATGAGCCTTAACCTTCTTAACCAACCTGCCATGTGGGACTTTGTCAAATGCCTTACTGAAATCCATATAGACGACATCCACGGCCCTTCCTTCATCAACCGTTTTTGTCACTTCCTCAAAAAACTCCACCAAATTTGTAAGGCACGACCTCCCTCTTACAAAACCATGCTGTCTGTCACTAATGAGATTGTTCCTTTCTAAATGCACATACATCCTGTCTCTAAGAATCCTCTCCAACAACTTCCCTACCACGGACGTCAAGCTCACCGGCCTATAATTTCTTGGGTTATCCCTGCTACCCTTCTTAAACAACGGGACCACATTCGCTATCCTCCAACCTCAGGGACCTCACCCGTGTCCAAAGAAGCGACAAAGATTTCTGTCAGAGGCCCAGCAATTTCATCTCTCGTCTCCCTGAGCAGTCGAGGATAGATGCCATCAGGCCCTGGGGCTTTGTCAGTTTTAATGTTCCCTAAAAAACCTAACACTTCCTCTCTTGTAATGGAGATTTTCTCTAACGGGTCAACACCTCCCTCCGAGACACTCCCGGTTAACACGCCCCTCTCCTTCGTGAATACCGATGCAAAGTATTCATTTAGGATCTCCCCTATTCCCTTGGGTTCTAAGCATAATTCCCCTCCTTTGTCCCTGAGAGGTCCAATTTTCTCCCTGACAACTCTTTTGTTCCTAACGTATAAATAGAATGCCTTAGGATTCTCCTTAATCCTGCCTGCCAAGAACATCTCGTGACCTCTTTTTGCCCTTCTAACTCCCCGTTTGAGTTCTTTCCTACTCTCTCTGTATTCCTCCAGAGCTCCATCTGTTTTCTGTTGCCTGGACTTAACATACGCCTCCCTTTTCATTTTAATCAGATCCTCAATTTCCCTGGTTATCCACGGCTCTCGAATCCTACCTTTCCTATCTTTCCTTTTTACAGGCACATGCCTATCCTGCAGCCTTATCAATAGTTCCTTAAAAGACTCCCACATGCCAGACACGGACTTACCCTCGAACATCCTCTCCCAATCAACATCCACCAATTCCTGCCTAATCCGGCTATAGTTAGCCTTCCCCCAATTTAGCACCCTGCCCGTAGGACAGCACTCATCCTTGTCCATTACTATCCTAAAGTTAACAGAGTTGTGGTCACTATTTGCCACATGTTCCCCTACCGAAACTTTGACGACCTGACCGGGCTCATTTCCCAGAACTAGGTCCAGTATAGCCCCCTCTCTAGTCGGGCTATCTACATACTGTTCCAAAGAACCTTCCTGTACGCATTTTACAAATTCCTCCCCGTCCGGACTTGGTAACTTGGTAACAAGCCTAATTGTCCCTTGATTATGTATTTAACTATGGTGAGTGGGCTGCCAATTTCAGCAACCACCCAACTCACCTAAGTCTCCCATATTATGGTGGTGAGTCTCAGGATCTGTAAGAAGGGGTTGGGCTGAAAAGCATGCCCATCAAGGGCATGTAAAATACAGCCCTTGGGTTGGTTATAACAAAGTTTGAATTTAAAAAGGAGGGGATATTGCCAATTCAATACATATACACATCTTTATGAGGTTCCATGTAAGAAATAGGCCAGCTGGGTCCCTTAATTTAACAAGTAAAGAGTTTGTTAATTAAACACACTCAGACAAAGATGTAGAAATTATCCTCAAAATGTTTAAAATGTACAAATATGATTAACTGCCCACTATTCCCAATGCAAAAACGAAATGAACTCTGTGGAGTATCAGACTTAAAACTTGACCAGGAAAAAAAAATACTCACAGAATGTCCAGATACTTGTTGGCAGCTGAAGAGTTATTTCCCACAATAGCTGCTAGTACTTTGGTTTCTCACTGGATTAGTCATGGGTAATTGATTCACTTTTCTCTTGGAGATAATGGTGTTGATTCAGAATCTTTCTTTAAGAACTCTCAGTTTGCAGCAATGAGTTCTTCTGGTTGGTTTTCCAATCATAAACAATTCAACTCTGTAGAGAAATATTTTAGAGAAAGAGAGAGCAGGTAAGACTGTTGCCCCTTCTACCCCTGTGGCAATCTATCTCTGACTATTAGTTCAAATCCAGTATATTTTACACCCAACAGCTATGTCGCATGTTATCGCTCTGGTTCCAATCTGGGTTTACTTTAGCCACTGTCTCTGAGAGCTCTGTAGATTTGGTGTCTCCATAAAGCAGCTTGTGTCCTTTGCAAATGCAACATGATAACTGCTCTAGGCCAGTGTCACTTGCTTAGCAAAAATGTTCTTTTGAAAATACCAAATATATGCCCAACTGGTGACATAAGTTAATATTCTGTATGACATATCTTTATAACACACATGAGAATTATTTTGCCTTCTAAGAGAATTTCTATATATTGTATCCATTTTTACTTCTTTATTTTCTTTCCTGGACAGTGTACACTTCCTGTTTCCACACTTTTATCTAAGTACCGTGACATTCAATTTTATGATATGTATATGCTTCACATCGGGGAAAACGGTGAAGAACAACTGCATCCTATTGCAGTTCGTAACTTAAACCTTCAATATAATGGAAAATTTGTGAATCAAGGTAAAAGTTATATTCCTATTACTTCTGTTACTTCGAGAATCACCCAGGTTTAATGTTTCTGACACAGTTAATGCAAAAGCAAATGGTGGAAGTATATTAGGGCAACTCTTCTGTGGTAGGCGTTATTTAATTATTAAATTATTTACCAGTTCCCTCAAATATATGTTGGAGGGAATTCACTGAGCTCATCAGACAGCTGGCGGGAATCCCAGTGCTGCACTGAAAGGAGCATCAGGATTTTAAAGTAATAAACAACTCACATTTTATTTGTGTGATGATACCGTGCCTTTAAGAAATCTATTTTAATCATGTTTCTTATAAGGAGTATTTTTAAAAGTCAGCTCGTTTTTACACAATGCCGATTTGTCTGGGCAACAGCCAGAACCAATGTTGAGAATGCAGGATAACGACTGCTTTTAGCTCATGGTGTGTTTGTCTAAACAGAGTTAATGCATTTGTGTTTACTTAGGCTTCCCTTGAGTTTTCAGAGTCGGGTTTTGATTAGGTTGATTGACAAAAACAGTCATGTGTTGGTGGGCGAAGCTAAGCTTACAAGAGAGACAGCGTTTTTAAAATCAAGAGTGATTTCTGCCTAGTTCTAAAAGAAGCAAGAAGTATCTTTCTGCCTTTCTCTCTCTCTCTGGATGCTGCTTTTTGGGGCTGTCAAAAGACAGATCTCTCTCTCTCTCTCTCTCTCCAGAGGTGTTTAAAAAGCTCCGACTGTTAACAAGTTCAAGCATGCAAACCTGTGTGTTGCTAACTAACTCTGAAGAGGACTTTTAAGTCTGTAAGATGAATATTGCTTGAATTGGAATTCAAAGGATAGGTTAGCAGTTAAGAACTGTATCTTGTCATGTTTAAGTATTTTTCAATTGATAAATGCTAAGCTAATTCATTTGTTTTAGTTAAACTGTGTTAAATAAAGTTTGTTTTGGTAAAAGCTTCCCAGAATCAAGCCTGGAGTGCAACATCATACCCTCACATTAATGCCAAAATAGTTGGGGCCTAGTCTAACTTCATAATATACCTTGGAGTTTCTGATCTCGTACGCTAACATTTGATTATACTTAATTTGGTTAAATACACAAAGACAAATTACATGTAAGATGTATGAATAAGTACATGAACAAAACTCTAGAGTTTAAATTCAGCAAAGTCTTCCCCTGAAGTAGAATTCAGTTAAGTTTAGAAATCCCTGCATTTAGAAGATTTTAGCAAATTAGTCAAAATATTAATTTCCTAATCTTAAATTGTTTTGTCTTAAATTCCATTGTAAAAAAATAGAAAATGTTCTGCAATTATTTAAACAAGAGCCCAAATAATGTAGAATCTTACACTCCTTGGCACTGGAGTTACTAATGGATTACATCTTGATATCTTGTGTTGTATGTAACTGATTATACTTGCTGTGACAAACTATTGAATCAACTATGGATAGCATTATTTGCCGATAACAATGAACAGAAGATTCTGGAAATATTCAGCCTCTGTGGACAGACAAACAGTTAATGCACTGGATCTTGCCACGGGTTTGGTAGTTCCAATGTCAGACCAAATGAAGATGTCAAGCCAGCACTTAACAGCAGCGAGACTGGTGGCACAATGTTCCAGAAGATGGCCTTCTAATTAGGCGGTCTCTTAATGCTGCCGACCTTATCAGAGGGCCAGCAATTCTAGAGCCACAACAGACCCACCACAGGAGGTGGCAATGCTGAGGCAGGTCGATGACTGAAAGCATCTTAACATGGAGCTCCCCTTGCAGGGCTGCACAGATGTGCAGCAACAAACAAAATCTAGGGCAGCTCCATAGGGATGGAGGAAAAGCTGTTTCAGACATGACCATGATTGTGACTCCATCATTGGGGCATGGAGTCTCTGGCTCCTTAGCAGTATTATTAGTTGCCCTCTCTGTGGAATGGATAGCTGATCCAATTCCCAGTCCACCCTGGAAAAGTTTGATGGTGGCATTTATGAATTGGGCAGCCATCCCTGCATGATGGCTAGGCTTTTCGGCTTCAGCATTCCTGGTGTCCACTGGGAATGATTTGGGAAGTTGCATCGGTTCTAATTCTCCAACCATCAATTTTAGTAGCCAGGAAGTGATATACTGGGGTGTATAATTTACTGATGTGTTTCCAGTGTATACCAGGAATGCTGAAGCCCCTTTGTGTTTAATTCTGACTTCTTTTTCAAGCATTAATTCATTGTTTTTAAATTACAGCTGAAACAGAAAAAAGTTGGCGTTTAACGAGACGTTTTTTCTTGGTGGATACTTTAACTGGTCGTGAAGTTCACCTGAATAGCCAGCCAAAAGTAATTAGAGTTGCTAAAGACATAAAAATCAGGTGAGAAAGATTTTTGATATAAATACATGCTGTAAGTGAAATTCAATACAGTCATGAATTATATTTCCAAGTGAAAAAAATGTATGATATGCATTTTCTTCTCTGTCATCCCAGATGTGCTGCACCTGTCAATGAAGGGGGTCTGCAGTTTTCCCTCCATGTGTCAACAATGGGCAAACTGCTGGCATAGGTCCAACCCTTCACTGGGTTTACACCTGAATTTGGTGATAAAAATCAAAAACCAGCTGCAATTACTTCTTGTCTGAAGTTTTACTTCTGGCTGCTGACATGAGTCCTGCTGGAAGCTGTTGGTGAACAACAGTCTGAAGACCCTGAAGCCCAAAGGTTAACCTAGCAGGGGGAGATTAGGTTCCAATAACCTTGCCAGTCAAGGTTTAAACCTGTCTCCAGAACCATAGCAGAACTTCCAACATGCAGAAGTCTGAGATAGGCCCTTGCACCAATTTAAGAGTTTGGGAAATAAGAGCAGGAACAGACCATTCAAGCCTGCTCTACCATTTAGCTAAATAATAGCTGATCTTCTATCTCAATGTCATTTTCCTACACTATCCTTAATTCCCTTCATGTCTTTACTATCTAGAAATCTATCAGTCACTGTCTTGAACATAATCATTGAGCCTCCGCGGCCATCTGGGGTAGAGAATTACAAAGATTCCCTCTGAATTAAGAAATCACTCCTCATCTCTGTCCTAAGTAGCCTATCTTTTATTTGGAGACTGTATCCCCTAGTTCTAGACTCTCTAGCCAGGGAAAAAATCCTTGCCGCATCTACCCTGTCAAACGCGGTAAGATTTCTGTATTTTCATTGAGGTTCACCTCTCAGTCTTCTAAACTCTAAAGAATATAGACTCAGTCGCCTCAATCTCTCCTCATTGGACAATCCCATCAACCCAGAAATCAGTCTGGTGAACCTTCATTGCATTCTCACCATGGCAAGTGTATCCTTCCTTAGGTGAGAAGACCAAAACTGCACATAGTATTCCAGGTGCGGCCTCACTAATACTCTAAACAATTGCAGAAATACATTTTTATATCTGTACTCAAATCCTCTTGCAATAAGGGCCAACATATTGCTTGCCTTGCTAAGTGCTGGCTGCATCTACATGCTAGCTTTCAGGGATTCATGGAAAAAAAACACCCAACACCAAGATTTAAAGGAGATGTACGAGGCAACGCAGGTGGAGAAGTTAGTCAAGTAGGCATGCGGCATGCTTGCTTTCATCGGCTGAGGCATTGAGTTTAAAAATTGGCCAGTCATGTTGCAGCTTTATAGAACCTTAGTTAGGTTGCACTTGGAATTGATGCACTATCAATCGAGTCAAAACTAGTTGTGAGCAAGACAAATAGGCTTTTATTAGCAAGAACTTGGAGCCATCCCTATCAGTGATCTGGTCTGTACTGAAGGCTAGGGGGAGGAGCCACCGCCTTTATACCTGGACCAGGGGGAGGAGTCTTGGGCGGAACCGACAGGGATGTGCCATATACACAGGTAATAATAAATATTAACTAACAGTGGTTAACCACCACAGATAACAGTGGTTTACCACAGGAATATAGTGTTCAATTCTGGTCGCCACACGACCAGAAGGATGTGCAGGCTTTGGAGAGGGTACAGAAAAGATTTACCAGGATGTTGCCTGGTATGGAGGGCATTAGCTATGAGCAGAGGTTAGCGAAACATGGTTCGTTCTCACTGGAATGCAGAGGTTGAGGGGCGACCTGATAGAAGTCTGCAAGATTATGAGGGGCATGGATAGAGTGGATAGTCAGAAGCTGTTTCCCAGGGTGGAAGAGTAAATCACCAGGGAGCATAGGTTTAAGGTGCGAGGAGCAAGGTTTAAAGGAGATGTACGAGGTATGTTTTTTACACAGAGGGTGGTGGATGCCTGGAACCTGCTGCCGGGGGAGGTAGTGGAAGCAGATACGATGTGACTTTTAAAGGGTGTCATGACAAATACATAAATAGGATGGGAATAGAGGGATATGGTCGCCAGAAGTGGAGGGGGTTTTAGTTCAGACGGGCAGCATGGTCGGTGCCGACTTGGGGGGGCCTGTTCCTGTGTTGTAATTTTCTTTGTTCTTTATCCTGCTGGAGAGGCCAGAATCAGCGTGCTGAGCGGGTCACTGCGCATGCGCCAATCTGCCCCCCCCCCCCCACCATCGCTGGCCTCCCAATCGTGGCCTTCAATTTCTTCCCAGGCCCCCACCCAACCCCCGCTCATGATTACCAGCCTAACCGACCCCCCACCCAATATGCAGCCCCGATCATCTCTCTCCCTCTCCTACCAATCCCATTGCAGAGTGCGCAGCATGTCCCCCCACCACTAACAAACAGCCCTGCCCCCAGTCGCCCCATCCTCCTCTGGCCCCACCCCCTTGGCACTGCCTGCTGCCCAGTGGGCAGTGCCAGGGTGCCAGGTTGGCAGTGTCCAAGGGGCACACTCCCTGTCCCTAAGCTCCCAGGGGGTCCTCAATGGCCTCTGTCCCCACCAGTGGGGTGATCATGCCTGGTCCCCATTGATGGGAACCATCTTTAATCCCTGCTAGCGGAACCTATCCCAGGGGGGTGGGGGAGATATAAGTGAGCCCAGTGCATACCGTCCCAGGCTCGCTAATGATATGGAAATGTTAATTTCCATATTGTAATCAGCCTTGCGCTGATTTCCAGTGCTATTCAAAAAACATCGCCAGGGAGACTTGCAATCGGCCGGATGCCGGTCGCGAGTTCCACTACAGGCCCCCCCACTAACGTCTCCCGGCCCACTGCGCTACTCGAGCAATGCAGTGGGCTGGGAGAATCGCCCCCAGAGTCATTATAATAAAGTAATATAAGTAAGCAAAGTAGGGTAAGGGAAATAAAGTTAGCGTAAAGGAGGTAAGTTAATATTATTCTTACATAAGCATATTTTTTGTTAAAAAATTGAGTAAATAAGGGGCTTAAGGGTAATCATGGCATGAAAGGTCACACCCGTGATATGCTCCTCCTGTGCTATGTGGCAAATCATTGAGCTTTCCACGTGTGCGGAAAGTGTGTCCACCTGCAGCGACTGGCTAACTGCATTTTGGTGCTGGAGCTGAGGGTGGATTCACTGTGGAGCAACCGCAATGCTGAGCAAGTGGTGGATAGCACATTGAGTGAGGTGGCCATACAGCAGGTGAAGATTAAGCAGGTAGAAAAGGCATGGGTGACCACTAGGCAGAGTAGAGGAAGGTAGATAATGCAGTAGCCCCATGTGGCCATCTCAGATGACTGTGCAGAGGAAAGTAGTGGAAGTCAACTTCATGCACCATGGGTGGGTCTGCTGCACAATAGGGGAGGAGGAAGAAAGACAGGGCTTTAGTGGTAAAGGATTCAGTTGCTAGTGTAAGTTTCTCCGGCCACAAAAGAGAGTCTGGCTGCAAGCCACTGATTTGGCCAGAGTGGAATGGGAGCACACTTTTAGGTAAATCTGACAGAACAGTGGGGCACATTCAAGAAGTAAATAGGGAGAGTACAGAGCCAACATGTTCCAATAAAGAAAACGGGTAGGACCAAAAAATCCAGTCAACCCTGGTTATCGAGGGATATACAACATTGGATAAAGACAAAAAGGAACGCTTATGGGAGACATCAAGGGTTCAAAGCAGCAGAACCCTAGAGGAGTACAGAACGTGTAAGAGGGAACTTAAAAAGGAAATCAAGAGATCAAAAAGGGACATGAAAGGATATTGGCAGGTAAAATAAAGGAAATTTCTACGTTGTTTTACAAGTGCATTAAGCGTAAAAGGATAACTAGGAAAGGATTAGGGCCCACACTGGTAGTTTGTATGTGGAGCAGGAGTACATAGGTAGGGTTCTAAATGAATACTTTGTGCCGGTGTTCACTTCACTCGCGAGAGAAACGGTGTGCTATGCTTTTTATGGGTTTTCAAAACCCGCACCACAGATAAAAATGGATACGGAAGGAAATATAATTGTTGTCCCTCATATAAAATGTGGAACCTGAGCAGGGTTGGTGCGATTTTTGCACAATAGGCATTCCTGAACCGCATAAGGGCCAGAGGAAAAATAACATGAGGCCGGGAATGCAGAGGAAAATTCGATTTCTCCAAGCAGCAGCCAAATGTAGCATTGATAATTCATATTGGTATGATACGTTTCCTGATAAAAAAACAATAACTTGCCATCATGTTACAATTTCAAAGCAGTTGGTGTCTCAAAACAGTTCACAAAAGAGAAATAGACTCAACAGTAACGGGAGAGATGACCAAGAGCATAGTTAAAAAGATAAGTTTTGCGAAGGCTTCTAAAGCTGGCAAGTGTTTGCAAGGCAGAAGTGTTCAACAAGGGAGTCTCAGAGGGAAAAACAAGATAGGAAAGTTTGGAGGGATATGGGCCAAATGCAGGCAAATGGGGTTAGCCTAGATGGGCATTTTCATTAGCATGGACCAGCTTGGGCTGAAGGGCCTGTCTCCGAGCCGTTGATTCTATGAAGATAGTTCAAGGATGTGCCTTGATTGGGAATCAGGAGACCAAAGGGCAAGGGCTAAGATGAAGGGTTGGAAGAGGTCACAGAGAAGGGGCAGTGTTAGGCTAAGAAAGAGATTTTTAAGTGAAAACAATGATTTTCATTTCAACGTACTGATGATCAGTAACTTCATTTTCAAGGAGAAACAGGAGACCGGACTTTTGCAAAGGAGATAGGAAGTACAAGTCAGGAAAGTTTCTGACTTCGCAAACCTGTCTCCAATGAAGAGGCCTCCACTTTCCATCTTTTCATTCTGGGGACACGGGAACAGAATGGAGTCTGTCCTGCGCTTCCCGGGGCAGGCTCCAGGCAGCAATGAAGGCGGTAGATGGTGACACTGGCAGACTAGTAATCATGACTATTTGGCAACAGTATGCACATAAGTTAGATCACATGGCCAGACATCTATTTTTCCAGATAGCCTCGCTATGAATGTCGGGCTATGTTCAAAGAATGGCTTGGAGGGGATTGATAACTTGTTTGATTCAAATCTTTATTACGTTGTAATAACCTGATTTTTCTTTGAAGTCTTTTCAATGCATGTGCATTTATTTATGCAAGAATAAGAGGGGTGAAGTGCATGAAAGTTTTTTTTTGTCATTGATACTATAAATAACTGTGTTTGGTCAAGAGCTTTATGAGAAGGCAAGAGGGGTGATGTATTTCAAAGGAAATTTTGAAGGCAGTTTTTTTTGGTTCCTGACTCAGGAATAGGTTTGTTCTGTGGTTCAAGACTCCTCAGAATCAATGAACCACATCCACTAACAGAACATTGAAGTTGCAGGTGTGTCTGAAATGCTCACCCCAACTATGGAGCCACCAAGGGTAAGAATGCTACACACACCCTTACCCCGCACTGGCAAAAAATGCTAGGAATGGGGGGCAGGAATCTTTGAATTGTCTCCTTGAATTGTTGCTCCCAGCTTTTCACCTCCATTTTTTGAGGGCTCCGGAATCAGCCCAACTCCAAGATAATCCAGGCCATAAACTTAAGGATTCCTTAAATATAGGAGCACTAGATGCTGTCATCCGAACTCCAGTCAATTCATTCAATAACTTTAAAGGAAATAATTGTTTATTTGTAATTTATTATTTTAAAATATCCAATGTATGACTCAATTTAATCCAAATGGATTTTAATATTATTGACATTCTATTGCAGGGTCAATCTGGTGCCTAATACACTACAAGGAAATATCTTTCCTCCTTTTCTGACCATCTCCTATGCAAATATTAAGATCCAAAATCCAGAAGAACAAACTGTTCCAGTAAGCATGCTTCCCTCTTTAAAAAAATATTCAAGGAGCAAGAGATAAATGAGCAAAATGTATGATAGTTTTCATATTTGCCCGATTTTGTGATCGGTGGCAAAGCGATGCCATTTGCCACCGACCTTGAAGAAAGATCAATCTCCGTGGCATGCATTTCACCTTTCCAATGTTAGTTTGAATTTGTACTAAGTTAAGACATTCAAAACAGTGTTGTCATCAAGCAGAGTAAGCAGTCAAATACAAAAAAGGGACATGAAAGGATAATGGCAGGTAAAATAAAGGAAATTTCTACGTTGTTTTACAAGTGCATTAAGCGTAAAAGGATAACTAGGAAAGGATTAGGGCCCACACTGGTAGTTTGTATGTAGAGCAGGAGTACATAGGTAGGGTTCTAAATGAATACTTTGTGCCGGTGTTCACTTCGCTCGTGAGAGAAACAGTGTGCCATGCAAGCCATGAATGATGTGCCATATAGAGCAGTATAAAGTGAGGGCTTTTGGATTCCAGCAAAGTCATTGATAAAGCACCAAATAGAATGTTGGTTCCCAAGGTTGAAAGGCACAACATAGTGAAGTGCTTCTGAAATGGATTGAAAGTTGGTTGAAACAGGAAGAAATGGTGCTCCATGGAACTGGATTAGTGTTAAACCTGTTGCTATTTTTAATATGTATAAATAGTTTGGAAGTGAAGGTAGAAAGAAAACTCTCCAAATTGATAAAGTACTTAATTTTCCAAAAAGCACTTAAGGGATGTTCTGTTTTCCTTTCTTTTTTTCCCATTCCGTTCCTTTCCTCCCTCGTATTGCTGCTCCAAGCTTTTAACCACCTCCACCTCTGAAATATTTGGTTCCTGATTTTTCCCTTCCAGTTTGGCTCTGCTACTTCTCCCTCAAGCACCATTCCAAGCTGCCTCCTGCCATTACTGTCATTAACTATCCTGTACCTGGAGTAGGAATTGTCAATCTCGCATTAATTCCTTTCCAAGGTTTACTGTGGCATTATGCACAATAGGACTGGTGTCAGGTAGAATGGCGCGGGTATTAGGGGAGGCCCTAGTCCACATTACCTTTGTTCCACAAGCATAAACATGAAACATTCCCAGAATGCTGACTGCCCACATCAAACACAAACAGTTGGCATTTAAGTTTGCTACTAATGTTTTTAAATTATGAGCAGTTAGATTGTATTGACCTTTGGAATCTGTAATTGATATTTTTTCCCATATATCCAACAGATATCTTTTTCTGTTGAATATGAAATGGATTTATCTACAGCTTATCAGAATACAGAAGTAAGTCTCTGTTTGAAATAATTATCATATTATTCTAACTAAATATTAACCTTGGTAACCTTGAAAGTTCAATCATGATAATCACAATTGTTTATAATTTGCAGTGAACTTCAACATAAATCAATTGCTTAGAGTACCTAATGAAAATTACTGAAGTAAAAAAAATCTCAAAGCTGAACAGAACAAAACTCACCCTTCACAGGAACTGTGATTTAGAATTTTTTACAATAGGTTCAAAGATCAAGCGACCATTGTTGAACAATTGAACTTCCTCTTTTGGATTGTATCCAAAACAGTCAGTGTGGTTGCTGTCTGTATTCACCTCTAACTTAACTGTAGCCCTCTGTATTTCTTATCTTAAATCAGATGTTCAGACTCTTCAGAACTTGTGGACATGAACAAGACACTGGGGTGAATTCAACCTATAGGAGTACTTAGGTTTGGGAGTAGATAGAGGACTCGGTGTTTGTAAAATAACATGACAGGAAGCTGGCTCCTACTTGTCATCTTCTACATTTAACTACAGTGTATTTGGCTGCATGCAACCAACCCCTGCAATAATAAGAAACTCAAGAGAAATGGATAAAGGAATTCCATTTGTACTTTTTGCAATTAGGGATGTCCCTAATGAATCAACAAAATTCAGTCCATTCAAATTAATTTTGGTCTTGATGTAAGAGGACCACTTAACTTGATCAAGGAGAAATTGGTGAGTCAGCGTTCTGAGACTTCATTATTGGACTATGTGTCAAACTTTAGGGAAAGATTAACTAGAGCTGGTGAGTTGGCTAGACAGCATTTAAAGGTGGCACAGCATGTAATGAAAAAGAAACAGATAAGAAATTGAAAATTCGTAGTCTTGCCAGCAGGGATAAAGTATTAGTATTATTAGCAGTGGCAGGTGAACCTTTTATAACAAGGTGTAGTGGGTCTTATCAAATCAAAAGAAAATAGAGTGATGTGAATTATTTGATCAGAACACTAGATAGAAGACACACAGGGTGAGCCACGTGAGCATGCTCACATGGTAATTTGATAGGGAAGAAAAGCAGAAGAAGGATGTGTTACTTGTTACAATGCAGAGTGAAGAAATAAATCCAAATGATTCTGAATTGACATTCCTCAAATTAGATGGGATAATGAGGAAGTAATCAGAAATTGGGATAGATTACTGAGTTACCTTCCGGAGGAAAATCAAAATGACCTGAAAGAGTTATTACAATCACATGGAGATATATGTGGGAATGAACTGGCAAGTATTAAAGTAATTGTGCATGAGGTAGATGTCAAAAATGCCGTCCCAATTGAAGAATGATTTTGTATAGACTTAATCCATTCAAGTTGGCATAGGTTTAGAAGGAGAAGCTGATGTTTGTTCAGTCTGAAATTCAGCAGCCGAAAGTCTCGATCAAACACTACGAAGAGCTACTGGATAGTTACAAATCTCAGATAATGACGACACAAATGGAGGCAGATAAGTGCAGTGTAAAATTGGTAAAGACAGAAAAGGAGAATCAGTTACTGAACAATGATGTGAATAAAGAAAATCAGCAAGTGCAGAGACAAATGCAAGAAAGATCAACTGATTTAAAGCCTGTTCTTGATTTGCTGAAATTAACTGAACATAACTTACAGCATTGTCAAAAACAGCTCATCATCTATGAAAAGAAAAATGTATATGAATCAGCAGTTATGTGTAATCTCAAGATGGAGATTGAAGAGCAGAAGTATTTTACTACTGCAGACAAATGAAAAGGACAACAACGTGAAGTGAGTCTGTTTGATGAAACTGTACTATCATTCAAAATTAACTGCTGGAATAATGAATCGACATAGCTTGTACAGACATGGATACCCAAAGAAACAGTACTATTCATAGTTGGTGTCTGAATAATTTCCAGTGGTTTTCCCAACAGCAAAACTGCGACAATGATCCCTAAACGCATAATTACAACAAATCCTGACACCAAAGAAGACAGTCTGCTGTATATCTTTACAAAAGAATGTACAGAAAAGGATAATGAAGATCTATAACAAATGCAGGAATTGATAAACTACCTTGGAATAGAAAGATATACAATTAGAGATGCTGGAAAGAATGTTGAGTGTATTCTTTCTCAACAGAAGATGGAGTAGGACAGCCTGACAGGGGAACTAAGGGCAATTAACAAGAAAGGAGACAGAGATAAAGTGACTATTCTGGATGGCCCTGACCACACACATGTGAACTGAGAAAGCGTGCAAAGGGACAGGTTCTCTTTGACAAGTCTATGAGTAGCTCAACCTTCTGGAAAATGATTACTTCATTTTGATGTTTCGAGACTTCAAAAATCAAGAACTGAAGGAGGTTTTTGAAAAGGAAGAGGAAGCAGCTGAGCAATAGCAGTGTGTTGAGGAAAAAAAGGAAGAGAGAATGTGATTGCTAATGCTTTATCACGACTTTGACGAAAGAAGGAGGAAGGTTCAATTTTGGAAGAAGAGGACTGAGCTGGACAGTATCACCATTTGCATGCATAGATTTAATAAAATGTACATATATATTCCTAGACCACTAATAGTGTGAAACTAAAGGTTTGAAAAATGAAGCCACCTTTGCATGTTGATGATTCATTTTTTTAAGGGAGGGGTGTGACGATACTTTAAGAAATGTATTTTGTGTTATGTTTCTTGTGAAGGATATGTTAGGATATTGCTATAATATCAGAATCAGTTGTAAAATGACTTTTCGTGACTACATTATTCCTGATGAAAACTATTTGAATACAAAAGTTACTTGCCAAATATACATGTATGCACCAGATTTGAGGTTTAATACTTGTAAATTTAAGTAATGTGAACCTTTTAGAAACCTGTTGGATATTCTTTGATAAATATGCTAATCAACAGAGGGGCCATGGTCTTTCATGGTATCCCAATGGAAAAGAACCCAAGGATTAAAAGGGAAGTGTCTCACTGTGCCACCCAATTCCCTTTCAAAGAAAGCTGTTTTGCTGATAATCTAGCTTTTATAAATATTGCTGTACTTCTTAGACTTTCTTAAAATAGATTTTTTGAATGGCTGATTAGTTACAATACTGAATTAAGTTCCTCTTTTGTGTAAGTTCAGCTTCTACTGAACAACATTTTCCAGTCTTGACCAGGTCACCTGAAATTGACAGGGAGATAAAACTGAACAGAGGAGGGAATTTTGCACTTGGGGAAGAAGGAATCCATTGTGATAACAAACTTATATGCAAAATCCAGATTCCACAAGCTGAATCAAGTCACTTTCAAAATCAGTGAGAAAAATATAATGGCAAGGTTGGGTGCAGTAATGTGGAGGGGAGATGACTGAAGGGAGGAGTGAGTGCATGGGTGAAACATAGAAAGTAGGAAAAACTTTTAAAATCTGGATTTAGTAAAATGCATGTTTGATAGTGCTGTTTTCTATTCCTTTAGATTGCACTGGGTTTCCTGAGTGGCTTATCAACAATATACTCCGTGTTAAAGACAGCCAGTTGGAAAAGACGAATTGGGTCTCAAATGATTGACATTCCAGTAAGTGGTGATTGATGTTTGATAAATTGTCATTATTGCTGCCTATTCAGAGTACCGAGCACTCAGATCCTGTGTGGATCAGCTGGCAGGGGTATTCGCAAACATCTTCAATCTCTCTTTACAACAATCTGAGGTCCCTATCTGCTTCAAGAAGATGACCATCATCCCAGTACCTAAGAAAAACCAAGCAGCGTGCCTTAATGACTATCGGCTGGTGGCTCTGACATCCATCATTATGAAGTGCTTCGAACGCTAGTCATGGCACGACTCAATTCCAATCCCCTGAACTGCCTGGATCGACTACAGTTTGCCGACTGCTACAACAGGTCCACAGCAGATGTCATCTCCCTGGCCCTTCAATCCTGGAACACCTAGATAACAAAGACACCTATGTTAGACTCCTGTTTATTGACTACAGCTCAGCTTTCAACACCATTATTCCCACGAAACTCATCTCCAAACTCTGTGGCCTGAGCCTTGGCACCTCCTCTGCGACTAGATCCTGAACTTCCTAACTCACAGACTACAATCAGTAACGATAGGCAACAACACCTCCTCCACAATCATCCTCAGCAGCGGTGCCCCACAAGGCTGTGTTCTCAGCCCCCTACTATATTTCTTGTATACCTATGGCTGTATGGCCAAATTCCCCTCCAGTTCGATTTTCAAGTTTGCTGACGACACCACCGTAGTGGGTCAGGTCTCAAACAATGATGAGACAGAGTAACAGGAATGAGATAGAGAATCTGGTGAACTAGTACGGCAACAATAATCTCTCCCTCAATGTCAACAAGACAAAGGAGATTGTTATTGACTTCAGGAAGCATAAAGGAGAACATGCCCCTGTCTACATCAATGGGGACAAAGTAGAAAGGGTCGAGATCTTCAAGTTTTTAGGTGTCCAGATCACCAACAACCTGTCCTGGTCACTCCATGCCGACACTATAGTTAAGAAAGCCCACCAATGCCTCTACTTTCTCAGAAGACTAAGGAAATTTGGCATGTCAGCTACGACTCTCACCAGCCTTCACAGATGCACCATAGAAAGCATTCTTTCTGGTTACATCACAGCTTGGTATGGCTCCTGCTCTGCCTAAGACTGCAAGGAACTACAAAAGGTCGTGAATGTAGCCCAATCCATCACGCAAACCAGCCTCCTACCCATTGACTCTGTCTACACTTCCCGCTGCCTCGACAAAGCAGCTAGCATAATTAAGGACCCCACACACCCCGGCCATTCTCTCTTCCACCTTCTTCCGTCAGGAAAGAGATACAAAAGTCTGAGGTCACGTACCAACCGACTCAAGAACAGCTTCTTCTCTGCTGGTGTCAGACTTTTGAATGGACTTACCGTGCATTAAGTTGATCTTTCTCTACACCCTAGCTATGACTGTAACACTTCATTCTGCACTCTCGTTTCCTTCTCTATGAACGGTATGCTTTGTCTGCATAGCACGCAAGAAACAATAACTTTTCACTGTATGCTAATACATGTGACAAATCAAATCAAATATTCACAGTGGACTGTAATGAAGCTCTGAAAACATGGAATGGATTCAGAAGGCATGGTGGTGGCATTCTCTTGCTACCACTACCTGGAAAAGATATTTTGCAATTATATAGTTAATTGTTAGCCTCAGTGGATAATGAATAACATTGCAATTGTCATTAGATCATCCACTTGCCAAGTAGCCACCCATACATCATGATGCGCCACACAGGAGACCCATGACCTCACATCTTCATACCTTCATAGCATAATAGTGTGACTAAGAATGAGTAAGCCAGTAGGCTGTCAGTTGTCACGCAGATCTTTTCTTCCACCACACCTTAGCATTATTCATTGATGATCTGTTGAAGGTGATTAGCGCATATAAGCTGTCAAAAGCGAATGAGAGCATTGTAAGCTGCATGGCTCACCCATTGCACCTTACATTTGTTTTGATAGAATGTCATAGATGAAATGTTGGGTAAGGAATGGGTCCAGCTACTCCACACTCCACATGTCATGACTTGCAAATATTAGTCAAAGATGTCCTGCTGTACCCTCCAGTTGCTACAAAAAAGACAACTTCAAATTTGTAACATGAGCACAACAGGCGAGCATCAGAAATCTTGGATACAGTGCGGAAAAGGTTCAATGATCTGTAACTTTCTAGCAAGGTGGGTAGTTTGGCTCATCCACAGAGAAATCCAAGTGAAGGTTCACATCTGGATGCTGCAGCTCAGGCATTAGACCTGCCGCATAGTTTTGCTGCAGTATTATATGCATAACTGCTCATGTAGGTGCACACAACAGATGTGAATAATCACTGACACACAGGCACCTTAGAGAGAATTATCCTTATATGCACTAGGGTAGGTCAGCCTGCCATGACCCATTAGACCAGTGGAATAGATGAGCAACTGTTCGTAAATGATGGTGAATTGCCAATTGCAGGTGATCAAGGTGGTGGTAAATACACCATGGAATGTGGTGGTAATAGTATCCGTCATGCTGTCAGTTTGGTAAGCGCAAGAGAATGTTGGCATGAGAAGGATTGCTAGGATGGTGTTGCATCATAAGGACATTCCAAGCATGGTTAAAGGCAATGGCATGCATCAAAGTGTGCTTTCACGATGCAAAGGACTGTATCTAAATATTTATTTCTATGTTCTGCAGAGGTTCTAGTTCTGCTCACTAATGCCACCCTCCCCACTCTCCCACACCCACCCCTGGGCTACCTCATTCCTCAGGCATCAGGAGGAGGATGTCTGAAGAGGCAGCATCGCATCAGACTAGCCCACACTCCACCAGCACTGATAGCAGCACCTCGGAGAAATGTAGCGCACATGTGGAGTGAGTGGCACAGGGTGAAGGACACTGAGCCAGAGTGCTGCAAGAGGTATCAGTGTCAGAGACATCTGTGAGCAGTCTCCCTTGGAGGAGGGTGGAAAGTTTCAGTAATGCTCATTTTGGGCACTGCGTTTGGACCATCAGCAGCAGATGTGTAGACATGTGACAGAGTTCTCTGAGGCAGTGGGAGCTCTTGGACTGTGAATGGAGGAGTCTATTGAAAGATTAACCACCCTCATGGAGAGACACTTGCAGCTGCACTTGGAGTGAATGTGAGAACAGCATCTTAGCCAGGGAAAGGTGCAAGTGTCCTTCATTAGCCTGAAACAATCTGCTCAGAGTATGAACACTGACATCCATGGAATATGAGGAGCTGCTCACCCTGCACAGGATGATCATACTGTTGGCACAGCAGTTACTGGAATGGACAAATGCTGAGCACCAGCATTCTGTCCATCAATCCCACCTGAAGGTCAATCCAGGCCTTTGAAGGTTATGGAGGTGGGTGAGCCTCTCAACACCCTCCATCTCCCCAGCTGCTCTACCAGAGCCCTCAGCTGCTGCAGCCAGTGACCACAGCTGCCCATGCAGAGATACAGAGACTGCAGCCTGAAGGACGTTTCCCACAGGTGCCTGCAGGAATTGCCATATTGAGTAGTGAGCAGCCTACCCCCATCTCCTCAGAGGCAACACATTGCCGGAGTATGCCCTAGCACAGCATGCTGTCTCATACTGCACTAATGGGTTCACCATGGTGACACTTTTCAATTTGTGAACACTACAACTGAGCATTTCTGGAATATATATGCATTCATTGTAGATGTCTTGGTGTGTTTTTTTTTACAGTACAAAACTCAAAATGAATGTTAACGTAAAGAATTATGTTCTTAGCAGTGACACTGAAGGCAGCTTGCTGAGGTCCATCTTGCACTAACATCATCAGGAATACAAGATTGGAATCATGAGGCAGTGGAGGATATCATCCTTCCCTGGTCTTTCACATAAGTTTGTAGTAAAGGCTTAAGAACAGATGTTCCTTACATCATTCATTGTCCATTCACGTTTGGCTTTATCTGGGCTCAATGATCAAAGTCCATGAACAGATGGAGGTCAACAGGTAACATACCACCTCTGTTTCTGGGGTACTTGATGGGGCACACTGCACAACTCCACCTGAGTGATTGAGGCACCTTAAGTCCATTTTTCGTATGTCAGTGATCTATTCAATTGACAACATGGCTCTGATACGGTTGTGCTTGGTTCAGTTTGAGAGTACTAAAAGAGGCCAATGGCCAAGGTCTTAAGGCGTAGCCCTTATCCCCTAGAAACCAGCAATCTTCAGATCAATGAAGGTGGATAAAGTAGCTAGGGGAGTTAGGAATTCCTCAATATGAAGGAGTCATGGGAGCTCCCATGAAACCTTGCACAGACACGATGGAGAACCTTGTTGTGGTGACACAACAACGGCCTGGACATTGAGGAAATAGAAGTACTTTTGGCTGATGAAGGTGCTCGAATGCTAATTTATGGTGATTTGCCATCAAATGACACCCTATACCTGAAGGAAGTCTGCTAATTGGGCAACATCCTGACGCTCAGTGTCTAAGATTCCAAATCAACAGGGAAGTGAATGTACCCCCGACACAAGCAAACTGGGTACCTTTATGCAGTTGTGTGCTACTGATTGGAATATACCAGACAGACCTCTGGCTAAGCCCTGAAAAGAGCCTAAGTTATAAACATTGAGTGCCATTGTAACTTTTCCAGCCACCAGCGGGCATGGGATCGATGGAATGTGGTTCGAGGTGTTGTGAGACTATTTAACGTATGTCTATAACCACTTCAGGGCTTAACCTCAGGCCCCTTCCAGTGGTTCACCATCATATTGAGATCAGTGCACTCTTCATATTGTCATATTGGTCGAAGGGTCAATACACCCTTCCCACAGGACAACCACGTGGTTATCCCCTCCTTTTCTCCTTCTTCATGGTGCCCATTGCTCTGGCTCTTGTTCTTGATCTGGTGCCCTCCTTCTTCCCTTCAGCTGCTCACATTGACTTGCTTCTACTCTGCCAAATGTGAAAGTGTCATCGCCATCTTAGTTTTCCTTGACGCAAAGTGCAATATCTTTGTCAAGCAATGTTCTTCCTGCCACCTGGGTGCTCAAATCTGTAGGTGGAAAAAAAATCCTACCAAGCCCTCCTATCACTTGAATTGGGTTACTTGAAAATGAATATTTGCCACTTCTGTTGCATTTAATACAACTTTTGAATAATTGCCAGAAGGTCACTGCACCTCTCCAAAAGAATTATACAACTATCCAAAGAAATCTTCAAAGTTCAGATCTGCTCCTACCAGGCCTATTCTGCAAACATCGTATTTCAGTCTCCTATTTCATCAAAATTAGACATGAATGCTGGCACCTGCTGCTTTTTATCACTAGTTGCTTCCTTAAAACTCGCGTGCATGAATCTTGATTTCCCCATTGCCCCTCCATCTCAAGGCTGGGACTTCTATTTTTCAGCCTTATCTGCAAAGTGCTTTCTTGTTGCAAAAATTCAGGGCATATTTTCTCTCCTCGTCTAGTTTTCTGTCAGTGCTATGGCTCATTCCCCAACCGAGAGGGAATGGGCAAGGTATTTGCCCACCTGCTAAGTAGCCTGACTGATTCATCCATCTATAAAAGTTTTTTTAAAAAGTTTATTTATTAGTCACAAGTAGGTTTACATTAACACTACAGTGAAGTTATTGTGAAAATCCCCTCGACGCCACACTCCAGTTCCTGTTCGGGTACACTGGGGGAGAATTCAGCATGGCCAATGCACTTAGCCAGCACGTCTTTCGGACTGTGGGAGAAAACAGGAGCACCCAGAGGAAACCCATGTAGACATGGGGAGAATGTGCACACTCCGCACAGACAGTGACCCAAGCTGGAAATCGAACTCTGGTCCCTGGTGCTGTGAGGCAGCAGTGTTAACCACTGTGCCACCGTGCTGCCCATATTTATATTTATATATTTCTATATTTTCCCTCTGTTTGCCAGTTTGTAAGTTCCAAACTGGCAAACATCTTCCTCTGAATTATCTGGTTATCATACCTAACGAAGGCTTCAATACTGTGCAGGGATCCTATTCTTTGGGATTGGATGGGGAGGTTTAAAGTCTTAAAAATCAGATTCTCAGCCCATACCTACCTCCAAACCACCCACTTTTGGTTTAAGCTGAGATTGAAAGATGGGCAGATAGTCAAGTTGCTCCAAGAAGACAAATGTCCTGAGAATTAGTCAGGATTCCTGAGCATCAGGGAACCTAGGTTCTATATTCCATTGAGAACTTGATGGATCCAGGGGATCAGTGACTTTCATCCACCTCATGGTTTCATTGCATTTACCTATTGAACCCTTGGGGATTATGCACATCCCACTCCACCCCTCCCCCTTTAGTCTCCCATGAACCTCTTAGAAGGCTTTTGATCCTACTCCTGCCCCCAGCCTCCAATCAATCCAATCAGTCTGTGAATTGTCCCTCCCATTAGTGTACAATTTTCACCACCCCCAAACAGACCTCTGATCATCTCATTCCCCAAAACAGAACTCTTCAACATACCCCTCTGTTCACCACAAACCTCCGACCTCCCCATAGCTGGTGGGCACCAGCCCTCCAATTCTCGACTCCTTCCCCCAGGGTCCTGATCTGCTACAAGCTTCTGACTCCCTTCTCCCAGGACCCCAATACTCCCCAGGCTCCACCCCCAACCCAAGGCCTCCAACTTCTCCCAGATATCCCTCCATGCTGACTTCCTCATAATGAAGACTCTAACCACCTGCCAGGATCTGCTACTCATCCCAACAAACCACCGCCTCCCTTCCCCCCCCCCCCCCCCCCGACCAATCAAACACGTTCCCTTCACCCCCACCACAGCAGAAACTACTTTGTCCCGTGACCTTCACGATTAGCTGCAAGGCCAATTGGCAATCAAGTCAAATCAGTTAAAACTCCACAGCATGTGGGGAAATCTGAGCTATTATGTTCACCAGGCCTATTGGAACTCCTTCAAAACCAATTTCAGCTCCCAACAGGTCAGAAAAGGATACATTCATCCCCTTAGTTCCTGAGGATGTCTTATTATCCATCTGGCCTGCTAGTAAAATGAATAAGGCAAGTAGGCAGTTTTTAAAATTTTTCCTCTCTACTAACATCTGAAGTAGTTGACTCCTTGTTACGATACAGGGGGTTGGTTTGCTAAGTTGGTTGGATGGCTGGTTAATGATGCAGAGCGATGCCAAAAGTACAGGTTCAATTCCCATACCAGCTGAGGTTATGAAGGCCCGCCATCTCAACCTTGCCCCTTGCCTAAGGCATGGTGATTCTCAGGTTTAAATCACCACCAGTCAGCTTTCCCCCCCAAAGGGGAGAGCAGTCTATGGTCATCTGGGAGTATGGTGACTTTTATCTTTACGTTGCACAGAAGCTAGTTGCCCTCTGGTGCTTCATTCAAATATCCATTATCATGAATAGCATTAGGGTGAGTATAGTTAGGTTATTGACAAGAACTATCCCACAAATAAGCACAGTTCTGTTTTTGCTGGACAATCCACTTCTGGCATTTCCTTCAAGTCTTGGATGGGGATCAAGAAAACTGGTTGATTATTCTCTTCATAATCCAAAGTTTTAAGACCTCATGTAGTGCCACTTCGGCTGATGTAGCTGACTATATTGCAACTTTCCTGGTTCAAATGGCACAGCAACTCACTGGATAAATTCACCATTAACACTAAGAAGATTGGATTTGGAGCCGATGCTCTAATTTTGCATTTGTTTCATAGGATTTGGACATTTGTTTTAATCACAAAAGATGCATTTATTGGAGTTGAATGTGTCTCTGCCATGATACTGATATGGTAGAAACGTAAAGGCAAGCTTAAGTACCGAGGCTGTGTAAAAGAAAAACTGCATAACTAGTGCTAGTAGTGATTATTGGTTAGTTATAGCCTTAAATGAGACAAAAGTGTGAAATAGTTTTTCTTACATCTAGACAATCTTGAAGTTCTTGTTGTTTTATGCTGGAGACTTGGCAAATACCTTCTTTGTTGTGACGTTTGGAACAGGATTTTACTGGCTTGCATTCTTCAAGGTATCTCTAAATATTTAACGTGTTATTGTATAATATAATGATCTGATATATATTGAATATCATTCATACTTAATTTAGATTGTTGAAATCTCTAAAGCAATTAATCTTAATATATGTTTAATATCAATTCAAAATACATTTATTCCATAAATACCATTCCTGACCAGATTCTGGACAGGTGTTCATTAGATAATCTGTTGCTTACATCCTATATCTTGTGTCAAGTTCCTCACACATTGCTACAAAATATTAATTATTGTAAAGGTGGTTTACAATTACTTTAGACATTTGCTTGGATGTTATTTGTTTCTTCAGGGTCAGCAGATTGTTTCCGTTCTTCTGCCCACATCCAGTCAAGAGATGTACTTTATTTTTTGTGTAGTCAGTGCATTTGTCCTGAAGGTATGTATATAAAGAATATTGGTAATCTTTGGGTTAGCACAGCTATGCATGCTCCAGTCAAAGAGTTTTAAACAGATTCCCATTTGCCAACTGCCACCAATAGACCAAAAAGCATAGATTCAGATGGAGAGCTAATGGTGGTTGCTGAGGTAGACTGGCATAAGACCATGAAGTAATTTGCAAATTAAGGTGCAGATTTTGAAGGTGATGTCCTTACATGCAGCTGCAGGTTTAAGGATCATGAGCACATCAACTATGTATCCGAAATATGAACGTGGTAGGAGGTTAACTGGGGCTCATACCATCAAAAACATGTTTCTTGTGAAAGCCAATGAAAATGTTAATAAGAACTGGACCTAGAGGAGATCCCATGGCTCAACTAGCTATTTGGGCACACATGGAGTCATTAAAACTGAACTCGACTGCACAAGTTGCTAGGTTCATAAGTTCACTGAAAACAAATGCAAAAAATGGTGGGTTATCTATATTGCCCATAAGAAAATTGGAAGGATAAAACAGGAGGTGTATGGGTCTGCATTTCAAAATTTCCCCTCAATTCCTGTTGCTCTCCTTTTTTGCCAGGTTGGGAAAAGTGGCAGGTCAAGACTTGATGCTCACTTAAAATGCCGTCAAGTTCACTATTTAAATGACTTTTGCAAATTCAGGCTTCCCTCTCATTTTTTTCATGGAGGAGGGTGGGTTCCTGCACCCTGTTGTGGAAACCACGACAGGTGAGTTATCGGAAACCTTGGAGAAAGCCTGTTGTGGAGTCAGGGACTTTTTAACAGTTAATTTTAAAAACCCTTGCCAACTTCAGCTATTATAAGCAAATTATTTCTGATGATTTAAGAATGTTTTCAATGCAGTTATTGCTCAAAGGGCTGAATCCTTGGTTAAAGACCATTAAATTGACCAGCACTCTGTAAATGTTCAGATGCATTAGAGCACACATCAGGTCTCTGCATCAGATGCAGAACATACAAAAACATACAAAACCTGTTGGACTTTAACCTGGTGTTGTTAAAACTGTTTCAGATGCATTAGAGCAGGGTTTCCCAAATTTTTCTGGCCATGGTACTCTTTTGACCTCCCAAGAGTACTTTCAGAACCCCTGAGAAACTTTCTAATTATGTTAAAGAGTTAAACTGTAAAGAAATGATTGTTTTTGTGCAATAGGTACAAACATACAAAAACAAATTTATGGAAGTCTTTCCTATTTCTTATATTTGTACATTTGATATATTTTTTAAATTATTTTATCTAACAAAGTATTAAGTGTTACCTTTTGTCATTTTTTAATGGGAAAAGGGATGTTGCTTATTTTCTTCACCGGTTTGTTTAATATTAAGAGTGCTGTTGGAGAGCTGGATACAAAACACATACATGCGCGTGCATTCTTGCACACACATTCGCACTCACACCTCTCTCACACTTGCACTTCCACCTGCACTCCTACCTCTCTCATACTCGCACTCAGACTCCAATCTCTCGCACTCACACTCCCACCACTCTCACACTCCCACCACTCTCACACTTGCATACACGCATTTGCACACACAAACGCTCGCACTCGCACTCCCACCTCTCTCTCACTCTCACTCCTACCTCTCTCACACTACCATTACCATCTCTCAAACTCATACTCTCACTTCCATAACACTCCCACCTCTCTCACGCTCGCAATTTCTCATTGCTCTCACACCCGCACTCACATTCTCATCACACTCATAGTCCCATTTCTCACATCCACACACCCAAACCCAACTCCCTTCTTTCTATGTTTTACTAGTTCATTACATTACCATGTTTACTCTGTTCAATTTCTATTAACGTATAACTTTATTTATTTTTCTTTTCACCCCTGGGAATGTCAATTCACTAAGTTCCTTCAGCTTTTACACAAACTAGGAATCCAGTTAACTGTGGACATCTTTTTTATTGACTGGGAAAGACCCAAAGGCAAAATTGTCAAGTCCATTGCAGGTAAGTATTGTATTCATTCGTCTTTTTTTTCTTGTTTTGCTATTTGGTTTCAAATATTCAGTTATTTTTAAAATTTTGACAGGTATATTAATAAATGATTTTGTCCATATTGCCATTTTTGTTAAAATTCCAATTTTTAAACCAAATGAAACTGTCTGAATAATATCCACTGGAAGGTGCTTGAAGGAATGGAAAACATGCTTTGCAACTCGTAGCTCCAATCCTTTACACTTGCTAGCCAGAGATTGTTCCCTTGACCTCAATTAAGTTGTATGTAGTACTGGAGGCTATAACCAGGAATCTAAAGGCCCATAAGCTTAACTTCAAATAAAACTGATTAATTCAATTATATGTAAGAGAAAGTATCCTAAGAGACACTAAACATTCTTAACTAGATAGAGATAGAGTTAGAGACAAACAACATTACTTCTGGAAAAAGAAAATCAGCCGAGAAATTAATTGGTGCAGCACTAACTTTACAAGCATAAGATGAGCGTTTAACCCTTCAACATGGTGGGCATTCATCTCGTGTTGGAAGGGTACCACCTTCCATATTGGATAAAGCTCCACCAAAAAAGGTCCAGGTTGCATGCAGAAATCATTCAGAAAACTCAACATAGTTCTTAAATAAGTGGCCTTTGTTGGTGTAATTTAAAGGGTTAACAAATGGAATATGCTAATGAATGACATAAATGAAGATGTACCACTGACATTTTTGTTCTTTTAAAAAAAAACATAGACAAGGATATACTTTCCTTTTGCTAGAATATATATCTGTACCAGTTTGAAATGTTCCATTGAATTGCATCCAATATCCCATTTGCTGTTTTGATTTCCAGTCTCTATCTTTAACCCTCAATTAATTATGTCTAATTTTGATGCATCTCCTAGTTATTATGCTATCCCAGTCATTGAGTGTCTTTAAGACAGAAATAGGTAGATTCTTGATTAATAAGGGGATCAGGGGTTATGGGGAAAAGGCAGGAGAATGGGGATGAGAAAAATATCAGCCATGATTGAATGGCGGAGCTGACTCAAATGGGCCAAGTGGCCTAATTCTGCTCCTATGTCTTATGGTCTTATAGTCAGAAGCCCTGGAGAAAGCTTGCAGTCCAGTAAAATATTCTCATATTTGTAAAACTGAAATCAAAGATTTCTATTTGATCACAGGCATTAACATGTTGTGATCGTTCGTTCTTTATCTTAGATTACATCATTTTTAAAAGTAACTTGCTAAATCACAACACACTTTTCACATTTCAGAATTGTCCCAAATTCAAACAATAGTGTTGTTGGGCTGGCACATTTCTATTTATGTTTATTTCTTCTCTTCTTCAAAAGAAGCTTTGTGCCAATGTCCATAAATTGTGTATATGTTTTCTTTTCCTTTTTTTAAAAATCCCTTTAAATGTCAGGTTTTTTAAAAATCATCATCGTCGTTCCTATCAGTCAAATAGATTCCGCCTTTAATTTTGTCCTGCCTTGTTCAACAATTGCCCATCCTGTTCTTGGTTCTCCACAAATATCCCCATCCTCAATGATGGAGGAGCCCAGCACATCAGTGCAAACGATAATGCTGAAGTATTCGCAGCAATCTTCAGCCAGAAGTACCGAGTGGATGACCCATCTTGGCCTCCTCCAGTGGTCCCCAGCATCTCAGATGCCAGTCTCCAGCCAAATCGATTCACTTCACATGATATCAAGAAACAATTGCAGGCACTGGATACTGCAAAGGCAATGGGCCCTGATAACATTCCGGCAATAGTAATGAAGACGTGCTCCAAAACTTGCCACTCCCCTAGCCAAGCTGTTCCAGTGTAGTTACAATACTGGCATTTACCTGACAACTTGGAAAATTGTCCAGGTATGTCCTGCACACAAAAAGCAGGACAAATCCAATCCAGCCAATTACCGCCCAATCAGTCGACTCTTGATCATCAGTAAAGTGATGGAAGGGGCTATCAACAGTGCTGTCAAGCAGCACCTGCTCAGCAATAACCTGCTCAGTGATGCCCAGTTTGGGGTTCGCCAGGGTCACCCAGCTCCTGTTCTCATTACAGCATTGGTTCAAACATGAACAAAAGAGCTGAATTCCAGAGGCGAGATGAGAGTGACAGCCCTTGACATCAAGGCCGCATTTGACCAAGTCTGGCATCAAGGACCTCTAGCAGAACTGGAATCAATTGTTATCAGGGCAAACTCTCCACTGATTGGAGTCATGCCTGGCACATAGGAAGATGATTGTGGTTTTGGAGAGTCATTCATCTCAACTCCAGGATATCTTTGCAGGAGTCCCTCAGGCTGGTATCCTAGGCCCAATCATCTTCAGCTGCTTCATCAATGACCTTTCCTCCGTCAAAAAGTCAGAAGTGGGGATGTTCGCCGATGATTGCACAACATTCAGCACTATTCGCAACTCCTCAGATACTGAAGCAGTCCATGTTCAAATGCAACAAAATCTGGACAATATCCAGGCTTGGTTTGACAAATGGCAAGTAACATTCACACCACACAAATGCCAGGCAATGACCATCACCAATAAGAGACACTCTAACCACCGCTCCTTAACATTCAATGGTGTCAGCATCACTGAATCACCCACTGTCAACATTCTTGGGGTTACCATTGACCAGAAACTCAGCTGGACTCGCTGCATAAATACAGTGGCTACAAGAGCAGGTCAGAGGCTAGAAATACTGCAGTGAGTAACTCACCTCCTGACTCCCCAAAGCCTGTCCACCATCTATAAGGCACAAGTCAAGAGTGTGATGGAATACTCCCCACTTGCCTGAATGGTTGCAGCTCCAACAACACTCAAGGAACTTGGCACCAGGGGTGGCACAGTAGTTAGCACTGCTGCTTCACAGCGCCAGGGACCTGGGTTCAATTCCTGGCTTGGGTCACTGTCTGTGTGGAGTTTGCACATTTTCCCCGTGTCTGCATGGATTTCCTCCGGGTGCTCCGGTTTCCTCCCACAGTCTGAAAGACGTGCTGGTTAGGTGCATTGACCCGAACAGGCGCTGGAATGTGGCGACTAGGGGAATTTCACAGTAACTTCATTGCAGTGTTAATGTAAACCTTACTTGTGACTAATAAATAAACTTTTTTTAAAAAACCATCCAGGACAAAGCAGCCTGCTTGATTGGCAAACATCCAGTCCCTCCACCACCAACGCTCAGTAGCAGCAGTGTGTACAATCTACAAGATGCACTGCAGCAAATCACCAAAGATCCTTAGACAGCACTTTCCAAATCGACGACCACTTCCATCTAGAAGGACAAGGGCAGCAGGTACATGGGGACACTACCACCTGCATGTTCCCCTCCAAGCCGCTCACCATCCTGACTTAGAAATATATTGTTGTTCCTTCGCAGCCGCTGGGTCAAAATCCTGGAATTCCCTCCCTAACAGCATTGTGGGTCAATCCACAGCACATCGACTGCAGCGATTCAAGGCAGCTCACCACCACCTACTCAAGGGCAACTGGGGATGGGCAATAAATGCTGGCCAGCCAGCAACGCCCATGTCCCATGAATGAATAATTTTAAAAATTCAATCCACCATAATCTGTTGACAAACAGAGTCACATCAGTCTTCTTCAATGACTCTTCTCTTAGCCTATTTACTTCCTCATCTCCCGCTTGTACATCACATACAGGGTTCTTTCCCTCAATGGTCATGTATCCCACTGGGTTATTTCCCTTCATCTCCAACTATAGTAATCTGCACAATGGGTTAATTTTTCACAGTTAGAATCATAGCCTCCTACAATGCAGAAGGAGGCCATTCGGCCCATCAAGTCTGCACGGACCACAATCCCACCCAGGGCCTACTCCCATAACCCCATGCATTTGCCCTAGCTAGTCCCCCTGACAATAAAGGGCAATTTAGCATGGCCAATCCACCTAACTCACACATCTTTGGACTGTGGGAAGAAACCGGAGCACCCAGAGGAAACCCACACAGACACAGGGAGAATGTGCGAACTCCACACAGATAGTGACCCAAGCCGGGAATTGAACCTGGGTCCCTAATGCCATGAGGCAGCAGTGCGAACCACTGTGCCACCATGCTGCCCCAATCTCATAATTCATTTGTACATATCTGACAACTCAAAACTTACAATTTTGTGATCCCCAATTCCTGCAGAAATATCTTCAGCTGTGATGAGCTTCAGCTGTTTGTTGACAAGAGTTAATTGTCTGCTAGTGTGAAAAGGGTGGAGTAAAAGTTCTCAAATGGATGTCCTTGCATCACCACCATTCTCTTATTTTAATCTAACAAGAACACAGTCTGTATTGTGGGGGAATTAAAGAAATGGTTACCTGGCACACAAAATGGTTGCCTGGCACACAAAATGGTTATCTGGGAAGGGTCATTAACAGGCACTGGCTTTTAGCACAGACAAGTTACTTAAAGTTAAAACATGCAGGAACTGAAATGCTGCAGGAAGCTGGTCAGAGCTTGAGGCACTTTAAGATAAGGGCAGACCCAGAACAATAAGTCTGATAATAAGGTCAACCACAGATGGGAACATAAATGCAAGAACATCAGCCACTGAATGTATAGATTGAAACCAGTCATTGATAGAGGAAATGTACCCATTCTATGAACAATGATATGTTAACTGCCCATGTCTGTACCTGTCTGCTTGTAACGATGTGTTAACTACCGATGTCCGTAATCTACCTACTCAACTTATAACGATGTGTTAAACGGCTAATGTCCATACTACCTATTGTCTAAAAGGTATAAAAATGATCAACTGCCATTGTGTAATTGAGAAGGTAGCTGCCAAGTACTGCGGAGTACCAGTGCTTTCTCCTGAAGCTTCGTGTCCGAAATAAAACTGTATTGTTGAAACCTCCAAGTCTGACTCCGGTGGTAAATTTCCCACAACAGTCTGGAACTCATTTTTATTTAACAATCTCTCCTTTTGAATTTTTTCCTCAATATCCAATCTCCAAATTTTCCCTTTCATTGTGCCAATTGTGTCAGGAAGAAGTTTTTAACCGAAGATCAATTCAACACAGGATTTGTTGTAATAATTTCAAACATCCCAAATTTTGATTAGCCCTATCAAATTAAATCTATCTCATTCTCACATGCGTGAATTTTTATCCAGATTAAAACTGCCACATGTTATCAACATATCCTAGAATCATACCTCTGGCCAGTAAGCACAACCCCAGGTATGTAACTTTGAAAAAAAAAACACTTTATTAATTACACTTTCCTTTTATTAACTGTTTGACTTCAATCACAACATCAGTCAGAAGACATTAACATTTGAAGCACACGACACACGAATATCATCCATACACTTGCAAAGAAAGATAGTAAGTGTTTTAAAACAATGATAACCTGATAAGCAAAATGAATTATGGCAGTGCTTCTTGTGGTTCGGTTTTAAAACTTTCGAACTGCCTGTAATTAAAAACTTAAGTTTAATTCCTCCGAAAGATAAACTTTATAAAAGATAGTGCAAAACAATGATAATCTGCGAATATCCACATAAAACAAACAAAAATTTCACCGCTCGTAAATTTCAGGGTTAATTTCCAGCATTTTCTCGCAGCTAAACTTCTTAAAGAAATAAAGTATTACAAGCTCACAATCCCTTGAGTAAAATAAAAAGCAGATCCTCCATTCTCTTTTATTACACTTAGCCTTTTTTTGTCCCATCTAAGTCAATTTCGAAGACCTGATTTTATAGGCATCACAAAATTCCAAACACTGTTCTTTATTTGGGCTAATGTGACAATGCAGTAAAATTTTCACTCTTACTCCAAATGCCTCCAGACTATGCTTAAAATTTCCACATTTAACTAATCATTGAGTTTCTCTGAAGCCACAATTAAATCTTATATAAATTAACCTAGACACACAAGTTTCCAGACAATTTACAACAAATCAATTGTCTGTTGCAATGGTTAACTTTTCCTACAGAATCTAAAGGGCCAGGAGTGGGTGGAGAAAATTGGCACGCAATTGCGTCACTTTAAGTAATTTTCAAAAAACTTCTATTTTCTTCAGTTTTGCTTAAATTTCATTTCTTGTCTCTATCCTTATTTTTTTCAATTTCCAATGTTCAGTAATTAACCTAGTTTGAAAGAAATCAGAATAGTTCTTTTTTTCACACAAATGTTTCGAAAAGTTCAACTTGAAGTGCTGCCAAACTGCAAGCTTTCTTTGACCTTGACAACTGGAACAGAAACTCTCAGCTGTTTGAATTAAATGTATTTTTACAAGATTTTGATTTGATTTGATTTATTATTGTCACATGTATTAGCATACAGTGAAAAGTATTGTTTCTAGCGCGCTATACAGAGCATATCGTTCATAGAGAAGGAAACGAGCGAGTGCAGAATGTAAAAGAGTTAGAATGAAGTTTGAGAAGCATAGAACGAAAATAAAAGATAGAATTTGAAGGTATGCTGGGCACAGCTTGTAAGAAGTCGCCTCGCTCCAGCGCCATCTTGGATTTTGAAGTATTTGTACAAGACTCGGATTCAGAGAGCTGAATGCAAGCAATGTTTAACACAAGCTTGTATTTCATTTATAACCTAAGTTTTCTTTAATTCATTGGGGATGGGTACCTCCTAAAAGAACATTTGCCTCGTTGCAGTAGCAAAAGGCACTGTTACGATGTTCCTTATCGGTTGGATATAGGGCCGGACTGCCGCAGGGCAGTGGGGTTTAAGGATTGTTGTTGTTGCAAACAATTTTGTCTGTTGCAAATAAATGCTCAAAATTGTGACAATGGCATTGTCTGTCTTGTCACTTGCTTGAGCGTCCCACCAGTTTTTACTGTGCAGTGAAGGGTCGGTAGGAACCCATCCTTGTTTTTATATTTTCTCAATTAGCTTGTGATATTTTCAGGCTAGGTAGAGGGACATAGTCCCTTCAACTCCCATTCAGTAATTAACTCAAGTTCCGCCTTTTGGCATTTGATGCCATGGCTCACCAGCACAAGGAAACTTCACAACTAAAGTACTTTGTTTACCCTTTATTCACACCCGCGGTACTCCAACCGGTCTTGGCTCGCCCCATAGTTGGCTGACCGCTTTTGACTCGAGGGGAACTTCATGATCACGTATTTCATTTCACTTCACTTCTCCCTTTGTCTGGTCTATGCTTGGCTCACATCTGCTCTTTTAATCAGCTGCTGATCTACAACAGTACTCAGTTGGGAGTGTAATCAGAGAAAATACTCACCAAACCTTAGTCCCACTGTCACAACAGGCTCGAGTGGATCTCATTCTCATCGCCAAAATTGAAACAGAATTTCACCACTTTCCAGTGAGTTTTTTGATGACTTTCCTACCCAATACTCAGAAAGAGTTAATGGAATTCATTCTATGTTTCGAGGTCTGGGTATGGAGTGCCTTTAGCACTGACAAAGCTGGGAAGCAGTTAATTGGTGTTTATTGAAGAAACAGTGTTTTGCATTAACCTATGATAGCTGTGATAGTGTTATTTACCTCATTACAAGAGCAGAATTTAATAATCTTTAAGTAACATAATTTTCATGATTAACTCAGCATCCCTGGTGCTGGGGTCCTGGATGTCTCTGAGCGGGTAGGAAGCATCCTAAAAAAGACGGGTAACCAGACGGATGTCATTGTCCACATTGGTGCAAATGACGTAGGCAGAAAGAGCAGGGAGGTCCTGCAAGAGCAATTCAGGGAGTTGGGTAGTAGGCTAAAAAGCAGGGCCTCTAGGGTAGCGATCTCTGGACTACTCCCAGTGCCACAAGCTAGTGAGGCTAGGAACAGGGAGACTGCACAGCTGATCGTGTGGCTAAAGGACTGGTGCAGGAGGGAGGGTTTCGAATTTGTAGATCACTGGGAAGTCTTCAAGAGAGGATGGCACCTGTACAAGAAGGACAGGTTGCACCTAAACTGGAGGGGTACGAATATCCTAGCTGGGAGTTTTGCTAGTGTGGTTCGGGTAGGTTTAAACTAATGTGGCGGGGGGTGGGGATCAGAACAATAGGTCAATAAGCATAGAGGCTGGGGACGAGGTTGGGGCCAAGACAAGGCTATCTAAGAGGAAGAGCATTCTGGGGGAGGATGACCTCAATGGGCCTGGAGGTCTGGAGTGCATCTGCTTCAATGCAAGGAGCGTCATGGGCAAGACAGACGAGCTTAGAGCCTTAATGCTTGCGTGGAACTTGGATGTGGTTGCAGTGACGGAGACTTGGTTAAAAGAAGGACAGGACTGGCAGCTGAATATTCCGGGGTACAAGTGTTTTAGGCGAGACAGAGGAGGGGCGAGGAGAGGTGGGGGAGTAGCAATGCTGGTTAGGCAGCATATTACAGCGGTACCGAGGGTGGACAATATGGACGGTTCAGGTAACGAGTCACTGCGGGTGGAGCTCAGAAACAGGAAGGGCACAGTCACAATGCTGGGGGTATACTACAGGCCTCCCAACAGTCCACGGGAAGTTGAGGAACGGATATGTAAGGAGATTCTGGACAGGTGCAGAAAAAATAGGGTTGTTGTAGTGGGAGACTTTAATTTCCCTCACATAGACTGGAAATCGCTTAGGGCTGGGCACTGGACACAGGTGAGGTCCCAGAGGATTGGAGGATAGCAAATGTGGTCCCGTTATTTAAGAAGGGTAGCAAGGATAACCCGGGTAATTATAGGCCGGTGAGCTTGACGTCCGTGGTAGGGAAGTTGTTGGAGAAGATTCTTAGAGATAGGATATATGCGCATTTAGAACTGAATAATCTCATTAGCGATAGACAGCATGGTTTTGTACGAGGGAGGTCATGCCTCACAAATTTGGTTGAGTTTTTTGAGGAGGTGACAAAAACGATTGACGAAGGAAGGGCCGTGGATGTAGTCTATATGGATTTTAGTAAAGCGTTTGACAAGGTCCCTCATGGCAGGCTGGTGCAAAAGATTAAATCTCACGGGATAAAAGGTGAGCTAGCTAGATGGGTGGAGAACTGGCTTAGCCATAGAAGACAGACGGTAGCAGAGGAGGGGTCTTTTTCCGGTTGGAGGTCTGTGACCAGTGGTGTTCCGCAGGGCTCTGTACTGGGACCTCTGCTGTTTGTGATATACATAAATGATTTGGAGGAAGATGTAGCTGGTGTGATCAGTAAGTTTGCGGATGACACGAAGATTGCTGGAGTTGCGGATAGTGATGAACATTGTCAAAGAATACAGCAGGATATAGATAGGCTGGAACATTGGGCGGAGAAATGGCAGATGGAATTTAATCCAGATAAATGCGAAGTGATGCATTTCGGTAGATCTAATGTAAGGGGGAGCTATACAATAAATGGCAGAACCATCAGGGCGGCACGGTAGCACAGTGGGGCGACACGGTAGCACAGTGATTAGCACTGCTGCTTCACAGCTCCAGAGACCTGGGCTCAATTCCCGGCTTGGGTCACAGTCTATGTGGAGTTTGCACATTCTCTTCATGTCTACGTGGGTTTCCTCCGGGTGCTCCGGTTTCCTCCCACAGTCCAAAGATGTGCGGGTTAGGTTGATTGGCCATGCTATAATTGCCCCTTAGTGTCCTGAGATGTATAGGTTAGAGGGATTAGCAGGTAAATATGTAGGGATATGGGGGTAGGGCCTGGGTGGGATTGTGGTCGGTGCAGACTCGATGGGCCAAATGGCCTCTTTCTGCATGTAGGGTTTCTGTGATTTCTGTGATCAGGAGTATAGACACACAGAGGGACCTGGGTGCACAAGTCCACAGATCCTTAAAGGTGGCAGCACAGGTGGAGAGGGTGGTGAAGAAGGCATATGGCATGCTTGCCTTTATTGGAAGGGGCATAGAATATAAAAGTTGGCATATGATGTTGCAGCTGTGTAGAACGATGGTTAGGCCACATTTTGAATACTGCATCCAGTTCTGGTTGCCACACTACCAGAAGGACGTGGAGGCTTTGGAGAGAGTACAGAGAAGGTTTACCAGGATGTTGCCTGGTATGGAGGGTCTTAGCTATGAGGAGAGATTGGGTAAACTGGGGTTGTTCTCCCTGGAAAGACGGAGGATGAGGGGGTGACCTAATAGAGGTGTATAAAATTATGACAGGCATAGGAAGAGTGTACAGTGGGAAGCTTTTTCCCAGGTCGGAGGTGACGAACACAAGGGGTCACGGGTTCAAGGTGAGGGGGGGCAAGGTTCAACACAGATGTCAGGGGGACGTATATTTTACACAGAGGGTGGTGGGGGCCTGGAATGCACTGCCAAGCAAGGTGATTGAGGCGGACACGCTGGGATCGTTTAAGACTTATCTAGATAACCACATGAACAGACTGGGAATAGAGGGATACAAAAGAATGGTCTAGTGGGCACATGAGCGGCGCAGGCTTGGAGGGCCGAAGGGCCTGTTCCTGTGCTGTATTGTTCTTTGTTCTATCAGAAGTCACACTCAACTGGAGGCTAGGCATTACATTCTTTCTTATTGTTTGAGTCTCTGTCTAGCCTGTGGAACAAGTTAATCCTGTAACGAGAAAAACAGAAGTTCATATTTTGAGTTTAATCCTACACCATAACTGAAAACTGAAACATCAGCTGTGGTAATGTGGCGGCCCCTTTAAAGGGGCGATCCCAAGAGGGCCACATGATCATGCTGTAGAGGTTGCGTGGGATTCCGAGCCAATTGGGAGCAAGGGTGCATGCCCTGGAATGGGAAGGAACCTCTGTTGGAGCCAGGGAGGAGAAGAGAGTAGACTTGTGTACTAGTTCTGTCAGACCCTTACCTTGTATATATTATATTAATAATAAATCTTTCATTGTTGAAGTCAGAACAAGTCGCCTTCGACTTTATTACATCAGCAAACATCTTGTAAAATTGGAAAATAAGGGGGGAGAAAGATAAAAGATGACAACAAGGTAGTTCATAGGCTAAATAATCTGCGAATTGCTTAATAGGAAAGTGGGAAACTGTTAGATAATATGAAATATTATCTGGTATCACAATGAAAATACATTAAATATCAAAAGGATAGGTTGTAAAAGGAAAGGCCTACATTTGGAAATAATTGAGGGAAATGACAAGGAAAAATAAATAGTGGGGCTGAATGAAAGCCGAAAATGCTAGAAAAATAAATATGTCTTAAATATAGAAGTAAAGTGAACTCATCAATGCTTCCTACTTTTTCAGGAGACTAAGGAAATTTGCCATGTCCGCTACAACTCTCATCAACTTTTACAGATGCACCACAGAAAGCATTCTTTCTGGTTATAACACAGCTTGGTATGGCTCCTGCTCTGTCCAAGACCGCAAGAAACTACAAAGGGTTGTTAACAAAGCCCACTCCATCACGCAAACCAGCCTCCCATCCATTGACTCTGTCTACACTTCCCACTGCCTCGGAAAAACAGCCAGCATAATCAAGGACTCCACACACCACGGACATACTCTCTTCCACCTTCTTCCGTCGGGAAAGAGAAACAAAAGTCTGAGGTCACATACCAACCGACTCAAGAACAGCATCTTCCCTGCTGCCATCAGACTTTTGAATGGACCTACCTTATATTAAGTTGATCTTTCTCTACACCCTAGCTATGACTATAACACTACATTCTGCACCCTCTCCTTTCCTTCTCTATGTCCGGTGTGCTTTGCAGTGTTAATATAAACCTACTTGTGACACTAATAAATAAACCTTAAAACTTCAAACTTTTTCTGTACAGCGCACAAGAAACAATACTTTTCACTGTATACTAATACATAGAGTCATAGAGGTTTACAGCATGGAAACAGGCCCTTCTGCCCAACTTGTCCATGCCACCCTTTTTTTTTAAACCCCTAAGCTAATCCCAATGGCCTGCATTTGGCCCATATCCCTTTATACCCATCTTACCCATGTAACTGTCTAAATGTTTTTTAAAAGACAAAATTATACCCGCCTCTACTCCTACCTCACCACCCTCTGTGTGAAAATATTGCTCCTCTGGACACTTTTGAATCTCTCCCCTCTCACTTTAAACCTATGCCCTCTAGTTTTAGATTCCCCTACCTTTGGGAAAAGATATTGACTATCTAGCTGATCTATGCCCCTCATTATTTTATAAACCTCTATAAGATCACCCCTCAGCCTTCTACGCTCCAGAGAAAAAAGTCTCAGTCTATTCAGCCTCTCCTTATAACTCAAACCATCAAGTCCCGGTAGCATCCTAATAAATCTTTTCTGCACTCCTCCTAGTTTAATAATATCCTTTCTATAATAGGGTGACCATGCAACAATAATAAATCAAATCAAAATTTTGTTCACCCCTCCATCCGAACTGTATTCTGGCAAAAAATCTATATCCAGATTTTCATTCTGCATCCCTTCCCCAGCACTGTCTACTGTAAAGAAAAATGGGAGCGTAGCTAAAATCTGAAGTTAGTAAAATCCACACTCAAACTAGAGTACTGCAGAGGGCCCAAGTGAATGATGAAATACTGTAACCAAACACTGAAGATCCTACTGTATATTTCCAGTATTTCCATTTTTGTTTTGTACTTTAGTATTTGTAGTTTTTTGTTTAATTCTTAAGTATGTTAAAATTGTTTATTCATTGCTTATAGGTGGAGGTGATATAAAGACGGCCCCAGCTCCTGTGAGCATTTGGAGGACATACTTTGTAGCAAATGAATGGAATAACATCCAGACTATCAGAAAGATTAATCCTATTTTTCAAATTGTTGTTGTTATTTTTATTTTGGAAGTAAGTTTAACATTTAATAAGGAAGGAAAATAACATATACGAATATTCAAAATATTTGATAAATTGAACCCAGTAGTGTATTCGAGATTGCTACAAATCCAAAAAAGCGGGGATAAAGACACTGGCCGAGATTCTCTGACCTTGTCTGAAGCTGGGATTCTCCAGCCCCGCTGCTGTAAATGGAGATTTGGGGTGTCCAATATCCGAGAATTCCAGCCATTATCTTATAGAAGGGGCAAAACAGACAGACAATTTAGATTACAGTATGGCACAGGGGGAATTGGAAGCAAAGATAGCTGTAAAACTGTAACGGAACCTTCAAATAGGAGATAGTTCGATTAAAGTCAAGATACATTCACTCAAGGAGAGCAATAGCACAAATGTCCTGGAATTCCAGAGCTTACTGGGTGTTTACAATGATAGAGAAAAAGATAAAACAGAAAATGCATGCAGACGACAGATGGATAATACAATTGAGAACCAGGCTGAGAAGGGAAATGAAAAAAGAAATGAGAGAAGCAAAAAAAGAGTTTGCAAAGAGACTGGCAACATAAAAAAGGGATCCAAAGGTCTCCTACAATGCTACAAATAGTAGAAGTGTGGTAAAGAAGTGGAGCTAATTCAGGATCAAAAAGTAGATTTATACTTGGAGGCAGGGTGCATGGAAGAGATATGAGATGAGTATCTTACATCTGTCTTTATCAAGAAAGAAGATGCTGCTCAAGTCATAGTGAAAGAGGAAGTAGTTGGGACACTGAATGGCCAAAAATAGATAGAGAAGAGGTGTTAGATATACTGGTTGTGCTTAAATTTGCTATTCACCCAGGCCAGTTGGGATACATCCAAAGATACTTAGGGAAGTAAGGTTGGAAATTACGGAGGCACTTGCCATAATTTTCCAATCCTCTTTTGATTCAGGTATGGAGCCAGGAAATTAGAGAATTGTAAATGTTACACCTTTGTTTAAAAATTGATGTAAAGTTAACTACAGGCCCATCAATTTCCTGCCAGAAACACACATTATAAACAGTGTCAGCAGAAGTCATGTGTATATAATTAGTGAACAAGCTCAAAAATCAGCACCACAGACTTTTACAGGCTATGGTTTCACAGATGCCAGCAGCTTCTACATCGAGGAAGAAGCTATTCATAACTGAGCCCAGAGAGGGAGTAGCTGCATTTTCAACCTATTTCAACCTTCGTCACAGTGAAGGTTGACCTTGTCCTCTGTTAACATCAATTGTACGTACACGCTGACAACTGTCACTGGATTGCAAAACGGAGCAGAACTTTGACTGATTTTATTTTTTGCTCTTCACTGAGCCCAAGGTTGTTGAAGCCACTTACAAGACCTGCTGACTGGCTGAGAATGATAACGGTAGTGATCAGATATGGGATTCTTCTTCTGCTCAGTCTAACTAATAATGTGAACAATTTTTTTAAAATAGTGATTTGATACAGAAATACATTTCTAAATACTTCATAAAAATACAAGGCAATGAACATGCTGAGCCAGTGACAGCAATATGATCTTGGCACTAATGCTGTACTGTAAAGGAAAATGACGCTTGCCTTCAGAAGAGTGGACAATTGCTCCAATAAATCATTATTTTATCCTTAGGCACCTCCAATAGTGTTACCTATGGCAAATTTAACCTGTATAGTTATCAACACCATATATTGTTCATTCTTGATGGTTAGGAAAAGGGTTTCTAGACAAGCAGGCAGAAAAGCACAGTGTTGAGGCTTCAAATGGTGACATACTAGTGAAGCTTACTGCTAGCTGGCTGGCATAAATCATACCCAGGCATCAAGGGCTAGAACTTTTATTGCAATATTTCTGTGTAGTTTTGTAGAGGATGGGGTTTCATAATATAAAGTTATGACATTCAGGGTACTTTCTGATCAAACTTAGATTTTAGATCTTCTGCTGGTCACATGATTAACCTATGATAAACTGCAGATGCATTAATTTAGATTTTTTTCTAGGTTGTTGGTTTTGCAAATCTGACTTCAATGAATCCTTATTCTCAACTAAAAAGAACTGCTGAGAGCGATGTTGTCCCATCAAGCCATATTCTAAGATTCGGCATGGCTAGTACTGTTTGGCTGACAGTTGGTATTATCCAGGTGGGAATATTCTTTAATCTATGATTCTACTTGTGCACACAATTAACCTGAGCACTTGAATAAATATGAACTGATGGCAGAGAGAGTCAGGGTGAATTTGTAAAGGGTTGGTCATATCGAATGAACCTGATGGATTTGCTTTTAGAAATTATCTAACATGGTTAGTTAACAAACGGGTCAACAAACTGGCTTTATGGGTTGAACTTAGAAATTTAAAAAGGCAATCACACTACTGAGAGTATACTACAGACCCCCAAATAGTGTAAGGGAGATAAAAGAAAAATATATAGGCAAATTTTTGCCTGTAAGTGTTACAATGTAACCAATGGTAACGTGCTGTGGTGGTCAGCTGACCCAGCAGACAAATAACCAATGGCAACATGATGTGGTGGTTGGCTGACCAGCTAACCCGATATAAATAGAAAGCTGATGGGGATTGGGGGAGCATTTGTGGCCTAGTGGTGGTGTAATGAAGTTTCTTTATTAAACCTTTACTTTTATTTACTTTGTGAAGTTCATTCTTTTTATGGCTTGCTGCTGGAGTATCCTTACTGCCAGATGAACATTAAGAACAAGATGGCAATAATGGTAGGAGACTTTAACTATCCAAATATCATCTGGGATTCAAACAATGTAAGGGGCACTGAGGGAGAAAAATTCATGCACTGTGTCTAGGAAGTTTTTTTCAAACAATTAGTGACAAACCCAACTAGAGGAGTTGTAATTCTAGACGTAGTCTTGGAGAAGAAGAAGGGCAAATGGGTGAAGTGACAGTTGGCGACCATGTCCGGGATAGTGATCACAATTCAGTTAGATTTAGCATTACCAGAGAAAAGGACAGAGATAAAGCAGGAATAAAAGTTTTGATCTGGGGAAGGCAAATTTTGCAGGAATGAGAAGGGACTTGGCTGAGGTGAACTGAACGGCGCTGCATAAATCAGTGGAAACCCAGTGAGAAGCACTAAAAAGCCAGATCCTAAATGTACAAAGTAGACATGTCCCTTCCAAAAATAAGAGTGGTACTGCTAAATCCAAAACCCCCTGGTTGTCTAGAGGAATACAGGGGAAGATCAAACAGAAAAATAAAGCATACAAAGAACTAAGCACTTCAGATAGCCTCGACAAATTTAGGAAGTGCAGGGATGAAGTTAAAAAGGAAATAAGGATATCAAAAAGAGGGCATGAAAAAGGATTAACAAGTAAAGTTAAAGAAAACCCAAAGATGTTTTACCAATATATTAATGGTAAAGGTTAATTATGGAAAAAGTAGGACCTATCAGAGATGAAGAAGAGAACTTGTGTATAGATGCAGAGACTGTGGGAAGGGTTTTACATGAATATTTTGCCTCCGTCTTTACAAAGTTAAGGGATGATGCAGATATAGTAAGGCAGGGCCTAAAGACGCCAGCAAGTCTGGCTACAGAGATCGGGTGCCATTTTTTAAGGGCGCCCTAATTTCAAAGTGAAATTGAAGACCCTCCCCCCAATTGAAGGCATGTTTCCCCAACATAGATCGCCGGTATTGGGGCCATCTTGCTGAGTCTCCCTTCAAGCTCCACCCCCTTCATTACCCCCTCAGGCTCCACCCCAATCTGGAAGTGCCACTTTCCACCCTGGCAGTACCCACCTAGCAGTGTCCACCTGACACTGCCAGGGTGCCAGTTGGCACTTGCCAGGGTGTCAGGTGGCACTGCCAGGTTGACACTGCCCAGCCATGTCCGTGACTACTGAGGGCTTCAATGGCCTCCAAGCCCCCTGGCGTGGTCATCACCCCTGGCCTCCATTTTGCGGCCTCTGGCTCTGTCTGCCTGACTGTCATTATCATTGTTAAATTAAATGAATGGATGGGCACACCTGAATATTGCACCTATTAAAATCTTTATGCGATGATTGGATGTTGACTGCGATATCTGACAAAGGCCTCTAGATGATGCCTGGAAGAACCTGAGGCAAAGAAATTCAGGGCCACCGTGACCTTCAACACCACAGGCATAGGATGCCCACCAACACAACTGGAAATAATCTCCCCAGCCAATATGTCACACAGTGATGTGATTATCTCTTTTGAAGGTGACTGTAACACTACATTCTGCACTCTCTCCTTTCCTGCTCTATGCACGGTATGCTTTGTCTATATACCGCACAAGGAACAATATTTTTCACTGTATACTAATACATGTGACAATAATAAATCAAATCAAATTTGTTGGGAGGTATGTCATCCTTTGCCATTATGTTGGCAGGATAGTGTTTTTGCCTACCTCTGCAGGGTGTCTCTCATCCACAGGCCCTTGCTAAGCAGCAGATTCCTGGACCACAAGGTGTACCTTTCTTTGACCAGCTTTCTTCCTCTCCAGAATATACAATGACCATGGGGACACTGATCCTGGGGTCCAATACTGAGGTGCATAAATTTAACTTAACACCTATATCAAGGCACCTTTCCCTGACAATATTTGTGAAGTCTCAAAATGATTATGAAAGTAACTTGCAACATTAGAGAACTCTCCCAACTTCACCACCAAACTCTTCTGCTAACGTCAACCACAGTTTCACTTGCAACTTTTTTATCTACCTTTGCAATGCCTCTTCATAGCTGGATAATTCCTTCTGACTCTTTTCCCATGAACCCACTGATAAATGGTGGGGGAGGGGCACAATGCAAAGTCTGAGTCTATTGCTTAATAGCTTGTTAATTCATTTTTTTAAAAATGGCAGGCAGGCTGAAGTTCAGCACCTGTCAACTTCTGTATTACCGGACACTGGCATGATGACACCACCATGTCAGATTTTGAGTAAGTATGGTGTAGGGTTGTTAGTGAGCAGTCTTGATTTCCAATTTAAAATTCACCTCATGGTGCTTATGTTAATGGATTAATAGTCCATTGCCTGAATAAATTACCCAGAGACATTGGGGCACAAGTCCCCATCACCACTGCACCCTCACTGCCCCATTGAATACACAGTTAATGGATAGCCACTTTGAGGAGGAATGGCTGCCCGACTGTTATTTAATTGTCAATTGGCTATTAATAGGCTGGAGGTGGGATTTCTGTCCCATAGGAACAGGAAGCCCCGCTCAGAGCAGCTGACCAATTGGATAGCCAGCAGTTCTGTGGTCCCAGCAGTGCCAGGTGGGAGCAGTGGGCACAGCTGCAATGACAGGCAGTCCCTAATGGAAATCGTTATAGGGCCAGACACCAAGGCAGGTGAGGGATTTCATCAGAGTCAGGCTGTGAGGGGGGTGGTAACCTGGGTTTCAGAGGCCAGGAGTGGGAGGGTAAAGGGGGAAATGTGATCTTGGGAGTGGTGCTTTAGATGGGCACAGGAAGCCTACAAAGGAAGTCTACCTCCAACCATCCCCTGGCCTAACACCAGACCACACAGCTAAAACTGCCAAGCTTCCTGCATGGTGTGGACCTCCCCCTGCCATGAGTAAAATACCGGTGGTGGCACAAAGGCCATGAACTGGATTTTATGAGGCCCCACCAGCAATGGAAGAGGATAAAATCCATCCCTTGATTTCAAAATCTCCTTACCGCAACTAATTAAATAAATCTGGAATAAAGATAGTATCAAGTGACCATGAAACTACCAGGTTGCTATAAAAGTCCATCTGGTTCATTAATGCCCTCAGGGAAGGAAATCTACCATCCTTACCTAGTCTGGCTTATATGTGACTTCAGATTCCCAGCAATGTGATTGACTCTTAACTTCCCTCCCAAATGACAAGCCACTAATTTGTATAATAATAGGTAATAAATACTGGCCTTGTCAGCAGCACCCGCATCTCATGAATAAGGGTGGACACATATTCTGCTCCAGAGGAGTCAGATGACAGGGCTTTGAACAGAACTTGAAGTACATCCTTTCCAATGGGTAACACGTGGTGACCTCCATCACCTTATCATTTATTTAATCTATTTAAAATCAGTGGAAATAAAGAACATTAAGATTAATCAGAATTCTTTAAGTATACCAATATCAAATTATCTGTTCAAGTGTATTGTGACTGACAATTTCTGAAATTCCCATTAAATAACATATGGTCATATATAGTATGCAAATCAATTTGTAAACAGGTCTGTATCATATGTGGCAATAAAGAGTGCTAATTTTTGATCATTTTGAAATGTTGCTTTAAATGACTAAACGTGTGCATTGTTTGCAGATAGTTTTCTGTGCAAGTATTTATGAACGATTTGTGGAAGACAGAATAAGTCAGTTTATTGATGTTTGTTCAATAAGTAATGTGAGTATTGTACTGTAATATAACTTCTCTTTTTTTTTGAAAAAATGTTACCAGATTTTTCAAAATTGCTTCTCACAAAATCAGACTAGCTATTTAATCTTGTTCTGCATTTTTATTTCTTAGATCTCGGTCATGATTTTCTCACACAGATGCTTTGGATATTACATCCATGGCAGGTCTGTGCATGGTCATGCAGACACCAACATGGAAGAAATGAACCTTAATCTAAAGAGAGAGGCGGTATAATAGCTCATTGTACAATCCTCAACAAATGATAGAGAAATACAAATATCTCCACCTCTGTCTGAAAATTGAGAAGTGATTGTTATAGCTGAAAAAGAGTCTCTACCTAAAATACTAAACTACATTTTACCTTTCAGTTGATAAAAAGCCTGCGGTGTACTCCAGAATATTCTGTTTTTAATTCAGGTTTTCTAGCGTTTGTACTTCATATATTTATTCAGAGCTAAATGAATCCATGATTTCTTTCACTTCATAAAGGGATTCAAATATACCTATTTTATAGAATTCATATTGAAGTTATTTTTCTTTGCAAAACGTTTCTACTTTCACGTTACTAAATTGCTCAAAAACAGGCTGTTGTGTTTTCTTTCAAAATTATGGAATATCTAGTATGTAATATGTTATCTATGTTATTATAATTATACATTTATACTGTTCATAGAATAGAACCGCAGGTAGACTGAGTTTGTACGTGAATACTCAAGGTGCTCATACTCCTATCCTAAATACTATATTGCCCCTAACCCAGCACACAAGAACATAGAATGAGTAGAAATTACCTCTACTTAAATATTAGGAAGCATTAGCCAGGATTTTTCAGATGGCTGTTCCACCACTGAGAAAGTTGGCATGGAAGTCTCCCTGCCAATGTCAGCAGCCATGAGCATGTCAGCACTCCATTGAGCATTAATTGACTGGGAGCAGGTTTACTGCCCCTCACCCAAGAGGAGGTTCTACCTCGGAGAGCTCTAAAGTTCCAGCAGCAACTCTGGAAGTGGTGGTCACTGCTGGCAATCCTCACATTTAAGTTCTGGGAGCCCAGAACCAGGTGACAGTGTAGGTCTACTGACAGGGACTGGTGGGGAGAATCTAGAGGAGGGATGAGAGCCAGGAAAGTGGGGATACATGTTAGAAAGGTTAAAGGGAAGAAAGCACCTGGGGAGGGACCCGTCTTGAGAAATGAAGACTGCGAGGGAGGTATCTCCCACTTCCCTGCCTTAAGCTCAAACAGGGTAACCATCTGGGCACCCTCTCCGCTGTCCTTGACCTCTTCCACCAGCCTCATTGCAACCAGCAAAAAGTGGTCCATCAATGGCCATTAATTGGCCACTTATAGTTTCAATTTGGGTGAGGAACAGGCTTTGCCCACCCACTCCCATAAAATTTGAGACAAGTCAGCGGTAGGTGGACAAATGTTGGGAAGGCCACCTGTGAATTTTATGGGCCTTCCACTTGAAAAACTGAGGGGGCTCATAAATCTTTTGCCCATTGTCTTTAGTCCCTGCCACCAACTCTGTCCCTTGCCACCAACTCCTTCCCTCTGCTTGGCAACTGTCAGAGACTGAAAGAGACTGTTGCAACCTCAGTGCCATAATTAACCCCAAAATAACCTTTTAATTACATATTTGCACCATCATAAGGACATTTACCTCCACCTCTGTAACATTGCCTGGCTCCACCCTGCCTCGGCTCATCTGCTGCTGAAATTCTCATCCACGCCAAGGTTACCTCAAGACTGGCTATTCTAATGCACTCTGGGCCATATTCATGTCCTAACATCCAGAAACTTGAAGTCACTCAAAACTCTGCTGCCCATGTCCAAACTCACACAGGAAAAAGCAGCTCTCATCTTTTCCTATGAATGTCAAGGCTGTAGAACTCTTACGAGTTTTAGTTCTATGATTATTGAAGTGATAATAATTAAGTAAATCAATTTTAATGTGACCAGTCTGATTGCCAAATAATTGTTCTTTTACAGGAAAATCTGTGTGGTCAAAGAGGCTTGGTTCCCAACACCGAAAATGAGACATTTCAGATATTCATCACAAAAAAGATTAGAGAGCAATATGACAAGATTCGGGAACCAATACATTGGGTCTGAGAGCTAATTAATGTCTCACCTTAACACATTTCCTAAATATTATTCAGAAAATATTTTAAATGTTCCTAAATTTTGTATCAATTTTACAGTCAAATAGATTTATCCAGCACTTGAATAACTCTGATGACGCCTTTGAACGTAGAGTGAAGGCTTATAATACCACGAATAAATTTCTCGGTTCATTCATTGATCATGTAAGTATTCTGTTAATTTTGTCCACCTTGATAATGATTACAGTGTACTCCATTAGCCAGATTCATAGCTTTATATTATATTTGTCATCACAAAATAATTGAAACCACCAGTATTCCTGAAAATGGCAAGCAAAACTATGCCCCTTCTGCTGGAAAACTGCCAGGACAGGCTGTTGTTGGCTGTGAATGTTACAAGTGCACTGAAGTTCTTTGCTGCTAGCTTCTACCAAGCAACCACATGAGATTTCTTTCACACCTTCCTTCAGGGCATACTTGCATCATGCATTTCATTGGTATATCCTTTGCTATGAACATTGAATCAATAAGTTTGCCTTTGAAAAGTAGTACAGCAACTATGAGGAGCTCCTGGACTGCTCTGTCACTAAGACTGAGATCATAGTTCAAATGCCTCGGTAGTTCCTTCACTTCCCCTAGCCCTCCAACCCAATTTCCTACAATCTCCCCTCATGCCCTCTCCAAATCACTCCGCCAGAGACTAAGGCCAACTGGTTAATGTTCTCCACGCTGCTCCAGAGACAAAGTCCAACTGGTTAAATCCTACTCCTTTGACTCTATTTCCAAACTACTAGCCATCCATCTTCGTTTTCTGGTCCCCATTTATCTTTTTTTATTTTATAAAATGTGGGTGTTGCTGGCTCAGGCAGCATTTATTGCCCATCCCTACTTGCCCTTGAGAAGGTGGTGATGAGCCTCCTTGAATCACTGCAATCTAATATCGTTAGCTGATATTGTTAATATCTCTCAACAGATAATGACCCTCCCCCCATGCTTCAAATATACTGTCAACATCCCAAATATATTCAAAATATCCATCTCTGACCCCTGGCAAACAACCACTTTACCTCCAACCTGGTTCTCCTTCCCCAAGTTCTTGACCATGTTGGCACTTCCAAAATCAGTGCCATCTTTCCTGCAATTTCTCCAGAAGCATATCAGCCATTGCAGCAGTCCTTGACATAGTTGACCATCAGACTCACCATGGACTACTCTCCGGAATCGGTTGCATTCTTGGACACACGCATCTCCATCAAGGACGGTCACCTCAGCACTTCACTGTACCACAAGCCCATGGATAACCTCACGATGCTCCACTTCTCCAGCTTCCACCCTAAACACGTTAAAGAAGCCATCCCTATGGACAAGTCCTCCATATACACAGGATCTGTTCAGATGAGGAGGATCGCAACAGACACCTCCAGACACTGAAAGATGCCCTCATAAGAACAGGATATGGCGCCTGACTCATCGATTGACAGTTCCAACAGCCACGGCAAAAAGCTGCACCGACCTCCTCAGAAGACAAACACGCGACACGGCGGACAGAGTACCTTTCATCATCCAGTACTTCCCCGGAGCGGAGAAGTTACGACATCTTCTCCAGAGCCTCCAACATATCATTGATGAAGACGAACGTCTCGTCAAGGCCATCCCCACACCCCCACTCCTTGCCTTCAAACAACCGCACAACCTCAAACAGACCATTGTCCACAGCAAACTACTCAGCCTTCAGGAGAACAGTGACCACGACACCACACAACCCTGCCACAGCAACCTCTGCAAGATGTGCTGGATCATCGACATGGATGCCATCATCTCACGTGAGAACACCATCCACTAGGTACACGGTACAGACTCTTGCGACTTGGCCAACTTTGTCAACCCGATACGTTGCAGAAAAGGATGCCCCGAGGCATGGTACATTGGGGAGACCATGCAGATGCTACGACAATGGATGAACGAACACCGCTCGACAATCACCAGGCAGGCCTGTTCTCTTCCTGTCGGGGAACACTTCAGCAGTCACGGGCATTCAGCCTCTGATCTCCGGTAAACGTTCTCCAAAGCGGCCTTCACGACACATGACAACGCAGAATCGCTGAGCAAAAATTGATAGCCAAGTTCCACACACGTGAGGACGGCCTCAACTGGGATCTTGGGTTCATGTCACACTATCTGTAACCCCCACGACTTGCCTGGGCTTGCAAAATCTCACTAACTGTCCTGGCTGGAGACAATTCACACCTCTTTAACCTGTGCTTAACCCTCTCTCCACTCACATTGTCTGTACCTATAAAGACTTGATTACCTGTAAAGACTCGCATTCCAACCATTATCTTGTAAATTGAGTCTGTGTCTATGTATGCGCTGTTTGTGAACACAACTCTTCCACTCACCTGAAGAAGGAGCGACACTCCGAAAGCTTGTGCTACCAAATAAACCTTTTGGACTTTAACCTGGTGTTGTGAGACTTCTTACTGTGTTTTCATTGGAGCAGAGAAGACTGAGGGAGCGACCTGATTGATGTGTACAAGCTTATGAGAGACATGGACAGAGTGGATAAGGAGCAGCAGTCCCCTTTCGTTGAAGGGTCAGTCACGAGGAGACATAGGTTTAAGGAGGTTTAGGGGGGATGTGAGGAAAAACTTTTTTACCCGGAGGGCGATGACAGTCTGGAATGCTCTGCCTGGGAGGATGGTAGAAGTGGATTGCCTCACATCCTTGAAGAAGTATCTGCATGAACACTTGGCACGTCATAACATTCAAGGCTATGGGCCAAGTGCTGGCAGATGGGATTAGGTGGGAATTCAGGTGTTTCTAATGTGTCGGTGTGTACTCAATGGGCTGAAGGGCCTCTTCTGCACTGTATGGTTCTATGATTCAGGGTCAAAACTGGCCTTTCCTGTCCCCAGGATCAGACACTCCACCCTGGAATTGTGGATTGAACCAATCTGGTCCTATGACCGGATTTGGAGTGTTCCCTGATGAACTGGAAGCCAAACCTGAAAATCAAGCTTTTTTACCTTTGGCTATCCCCACCTCCCCTCCTATGTAAACCACCCAGTAGAATTCAGGCATCTATTTCAGCTGATGACATCTAGCCCCTCATCACTAACTTTGTCCTTGACCCTTCTACTGCATCCAATTTGTTACTCTGTTTCTCTGACATCCAATTGGATATTGGATGAGCAAAAATGTCCTCCAATTAAATATTGGGAAGATCAAAGCCTTTGGGTGAGATTTTACGGCCTCGCTCGTCCCAAAACTATATAATCCTGCCTGAGGTCAATGGACATTTCTGTGGTCCACCCCTCGCCTGCTCCGATTCCCGTGGCGGGCGTGGTAGTAAAATTCCAGCCATTATCTTTGGCCCCGCCACAAACTCTTCCTAGCTACAGATGCCATCCTTCTCCATGGCAACTATCTGTGGTTGAACTGGACTGTTCACAACCTCAGTGTCCTGTTTGACACAGATATGAGCTTTATTCATTCTCAGGATATGTGTGTTGCTGGTATTGCCCATTGAGAAGGTCATGGTGAACAACCTCGGTCAATCACTGCAGTCTGTCATAGCTTTGTTACAATTGAATAGCTTCATAGCTATTTCAAAGAGCAGTTAAGAGTCAACTACATTACTGCAGGTCTGTAGGTGCAGATATCCTTCCCTAAAGCTCTTTAGTGAATCAGTTGTGTTTATTTTTCAATCCAGTATGGTCACCATGATTAATACTGACTTTTTTTAAATTCTAGAAATGTATTTAATTAACTGAACTTAATTTTCCCAACTATCATGTTAGGATTTAGACCCACATTTCCAGATTATTAGTCGAGGCTTCTGGACTGGTTGTTCAGCAACATAACCATAAACACTGCATAACCAAGATTACCTACCTAAATCTATGTAAAATGGCCTGTCTCCTACTGCTGAAATCTTCATTTTTCATTACTTCCAGACTAGACAATTCAAATGCTTTCCTTGTCAGCCCCTCAGATTGAACCTTCTATAATATGAAATTCAGCATCCCATATCCTAACTCTCATCAAGTCCCATTCACCTATTACCTCAATGCTTGCTGATTGCTAGATTGGTTGTGGTCCTGCAATACTTCAAAACTACTTTAAAACTATCATTGCTGTGCCAGCTCTGGCTCTGTGGGTAGCATTGTTGCCTTTGAGTCAAAAGGTTAAGGGTTCTAAGCCCACCCCAGAGATTTGAATGCAAAAATCTGACAGTCTCTGCAAGGCTGACAGTCCAGTGGTGTGCAGCACTGTCAGATGTGCCATCTTTCGAATGGGGTGTTAAACTGTGACCCTGTCAGCCCACTCAGGTGAATATAAAAGATCCCATGGTGTTATTTTGAAGAACAATAGGGGAGTTACCCCTGATGTTCTGGCCAATATTTGTCTCTTAATCAACATCAGGAAAACCGATTACCTGGTAATTATCACATTGCTGTTTGTGGGAGCTTGCTGTGCACAAATTAGCTGATGCATTTCACTACATTACAGCATTTTGACTACACTTGCAAAGTACATTATGGCCTTGAAAGTGCTTTGAGACACCTGGTGGTCATGGAAGGCATTATATAAAGGCAAATATTTATTAGTTTCTGTTTAAATTCCTCCATGGTTGTGCCTATCCCTAACTTTGTCACCTCCTACAGTGCTGCAATCCTCAGGTGTCTACACTTTTCCAGTTCTGGCCTCTTGCACAATCCTAATTTTCATCACTTCACCATTGGTGGCCTTTCATCCATCTGCCTAAACCCAAGCACTGGGACTTGCCTCCCTAAATTTCTCTCCCCCTTTCTTTTTAGGTTGTTTCTTTGACCACATTTTTCATCAGCTGTCCTAAGACATTTTCATGTGGCTCCTTATAAAGTTTGGTCTAATATCACCTCTGGGACATTTTGGGATGTCTAGGGATGGTTTTACTACATTAGAAAGTGCTATGGCATGTTTCTAGTCAAATGAGTCTAGTTCAGTCACTTTTGCCCAATTGCTGATTCATTCATGAGCAAAAATGGCAGCCAGTCCCTGATTGTACTGCTGATCTATGACCATAAAAATGGAATTATGCATTTTTAAAATTCAAACAAGGGATGTGGACTTCACTGGCTAATTGCTCTTGAGGTACTGAACTGCCTTCTTGAACCGTTGCAGTCCATGTGGTGTAGGTACATCCACAGTGGTACTGGGGAGGGAGTTCCAGGATTTTGAGCCAGCGACAGTGAAAGAACAGCAATATATTTCCAAGTCTGGATGGTGAATGGCTTGGAGGGGAAATTCTAGGTGGTAGTGTTCCGAAAAAACTGCTGCCCTTTTTCCTTCCAGATAGTAATGGTCGTGGGTTTGAAAGGTGCTGTCTAAGGAGCCATGGTGAGTTCTTGCAGTACATTTTATAGATGGTACACACTACTACTACTACTATGTGTCAGTGATGAAGGGAGTGAATGTTTGTGGATGGGGTGCCAATCAAACGGGTTGCTTTGTCCTGCATAGTGTCAAGCTTCTTGATTTTTGTTGGGGCTGCGCTCAATTAGCCAAGTGGAGTGTATTTCATTACACTCCTGACTTGTGCCTTGTAGATGGTGAACAGGCTTTGAGAACCAGGAGATAAGTTACTCGCTGCAGGATTCTGAACCTCTGACCTGCTGTTGAGTACAGTAGATAAATGGCTAGTTCAGTTCAGTTTCTGATCAATGGTAACCCCAAGGATGTTGATTATAGGGTATTCAGTGCTGGTAATACTATCGAATGTCAAGGAGCAATGGTTAGATTTTCTCTGGTTGGAGATGGTCATTGCCTGGCACTAAAATGAAGGGTAATAGTGCGATCAATGGGGGCTGTGGAGAGAACATCAGTCGTGGTTTATGATGTGCCTGGGACATAGACAGCTGTATTTGGTACCATGTCACGGAGGGGAAATCGATGGATATGGATGGGCATTTTAACAATTTAGGAATGTATTGAAGGGCTTATGATCTGTTTCCACCAAGAAGGACAGCCCAGTCAGGTAATCAGAAAAGTGCTCAACAGCCCTGCCAGTGCCTCTTTCTCAGTAGTGGTATTCTCAATACCTTCATTCAATTTCTGAGGGATCCAGAAGAAAAATAGACAGGTTTTTTTGCACCATTCGTTTGCAGTTGGATGAGAATAACTCCAAGGCCAATTATTGACCCATCCACATGAAGCCTCTCAAGGGTTCATGAATGTGGCGAAGTTAGGGATTAACTTTTCCATCTGGTTAACCATCCCAAAGAAACATAGGATGGAATTTTCCCAAAAAGAACCTAAGTGTCATACTGGCGAGAAAACTAGAACGATCTGTGCTGGTCCATCAGGTGCTCTCCGGACTGCAATCGTCCCACACTCAGTCACTTTTCAGGAGAGTGCTGAGTTGCATGCCAGCACTGGAGGGGGTGTCAGGGCCTAAACACCGCAGTGAGCCTGGCTGCAGAGCGCTTGGGTGCTGTTTCGCAAGGACACCCTGATCTCAAAGTCCACTGGGAGATTGTTTCCTTCTCCCCCATGGACATATGGATCCCCTCCTCCCCCCCCCCCCCCCCCCCCCCACCCCCACCCAAAAGGTCCTTTTGATTTTCTATCAGACTCATTTCCATGTGCAGAGAGCCCACTCAAATTAGGAAGAGAGGCCCAAATCAGAAAATTGACCTGGACAAGTGCTACAGACCTTTTTGTGTTTTTAATTTAGATTTCTGGTATTTGCCACTCGAGAGAAAAATATTTAGATGTGACACTCTCTGCTTAGACAAGGTTGTTCACACTATTAAAAACACTGAATTTGTATTTTTTGCACTCCTACAGGCAATTCGTGACATGGATTACATTGTACAGGATAAACTTTTATTGGAACGAATCATTGATATGGAGCTGCATGAACCTGCAGACAAGACAATTTTTTACAATGGTATCATTTCCATTTATAAAGTCTAAATTTCCTCCTTTCTGTAAGGTCTCTATTATTCTATTGATATCCAGTAATCATATTTAGCAGAAAAAAATCAAATCATGTTCAACCACTGGAAGAAATCATTTGCGAGTTACTGGTATAAAAAAAATCAAATACTTTGCTTTCATTTGATTAATTATATAATTAATATATATAATATGTGTATATTAATATGAAGGTTGCAGATATCATAAGATGAACTAGCGATGGAAATGTTTTCATTCTCAAATACTTTGCCCTGCAACAAACTTACCTAATAATATCACAAATGGACAAATAGGCTTCATGGGACCATAGAATCATACAGCGCAGATGAGGCCCTTTGGTCCACCGAGTCTTCATTGACACATTAGAACCACCTGAACTCCCACCTTATCCCATCTGCTAGCACTTGGCCCATAGCCCTGAATGTTATGACATGCCAAGAGCTCATCCAGATACTTTTTAAGGATGTGAGGCAACCCGCCCCTACTACTGTCCCAGACAGCGTATTCCAGACCATCACCGCCCTCTAGGTAAAAATGCTTTTCCTCACATCCCCCCTAAACCCCCTGCCCCTCACCTTGAACTTATGTCTCCTCGTGGCTGACCCTTCAACTATGGGAACAGCTGCTCCTTATCCACTCTGTCTATGTCTCTCATAATCTTGTACACCTCGATCTGGTCGCACCTCAGTCTTCTCTGCTCCAATGAAAACAACGTAAGAAGTTTAACAACACCAGGTTAAAGTCCAACAGGTTTATTTGGTAGCAAAAGCCACACAAGCTTTCGGAGCTGCAAGCCCCTTCTTCAGGTGAGTGGGAATTCTGTTCACAAACAGAGCATATAAAGACACAAACTCAATTTACATGAATAATGGTTGGAATGTGAATACTTACAACTAATTAAGTCTTTAAGAAACAAAACAGCATGAGTGGAGAGAGCATCAAGACAGGCTAAAAAGATGTGTATTGTCTCCAGACAAGACAGCCAGTGAAACTCTGTGGGGGTTACAAATAGTGGGACATGAACCCAATATCCCGGTTGAGGCCGTCCTCGTGTGTGCGGAACTTGGCTATCAGTTTCTGCTCAGCGACTCTGCGCCGTCGTGTGTCGCGAAGGCCGCCTTGGAGAACGCTTACCCGAATATCAGAGGCCGAATGCCCGTGACCGCTGAAGTGCTCCCCAACAGGAAGAGAACAGTCTTGCCTGGTGATTGTCGAGCGGTGTTCATTCATCCGTTGTCGCAGCGTCTGCATAGTTTCCCCAATGTACCATGCCTCAGGACATCCTTTCTTGCAGCGTATCAGGTAGACAACGTTGGCCGAGTTGCAAGAGTATGTACCGTGTACCTGGTGGATGGTGTTCTCACGTGAGATGATGGCATCTGTGTCGATGATCCGGCACGTCTTGCAGAGGTTGCTGTGGCAGGGTTGTGTGGTGTCATGGTCACTGTTCTCCTGAAGGCTGGGTAGTTTGCTGCGGACAATGGTCTGTTTGAGGTTGTGCGGTTGTTTGAAGGCAAGAAGTGGGGGTGTGGGGATGGCCTTGGCGAGATGTTCGTCTTCATCAATGACATGTTGAAGGCTCCGGAGGAGATGCCGTAGCTTCTCCGCTCCGGGGAAGTACTGGACAACGAAGGGTACTCTGTCCACTGTGTCCCGTGTTTGTCTTCTGAGGAGGTCGGTGCGGTTTTTCGCTGTGGCGCGTTGGAACTGTTGATCAATGAGTCGAGCGCCAAATCCTGTTCTTATGAGGGCATCATTCAGCGTCTGGAGGTGTCTGTTGCGATCCTCCTCATCCGAGCAGATCCTGTGTATACGGAGGGCTTGTCCGTAGGGGATGGCTTCTTTAACGTGTTTAGGGTGGAAGCTGGAGAAGTGGAGCATCGTGAGGTTATCCGTGGGATTGCGGTACAGTGAGGTGCTGAGGTGACCGTCCTTAATGGAGATGCGTGTGTCCAAGAATGCAACCGATTCCGGAGAGTAGTCTATGGTGAGTCTGATGGTGGGATGGAACTTGTTGATGTCATCATAGAGTTGTTTCAGTGATTGTTCACCATGAGTCCAAAGGAAGAAAATGTCATCGATGTATCTAGTGTATAGCATCGGTTGAAGGTCCCGTGCTGTGAAGAAGTCTTGTTCGAACCTGTGCATGAAGATGTTGGCATATTGAGGTGCGAATTTGGTCCCCATGGCTGTTGAAAACAACCCAATGAAAACAACCCAAGCCTATCCACCCTCTCTTCATAACTTAAATGTTCCATCCCAGGCAGCATCCTGGTGAATCTCCTCTGCACTCCCTGCAGTGCAATCACATCCTTCGGATAATGTGGCGACCAGAACTACACACAGTACTCTAGCTGTGGCCTCACCAAAGTTCTATACAACTCCATGACTCCCCTGTTTTTGTAATCGATGCCTTTATTGATAAAGGCAAGTGTCCCATATGCCTTTTTCACCACCCTACTAGCATGCCCTTCCACTTTCAGAGATCTGTGGACAAACACACTAAGGTCCCTTTGTTCCACAGAACTTCCTAGTGTCCTACCATTCGTTGAGTACCTTCTTGTCAAATTACTCCATCAAAGTGCATCACCTCACACTTTTCAGGGTTAAATTCCATCTGCCACTTAACTGCCCTTTTTGACCATCCTGTCTATATCTTCTTGTAGCCCAAGACACTTCGCCTCACAGTTAACCACCCGGCCAATCTTTGTGTCATCCGCAAACGTACTAATCCTACCCCCCCACCCAGTGATGTGGGACTTAGGGCATTATTTTCCATTCTATGCGCAGCGTCAGATGTGGAAAATGGTATTTTTCTCGCCGGCCACAATGGCGTGTTTCCATACCATTATGTAAGCTTCACAGCTAATTAAATATTCATCCATGTGAAACCAGCCAGATCATTGATAGGCAGCTCCTGATTAGCCTGCCCCAATTTAACCTGAGCGCCATATTTAAGGTACACCATAGCACAGCCTCCTTCATGTCTGCAGACCAGAACTGCTCCACGCCAGAGATGGTCGGAAAAATGCAGAAGATGTCAGCACCTAAATTTAGTGACATCTCACTGGGTCACCTGCTAGGAGGACCGCCTTAATCTCCTCTATCCCAGTGATAGGCAGAGGTCCACCAACCTCACCACTCTGGCTTGGGAAGCCATGGCAAAACCCCTGGCCAGCTCCAACTCCACTTAGAAGAGGTTCGCCATCCAGTGCAGGAAGAGGATAAATGATCTCACCCATGCTACTCTTAACTCACAGACTCACCTGCCCATTAAACATCCACATTGATCTCACACACTGCCAGTCCCAGGGACATCACCATTCACTTTCACACACACCTTCATATCAGGCTCAGATCCTCTGGAACTCACAACCTCATCCATTCCATGACTCCACTCACCACTCACACATGCCAGGCATCCCTATCTGCCGAGGCATGCATCTTGCTCACGCCTTCTCCATTTGTCTTTATGCAGGACAGGATTGCCCACAACAATGGCTGACATTGGGGCCCTTACTCCTTTTGAGGAGTGTGCTATCATGCTAGCTGGTGAGGACATGGACCTTGCCTGTGGTGACAGCGAGGTGAGTGGCACACACCCATATGAGGATCCTGCACATGGACAGCTCATCCCACAGACAATGACACTGAATGCATTGTCCTCTTTTAAAGTTGCCTTCCATGAATTGTGCTCTATTTCATAGGCACCTCTGGAAAGTGCCTGAGACTACCCCGCAACAACCCCAACAAGTTAAGCCCTCAGCTTGAGTGCTAAGGACACCTTAGATGAGGAACCTGAAGCCAGCACTTTGGAAAACTCATCACAGCGATCACCCACAGCCTGCACCAGCACAGAGATACACACCTCAGTGGAACCTAGTGGGATCAGGGTCAGGTTCACAATCTGATGAGCACCGTGCACAATCTGGTCCACAGCAGTTAGAGGCAGGGACATCAGAGGTCCCGGCACTCGGAAGACTGCTGGAGGCCATGATTCTACTGAGTCCGAGTCAGATAACGAACATCCAGACTCATTCCTAAATCAGCTGGTGGAGCTGTAGCGATAATCGTAGGAACACCAGGAAGGATTGTCAACTGCAATCCTCACATTGCAACGTACAATGGAGAAGTCTGTCTGCATTAGTCTAAGGTGATAACATGTCAATACATTGAGGTCAACACAGGCAGATTAGTGGCCGCTGTGGAGACCTTGGTCCAGGACCTTGGTCCAGGACATCGGTCCTGCACTGCTGCAGAGGGGTGGGGCAGCTCAATCTCACCTCATTCCCCCATCTCTTCCAGGAGTCTGCCAAGGGCCCTCGGGCATCCATGGGGGGAGGATCAACAGGTGCACAACCCAGGGCCATCCACCCAGGTGACTCCAGGAGTATCCATCTGCTCTCAGTTCTCTCTTCCTGTGACTCCATCAGCTTCACAGGCCAAGGAGGGTGCACCTGCCCCACAGCAGGATACCCAAAGTATTCCGGGGCTCTCTAAGACTCAGTCCTCCAAAGGACGGCCACCAAAGTAATCACAGACAACAGGGCACAGCAATCAATGGGCTGCCTCCACCTCCACTGTGGATGTTGGAGAAGTGGACGTAATTATGGGCCTTGACAAAGAGAGCATCTGTTACCTCATGGGTGCAGTAATGTGTGTAAACCTGACAGACCCACAGATGTCCCCAGTTGAGCCCGGGAAAGAGCCACTGGCGTAGAGGTTCAGGGCGGCGGTGACTTTCAGAGTCACTGGCAATGGATATACTCCCAGCCTAATAGAGTCAAGTCCTGGAGAAAGTGGCAGATGTGAACCAATAGATTCTTGGACATGCAGAAGCATCGGCAACACTGGACAGGATTTTACAGCCTCGCTCATCCCAAAACCATAAAATCCCGCTCAAGGTCAATGGAACTTCCCATTGTCCACCCCTCACCCACTCCGATTCACGTGGTGGGCGGCACAGTAAAATTATGGGCACTGTCTCTCATCTACAGGGAAGACATATGTGTCGTGTACACCATTTGTCTTGCAAGGTACCTATGCACAACATTTCAACGAACCTCATCCTCTGCATGGTGGGGGCCCTGCTGCCCCTTTCACATAAATGTGATGCTCATTCCTCTGGCAAGCCGGTGCTACGTTGTTGTCTTCTCCTCCTTCTGTTCTGCCTATATGCAATTATGTAAGCAGCAATGAATCCAGCCTCCATCTTCCTGTTGGTCTCCTCTCTGCAACATCAACGAGAAAAAGACAAGGGTCAGCAGGAGCCTCCAAAGGCCCTATTTCTTTTCATGACTTACCCATCACGGTGGGTTCAGAGGCTTGGATTATAGTGTAGCCAAATATTTGCCCCTGAAATTCTACTCAGCTCAGGATGCATTTCAAGGGTAGCCCCCCCACTCCACTTTGAATGAGGCATTAAATGGTTAGTCAGGAACTGAGATTGATGAGGGGTTGTGGCAGGGGTGGGAAGGTAGGGTGGCTGAGGCTTCTCATGTGTGAACCTGTCAGCAAAAAGATTGTAACCTGAGGCCTGTCCAGCGGCCCAATTGTTCCTGACTTCTTGCTTTGCTTTGATTTGATTTGATTTATTGTCACATGTATTAACATACAGTGAAAAGTATTGTTTCCTGTGCGCTATACAGATAAAGCATACCATTCATAGAGAAGGAAAGGAGAGAGTGTAGAATGTAATGCTACAGTCATAGCTAGGGTGTAGAGGAAGATCAACTTAATACAAGGTAAGTCCATTCAAAAATCTGACAACAACTGGGAAGAAGCTGTTCTTGAGTCGGTTGGTACGCGAGGGTACAGTTGCACTGGAAAATGTTGAAGCTGTAACCAAGGGGTTAATAGCAGCTGATCGATTAGGGCCACATTTCGCTATTAATCTCGCATGAGTGCCTTTCGTTGGTACCTTTCCCTGATTCCTCCATTGTGAATTAGGGGTTCATAACCTATCTCAGCTGTATATCTCTCCTCATCTGGGAATACTCATATCTATTGGGTGGCCCTTTTCTTGCTCCTCCAGTGAAATGCACTAATAATCCAAGAGGCCCTCAGAAAACTCACCAGCTGAGTTTGTCCTCATTTACGTTTTTTGCTGTTCAATTGCTTCATGTTGTAAAATGGTGGTGCTAAGCTCTCAGCATGAGACTAGCTTGGCCCTTCACTGGGTGAGTGTGGAATTTCCTCCCAACATCCCAGTGGAGATGGGAACATCCCAAATGTTGCCATTTTCCTCACTCCAAGGCCCTTCAATCTTCCCACTCTACTCTGTGATCGCATTGTGATCATGGATTTGCTTATGACTTGTGTGGACCTTGCCCCTCTCCATCTTGAGGCCCCTTGCAGTGTGATATATAAACCCACTCCCCCTTCTGCCTTTGAATGTCCTTTCACTACCTAGTCGCCAACTATAGGCTGCAGATGCACTCTTGGACTGTATGCCATCTGTGGCCCAACAGCATGCTTGAGAGCCCCCTGCTACTACCGGACTGATGCATGTGATGTTATGTCTGACAACATCCAGGGCACAACTAACTAGACTGCCATGCCTTCCCTCTTCCTGGGACAAGGAGAGTTTTGGCAAGATAAGTAACTTAAGGTGAAGAACATCTTCAGTCCACCAGCGACCCATTCTGGCCACAAGTTGCAGATGTCATTCAGTTAGAAACCCTCTTCCCATTTAAATGCATGAGATACTGCCCCCCACCTCACACCATTCCAGTCGTGTGTGATCCCCCCCTTCTCCACTCTTCACCCCAGTGCAGGCTTCACCCTGTAGCCACTTGTCATGCCTCTGATCAATTACTCCGTTCCTGAGTCAGGGCCTCGCTCCGCATCAGACACAAAGCCACACCAGCCTTACTTCTAGTGTGCCAGGCAGACCCTTGCCGATTAACCCCCCTAAAAATGATGTGGTGTTGGCAGTGAGGCTTTATGCTGAATCCAAGGTACCATGAACACTGCGTGATGAAAGTTAGGTGAACAAAGCTCAAAGTCCCAAGCAAAGTGCATGTCATTAGGTGCACATCGCTTATACATTGTTGTGAAACATGTTGGCCTAATTGCACACCGCCATGCCCTATTGATCCAGCGCAGGGGGATACTTCCAGCAAACATTCCTTTCGACGAGTCTGCATGACATTAAAGTCTACACTCAACATGTTCCCAATGTTGCATGGAGGGAAACGTGACCTGCCATTGGAGGCTTCATGGCACTGCCGCAAACGATGTAAAACTGATTTTTTTTCTCTCACAATATTTTCCAGCTGTGGACAGGAACAGAAAATCCCAGCCTTAGATAAAATGACAAGATAATTATTTCTCACCTATAAGAGCAGTTAATTTGGGAGTCAAATCTGTCCTTCGCTCTTCTGACAAATGCGTCAGTCACACTTGCTTATTTTGAATTTAAGGTTCAGATCTTGTTCACCTTGACATAAATAGTTTCTTGGGTGACATTGATAGTTGTAGAGAAGGCTAGTTTTGAGCTAAACTGTTGAGCCAAATTCTTACAATATGAGGTCAGATTCCCCAGAGTGCAACTCAATGGGTCTGCCTGGCACACTAGAAGTAAGGTTGGGGTGGCTTTGTGTCTGATGCAGAGCGAGGCCCTGACTCAGGAACGGAGTAATTGATCAGAGGCATGACAAGTGGCTACAGGGTGAAGCCTGCACTGGGGTGAAGAGTGGAGAAGGGAGGGATCACACATTTGACTGGAGTGGTGTGAGGTGGGGGACAGTATCTCATGCATTTAAATGGGGAGAGGGGTTCTAACTGAATGACATCTGCAACTTGTGTCCAGAATGGTTGGCTACTGCCCGATTTGCAGTCTTGCCATTTTTTAAGTCCCACCCTGAGATATTTTGGGGTCTCCAGAAAAGGGTACAAGGCTAATTTCTAAATATAAGATGGATGAGTTATGAGGAAACATTGGCTGCTCACGAATGGCCATTTTCAGCTTCATGGGAGGAAACAGAGAACACGGGGTGGTGTTTCATAAGAACATAAGAACATAAGAAATAGGAGCAGGAGTAGGCCATCTAGCCCCTCGAGCCTGCCCCGCCATTCAATAAGATCATGGCTGATCTGACGTGGATCAGTACCACTTACCCGCCTGATCCCCATAACCCTTAATTCCCTTACCGATCAGGAATCCATCCATCCGCGCTTTAAACATATTCAGCGAGGTAGCCTCCACCACCTCAGTGGGCAGAGAATTCCAGAGATTCACCACCCTCTGGGAGAAGAAGTTCCTCCTCAACTCTGTCTTAAACAGACCCCCCTTTATTTTGAGGCTGTGTCCTCTAGTTTTAACTTCCTTACTAAGTGGAAAGAATCTCTCCGCCTCCACCCTATCCAGCCCCCGCAATATCTTATAAGTCTCCATAAGATCCCCCCTCATCCTTCTAAACTCCAACGAGTACAAACCCAATCTCCTCAGCCTCTCCTCGTAATCCAAACCCCTCATCTCCGGTATCAACCTGGTGAACCTTCTCTGCACTCCCTCCAATGCCAATATATCCTTCCTCATATAAGGGGACCAATACTGCACACAGTATTCCAGCTGCGGCCTCACCAATGCCCTGTACAGGTGCATCAAGACATCCCTGCTTTTATATTCTATCCCCCTCGCAATATCGGCCAACATCCCATTTGCCTTCTTGATCACCTGTTGTACCTGCAGACTGGGCTTTTGCGTCTCATGCACAAGGACCCCCAGGTCCCTTTGCACGGTAGCATGTTTTAATTTGTTTCCATTGAGATAGTAATCCCATTTGTTATTATTTCCTCCAAAGTGTATAACCTCGCATTTCTCAACGTTATACTCCATTTGCCATATCCTCGCCCACTCACTCAGCCTGTCCAAATCTCTCTGCAGATCTTCTCCGTCCTCCACACGATTCACTTTTCCACTTATCTTTGTGTCGTCTGCAAACTTCGTTACCCTACACTCCGTCCCCTCCTCCAGATCATCTATATAAATGGTAAACAGTTGCGGCCCGAGTACCGATCCCTGCGGCACGCCACTAGTTACCTTCCTCCAACCGGAAAAATACCCATTTATTCCGACTCTTTGCTTCCTGTCGGATAGCCAGTCCCCAATCCACTTTAACACACTACCCCCAACTCCGTGTGCCCTAATCTTCTTCAGCAGCCTTTTATGGGGCACCTTATCAAACGCCTTTTGGAAATCCTGCCAGTCTGACGAAGAGGCCGCATTACCTAAATGATCAGGGCCATTTTGGAGTGGCCTTGCTATCAACCCACCTTCATGCTGCTTATCCTCTGACTTGTGACCTCTCTGGAACAGGAAAGAAACAATTTAGTACAGAACAGAGGAATGTAAGAATCCACTTTATTGGAACACATATACTCTGATCCAAATTTGTTGTTCAGTGGATGGTTACATTTTGTTTTTGAAATGTAATCCTTATATTTTTAACCTGGACTAATTTTCCATATTAAGGAATATTACTATAGAATCATAGAATCCTACAGTGTAGAAGGTGGCCATTCAGCCCATCGAGTCTGCACCGACCACAATCCCACCCAGGCCCGAGTCCCATGCATTTACCCTAGCTAGTCCCCCTAACACTCAGGGGCAATTTAGCATGGTGAATCCACCTAACCCGTACAATTTTGGACTGTGGGAGGAAACCGGAGCACCCGGAGGAAACCTACGCAGGCACGGGGAAAATGTGCAAACTCCACACAAACAGTGACCCAAGCTGGGAATCAAACCTGGGTCTCTGGCACTGTGAGGTAGCAGTGCCAACCACTGTGCCACGGTGCCGCCCTGATATGATAATAGCTTTATAAAGTTTTCTTCATAAAAGTGTGTGTAAGAATAGTAATAAAAATGTATTGTGTTACAATCCCAGGTGATATTAATACTAGCTCAAGTCAGATCCCAGAGTGAAATCTGGGGTAATAGATCCTAACCTTTTTTTAGAAACGTGGGGGAAAGTTTCTGAACAAATTCACAGGAGTCTACTGATGAACTTTTAACACAAAAAATTAAATATTTATTAAACAAGAAAAGAAACAATATTACACCAGACAAAAGGATTGGAAAAATCACACCAACTCAAGAAGACACTTCAAATTCACATTATTCTTTTACCCCAGCAAGATCTTTACAGACACAAACCAGTGAAGAGTTACCATTAGCTTGACACAAAGGCTTGAGACTTGAGACTAGCACAGTTGCAAATTGTTTTCTTTTGGTGAATCCCTGAGCTTTCACTTGATGCTTCTCATCCACTCATATCTCTTCCAAAAGCACCCAAAAACTGCACTCTAAACTCACTGTTTTTTCAACTGCGGAACAGACAAATGGGTTTTCTAAGCTCAGTCTCCCAGTCGCACCTCTGTTAAATTGATCACTTTACTGAGTCCTATAACTGATCATTCAGTTAACTACTGTCCAACAGCCTTGTATCTTTTCTTCCATTTTATCTTTCTTTACACACAAATATATATATATATTCAGCTTAAAATTTATACATTGGTCATAATGGGAGTCTGTGTTGTGCCTTTTGAAAGTCTAAAGATTATTGTATTTAGCTCCAAGGTTCAGAAAGTTTGGCCACCCCTGTTAAGTGTAATTTGAATGCATTCACAGATAGTTTGTTTCCAATGAACTAATCAATTTGGAGTGATGACTACCTTTCTATATTGCATAAGGAATTAGCAAAAATAAAGTATTTATGATTTAAAATAGATGGATAACCAAATTACACTGCTTTTTAAAGATATTTTAATAACGCAGTTTGCTTATCTAGTGTCAATACTAATTATTTACTCTCTACTTTGTCCCAGATGAACACCTTTCCTTCACTGATATTCTGTACTATGGCAATGAAAGCACACTTCTTATTTTTGATACGCTGTTCTTCTGTGTTGTAGACCTTGCAGCTAAAAATTTTATTTTAGCTGCCTTTCTAACTTACATACAACAAAAGGTATGTATGCATCTGTGTTCAATGTCACATGGGTATTTAAGTCACAGAAACAGGAAAATCAATGCCAGTCCCTTTAGAAGTCATAGCTTGCATCCAATGATCATCCTGTGTTATATTATGTCAGCTGTGTCTCAACTGGTATCAGTCTAACTCCTGCATTCAACGTTTGTGGGTCCAGGTCTCACTCCAGTGACTTGAGCACATCTATGCTGACAGTCCCAGTGCTGAGAGAATGTTGCGCTGTTGGAGGTGTGATCTTTTGGATAAGCCAAGGACTTGTCATCTGTTCAGATATTCATTAAATGTCTCATGGTGTTATTTCAAAAAGAATTATCCCCAGTACGCTCCCTCAATCAACATCACTAAAGTCAGATTTTCTGATCATTGTGATATTGCTGTTTGTGAGGAGAGATTTATACAAACTGGCTGTCAAGTTTCCTACATTTCAGTAGTGATTGTTAACAGAATCTAAGTTGATTGGTGAAGTCAAAACCAAGACACAGAACTTTCTTTACCAAGAGAATTCATTGACTTTGTTCAATCTCATACCCTCCCTCAAACGCCCAATGTCCCAGCTGTCACCTATTCAAATGTGATCAGATTACTTCATTCAACAATGCCCTTCACCTGTGCATTTTAACAGTATAAATAATAATTAACACGCGCTTCAAAAAATACTTCTTTGTTAGTGTTTTGAGATGTCCTAAGCTAATGAAAAACACTGGATGGAGTTTTCTGGCCCTTCCCGCTGGCAGGATCTTATGGTCCCTTTGAAGGCAGCCCCCCACAGCAGGTTCCTCAGCGGTGTGGTTGGGGAGCAATGCAAATGCCCATTGACGTTAGTGGGACTGGAAGATCCCGCCGCCAACCAAGGGCAAGATGTTTCTGCCGCAGGGAAACGCGTCGTGGGGAGGGCTGGAAAATCCTGGCCACAGTGTAAAGTCTGTCCATGTTCTACATGTTGTAACACATAGTTTCACAAATAAATCTAGAGGTTCACAAGTAAAAATTGACCATGAATAAGGTAAGCAGTCAGCCCCTGTAGAATTGTTAGCTGTCAGTCTGCAGAAAAGGGGGGAGAAAGCAAAAAAAAACCTGAAGGTTCTGAACATTCTAATAAAAAATTCATTTTCTTCTTTCTGATTCTAAGATTATTCAGTTCATCCGTGTTGCAATAGGACGCAAGAATGTGGCCGCAAAAACACTGGTGGATGAAAGATTCCTCCTCTAAAATATATGGAAACTACAGAGATTCATTAGGTGGACAAGTTTCTATTATTCTTGGATTTACTTTTCATATTTGCACTGAACAAAAAAATGCTGTTAATATTAATTTCATTTGTTGCGAGTACAGATTGCTACAGTAGATATTACTATGTCGCGTTGTCTAACTTTCTGAGTTACAATGTTTTAGATAAGTTTGTAATTTGCAATGTAGGGTACACTTGTGTTTTGAGTTTTTTCCCCTTCTCTTACTTTTTCTCTTATTGCCAAGCACCATTCTTCCACCAAATAAGTGAGTCGGTAATTTCTGTTGGTCAATGTTGTTCTGTATCTATTGTTGGAATTCATTGGTTTATGGCCCTCCTCCCTCTTTTGTGTATCACATTGGACTCATCCACCTTCCTGAATTCTCATTTTCACCAAAATCTTTGGTTATCTTTGGTTTATATACAATGTCAAATATAGATTTATAGTAACTTTCGAAGAATGTTACATTTTAGTATTTATTATTGTATATAATTGCACTTTCAAGTAACTTGCTGGTAACTGAAATAAATGGGTTAAGGTCGCTGCTAAAATCTGAAGCAGACCCTGATCTAAGAAGCAGCCAGGGATTAGTTGATGCCTCCGCCTCCATGGACGTACAGACAGCAGCCCTGGTGGTAATAGTGAGGGAGAATACACAGCAGCTTGCAGAAAAGCTTCCAAACCATGGTGGTCAGGATGGATACTACTCTCTCTCATGTTTTTCAGAAGCTGTTAGTTGTCATTAAACCAGCCATACCATTGACAAGTGGGTACTGATCGAGAACCTAGTGGAATCAATCTGATTGATACTGTTGGCTCTCCGGACATGTCTTCCTCCTTATTGCACCACATCAGTGGAACACATAACACAATACCAGACTACCCAGGAACAAACTCCAGAGATGCAGTCAACATTGCATTGAAAGCTACCATTCAACAAGAGGTACCTTAGGGCCAGATTCTCTGACTTCGCCCACAGCTGGGATTCTCTGGTCCCACTGCTGCGATTGGAGATTTGGCTGAACGCCAAATTCCCCATTCTCGCTGGCAGTGGTAATGGTACGTGAATTGCCAGAGAATTCTGGTCTTAGACTTTTGATCCCCTTGTTGAACATGAACAGGCAATTGTTTTCGATGATGTTGCTCCCAGGTTGCACCTTGGAGAATGACTTGAAGAAAAAAATAAAACGTTTTGACACACTGGGAAAACAATGTTCAGAAAGAGACGGCTGACTTTTGTTCATTTTAAACTTTGTTTTAACAAAATGTAAGGTACACTTACATTGTGTTTTATTATTCATGGCGATTAGAGTTATACAGGAAAAAAATAATGGCTTGAATTCTCCCAGCCAGCTGCGCTGCTCAAATAGTGCAGTGGACCAGGAGACAACAGCAGTGGGGCCTTTAGCGGGATTCGCGACCGGCGTCCAGCTGATCGCGAGTCACCGAGGCTCTTTTTTTTCCATGTAATCAGCTCCGCACCAAAAATCAGTGCAGAGCTGATTACCATATGGAAATCTTAATTTCCATATGATTAGCGGGCCCGGGACAGTGGTCTCCGAGCTCGCTCGCATCTCCCCGATGCCGGGAGAGGCTCCCATCAGCGGGGTGTACAACTGATGGGGAACAGGCATCTTCACCCCACTGGTGGGAACAGAGGCCATTGAAGCCCCCTGGGAGGTCGGGGGCAAGGAGGGTGTCCCTTGGGTAGTGCCAGCCTGGCAGTGCCAGCCTGGTACTCTGGCACTGCCCAAGGGCACACTGGTTCTGCCCACCAGGCACCTTGGCACGGCCCATCAGGCACCGGGCAGTGCCAAGGGGGTGGGGCTAGAGGGGTAGGGGCTATTGGAGGAGTGATCAGTGGTGGTGGTGGGACCACTCTGCAATAGGATCAGTGGGGGAGGGAGTGAGGGGGCATTAGGGGTTGGCCATGGGAGGGGATGGATGGGGCTGGCCATTGGGGTGGGGTCGGGGCTGGCCATTGCGGTAGGGTTGGGGCTGGGGGGGGGGGGGGGGGTGGGGTCGAGGCTGGCCTTGGGGGGAAAATTGGGGCTAGCCAGGATGAGCTTCCATAGGCCAGTGATCGGGTGGGGGTCGGGAAGGCCAGCGATCGGGGGGAAGTGTCTGGAGGCCAACGATCGGGAGGTGGAGGCTAGCGATCAGGGTGGAGTTTCAGGGATAACATTGGAAGGCCAGCAATCGGGAGGCTGGCAATGGGGGGGCGGTTGGGGCCAGTGCACATGCGCCGATCTCCCCACTGACAGGTCAGCGCTTGTGCAATGGCCCGCTCAGCACTATGCTGCTGGCTTCTCGGGCAGGATGAGGCCCCCCACCACCCCTACTTTCCAGCATGAATCTCTCTAAGGCACTCTGTGATGCACAACAGTGTCGGACATTCCTTCATAGAAACACAGAAAATAGGTGCACGAGTAGGCCATTCGACCCTCTGAGCCTGCACCACCATTCAATGTGATCATGATTGATCATGCACTGTCAACATCCCACTCCCATTTTCTCTCCATACCCCTTGATTCCTTAGCCACAGAGGCCACGTCCAACTCCCTCTTGAACATATTTAACAAACTAGCCCCAACAGCTCTCTGGGGTAGAGAATTCCACAGGTTCACAGCTGAGTGAAGAACTTCTTCCCCATCTCAGTCCTGAATGGTTTACACCTGATTTTTAGACTATGACCTCTGGACTTCCCCAACATTGGGGACATTCTTCCCGCATCTAGCCTGTCCAGTCCCATCTGGATTTTATATGTTTCTATGAGATCCCCTCTCATTCTTCTAAATTCCAGTGAGTACAAGCCCAGTCGATCCTGCATCTCTTCATATGTCAGTGCTGCCATTCCAGGAATCAGTCTGGTGAACCTCCGCTGGACTCCCTCAATAGCAAGAATGTCCTTCCTCAGACTCGGAGACCGAAACTGCACACAATACTCAGGGTGTGGTTTCACAAAGGCCCTGTATAACTGCAGCAAGACATCCTTAGTCCTATACCCAAATCCTCTTGCTATGAAGGCCAGCATGCCATTAGCTTTCTTCATTGCCTGCTGTACCTACATGCCAACCTTCAGCAACTGTTCCACCATGACAGCCAGGTCACGTTGCACCTCCCCTTTTCCTAAACTGACACCATTCAGATAATGATCTTCCTTCTTGTTTTTGCCACCAACCTCACATTTAGGTAAGTACACCCAAAAAATGGGCACTTAGTTTTTTTTGGGAGAATCCCAGCCAACCTATGAAGAGTATTTATTCAGAAAGTAGCATGAATTGTAGCTGCAGGTCCTTATGAATGACAGAGTTCCACATTGCACACTTCAGATACAAATATCCTCAGTTTTTCCTTTGCATGACAGGTTAGCTGTGGTAGCACTCTCATTTCTAGGTTAGAAATTTAAAGATTCATGTCCGAATTGAGTACAAAGTCTGGGCTCACTCCAGTGTATTACTGTGGAAGTTGGTGGTTGATGGTACTGTTTATTGGATGAAGAATCAAACTGAGGCCTTAGGATGAAAAAAATCTGATGACACCAATACAGGGAAGGCAGTGGAACTCTCCCTTGTGTCCTAACCAATATTTATCCCTCAACCAGCATCATTAAAACAGATTATCCGGTTGTGATTAAAGAATGATGCAACACAGGAAGAGGTGACTTCGCCCAAAATGCTTTCCCTGCCTCTTCGAAAGGGGTGTCCAAATTACTTCCACTGGCTTGCTCTTTCCATATAGCCTGTCAAATTTACCACTTCAAGTGGTTAACCAATTCTTTTTTTGAAAATTATTGTTGTATCTGTTTCCACTCCCAAGCTATCAATCAATGTGATCCAGATCATAACAACTTGCTGCATTTTCTCCCCTCATGTCACCTCTGGTTCTTTTACCAATTACCTTAAATCTGAGTTCTCAGTATGCAACCCTTTTGCCAAAGAACGCTGTTTCTCTTTATTTACACGATCAGAACCCTCCATGATTTTGAACATCTCTGTCTAATCTCTTAATTTTCTCCACTCTAAAGAGACCAACCCCAGTTTCTCTAACTTTTGTGTGTAACTGAAGTCTTCCCTCCTTGACCAATCTCCTCTGCAGCTTGTTTTTGCACTCTATGAGCACAATTTTCAACTGATAGTCTCTGGCAAAGCAAGATATCATTAGCCATTGGAATCCATTAGAATATCCAGTGGGCTTTGCTGTCGCTCTTTAACAATGCTGCAGCATTAGCATCCCACCTCCAGACTCCCTGATCAATCCAGGAGGGTGAGTGGGATGATTTGAACAAAGAACAAAGAAATGTAGAGCACAGGAACAAGTCCTTCAGCCCTCCAAGCCCGTGTCGATCATGATGCCCTAACTAAAAAAACCTTTTGGCCGTACTCGGACTGTAACCCTCGATTAGATAGAGGAATGTAGATAGTTTGTAGATAGTCCAATTAGGGAAGAGGCCATACTGGTATTGGGCAATGAGCCTGGTCAGGTAGTTGATGTTTCAGTAGGGGAGCAGTTCAGGAACAGTGACCACAATTCAGTAAGCTTTAAGGTACTGATGGACAAAGATAAGTGTAGTCCTCAAGTTAAGGTGCTAAATTGGGGGAAGGCTAATTACAACAATATTAGGCAGGAACTGAAGAATGTAGATTGGGGGCAGATGTTTGAGGGCAAATCAACATCTGGCATGTGGGAAGCTTTCAAGTGTAAATTGATAGGATTCAGGACCGGCACATTCCTGTACGTATGGCAAGTTTTGGGAACCTTGGATAACGAGAGATATTGTGAGCCTAGTCAAAGAGAAAAAGGAAGCATTTGTCAAAGCTAGGAGGCTGGAACACACAAACCAAGTGTGGAATACAAGCAAAGTAGAAAGAAACTTAAGCAAGGAGCAAGGAGGGCTAAAAGGGGTCACGAAAAAGCATTGGCCAGCAAGAGTAAGGAAAATCCCAAGGCTTTTTATACATATATAAAGAGCAAGAGAGTAGCCAGGGAGAGGGTTGGCCCACTCAAGGAAAAGGGAGGGAACCTTTGCGTGGAGCCAGAGGAAATGGGCGAGGTATTAAATGAATACTTTGCGTCAGTATTCACCAAAGAGAAGGAGTTGGTGGATGATGAGCCTGGGAAAGGGTGTGTAGATAGTTTGAGTCATGTTGAGATCAGAAAGGAGGATGTATTGGGGTTCTCGAGAAACATTAAGGTAGACAAGTCCCCAGGACCTGATGGGATATACCCCAGAAAAGCAAGGGAGGAAATTGCTGGGGCCTTGAGAGAAATCTTTGTATCCTCACTGGCTACAAGGGAGGTAAGAGTTTTAACAACACTCTTACTGTGTTTACCCCAGTCCAACGCCGGCATCTCCACATTACAAGGGAGGTCCCAGAGGATTGGAGAATAGCCAATGTTTTTCCTTTGTTTAAGAAGGGTAGCAACAATAATCCAGGTAATTACAGGCCGATGAGCCTTACATCAATGGTAGGGAAATTATTGGAGAAGATTCTTCGTGACAGGATTTATTCCCACTTGGAAATAAGTGGTCGTATTAGTGAGAGGCAACATGGCTTTGTGAAGGGGAGGTTGTGTCTCACGAACTTGATCGAGTTTTTCAAGGAAGTGACGAAGATGATTGATGAGGGTAGGGCAGTGGATGTTGTCTACATGGACTTCAGTAAGGCCTTTGATAAGGTTCCTCATGGCAGACAAGCAGAAGGTGAAGTTGCATGGGATCAGAGGTGAGCTGGCAAGGTGGATACAAAACTGGCTCAGTCAAAGAAGACAGAGGGTAGCAGTGGAAGGGTGCTTTTCTGAATGGAGGGCTGTGACAAGTGGAGTTTCTCAGGGATCAGTGCTGGGACCTTTGCTATTTGTAATATATATATAAATGATTTGGGTGAAAATGTGGCTGGTTTGATTAGTAAGTTTGTGGATGACACAAAGGTTGGTGGATTTGCAGATAGCAATGAGGACCATCAGATACAGCAGGGTATAGATCGGTTGGAGACTTGGGCGGAGAGATGGCAGATGGAGCTTAATCTGGACAAATGTGAGATAATGCATTTTGGAAGGTCTAATACAGATAGGAAATATACAGTAAATGGCAGAACCCTTAAGAGTATTGATAGGCAAAGGAATCTGGGTGGATAGGTACACAGGTCACTGAAAGTAGCATTGCAGGTGGAGAAGGTAGTCAAGAAGGCATACAGCATGCTTACCTTCGTCGGCCGGGGCATTGAGTTTAAAAATTGGCAAATCATGTTGCAGCTTTATCGAACCTTAGTTAGGCCGCACTTGGAATACAGTGTTCAATTCTGGTTGCCACACTACCAGAAGGATGTGGAGGCTTTGGAGAGGGCACAGAAAAGATTTACCAGGGTGTTGCCTGATATGGAGGGCATTAGCTATGAGGAGAGGTTGGAGAAACTTGGTTTGTTCTCACTGGAACAACGAAGGTTGAGGGGCGACCTGATAGAAGTCTACAAGATTATGAGAGGCATGGGCAGAGTGGACAGTCAGAAGCTTTTTCCCAGGGTGGAAAAGTCAATTACTAGGGGGCACAGGTTTAAAGGAGATGTACGAGGCAGATTTTTTACACAGAGGGTGGTGGGTGCCTGGAGCTCGCTGCCAGGGGAGGTAGTGGAAGCGGATGCGGTAGTGACTTTTAAGGGTCGTCTTGACAAATACATGAATAGGATGGGAATAGAGGGATATGGCCCCGGAAGGGCAGAGGGTTTTAGTTAAGTCGGGCAGCATGGTCGGTGCAGGCTTGGAAGGCCAAAGGACTTGTTCCTGTGCTGTAATTTTCTTTGTTCTTCTTTGTTCTTTGTATTCCCTCCCTGTTCATGTACCCATCCAGATGCCTCTTAAATGTTGCTAATGTGCCTGCTTCCACCACGTCCTCTGGCAGCACATTCCAGGCACCCACAACTGTCTGCATGAAAAACCTCCCTCACACATCTCCCTTAAACTTTTCCCCTCTCACCTTGAACCTGTGCCCCCTTGTAATTGACACTTCCACCCTGGGAAAAAAATCTCTGACTATCCACCCTGTCTATGTCTCTCATAATTTTGTAGACCTATCAGGTCTCTCCTCAGCCTCCGTCTTTCCAGTGAAAACAATCCTAGTTTATTGAACCTGTCCTCATAGTCAATGCCTTCAAGACCAGGCAACATCCTGGTGAACCTTCTTTGCATTCTTTCCAAAGCTTCCACATCCTTCTGGTGGTGTGGCAACCAGAACTACATGCAATACTCCAAATGTTGCCTAACCAAGGTTTTATATAGCTGCAACATGATTTGCCAACTCTTGTACTGAATGCCCTGGCTGATGAAGACAAACATGCCACACGCATTCTTAATCACTTTGGCCACCTGTGTTGCCACTTTTAGGGAACTGTGGACCTGCATGCCCAGGTCCCTCTGTATGTTAATGTTCCTAAGGGTTTTGCCATTTACAGTATAATTAACACCTAAATTTGAACCTCCAAAATGCATCACCTCGCATTTGTCTGGATTAAACTCCACCTGCCATTTCTGTGCGCAAGACTCCAATCTATCTATATTCTATTGTAACCTCTGACAATCCCCGGCACTTTCGGCAACTCCACCAATCTTCGTGTCATCTGCAAACTTACTAATCAGACCACCCACATTTTCCTCCAGATCATTTATATATACTACAACCAACAGAGGTCCCAGCACTGATCCCCGTGGAACCCCACTAGCTGCAGATCTCCATTCTGAAAAATACCCTTCCACCACTACTCTCTGTCTTCTATGACCAAACCAGTTCTATATCCATTTAGCCAGTCCACCCTGAATCCCATGTGATTTTAGTTTTGTACCAATCTGCCATGTGGGACCTTGTCAAATGCCTTACTAAAGTCCATATAAACTACATCCATAGCCCTTCCCTCATGAATTTTCATTGTCCCCTCTTCAAAAAACTCAAGTTAGTGAGATATGACCTTCCCCAAACAGAATCATGCTGCCTGTCACTAACTAATCCATTTTCTTCCAAATGTGCATATATCCAGTCCCTCAGTATTTTCTCCAAAAGCTTCCCTACCACTGACATTAGGCTCAACAGCCTATAATTTCCTGGATTATCCATGCTTCCTTTCTTAAACAAGGGAACAACTCGAACCTCGCCTGTGGTCAAAGAGGATGTGAAGACATCTGTTCAGGCCCCAGCTATTTCTTCCCTTGCCTCCCGCAGTAACCTGGGATAGATGCCATCCAGATGGATCAGTCATAGGATGGATTTCTAATTAAAGCACAAAGACATGTGGTTACAGTGGTGCAGCTGCACATGGACTTTTAAGGCTGAAGGAATTATGGAAATCAGGAGAAGACCTGAGAAAGCAGCTCCCCAAGTCTCTCACTCTTACCTGGAGGTTCTGTTGCAGGATCTGACGGGCTGCAGTGAACTGATCTTTGGCAAGAATGGGAGGAAGAGGACAACTTCTCGAACCAAGCAATACAGGTGAAAGTGACTTAGGAAACAAGCATCTGAAATGTTGTCAGTCCAACCTCGAGACAGTGCGCCCAGAGGATCGAGGACCTCAGGAGGGCAGGAAAAGTATGTGACTTTGATTTGATTTGATTTGATTTATTATTGTCACGTATTAGTATACAGTGAAAAGTATTGTTTCTTGCGCGCTATACAGACAAAACATACTGTTCATAGAGAAGGAAAGGAGAGCGTGCCGAATGTAGTGTTACAGAATTAGCTAGGGTGTAGAGAAAAGTCAACATAACATTTTCAGACAAATTCTGAGGAACCGAGCCAGCATCCACAGTTAACGAGAAAGGTTAAAGATAGTATCAAACTTTTTAAAAAACATGTAATTGTGCAAAATCAGGTGGCAAGTCAGAAAATTGGATAGAATAAAAGGAACAGTAAAGGATGACTAAAAGATTAAGGAGGGAAAAATAGAGCATGAGAGAAAGCTGGCCAGAACAATAAAAAAACATGGTAAGAGTTTTTATAAGCATTTTTAAAAAAATAGTTAATTGAAGCAGGAAATTATCAACCAGCTAATAAGGTTTTAGACAGAATACATAAAGCACTGACAGCACTACCAGCAAAGAGTTAAACGATTCTTGAAACAAAGATAATAAACTAATGAAACAAATAGTTTACACATATGTGGATGCAATAAGAGAAGTAAATAACTAATTATGATTTTAAAACATATATGCTGATATTTTAAATGTATTTTAAGTATTAAATGAATTGCTGTCCATTTCAGCCAAAAGCAAGTTACTGCAAAGTCTGATGGTAAACGCAAAGAGTTCAGAGGCAAAGGCCTAGGAACCTGTGGTTAGCAGAATTCATATCAGAAAATTTCTGGAGAGGGAACACATTTAGCAATTCTATGAATAGGGATATTCATTGTCTAGACATAGAATAGAGAGGTACCTGGACGCAGGATCTATCCAATTATGGCAATGAGCTGGTGGGAATGGTCACTTTGACCTTTATGTTGAGCATCCATAGTTACATAGCAACAGGGAAGTGAGTTCAGCCAATGTGGGAGTCAGCATCTGGATTAAATAGATGAATAAGATATCATTATGTGAGATAGTAAAATGCGATTGGCTGAGTTACTTGTCAGGAATTATTATTGATGTATGTTTACTAAATGTAATTGATGTTACACTAATATGAGGCGGGGATGATCGATAAGAAAATCTATAATTATAGAACATAGAACATAGAACAGTACAGCACAGAACAGGCCCTTCGGCCCACGATGTTGTGCCGAGCATTATCTGAAACCAAGATCAAGCTATCCCACTCCCTATCATCCTGGTGTGCTCCATGTGCCTATCCAATAACCGCTTAAATGTTCCTAAAGTGTCTGACTCCACTATCACTGCAGGCAGTCCATTCCACACCCCAACCACTCTCTGCGTAAAGAACCTACCTCTGATATCCTTCCTGTATCTCCCACCACGAACCCTATAGTTATGCCCCCTTGTAATAGCTCCATCCACCCGAGGAAATAGTCTTTGAACGTTCACTCTATCTATCCCCTTCATCATTTTATAAACCTCTATTAAGTCTCCCCTCAGACTCCTCCGCTCCAGAGAGAACAGCCCTAGCTCCCTCAACCTTTCCTCATAAGACCTACCCTCCAAGCCAGGCAGCATCCTGGTAAATCTCCTTTGCACTCTTTCCAGCGCTTCCACATCCTTCTTATAGTGAGGTGACCAGAACTGCACACAGTATTCCAAATGTGGTCTCACCAAGGTCCTGTACAGTTGCAGCATAACCCCATGGCTCTTAAACTCCAACCCCCTGTTAATAAAAGCTAACACACTATAGGCCTTCTTCACAGCTCTATCCACTTGAGTGGCAACCTTTAGAGATCTGTGGATATGGACCCCAAGATCTCTCTGTTCCTCCACAGTCTTCAGAACCCTACCTTTGACCCTGTAATCCACATTTAAATTAGTCCTACCAAAATGAATCACCTCACATTTATCAGGGTTAAACTCCATTTGCCATTTTTCAGCCCTGCTTTGCATCCTATCTATGTCTCTTTGCAGCCTACAACAGCCCTCCACCTCATCCACTACTCCACCAATCTTGGTGTCATCAGCAAATTTACTGATCCACCCTTCAGCCCCCTCCTCTAAGTCATTAATAAAAATCACAAAGAGCAGAGGACCAAGCACTGATCCCTGTGGCACTCCGCTAGCAACCTGCCTCCAATCCGAAAATTTTCCATCCATCACACCCTCTGTCTTCGATCAGACAGCCAGTTACCTATCCAATCGGCCAACTTTCCCTCTATCCCACACCTCCTCAGTTTCATCATAAGCCGACCATGGGGGACCTTATCAAACGCCTTACTAAAATCCATGTATATGACATCAACTGCCCTACCTTCATCAACACATTTAGTTACCTCCTCAAAAAATTCTATCAAATTTGTGAGGCACGACTTGCCCTTCACGAATCCGTGCTGACTATCCCGGATTAATCCGCATCTTTCTAAATGGTCGTAAATCCCATCCCTAAGGACCATTAAGTTACCAACCACCGAAGTAAGACTAACCGGTCTATAATTACCAGGGTCATTTCTATTCCCTTTCTTAAACAGAGGAACAACATTCGCCACTCTCCAATCCTCTGGCACCATCCCCGTGGACAGCGAGGACCCAAAGATCAAAGCCAAAGGCTCTGCAATCTCATCCCTTGCCTCCCAAAGAATCCTAGGATACATTTCATCAGGCCCAGGGGACTTATCGACCTTCAGTTTATTCAAAACTGCCAGGACATCCTCTCTCCGAACATCTATTTCCTCCAGCCTATTAGCCTGTAACACCTTCTCTTCCTCAAAAACATGGCCCCTCTCCTTGGTGAACACTGAAGAAAAGTATTCATTCATCACCTCGCCTATCTCTACTGACTCCATACACAAGTTCCCACTACTGTCCTTGACCGGCCCTAACCTCACCCTGGTCATTCTTTTATTCCTCACATAAGAGTAAAAAGCCTTGGGGTTATAATTGATCTGTTTTTGATTGTGTACATACATGTAATTCATCAGAGAGGTTCTGCTGCTCTATTCCAGAGCTGCTTAACCCTTTTGGTGATCTCCAAGCAGTTGCTTGTTGTGTTTTTGTTTTAAATAAATGTTACGTCTTTATACAGAGAGATCTGCTTCCTGAGTTTTGTATTGTCTGTTGTAAAAGACAGCACTGGCCATCTCAATTCACCCCACAACAGTCTATGTTGGATAGATTTTTGATAGACAAGTGAGTCGAGGCTTATGGGGGCAGGCAGAAACATGCGATTGAGACTGCGCCCAGATCAGCCATGATCTTATTGAATGGTAGAGCAGGTTCCAAGATCCAAATGGCCTCAAAAGTATTGCTCCCAAGTCCCATGTTGCAATATTTAATCTGCCATGCGTCTGCCCATTTTCCCAGACTATTTCCTCCTAGAATCTGTTACTAGACTTCTGGCTGTTTATTACAGTACAGGGCCGGGTTCTACGATTTCTCCCGCTGCTGGGATTCTCCTGTCCCGTGGCAATGAATGGAGATTTGGCTGAATACCAAATTCTCCATTCTCGCTGGCAGCAGTGGTGGGGTGTGAGACCAGAGAATTCCGGCCACTGAGTTTCATGTCACACGGTGGCACAGTAGTTAACACTGCTGCCTCACAGCACCAGGGTCCCGGGTTCGGTTCCCGGCTTGGGTCACTGTCTGTGCAGAGTGTACACGTTCTCCGTGTGTCTGCGTGGGTTTCCTCTGGGTGCTCCGGTTTCCTCCCACAGCCTAAAAGACATGTTGGTTAGGTGAATTGGCCATGCTAAATTCTCCCTCAGTGCTGGAGTGGCGACAAGGGGATTTTCACAGTAACTTCATTGCAGTGTTAATGTAAGCCTATTTGTGACACTCATAAATAAACTATAATCGGAAAATTTTGGAATTATACCCTTCCTACCTAAGTCATTAATATATATCAAAATGATCCTAATACTGACCTGTGGGGGACACAGTTGCATACTTCCCTCCAGTCTGGAAAATAATATTCCCTTTTTGTATCCATGTAGTCACTGCCCCTTCAATTCCATGGGCTTCAATTTTGCTAACAAGTCTATTAGGCAGTACAAATATCTTCAATTTAGAGCATGTTCTAGTAACACATTTTTGTTTTAGAGTGGTTTTAATAACAGGGAACTTACATAGAAACTAGAAGCAGGAGGAGGCCATTTGGCCCTTCGAGCCTGCTCCATCATTCATTTTAATCATGGTTGATCATCAAATTCAATATCCTGATCCTCCCTCTCCCCATATCCATAAGCCCCAAGAGCTATATCTAACTTCTTCTTGAAATCAGACAACGTTTTGGCCTCAACTACATTCTGCGGTAGTGAATTCCACACATTCACCACCCTCTGGGTGAAGAAATTTCTCCTCACCTCAGACTCAAACTATGACTCCTAGTTCTGGACTCCCCTACCATTGGGAACATTCTTTCTGAATCTACCCTGTCTAACCCTGTTAGAATTTTATAAGTTCTTATGAGATCCCCTCTCACTCTTCTAAACTCCAGTGAATATAATACTAAACGATTTAGTCTCTTCTCATATGACATATCTGCCATCCAAACTTTCCAAATGGTGTTGTCAACCATGACCTTGATTTTTGATTTGGCATATTAATAAATTGTTACTGTGCTTGCGTGAAGAAACTTGCCAAAATTTAGCTTCAGTTTCAACGTTTTCAGTTTTACCTTGAATTTTTGTAAAGTTCTGCACAGTGCACTGAGCTGCCAGTCACCCAAGCTGATGATATCCCATTTTCCTGCAGTTGGCTGGGCCGCACAGCTTTCATCCAACATCCACCGGCTATTCAGCTGGGCTCTAGCTTCCTGTTGATCTCCTGCTTATTCAGCCAGGTCACTGCCCCCAGGTTAATCCTGGGCACAGGGGTTTTTCTTTAGCTTGGTGTTCAGCCATGCTCTTGAAATGGTGCAGTGGATGAGGGTGGCACTGGCTGGTAGCTGGTCAGACCAGCCCAGTGCAGCTAGTCAGGGAGGTAGCTCAGGCCCAGACAGGTGTCCACTAAGTAAGATTGACCACTGCACAGTCCTTATGAAGCTGGACTCTCTTCTTCACACAGAACAGATTTAGCAGCTAAAAACTGAAAACCTTGCGGAGTTGTGGTCCAATAGCAGAAATGGAATTGTGTACAATCACAATCTGTAAACTCATGGCCCGGCATATCCTTCACTCTGCCATTATCATCAAGGCAATGGATCAATCCTGGTTCAGTGAAGAATGCAGGAGGACGTGCCAGGAGTAGCAGCAGGCATAGCTATAAATAACACAGCAGTACTTGCATGAGAAACAGCAGAAGTCTGTGGAGTTGGCCTTTCTGCTAATTGCGGTTGACCAGCAGAAGAGACAGCATATGCCCAGAACCGAGGCCTGCAGCTGTCCAGGGAGCAGGAGCACAGGACCAAACCAGAGGCCTCAGGCCCATTCGTGAGTATGTGCGATATGCAGCATGAAATTATTTGATCAGGATAGCCATAATTCCACAGATTATATTTTGGTATTTCTAGCTATGCTACAATGAAGTATTAGAATATTTAGATTTTTGTGTTGGAATCAGACAATTCCTCAAGCAGCATAAAACTTTGAACATTAACATATATGTGTTATTCAGGTTATACTTCACACCAAGGGTAACTTTGATATCAGAATTGCAATTTTATAGTATCCATACAGCCTGGGTATATCCAATTTGATGCACTTTCAGTGAAGTTGTTTACAGCAATTTCTGGTATGGGATCTTCTTAGAGATTGGAAGCCAAATTACAATCCAGAAACACCCTTTGTCTTCTCTCCCCAACTTCTTTCATGCAAGAAAGCCTTGACGTGTATAACAGTTAGTCTGTCACAGGTGGGCGAGTGGAATCGGCTGCCGTCAGTGGTGGTGGAGGCAAACTCAATAGGGTCTTTTAAGAGACTCCTGGATGAGTACATGGGACTTAATAGGATGGAGGGGTATAGGTAGGCCTAAAAGGTAAGGATATGTTTGGCACAACTTGTGGGGCCGAAGGGCCTGTTTTGTGCTGTAGTTTTTCTATGTTTCTATAATGCCACCCATAGATATAAATCCAAATTACATTTTTAATATATAACTGACCAATTTCCCAGAAGGTTGTCTTTTCTTCCCCATATCTTCCATCTGTCCAGGTGCCCATTCACACACCCATTTCCTATCCCTCTTCAATCCCCCACACCATCTACTTGCCCCATCCCCCATCTTCAAAGTATTTGTATCCTTGATACCAACAATCCAGTTGCCTCTTTTCGCGTTCAACACCGCTTGGATGGTATTCATGACCAATAGTAGACTAACAGTTATATAATGAAAGTGTTAAGTGGTATTGTGCCTCTGGGTGGCATGATGTGATAGGCTAACAGTTATACATTTCAAGACTTTCTCAGATGTATGACAAGGGTAGAGTTGCTAACTCGCTAGGATGAATCTTTCCTATAACAAGTTAATCTCCTGGATACTTCCACAAGCATTCATGAACCCCATTTAACAATGTGCCATTGGGTGCAATCTTACAATCTCATCCCGCCCAACTTTCGGTGAGATGAGATGGTAAGATCAGGTGGGAGGAGGAAAATCAGGTTCACATTCATTTTTTTCATCGTCCCCGATTGAACCAGCACTGCTTTGCCCAGAAAAGGCATAAAGCTGATTAAAATATTTGCAAGCCATTAATGAGTCCTGGGCTCACTTTACCATCTCGATAGCTGAGAATCACATATGATCCCCACCAACAGGGACCAGACAGCCTCACCGGGGAAGTCAGAGGCCATTGAAGCCCCCTGGGTGGTCAGGGGCAGGGCTACCCATGCTGCCTACCTGGCATCCTGGCACTGCCCAACTGGCACCATAGCAGTGTCCACCAAAATCACAGGAATTACTCCATTTTTTGCGCCAGAACCAAGACTGCTATTTTTTGGTAAGATTTCACCCAATGTTTCAGGTTTTTAGCCTTTCATCAGAATGGCTCCTCCTGAAATTATCTAGAGGCTCTGCACTCTGAACCTTGTTCCTCCAGCTGTTGTGCAATGTTGTTCCAAGTTCACTACGATCATTCTATTAACCTTGGCTGGGGTGAACCGAAAGAGCCCAAGATTTGTTCATTCATTTAAATCACATCTTCAGCATGTTGGTGGCTTGCTTAATGACTCATCGGGTTGTCATATGGCATTCATTTTATCTTTCTTGAGGTTAACTGGTTGGGCTTCCCATGGGTATAAATCTGCTTGCAAGTCCAAACAGGTTCGGGAACTTGGACTGCTGCAGGATGAAAACATTATGGCGCATCTCCAGGAATTTGGTACACACCTGCATAATCCTTTTCTTATAGCTAGCCTCATTGTGCACATTAATAGAATGGAACCCTTTGTCGTTTATCAATACTACTTGTTGAACTGTGGATGCATGATGTGGATGTGGGTGAACTCCTGATGAAGGAGCAGCACTCCAATTGCTCTTGATTCCAAATAAACTGTTGGACTTTAACCTGGTGTTGTGAGACTTCTTATTGTGCCCACCTCCGTCCAACGACGGCATCCCCACATCGATGCATGAAATGTCACATATGTTGTCAGTGATCTATGGTGAATGCCAACCAGTAATGAATACCAAACTGGTATCAACACAGGTGAAGTTGGCATAATTGCCAGTCCTAGCAACCCATCAGTGAGTGTATCAGTCTGATCCATTTGCATTCTGATAACTGATCCTGGATATGTCTTTGGTAGTACTCTGAAAGGATCGAGTGCAAATGTTTGAGGGAAGTCATCACTTTCATACCCACTGGTAATGCATGGCCACCAAATCAGCAATGAACAGGTCTTCTTTGAGGCTGCAGGTGTGTCCTGCCATTTGATTCAACAATCTCAGTCGCCGAAAGTACTGCTCTTCAAAGAAGGCAAGGAAACTGAGTCTCTGCCACAGCGTTCTGTTATGTGGCTAGTGCTATCTAAAATCTTGATCCCTATGCTCATCCCTTCTCTGATCACCACCTGCAGATGTTTCCTCAGGCTGTTACAGCTAACGATAGTCATGTCGCTCTTTGTTAGAGCTCCAATCCAAGGTAGCATCTATCTCCGTTTGAATCTCAATATCTGTAAAGTGCAGATACTAATCTCTCACGGCATGTACTATGAACAAGAACTTTCCCAGTGGTACGCAGGAAAGCAGCTGTGAAACCTGATATTTATTGCTGTATTTGCCTGACTTTTAATGTGACCAATCGCTGTTCCTACTTAGATTTCAATGCAGAGTTTTAGGAAGCAGGATGCGCTGTTAGATTTGAATGCAAGTTGAAATATGATTAGAATTGATCGATAAACATATTTAAATTGCTAACCTGCTTTTCTGGAAGGATCATGGGCAACAAGCCAAATGCTCCCATTGCCACAATTGTAAATGATGCAAATGAAAGCATATCCCATTGATTTAGACTATAACACAGCTGTCTCGCCAAGATTTATGCTTTTGTATGATTAGAATTCCTGTCAGCAGGACAGTTCCCCTTCCAATCCCCTCTTTCAACTGTTTCTATTGATCAGAGGAGTCATGAAGGCACAACAATTGTGTAGTTTAACACAATCACCAATAAGTCACTCCTGCATTCGGCCAAAAATATGAATTGTGTATGTGTTGCAATGTGATGAATATGTCTATGTTCTTAGCATTTATTTTTGTCCATCAGTAACTGAGGGAGACAGATCCATTTCCAGATCTTGCACTAAATATATCATATCCTTCAGCAACTACATTACATGAACCCATCCACCTCAAATGTATACTTATCTGGAGTGGCTAGCAGCTTGGCTTTTTTAAAAAGATTTATCCTTAAGTTTACTGTACTACCTAGAGTCCATATATTACTGGGAAATCAGATAACCTTAATGCCCTGTGCTGTTTAGTCAGAGCTCCCACCCATTCCTATTGAACTTTGAATGGATTGCCTAATTGACATTTTGCTTTGCATGTGTGAAATAGAATCTTGGTTAAATTGTACCATCTGAACTGATCACAGCAGTCTCCTTGGGTTCAGATGGTAAGGAGTACATGAGGAATTGTTTATCTTTCTTGCCATTATTTCCTCCCTTCACTTAAGGTGCTCCAAGATACCATTTTCCAACAAGTTTGAGTTATAAAGAGAGGCTGGAGAGACTGGGACTTTTTTCCCTGGAGTGTAGGAGGCTGAGGGGTAATCTTATAGAGGTCTATAAAATAATGAGGGACATAGATATTTTCCCAAAGATAGGGGGGTCTAAAACTAGAGGGCATAGGTTTAAGGTAAGAGGGGAGAGAAACAAAAGGGTCCAGAGGGACAATTTTTTCATTCCGACGGTGGTGAGTGTCTGGAACAAGTTGCCAGAGGCAGTAGTAGAAGCGGGTACAATTGTGTCTTTTAAAAAAACATTTAGACAGTTACATGGGTAAGATGGGTAAAGAGGGATATGGGCTAAATGTGGGCAATTGGGACTCGCTTTGTGGTAAAAACTGGGTGGCACGGACAAGTTGGGCAGAAGGGCCTGTTTCCATACTGTAAACCTCTATGATTCAATGACTCTATAATACCTTGAATTGACAATAAATTTAACTTGTGGAGAAGTTATGTAGTGCTGTGTCATGTTTTATGTAGTGCTGTGTTATAATTATGGGAAAGTTCCTGACAATACTAGAATTGCTTTCGCCTTTACTTAGTAATTAGCAATGCCAATCAGCTTTTTTGTATAAGCAATTTTATATATGAATATGTTCAAGTGAATCACAATATATTACATGCAATAGTAGGCCTACTGTGAAAACTATGCACTGTAGTGCACATGTTGCTGTCTTTCTAAAGAAAAGGCTCAGATGACATTAGAGTATTTTAGTGCTGGCCCTATATCAAATGTTCTTTATATAGATGCACTATTAAAGCATTGCACTCTAAAGGTAACAGTGTCCTTTTTTGATTTGATTTGATTTATTATTGTTACATGTTTTGGTATACAGTGAAAAGTATTGCTATACTATGGAGCTTATTAACTCTGCTTAAAATCCCTTATTTTAACACTTCTGTGGGCTGTGGTTGTTTTGCACTAAAACAGGAAATGTATTTTGAGGCTGTTAATTTTTCCTTCTCAGAGTATAATATAAATTAAGAGCTATGATATAATTCTGGAATTTTTAACATTTTGATAAATAACTTAAAATGATCTTCCTTGAAGAGTGAATATTTGTGTTCATAACAGATTGCCGGAATTAGAGCTTTTCTTTGTGGCGAGGATCAGCTTCAAGCATTACCAGGTCATTCATGACATGAGTTAATCACAGGTCAAATTAGGGCTAATTTGTCTGAAAATGGTAAGAAATTCAAGAATTAGCTGCATTTCCCTCCAAACCTTGTCAGGAAGTCCAAACTATTTTGTCTGCTAGGAGGTATGATCAATGCGAATGAAAAATTAGAGAAATATAAAATGGGCTACTAACCGTCTAATCATCCACTTTATACTATTGCATAATATAAAGATCTACCTCCAGGAATCCTGTTTTCTGCAACAAAGGAGGTATCAACATTGTGCCTTGTGTTCTAATCCAGAAAGTCAGGTGATGAAGAATAGAATCAAACAATTCTTTGCACACTTTTATAAGCATTTATTTACAGACAAATGCATTACAAACATGCACCTCCGAATAATATAATGTTTGAGCCTAATGTTATTTATAGGGATACAAGTGAATCCCCAGTTAATATCCACCACCAATATATAATTAAAAATAATTCTCTATCTTTCAATAAAAAATAGGGTTTATAAGTAACTAAAATTTCAAAATAATTTAAACCAAAGACCTCCGTATTGTGTATAAAGTACTGCATTGTGAGGTAACACTATTCAGAGACCCCCTAACAACTTTTTTGAACAGCAATTGTGATGATACACTGCCTTAAGAAATATATTTAGACTATGTTTCTTGTACAGGATCTGTTTTGGAAGTTTATTTTATTATTGGTGCCATTTTGTCTATACACTGCAGTCTCTGTTGTTACTACAGCAGCATAATTGATCTTAATTGCTACAATGCTTGTTTTAATCTGGGCTAACGCTGTTCTGTTATTTTCGTGTTTTTCCCAGGAGTTTTGCAGAGTAGGACTTGAATAGGTTAATTGACAGAAAAACCATGTGACTGGGTACAGCTAGGCTTACACAGAGAAATCGATCAAATGCTGCTTGGAATTGTTAGAAAGCAGTACCTCTATTTCTCTATATGGATTTGGAGACTGGAATCTCCCAGGAAATATGTCTCTTTCTCTGAGAATCTGCTGTTCGAAGGTAGATCTGTCTCTGACAACTGCTGTATGGGAGTCAGAAGACAGGTGTGTTTCTGTATCTGTCCAGAGGGTTTAAAAGGCTAGAAATGTAGCACCCACATGAGCATATCGGTTTTGTGCTGATTCTTAGAGGGATTTATATTTTTGAGGATATTGCTTAAATTGGAACAATAGAGATGGATAGCTGTTAAGAATTATACTTTGTCATGTTTAAGTATTTTAATTGGTAAAAGTTACATTAATTTTTTGTCATATTCTAATTATCTTCTTAAATAAAGTTTGTTTTAATAAAAGCTTCCTAGTGGGTCAATCGAATCATACCTGGAGCAAAAGACTGCATGCTCGCCATAATGCCAAAATAAAAAAAAGTTAGGGTCTAGGCTACCTTCAAAATATACCTTTGAGTTTCTGATCTAGTCCCTAACGCAATCCAACAGATGATGATTTGCATTCACTTATTTAACTTTAGGGATTTAGATCCAGCAATGTTTTAAGACAGCAAGATCAATTCATATCTTTACTCATTTATACCTTTTATGGAGTGTACCTGATTCCACAATAAATAATTAGTGACATAACATTTGGTGTGTCAATAAGTAAAGAAATCCAACACGTTGGGTAGGGTCTTGAGCCCACTTTCACCATCTGCGGGAATGGTGGCGGGATTTCAGGTTCGGGCGAATCCTGGAAATTGCGAATCTCGCCAGCAAGATCACGAGTACCAATTTTTGCCTCCCCTTGCCGATGACGTAATCAGGTTCACACCCATAATGGGGGGAGGAATGCTGGCTCTGTTCACAGGAGTCGGGGGGGGGAAACGTGGACTCTGATCACAGAGGGAAGGGGGGCTGCCAGCTTTGTTTGCAGGGGGATGCCGGCTCTGATCGCAAGGGGAGGGGGAATGCTAGCTCTGATCATCGTGGGAGGGTGTATTTTTGTCCTCTGATCGGGGCACCTATTAGAAAGGGCACCCCAATCTCAGTGCAGCCGGGCTTTGCCTGCATGCTTAGTTCCTGCCCCTCTACATGAAAGTGTGGAACACATCCACCTTTTTTTTTGACAGAATATCAGAAGATCTAGAGAGAAAACTGGCTTGATTCTCTGAGAAACATGAGTTTTCAGTCAAACCCTGACACTTTGCCAAATTCTGGTAAGATCACTCCCAAATCAAGGCTTATAAGGAAAATTAGAGATAGTATCAGATTGAAGGAAGAAGCATACAAATTGGCAAAAAAAAAGCAATAGGCCTGAGGATTGGGAGCAGTTTAAAATTCAGCAAAAGAGGACCAAGGGATTGGTTAAGAAGGGAAAAATAGAGTATGAAAGTGGGGTACATTAAAAACTGACTAAAAGTTTCTATAGGTAGGTAAAGAGAAAAAGATTGGCAAAAACGAACCCAGAAACGGGAGAATTCATAACAGGGAATAGAGAAATGGCCGAGGAATTAAATTTGTACTTTGCTTCAGTTTTCACAAAGGAAGACATGAATAATGAACCAGAAGTTCAGAGAGAAACAAGTTTTAATGAGGAGATGAATGAAATCAGCATTAGCAGAGAAATGGTTTTGGGGAAATTGATGGGATTAAAGGTGGATAAATCTCAAAGTCCCGATAATCTTCATCCCAGAATACTTAAGGAAGTGGCCCTGGAAATAGTAGATCCATTGGTGATTATTTTCCAAAATTCTTTGGACTCTTAACTGATTCCTACAGATTGGAGGGTAGCTCACGTAAGCCCACTATTCAAAAAGGGAAGAAGAGAGAAAACAGGGAACTTTCGACCAGTGAGCCTAACGTCGGTACCGGGGAAGTTGCTAAAGTCCATTATCAAGGATTTCATAACTTAGCATTTGGAAGACAGTGGTATAATCAGACAAACTCAGCATGGATTTACAAAAGGGAAATCATGCTTGACGAATCTATTGGAATTCTTTGAGGATGTAACTAGTAGAGTTGAACGAGGAGAACCTGTGGATGTGGTTTATTTAGCCTTTCAGAAGGCTTTTGACAAAGTCTCACATAGCAGACTACCATGTAAAGTTAAAGCACATGGGATTGCAGGTAGTGACTTGAGATGGATAGAAAATGGTAAGCAGATAGGAAGCAAAGAGTTGGCATAAATGGATCTTTTTCTGATTGGCAGTCAATGACAAGTAGGATTCCGCAGGGATCTGTGCTAGGATCCAAACTGTTCACATTATATATTAATGATTGGAAGAGGGAACTAAATGTATCATCTCCAATTTGGAGATGATACAAAGTTGGGTGGGAGGGTGAGCTGTGAGGAGGATGCAGAGGTGCTTCAGTGTGATTTGGATGGGCTGAATGTGTGGGCAAATGCAGTATAATGTGGATAAATGTGAGGTTATCCACTTTGGTAGCAATAATAAGAAGAAACATAGAAGATAGGAGCAGGAGGAGGCCATATGGCCCTTCGAGCCTGCTCTGCCATTCATTAAGATCATGGCTGGTCATCCAACTCAATAGCCTAATCCTGCTTTTTCCCCATAACCTTTGATCCCATTTGCCCCAAGTGCTGTATCCCACGCCTCTTGAATGCATTCAATGTTTTGGCATCAACTACTTCCTGTGGTAATGAATTCCACAAGCTCACCACTCTTTGGGTGAAGAAATGTCTCCTTACAGAGGGATCTGGGTGTCCACGTGCATAGATCCCTGAAAGTTGGCACCCAGGTTGAGAGGGTTGTTAAGAAGGCGTACGGTGTGTTGGCTTTTATTGGTAGAGGGATTGAGTTTCGGAGCCAGGAGGTCATGCTGCAACTGTACAAAACTCTGGTGCGGCCGCATTTGGAGTATTGCATACAGTTCTGGTCGCTGTATTATAGGAAAGATGTGGAAGTGTTGGAAAGGGTGCAGAGGAGATTTACCAGGATGTTGCCTGGTATGGTGGGAAGATCGTATGAGAAAAGGCTGAGAGGCTTGAGGTTGTTTTCGTTAGAGAGAAGAAGGTTAAGAGGTGACTTAATAGAGGCATACAAGATGATCAGAGGATTAGATAGGGTGGATAGTGAGAGCCTTTTTCCTTGGATGGTGTTGGCTAGCACGAGGGGACATAGCTTTAAATTGAGGGGTGAGAGATATAGGACAGATGTTAGAGGTAGGTTCTTTACTCAGAGAGTAGTAAGGGCGTGGAATGCCCTGCCTGCAGCAGTGGTGGACTCGTCAACTTTGAGAGCGTTCAAGTGGTTATTGGATAAACATATGGATGATATTGGAATAGTGTAGATTAGAGGGGCTTTAGATTGGTACCACTGGTCGGTGCAACATCGAGGGCCGAAGGGCCTGTACTGCGCTGTAATGTTCTATGTTACCTCCGTCCTAAATCATCTACCCTGAATCCTCAGACTGTGACCCCTGGCTCTGGACCACCATCAGGAACATCCTCCCTGCATATCCTGTCTAGACCAGTTACAATTTTATAAGTCTCTATGAGATCCCCCCCTCGTTCGTCTGAACTCCAGTGAAAACAATCCTAACTAGTCAATCTCTCCAAATACATCAGTCCCGCCATCCCCGGAACCAGCCTGGTAAACCTCCGCTGCACTCCAAGAGCAAGAACATCCTTCCTCAGAAAAGGAGACCAAACTGCACACAATTCTCTAGGTGTGGCTTCACCAAGGCCCTGTATAGTTGCAACAACACATCCCTGCTCCTGTACTCGAAACCTCTCACAATGAAGACCAACGTGCCATTTGCCTTCTTTACCGCCTGCTGCACCTGCATGCTCACTTTTAGTGACTGGTGCACAAGGACACCCAAGTCCCACTGCACACTCCCCTCTCCCAATTTACAGCCATTCAGATAGTAATCTGTCTTCTTGTTTTTGCTTTCAAAGTGAATAACCTCACACTTATCCAAATTATACTGCATCTGCCATTGATTAGCCCACTCACCCAACCTGTCCAGATCATTCTGAAGGATCTCTGCATCCTCGTCATAGTTCACCCTCCCACCCAACTTGGTATCATCTGCAAATTTTGAGATGTTACATTTTGTTCCCTCATCCAAATAATTAATGTATATTGTGAATATCTGGGGTCCCAGCACCGATTCCTGTGGCACCCCACTAGTTACTACTTGCCAATTTGAAAAGCACAAACGAGGGGGGGATCTCATAGAGACTTATAAAATTCTAACTGGTCTAGACAGGATATGCAGGGAGGATGTTCCTGATGGTGGTCCAGAGCCAGGGGTCACAGTTTGAGGATTCAGGGTAGACGATTTAGGACGGAGGTAAGGAGACATTTCTTCACCCAAAAAGCACCCATTAATTCCTACTCTTTGTTTCCTCTCTGCCAACCAGTTTTCTCCCCATCTCAAGACACTTCCTCCAATCCCATGCGCTTTAATCTTGCATGATAATCTCTTGTTAAACGCTTTCTGAAAGTCCAAATATACCACATCTACTGGTCCCCCTTGTCAACTCTACTAGTTACATCTTCAAAGAATGCCAACAGATTTGTCAAGCATGACTTCTCCTTCATAAATCCATGCTGACTCTGTCTGATCCTGCCACTGATTTCTAAATGCTCTGCTATAAAGTCCTTGATAATAGATTCGAGAATTTTCCCCACTACAGATGTTAAGCTAACTATAATTCCCTGTTTTCTTTCTACCTCCCTTTTTGAATATTGGAGTGACATTCACTACCCTCCAATCTGCAGGGACTGTTCCAGAGTCTATAGAGTCCTGGAAGATGACCACCAATGCATTCACTATTTCTAGAGCCACTTCCTTAAGTACTCTGGGATATAGATTATCAGACAGATTATTATTTGAATGGGTGTAAATTGAGAGAGATGGATGCTCAGTGAGACCTTGGTGTCTTCGTGCATAAGTCACTGAAAGTAAGTGCAGTTACAGCAGGCAGTAAAGAAGGCAAATGGTATGTTGGCTTTCTTGGCAAGAGGATTTGAGTATAGGAATAGGGATGTTTTGCTGCAATTTTTCTAGGGCGTTGGTGAGGCCACACCTGGATGATTGTATGCAGTTTTGGTGTCCTTATCTGAGGAAGGATGTCCTTGCTACATAGAGGGAGTACAGCAAAGGTTTACCAAGCTGATTCATGGGGATGGCAGTACTGCCATATGAGGAGAGACATTCACTGGAGTTCAAAAGAGCGAGAGGGGATCTCATAGAAACTTATAAAATTCTAACAGGGTTAGGCAGGGTAGATTCAGAAAGAATGTTGCTAATGGTGGGGGAGTCCAGAACTAGGGATCAGAGTTGGAGGATAAGGGGTAAATCTTTTAGAACTGAGGTGAGGAGAAATTTCTTCACCCAGAGGGTGGTGAATATATGGAATACACTACCACAGAAAGTAGTTGAGGCCAAAAAGGTGTCTGATTTCAAGAAGAAATTGGATATAGCTTTTGGGGCTAAAGGGATCAAGGGATATGGGGGGAAGGGGGGATCAGGATATTGAATTTGATGATCAGCCATGATCAAAATGAATGGCAGAGCAGGCTCGAAGGGCCGAATGGCTTACTCCTACTTTTAGTTTCTACGTTTCTATGTATCAAAATATTATTCTTTTTGCTATTTTTAATATGGACTTTCTGTTGAATCAAAGCAGATGTCTGCTATAATCACATAATAAACAGGAGTTTAAGAACAAAAGAATCCCCTCAGCATCATGGAATTTCACACCCAATTGTAAGGACATTATAATCACAAGACCAGGGAATTCATACATCGAAGCAGAACTGTTAACAGACTCATCTCACACCTGGGACTGTCCAAGTCCATTTAAAAGGTGACCACTGAGGGAACAATGGATGTTATTCACATTTTCAAAAGCTTACCCCTCTAGTAGAGTCAGAGGATCTGCATGGACAAACATTTTCTGACATGAGATCATCAATATTGCTCAAACTCTAATGGCTAGGACATTATCAGTCCTGAAATCAAAGCCAGTTTCAGACATTGGATAAACGTCCCTTTTGAAATCATTGTTGAGAAAGGTCACATGACTCTAATGACCATTTTGCAATCTCTATATTCCTTTGATAACTGAGAAATCCTCACTCTGCTGTTGAACATCCAACCTGTGAACCACCAAGAAGCAGAGATCCAAGCTGAACAATAGCCTAATTCTCAAAGCTTGTCTGTACAGGAAGATTTCTAACTTTCACCTGCAAAACTGACCCAACTTCATCTTGCAGCATCAGTGCCGATTAGAAAATATAAACAGGATTAAACAAAGTCAACATGGATTTATGAAAGGGATATCATGGTTGAAGCCTACTGGAGCTCTTTGTGGAAGTAACTAGTAGAATAGATAAGGATGAGCCAGTAGATGTGGTGTATTTGGATTTTCAGAAAGCTTTTGATGCAGTCTCACATAAGAGATTAGTGTGCAAAATTAAAGTACATAGGATTGGGAGTAATATATTTGCATGAATTGCAAATTGGTTAGCTAACAGGAAAAGAATAGTGAAAATAAATGAGTCTTTTTCAAAGTAGCAGGCAATGACTAGTGGGCCCCACAATCGGTGCTTGTGCCCCAGCTAGTCACAGTATACAACAATGATTTAGATTAGGAAAGCAAATGTAATATTTGACAACACAAAACTTGGTGAGAATGTGAGTCATGAGGAGGATGTTTAGATGCTTCGAGATGGTTTAGAGAAGTTGAGTGAGTAGTCAAATACATGGCAGTTGCCGTATAACATGCATAAATGTGAAGTTATCTACTTTGGGCAGAGAAACAGAAAGGCACAATATTACTTCGATGGTGATAGATTGGGAAATGTTGACGTACAAAGGGACCTGGTGTCCAAGTACACCAGTCACTGAAAGCAAGCATGCAAGTACAGCAAGCAGATAGGAAGGCAAATGGTAAGTTGGTCTTCATTGCAAGGGGACTTGAGTACAGGAGCAAGCATGTCTTCTGCAGCTGTATAGGGCTTTAGTGAGACCACACCTGAGGTTTTGCATGCAGTCTTGGTCTCCTTATCTAAGAAAGGATATACTTGCCATAGAGGGAGTGCAGCAAAGGTTTACTAGACTGATTTCTGGGATGGCAGGATTGTTGTATGAGGAGAGATTGAATCGACTGGGCCTTATTCGCTGGAATTTCAAAGAATCAGAGGAGATCTCATTGACAGGTATAAAATTCTGGCAGGGCTGAACAGACTGGATGAAGGGATGTTGTTTCCTCTGGCTGGTGGGTTGAGAACAAAGGATCACAATCTCAGGATACGAGGGTAGGCTTTTTAGGACTGAGATGAGAAGAAACTTCTTCACTCAGAGGCTGGTGCATCTGTAGAAGTTTCTACCACAGTAGCTCGGAAGCCAAGTCAGTGTATATATTTAAGAAGGAAATAGATAGATTTCTAGAATCTAAACATGTCAATGGGTATGGGGAGAGTGTGGGAGCATGGCGTAGAGTTAGACGGTGAGCTATAATTATACTGAATGGTAGAGCAGGTTCAAAGGATGAATGGCCTGCTCTTGCTCCTATTTTCTACATTTCTAAAGAGAACTCTACAACCCCAGCCTTTAGCCCGCTGAACTCAAGTTCCTACGTGAAAGAACTCCTCAAAGGACTTTGACTATGGATTCTGATAATCATGTGAACTAATAATCATTTCCGTAGTTCTTGTATACATTCTATCCATAGTTGTAAAACTTTCTTTTTTATATCACCCCCTTGCTGTGTGTGGTAGAGTGGGACGTTGTGAACACTACTCCCCTGGATTTTGAATGTGAATAAACTAACCTGATTAAAACGTAACATGAGTTTACGTGAGTTATTAGTAAATTGAATCACACAACCTGAGTGTTTGGGGAAAATCACCACAGCATTATTTTAAATTAATTCAAAACATCTGCTTACAGACAGTTGGTGAGAGGAAACAAGTACAGTTTGCCCATCTCTCCTGTCTGTAACACATTCAATACCAACTACATAAATTGTAGAGAATCTCACTTAGAATATTTGATAAATAGATCCAGTGCCCCCATAAAAGCCAGTGCTTTGGCAGCCAAATTACTTTTTAACAAAACTTTATATTTTCTTAGGACAATGGGGGCGACTTTCTGCCCACGTTTGCCGTCAGAGAGAGTGATGATGTGGACTGAAAATCTCTTTGAAGAGATTGAATTCCAAAATTTTCCCCATCCCTCAGCAGTGACGTGGAGGGGTCCATGCCCACAAAGGGTGAGAACCTCATTTAAATGTATTTTAATATAATTGAATATCATTAAATCACCCCCCCCCCCACTCCACCCTCGCCATCTGTGCCATATTTTCCCCCTAGCCATATTTTCAAATCTTGTTGAACAGGTTCACTCAGATGTGAACCTGTTGTGGGGATCCTCAGGGGTGCAAAGGTGAGTATAGCCTCCGTGGAAGAGGGACATAGCCAGGCAGTGCCCTGGCAATGGTGGGGTGGAGGGGGGGGGAATGCTGGTGTTGATCGTAGGGCATGGGGGAAAGCTGACCCGATGATGATCGCGGAGGGAGGGAGACTCTGAGACTTCCGTGGTGAGGTGGGGGTGAAGTTATTTCTTTGTCTGATCAGAGAGGGCATCACAATCTCAGTACAGCCGGGCTTTACCAGTGTGTTTAGGCCCCACCCCTCTACATGATAGCATGAAACACGTCGCCTTTCCTTTTGACAAAGTGCTATAAGATTTGGAGAGAAAACCTGCCTGTTTGTCTGGAGAGAAACACACTGGTTTTCAGTCAGATCCTGACACTTGGCCATTTTTTGGTCAGATTCTGCCCAACATTTCTCATTCTGGGCAATTGGCCCTTGGATGTGATAGCTCTGTCACATGTGTCATGATCACTCATGTTAATACTATCCAGCACTTGATTTACCCTGATTCATCAAGACCTACATGACAAAACACATGAGTATTTAAAGTAGAAGTTTCCTTGTTCACTTCTATCAACTGTTCAGACTCTGAGATTTTGTAATAATAATGATGAATGACCCATAATAGTTTGATTACAATGTTTGATAAGTGCTGCTTTACCATAACAATCAATTGCCTAACCAGGGCCTTTCCATTCCCTATGATCCTCTCTTTTATAGTAAACTAAATCTCCTGAATTGAAGTCCTCAGGTGGTTTCATACTTCAACATTCTGCAAATTTTCTCAGAGACCTCATCTTTGAGGGATGATCTCCTCATGTGTAAAATATTTAATTTATCAATGTGCTGTTTAATGCTGAGTGAAAATCTAATTGGCATGGAGAATGGTTTTATTTATGGGGGCTATAAAATTAACTTGCTAATTACTGTTTATTAGCATTTGGTTATCAAATGCAAGGTCATGCAGGGATGATACTGAAATAAAAAAATAAATCCTTGTTAAATAGGGGATCAAACATAGATATAATTTTGTTACAGGAATTATTCAACCATAAAAGTTACATCCCGTGATAGCCATGACATTTCTTTACACATCAAGTTGGTATGAACTGAAATGCACTTTCTGATTTGTGGTAGAAGCAGATTTAATAATAATCTTCAAAAGAAAATTGGATACCTCAAAGGAGAAAAAATTGCAGGGCTAACTCAAAAAAGCAGGGGAGTGGAATTAACTGGATAGTCTAACCAGCAGCAGCACCAGTTGCCATCTCCTCAACTCCATGTCCCTCCACAGTATAGAGTGGATGGTCGTTGAGGTCCAACTGGAAAGAGGCAAGATCACCAACACAATGTCTACAGGCAGAAGATCAACTCTCTTGATGTCATGCAAACATATGTACATATGAACATATAATTTAGGAGCATGCGTAGGCCAGCCAATCATTGAGCCTACTTCACCTTTCATTAAGATCACGGCTGATCTGATTGTGGCCTCAGCTCCACATTCCTGCCTACACCCAACAACCTTTGACTCCCTTGTTAGTCTAATCACCGTTATCACAAGAGTCTTAGGCTTGCATGCAAGGGTGTTGTTGACAACTGCAGGACAACTGTGGGTAAAATCTCCTTCTCAGGGAATCAGGCAGAAATGTATTTCTAATGACCGACAAGGAGCCTGTCACTGAGGAGCCAACCTCCTCCGACCCATACCATCCAACCCATACCTTCCAACACATACCTTCCAACCATGGGTCTATGCCTCTCACTAAGTTGTGTGCTCTCTTCTTCTGCAAGGAGAGAAGGCAGAGATGTGTTGGAAATGAGTTGTGTGAAGGACAAAGGATAGTTTTTGTGGAAAATGACTGAGGCATAAATGCAAAAGGGCAATAGGATGAGGGTGAATGCTGGCTGTGCAAGTGGTGTTTTGGGGTGCCTGGACACAGAAAAATGAATGGGATTGCCAGGTCTGTTAACCTGAGGAGTGTTGTGCAACAGGAAACACAGGTATACAAGGATAGACCATCTGGCCTGTTTCACCATTTAATATGATCGTGGCTGAACTTGGGCTTCAACTCCACTTTCTCGCCCATTGCCCATATCCTTTAATTCCATTAAAGACCAAAAATCAGCCTGGCATATAGTCAATGATAGAATATCCACAGCCCTCTGGGATAGAGAATTCCAAAGATTCACGATACTTTGAGTGAAGAAATGTCTCATCACAGTCCTAAATGATCAACCCTCACAGCTCAGCTCCACCCACCTCGCGGCCCAGCACCTCCCACCTCACCCTAATAGCTCAGCATCACCCCGCCTCGCCCTCACAACTTGGCACTGCCTACCTTAGCACCACCCACCTCACCCTCACAGCTCAGCACTGTCCACCTCGCCCTCATAGCTGGACACTGTCCATGTCATCCTCTCAGCTCAGCACCGTCTACCTCACCCTCACAGCTGGGCACTGCCCACCCACCTCACCTTCACAGCCAGGCACTGCCCACCTCACCCTCACAGCCAGGCACCACCCACCTCACCCTCACAGCCAGGCACCACCCACCTCACCCTCACAGCCAGGCACCACCCACCTCACCCTCACAGCCAGGCACCACCCACCTCACCCTCACAGCCAGGCACCACCCACCTCACCCTCTCAGCTCTGCCCATCTCACCCTCACAGCCAGGCAAGGGCCACACCCTTACCTTTCCCCAATCCCCTCCAAACTGTTAAGGTTGATCATTTAGGGCAGTGATAAGACATTTCTTCACTCAAAGTATTGTGAATCGTTGGAATTCTCTATCGCAGAGGGCTATGGATATTCCATCGTTGACTATATGCAAAGCTGAGATAGGCAGATTTTTGGTCTCTAATGGAATTAAAGGATATGGGCAATGGGCGGGAAAGTGGACTTGAAGCCTAAGCTCAGCCATGATCGTATTGAATGCTGAAACAGGCCGTATGGTCTACCCTTGCGTACTTATGCTTTCTCTTGCATAACAGCTACCCCCGCAAGCCCCCGCAGTTATCCCCTTCTCCCCCTCTGCTAGATCGTCCCCACTTTCTCTCCCACTCCCTCTTCTAGATCCTCAAGCCCACTCTCTCTCCCGCTCCCTCTGCTACATCCTCAAGCCTACTCTCTCTCCCGCTCCCTCTGCTACATCCTCAAGCCCACTCTCTCTCCCACTCCCTCTGCTAGATCCTCAAGCCCACTCTCTCTGCCACTCCCTCTGCTACATCCTCAAGCCCACTCTCTCTCCCACTCCCTCTGCTAGATCCTCAAGCCCACTCTCTCTCCCACTCCCTCTGCTAGATCCTCAAGCCCACTCTCTCTCCCACTCCCTCTGCTAGATCCTCAAGCCCACTCTCTCTCCCACTCCCTCTGCTAGATCCTCAAGCCCACACTCTCTCTCTCTCCCACTCCCTCTGCTAGATCCTCAAGCCCACACTCACTCTCTCTCCCACTCCCTCTAGTAGATCCTCAAGCCCACTCTCTCTCCCACTCCCTCTGCTGCATCCTCAAGCCCACTCTCTCTCCCACTCCCTCTGCTAGATCCTCAAGCCCACTCTCTCTCCCACTCCCTCTGCTAGATCCTCAAGCCCACTCTCTCTCCCACTCCCTCTGCTAGATCCTCAAGCCCACTCTCTCTCCCACTCCCTCTGCTAGACCCTCAAGCCCACACTCACTCTCTCTCCCACTTCCTCTACTAGATCCTCAAGCCCACTCTCTCTCCCACTCCCTCTAGTAGATCCTCAAGCCCACTCTCTCTCCCACTGCAGGGTTACAGCACTCAGTGCTACCAGCTGACCGCTCCGCCCCCTCTCCATTTGTTACTGCCTTGGCGGTGACGTACGCATGGAATCCACCCCCGGGGCCAGCCAATCAGCGCGGGGGGGCGGGTGTCAATGTCAGGCGGTGGGAGCGCGCTGGCGCTCGCGCGGTTGTTGGCGGTTTGTTGGTGTCGCGAGCAGCAGCGCGAGGGCCAGGTGGCCAGCTCATGGTGGCGGCTGTGGCTGGCAGGTTCGTACCGGTTCATCAATGGGCGTCGAGCGGGAGAGTTCGAATCGGCGTGCTGGCTGGCTAGCTGGCTGGCCGGGTGGGCGGGATCTTCATGCTGGCAGTGTAGCAACCGGGGCGAGGCGGTTAGAGGGGGTTATTAGAGCCGAGCCACCAGCGTTGTGCGGGCGTTGGGTGCGGCTCTCCGGCTGGGCATGGGGTGAAGAGGCTGGGTCTTGTCAGGTTGCGGGCTGGGCCGCGTCCGGTCCGAGTCGGATGTGTGTGGAATACAGTGCCGGAAGCGGCGTTGTCCGCGCGCTGGAGCGGCTTCCAAATGTGCAGAGCATCCATTGAGCAAAGGGGCGGAGCAGCCTGCACCCCCCTGTAATCCAACTGAACACAGCAGCCAAAACACAACAATAACCTGTCATTAAAACCAAAGCAGAAAACGCTGGAAACTCTCAGCACGGCAGGAGAGAGAGAGAGTAACTAAAACTAAGTAATCATTTTTATTAAGACAATGATATCGTAGAGAGGGATTGTTGATGCCCTTGAAGTTTAAGTATTCACCCAATTTGATTTTATTCGCAGTGGGAGACATTTGTGACACGGTTGGGATTTTCTCTTGGAAATCCATCTCTGTGCCCACATACATTGAGCAACAAAATACACATCAGTATCATATTCTGCACCCTTTCCTTCTCCCCCTACGTTCTTTATGAACGGCATATTTTGTCTGTATCTGCTCTCAAGAAACCATACTTTTCACTATCCCAATGCATGTGATAATTCGACATGAACGCATTTTTTTTTAGCATTATTTTTAAAGAATTCATCTTTCCTGTTAGCTATTTATTTCCATTAATGCGTGGCTCACTGTGACACCAGGGCTATGTTTTTCTGAACAACTAGCAATGATTTGGGTCAAACCTTCCATGTGGGTGACTTTTCAATCGGATGAAAGGTCAGTCGTCCTGAAGTGTTAACTCTATTTCTACTCCCCACAGTTACTGACAGACCTGCTAAATATTTCCAGCATTTTCTGTTCTCATTTTAGATTTGCAGTATTTTGCTTTTCTGTTGTATCAATAATTTAAAATAAATTTTAAATCTTAAAATAGTTTTAAGTTGTATGAATTGTTTCATCTTTTGTATCTACATTGTCCAGCAGTTCATGAACTTGACTTCCCTTATTAAGTATTTGTTGGCTTAACAACAAAAGACAGCCTATTGCTTAATATAATGAATCATCAAAATTATATTTGTGCATCTGAGATGTATAATCTTTAAAAATATCCATTTAATGCTCAGGTATATTTGACAAATTTGAATATTCAAAACTATTAACATAATTGTCCTGCAGTTCTTGAAATTTTCAATGAATGTAGAAATGCTTTCCATGAGTAAGATGCTCTCAAAACCTATCTCTTTGACCAAGTTTTTGGTCATCTGTCATCCACATATCATCATCTGTAGTTTGATATCTTTTTTTTTTAAAGTCCCTCTCATTTTAATGCCTTGCAATGTTTTGCTGCATTCAAAACACTTGAGCAACATCAAAAAATATGTACTAATAAATCATCTAAATATATTATAGGTATTTTACATTGTTTTCCCCACTCTGATAATAAGTTTATGCATGTTACAATAGAGGTAATTGGTTTCATTCCCCATTTTTATAGGAAATGCTGGAAAAGTTGTCTTGCTGTACAATTTAGCCTGGTGAAATGTTGGTGCCAATACAGCTTGTGTTTCCAGCACTTCGAAATGGAGAGTTAAGCAGAGTATATGTCACCGCCTGCCGCCATCACAGTTTCCAGAATTACTTACCTGCACTAATCAATCGACAGCCAGAAGACCGATCCGTGCGAAAGACTTTTCCAAGATCCTTGCTCAAATGGGGCAAGCCTGAATACTTATTTGGTCATTTCCATTTAAGGAACTACAGGACCACGGTTGCACAGTTTTACAACCTCACTCCGCCTCAAGTTAACAGTATCCTAAAGGCAAATGAGTACAGTTTTAAAGTACCTGAATTTGATGGGAAAAATGTTAGTTCTGTTCTAGGTTTTGACTCTAACCAGTTGCCATCTAATTCTCCCGTCGAAGATCGAAGGTGTGCAGCTACCTGTCTGCAAACAAGAGGCACGCTGCTGAGTGTAATAGATGGACATGCAGGATGTGCCTGTGCACAGGCAGTCAGTGAAAGACTCTTTTACTATATTGCTGTTGCTTTGCTAAATCAGGAAACCTTACTGGAAATAGAGAATGCAGTGGAAAATGGTGGTGTTGTATTGCCACTTTTACAGTGGCACAAACATCCTATTGACTACTTCAGTAAGGAGGCATCAAAAATGTACTTTGACAGCTTAAGAACCTACTGGCAAGAGTTAATTGACCTCCACACTGAGGAGACTCCTGATACAGTTGAAGCTTTGACAAATTCATTCAAAAGGCTTGATAATGACATTTCATTGGAAGCTCAAGTGGGTAACAGTAACTCCTTTCTCAATAATTGGCAGTTGAGAGTGGCATTTTCTGGTGCCACTGTCTGTGTTGCACACATAGATGGTGTAGACTTGCACATTGCGAATACTGGAGACAGCAGAGCTGTACTTGGTGTTCAGGGGGAGGATGGAACCTGGTCTGCACTCACACTGTCCAATGATCATAATGCACAAAACGCGAGTGAAGTGGAAAGGGTCAAGTCTGAGCACCCAAAATCGGAAGCAAAATCTGTTATTAAACAAGACCGTCTGCTTTCCTTGCTAATGCCATTTAGAGCTTTTGGAGATGTTAAGTTTAAGTGGAGCATAGATCTGCAGAAACGTGTACTGGAGTCTGGCCCAGAGCTGTTAAATGAGAATGAATGTACAAAATTCTTCCCACCTAATTATCACACTCCCCCATATCTAACAGCTCAACCTGAAGTCACATACCATAAACTAAGGCCTCAGGATAAATTCATTGTACTCGCCACAGATGGGCTGTGGGAAATGTTACATAGAGAAGAAGTTGTAAGAATTGTTGGGGAGCATCTAACTGGTGTCCACCTTCAGCAGCCTATTTCTGTTGGGGGTTACAAAGTGACTCTTGGTCAGATGCATGGCCTATTAATGGAGAGGAGAGATCGCATTTCATCCGCATTTGAGGATCAGAATTCTGCAACTCATCTTATAAGGCACTCAGTTGGTCAAAATGAGTTTGGAGCTATTGACCATGAGCGATTGTCCAAGATGCTCAGTCTTCCTGAAGAACTGGCACGAATGTACAGAGATGATATAACAGTTACAGTGGTGCAATTTAATTCCCATGTTATAAATACACATTACAAGCATAATGCAGGAAACTAAACTTGTTTGCATAGCAAGTGTGGGTCAACGAAAGTTTGGATGCACAAGTTTGTGGAAATTGTACCATAATTGTGATTTAATATATTTATTTTTGACACAAATATTACAGTCAGGTCATATGTAATGGCTTGGACACTGGACTGTTTTAATTTAATTTGGAATAGCTCTGCAATGCTTTCATGTGACCAATATAAATAAGCATGATGGGTATAAGCTGATCTAAACATTTAGCTTTGTATGAAATGGAAAATAGTTTAATTGAGTCACTAATTTTCAATGGAATTGAAAATAAAAATCACGTTTATAGATATATTTCTGTACATTACAAGACGTTTCATGCATTATGATATTGTAAAATTATATTAAATGCAATTGCTTTGTTATCTCCACAGCATAGATGTTCCAGAAGGCGGAAATAGAACAGTAATATTTGTAGTGTTTGTAGTTGCTTTTATATTCTAGTTCAGATGCTGGCCTATAATCTAAATTAAAATATAAAAGCAAGTTGTTTGTTTAAGCTGCTGTTTATAGCCTGCACTACAGTTTTGCATTTTGTGTTGCAGGAGTAATTAAGATAATTTTTAAAAAAGTTTATTTTTAAGAATTGCATTCACTAACTGTATTGCAGGGGTTCAATCAAGCGTAACCAATGTTCCTGTAGTGAAGATTGTAATACGCTGCTGTTGAAAGGCTGGTGTGATTAGAAGGTTAATGTGATTGCAATTTTATAATTGCATATGGAAAGTTTTGCCTTCAATCTCCCATAGATTTATCATGTACACGCAGGAGAAGGATGAGAAAAGGATGTTTCAATGTTTTTAAATCTGTGCTGTAATTTTTGCTTTATGTATAGAGGGGAAAAAAGTTATAAAACATCTAAAATCTATCCTCAGGAGAAAGTTCTGTTTTTAAAAAATCTAACTTATTCTGGTGCTTTTGAACTCTTGCTCTATTTGACAAGCAAATATGAGAACTGTTGTGCATTTCATGCACATTTCAGGTCATTGACAATTGCCTTTTGAGTGCTGTAATTCATAATTTTTTTTCTGACTTTGTCAAATGGTGGCACTGCAATACAAGTTATAAACTGGCAATTATGAAGCATGTGGTGTGAGTATGTTTAAATTTTTTTAGACCACTTAACTATTACTCTGCCCTCTGAAAATTCCTAGGCTATGAAATAATAGATTGTATATTGCTATGGATTGTATTCGTCACTTGAATAACTTTTATGTGGAGGGAAAGTCTTAACTGTTTCCTTGCATTTTTGTGCAATTTACAAACATCCTACAGGTCAGATATTAAGAGCACATTGAATAGAGATACAGTGTGTATGGTTTGCATTGTCTTTATTTTAGTATTTCTTATGATTTGGTTTTGCCCTCTGAGCAGTAAAGGAAGATAACTCCTTTTTTTCAAGTTTGATTCTTGTTACAGAATACAAAATTATTTATACTGTAGTGTGGGTGAATATGCTGTTGATAAAACTGTTGCGAAAATAACTGGGCAAACTACATATAGCTATAACTGTAAATAGATTTTATTTTGTTAAAAGGTCTGTATTTATGTATATATCATGGTGCGCAGTACTAACTGAAACATTAATTCTAATGCATTTTACAGGAAAGAAATACAAGGAGCTCCAATTCTTTACCCACGATTCTGATTTTATATTTACATTAGTAACAAATCCCATGCATGTATTTCGAAAGATTTATGTAGATGAATTCTGGAGGAAACATATATTGAAAAGATTAGCTGGTATGTATATGGAATATTGTAAAACTATTCTGGCAATCCAAAAATAGCTACATCATATATTGCTATGCTGATATTGCATTGAGAGGTTATTAACCATCAAAAGGTTAATACATTTCCAGAACATTACAGTGCCAAATTGAGACACAACAACCTGATAACTTAAGACTTCAATAATGTTTACATCAGTTTGCTTGTACGCATATGGTGGATATGGATGAAGTGGACCATTCATCCCATCATTGGTAGCATTCAGAAAGAACTAACACTTTACATCTTTTCCTCCTTCCACCTCTCCCAGTCACTACTTAAATTATTCCATATATTTGCTTCCACAATGCTACTTGGGTGCCCATTTCACATATTGGTCATTGTATGCGGGATTACTTTCTGGAAACAAAGTCCTAAGTTTCTTTCTTGTTCGTACCTATACCAGTTTAACTTTAATAGGTCCGGGATTACTTAAGTAAAAACAGAAAATGCAGGAAAGACTCGGGCCTGACTGCATCTGTGGAGAGAGAGAGAGTCAGTGTTTCAAGTCCATGTGACTCTGAAGCGGGCTAGAAATGTGATGGATTATATAGCTAAAGAGGAGTGGGTGAAGAATGTGAAACAGAACAGGAAGGACAGCTAGAGCTCAGGAGAGGTTGTCAAAGATCTCATGAACGCAAGACAAAGTGAGTATCAATGGTAGTGTTAAAGACGGTAATAATGGCATAAAGGTTAGGTAGCTCAATGTATTAATTGTAGAACAAGGGTCAGTACTCTGAAAGCAAAGCAAGTTACAGAGGGGCTGTGGGGGAAGGGATTGGAGGGTGGGGGGAGGGAGTATCAAATTATCAAATATAATGGGACCCCATTTTGCACATCTTCAGTCTTTAACACTCTTATCCATGGCATCTTTGACAACCTCTCCACAGATACTGCAGACCTGCTATCTTGCTGGCATTTGCTGTTTTTATTTCAGATTTCCAGTATCTCCAATATTTTACTTATGCCAGAGTTATTTAATTTTGGTATGACTCATCCTATGACACATATGCACTCCCTTTTAAGACAAAATAAATCATTTTTTCTAGTTTTCCCCTCATTACTCATCACCCTGGCACAGTGGATCAGTCTCCAAGCACTTCTCTCATCACCTTCAGGACTTGAATGTACTATTTGAATCGGGTGAACAGCAACAATGCCTAATAAAAGCACTATCCAGTTTAAGCATTTCATTCTTTCCCTTATATTTTGTTCTATTGTCATTAGTGTTAGTTGACAAAGCAGCTTGAACACTTGCACATTGCACCTGGGTTCCTATGTACATACATTGTCCACAATCTAACTGCTGCATTGACTGGACATGCCAAACAGCATGCATGTTCATTCTTGATTTCACCTTTAGCTTAATACCGTTCAGAGTTTTTCTTTTTACTGCCTATTGCATTTTCTTGCGAGCAATACTTAATGCATGTTGAATTTCATCTGTACTCTTCAGCCTACTGATTATCTAACTCGCAGTAGTCCTATAAAGAGCAGTGATTGAACTTGGGAAACCTGTTAATTACAGCTCTTCTGTATCAAAAGGTTTCATTTGTAAATTGCTGTACTGTGAATGAATAAAGCCTGTTCAAGTTATGCTGACAAAGTTGTATATTCTCTGTACTGTTGATCATTGTATCTGCTTTATTGCCAACTATTTATGTTTTTTAAAATAAATATACTTTATAAAGATGTATTTGAGATTTTCTAATATTTAAAATGTTCACTTTTTAAAATTATTGACCAAATAATTATTTTTGTTTGAATTTTATTGTAGAAAGAATGCAATCAGGGCTCACCACTATTAAACTGTAAATCAAACAGCTCTTCTGCAACTACAAATAGTTAAAAATGGAAATTCAGAATTTGCTCTCCTGGATGGCACAGTGATTAGTACTGTTGTCTCACAGCACCAGGGACCCAGGTTCGATTCCAATCTTGGGAGACTGTATGGTGTGAAGTTTGCGCTTTCTTCCCATGTCTGCATGGGTTTCCTCCAGCTGCTGTGGTTTCCTCCCATAGTCCAAAGATGTGCATGTTAGGTTGATTGGCCATGCTAAGTTGCCCCTTAGTGCCCAGAATGTGTGGGTTAGAGGAATTAGCAGAGTGACTACTTGGGGTCACAGGTACGACCTGGGTAGGATGATCTATCGGAGAGTTGGTGCAGACCCAATGGACTGAATGGCCTCCTTCTACACTATAGAGATTCTATGATTCTAGTGGCTATGTTCCACAAAAAGCTATACTATAATACTACCCCAGTAAGATTGACAATTGAAATGCATGGGAAAGCATAAAGTTGCTGTGCCTACTCCATTTATATATTTTATATATAATAAAACTTTCCATAATTTGGGGCTTGTTCATTCGACTGTTTTTAGCAACATAGTAAATATGAAGCACCTTCTCTGCCACTGGAAATAAACTGACAAGTATGGAATCGAGTTCCTTCAGAATTTGTAACTCTTGGAGATTTGAAAAATGTCATTTTTACTTTTTGTCTCAATCCAATATTTTCTCCTTTTTCTTTGCTTTCTGTACCTGATTTGACATTGATTTCTGTATTCCAACTGGCACGTCCTAGTTCAATAAAGTCTGTTTGCATGAAGGTGGAGGCACTAACTGGTTCCTGGCCACTTCTTGGGTCATGATCCATTGCAATTTTAATGAAGTGACCATATGTTCCATTGATGTGCATGGTGAAGAAATAGCTCCCTTGATTTTGACTGCAGTCTCCAGATTCACATGTATCATTTACAATATATCTTTGGAGACTGAACTCCGAGCTCTCTCATTGCTCCCAGGCTGCATAAGTATCTTTTGGGTGTGTACTATGACTCTTAAGCCATGAGCAGCCTTCTCAGCCTCCATTGGAGAAGTGGTACATTTTCACCACACTCCATTCCTCATCTTCATTATATTCTTGACGGTCATCCTTTTCGGCACTTTTTAATCCCTTCGAGCATTTTTACATACGTGAATAAGAAGTGACAAACAACTGACTTTGTGCAAGAGCAAGTGGGTTGTGGGAATGGTTGTCGAGCACTGCACAAAGTCATTGGTGGCCTTAACTTCATGTTTACGTATCATCATTCTCCCTCCATCATTCTCATAAATGAGAAGAAATCTATCATTTTCCTTGTTATTATCTTCCTCCTCCTCGTCATCCTTGCTGTGATGGATCAGCAGAAATGAAGAGTACAAGATATGATTGAAACATAGAAACCCTACAGTACAGAAAGAGGCCATTCAGCTCATCGAGTCTGCACCGACCACAATCCCACCCAGGCCCTACCCCCATATCCCTACAGATTTACCCACTAATCCCTCTAACCTACGCATCTCAGGACACTGAGGGAAATTTTTAGCACGGTCAATCAACCTAACCCGCACATCTTTGGACTGTGGGAAGAAACCGGAGCACCCCGAGGAAACCCACGCAGACACGAGGAGAATGTGCAAACTCCACACAGACAGTGACCTGAGCTGGGAATCGAACCCAGGTCCCTGGAGCTGTGAAGCAGCAGTGCTAACCACTGTGCTACCGTGCTGCCCTGTATCACCCCTGATTGGATAACTATTTCACTCAATCTTGATTCTAATGCTGTTTCACGAGATGTGTGATGACTTGTGTCCTGCCATAAACTGCCCATAATCTTTGGTGGCAAAAGCAGAATGCCTGCCCTTCAGATATTTGATTTGATTTATTATTGTCACATGTATTAACATACAGTGAAAAGTATTGTTTCTTGCGCACTATACAGACAAGATATACTTTTCATAGAGAAGGAAACGAGAGAGTGCAGAATGTAGTGTTACAATCATAGCTAGGGTGTAGAGAAAGATCAACTTAATGCAAGGTAAGTCCATTCAAAAGTCTGACAGCAGCAGGGAAGAAGCTGTTGTTGAGTCGGTTGGTATGTGACCTCAGACGTTTGTATCCTTTTCCCGACGAAAGAAGGTGGAAGAGAGAATATCCGGGATACATGGGGTCCTTAATTATGCCGGCTGCTTTGCCGAAGCATCGGGAAGTGTAGACAGAGTCAATGGATGGGAGGCTGGTTTGCGTGTTGGATTGGTCTACATTCACGACCTCAATGGGCTCCCATTGAGAGTGAACGCTCTATGTTGGGGATTTCCCCCTACACGTTCTGCTCCTTGTAGGGATTACATGCAAATTTCTTCTGCACAAAGATTAAGTATATTAAATTAAGGGTGTCACCTGAGGGTTGACTTCCAAAGTTGTTTCAGCACTCTGCTGGTAATTGGAGGAAGGAATCTTAAGGTTTAGTAAACTCATCTTATTCTAATTCTATGTTTACGCATTATTCCCTTGTCCTCCCTTACCTACCTTTATATAAAATATATTTCTTTAATTATTTTAAAGACCTGAATCGTATCTCCTTGATGTCCACACTTAAGGCTATCTAACGTTATTGTGGTAACCAAAGTCTTTTAAGCTAGGTATGAATCTGGTGTTTGTTCTGTGAACCTTTTACAATGCTTTTATAAACCCTCCCATGTGAGGGAACTAACGTGGGACACTATTCTCAATATGATGTAATGAATGTCTTCCACAAAAACAGTGTTGTCCTTTTTGTTTAATCATCGGAGGAACACGTCCTGACACTATCCACTCCTGCAATGTTCTTGCATCACTGATCATGAACAGTCAAAGATTCATGTAATAGGATGTTTTAATCTCTCTCGCACTGAATAGCCACGAGCATGCAATCAGGCATGGTTTGCAAATTAAAGTGTTAAAAGTGAATGTGAAGCCCATGAATTTTGAGAACAGCAATCCACGCTTGCCTAAGAAGAAAAGTTGAGGACCACAATCCACAAAAAGTGTTTTTGCCTGCCTAGAGGAAAATAATTTCTTCAATCTTGAGGGGAAGGAGGAAGGGGCACGGATGAGAAAATGGGATGATTAGAGTAGGAAGAAGGAGACAAGGGAGGCTAAAGGGGTGAGGAGTGATCTGGGGAAGGGGAGAATAAAAGGAAAGTGAAAGGGTTGGGAGGAAAAGAGGTTTAGAAAGAAGAAAGGGAATGCAGGGGACAAGGTGAGGATGGGAGGGGAAGAGGGCAGGGAAGTGGAAAGGAGAAATAAGCTCAGGAAAAGAAAAAAAAGAGATGAAAAGGAGAAATGGGTGAGGAAATAGGAAGGGGAGATGAGTGGAAATAGGAAGGGGAGGTGAGTGGAAAGAGGAAAGGAGCGATGGGAAAAGGTAAGGGAGGAAGGGTGAAATGGATAAGGATGAAATGAGAAAGGAATACAATCACAGTGGAATCAATGTGATATGAAATCAACTATTTAGGATAGGGAGAAGATGGTACATGAGATTTAAACCATGAATCCAGCACTGTATCTTCATAGAACAGGGGTATGGTGAACAGTTTTGCTTTGACTGGACTGTCCTGGTTTTTCATTAAACATCCTGATGTCCTGACAACTTGTTCAAAATAACTCAAAGGTCCCAATTTGCAGCTTTTTCCTTTTTACATGAACCATATTAGAAGTTTCCAGCAGCAGCAGCTTTACACACAGCATTAGCATCCCTTCAGTTCACTTCTTCTCCCCTCCCTTTAACCTCGTACTCCATTTACTGGCAACAAAACTCAAAAAGCCCTCTTGACTGTGCCCTGTGATTTTGGAATGTCTCCCACTCACTGACCATTATGCATCTGCACCAGGATGTTCCTGCATGGGCAGAAATCCTTCTCACTAGCATCCAGAGCCAGCACTGGGACTGAATTCCCCCGTAATGGACTGGTTCTCGATTGTGCAGCTTTTTGCTGACCCACCCCCCCCCCCCCCCCCCTCGCCACGGAGCGCCCCGATGTACAGCTCACCCCCCCAGCAGACCGATCCTGTCTGCAGAGTGGCAGCTGAATTCCCCACCCCCACTGATCACCCCTAAGCCCCACCCACGATAGGCCCCATCCCCTTGGCACTGCCCGATGCCTGGTGGGCAGTGTGAAGGTACCCGCTGTGTATAGGCATTTTACCCCTTGGGCAGTGCCAGGGGGTGCAGGCTGGCACTGCCAGGGTGCCTATGCCCAGAAGCCACTACCCCCCCTCCCCCCCCCCCCCAGCGCCCAACTCCCTGGGGGGCCTCAAGTGTCCTCCCCTTCAGTCTGGTGGGGTCTCCTGCTAGTCCTCCAAAAGTGGGGAGCTAGTCTGAACCCCGCCGGAATGAAGTACTCCTGGCAGGGTGGGAGATTCAATTGGGACCTGAAAGGTCCTGATAATAATAAACATATTTCAAATACATGCAAAAAAGATTGAAATTACTTACCTGCCTTCCCGTCGGTTTCCAGCGTGGTATGACCGGTGACTGTCTGCCGGCTCTGGGAGATGTGCATGTGCAAATCTCTGTTCAAGGCTGGAGACGCACGTCTCCCACCGCGACCTACCAGAAAAGTTGCAGGTCGCAATGGGAGAGCCGCAGCCGTTGTGTGCTTTTCTGCTTGCAGCTCTGGCTAAAAACAAATTCTCCTATGCTGCCTCACAGTGCCAGGGTTCGAATCCGGCCTTGGGTGACTGTGTGGAGTTTGCACATTCTTTCCATGTCTGTGTGATTTTCTTCTGGGTGCTCCAGTTTTCGCCCACAGTCCAAAAGTGTGTAGGTTAGGTGGTTTAGCCATGGTAAATGTGTGAGGTTAGAGGAGATAGGGCAGAGAGGGGTGGGCCTGGGGAAGATGTTCTTTCAGAGATTTGGTACAGACTTGATGGGCTGAATAGTCTCCATCTGCACCATAGGAATCATAGAACCATAGAAACCCTACAGTACAGAAAAAGGCCATTCGGCCCATCGAGTCTGCACCGGCCACAATCCCACCCAGCCCCTACCCCCATATCCCTACATATTTACCCACTAATCCCTCTAACCTACGCAGCTCAGGACACTAAGGGCAATTTTTAGCATAGCCAATCAACCTAACCCACACATCTTTGGACTGTGGGAGGAAACCGGAGCACCCGGAGGAAACCCACGCAGACACGAGGAGAATGTGCAAACTCCACACAGACAGTGACCCAAGCCTGGAATCGAACACAGGTCCTGGAGCTGTGAAGCAGCAGTGCTAACCACTGTGCTACCGTGCCGCCCATAGAGTGGAACTCTATGGTCCAACTGTCTCTCTCCCAGACTCCTGCCATTGGTTGCCCAATATGTGCCTCATCTCAGCCCCACCTTCCCAATCCTTGACAATGGGCGGAATTTTCTCATCCTGCCCACCACGGGAATCATGGCAGCTGGGACAGGACCATGCAATGGTCCTTTGACCTCAGGTGGAATTTTCCAGTCTTGGGGTGAGCGTGACTGGAAAATCCTGCCCAATGTGTCTCAGTTTGCCTTTTGAAAATCTGGTCATGCTATACAGGGGCAGGTTGCAAATACATCCTCCTGAGCTGTTAATAGAAAGGAGTGCTCATTTTTAAATTTTGGGATGAAAATAATCAAGACAGGTGGGTGAGAGATGAATTGGGAGTAAAGAAGAAATATCTGAGGGGATGTACTTTCTGATTTAGTGTGAAAGAAACAACGTTAGTAATCATGGAGCTTCTGCAATGCTGCTCACCATCAGATATTTGATCAATGGAAGACTGACATAGAGTCATCTGGTGGCAGCAGCTGGAACTGCAGCCAGACTCAAACCAAACACTTCAGTGGTGAATTGCCTAAAATCAAGTTTGTTTTGGACTTTCAGGCAACTGATCTGTTGTGGAGTTCATACTTTTCCAAGGACAAGGGCCACAGATGGTAGGCGGCTTCAAAGACAGTTTACTAAGAACCAAAGAAAAAGCACACACAACCAGCTCCTTCAGTCACACACATTGGAACCACAACCCCTCGGAGAGAAAGAACAACGAACACTGGCTCTACTACACATATTAACTACTAACTACACATACAACAATTCTTCCCAACCAAATCTAAAGCTAGCTTCATAACAAATCTTGGTGAATACTGCATCATTTCTACTCCACTATTAAAACATAAAACTTTACAAAAGGCAAGACAGGAAGAATCCTACCATAAGACATAGGAACAGAAGTAGGCCGTTTGGCCCATCAAGTCTGCTGTGTCATTCAATGAGATCATTACTTATCTGATATGATGATCCTCAACTCCACCTTATTCCCATAACCCTTTTAACAATGTCTATCTCAGCCTTGAACATACTTAACGACAGTCTTCTGCAGTAAAGAATTCCACAGATTCTCTAACTTCTGAGAGAAAAAAATTCTTATCATTTGTCTTATAGAACATAGAAAGCCACAGCACAAACAGGCCCTTCGGCCCACAAGTTGCGCTGATAATATCCCTACCTCTAGGCCTATCAATAGCCCTCAATCCCATTAAATCCCATGTACTCATCCAGAAGTCTCTTAAAAGACCCCAACGAGTTTGCCTCCACCACCACCGACGTCAGCCGATTCCACTCACCCACCACCCTCTGAGTGAAAAACTTACCCCTGACATCTCCTCTGTACCTACCCCCCAGCACCTTAAACCTGTGTCCTCTCGTAGCAACCATTTCAGCCCTTGGAAATAGCCTCTGAGAGTCTACCCTATCCAGACCTCTCAACATCTTGTAAACCTCTATCAGGTCACCTCTCATCCTTCGTCTCTCCAGGGAGAAGAGACCAAGCTCCCTCAACCTATCCTCATAAGGCATGCCCCCCAATCCAGGCAACATCCTTGTAAATCTCCTCTGCACCCTTTCAATGGCTTCAACATCTTTCCTGTAATGAGGTGACCAGAACTGCGCGCAGTACTCCAAGTGGGGTCTAACCAGGGTCCTATAAAGCTGCAGCATTATCTCCCGACTCCTAAACTCAATCCCTCGATTAATGAAGGCCGTACGCCTTCTTGACCGCATCCTCCACCTGCGAGGCCGATTTAAGAGTCCTATGGACCCGGACCCCAAGGTCCTTCTGATCCTCTACACTGCTAAGAATGGTACCCTTCATATTATACTGCTGCTTCATCCCATTGGATCTGCCAAAATGGATCACTACACACTTATCCGGGTTGAAGTCCATCTGCCACTTCTCCGCCCAGTCTTGCATTCTATCTATGTCTCGCTGCAACTTCTGACATCCCTCCAAACTATCCACAACACCACCTACCTTGGTGTCGTCAGCAAACTTACCAACCCATCCCTCCACTTCCTCATCCAGGTCATTTATGAAAATGACAAACAGCAAGGGTCCCAGAACAGATCCCTGGGGCACTCCACTGGTCACTGACCTCCATGCAGAGAAAGACCCCTCCACAGCCACTCTCTGCCTTCTGCAGGCAAGCCAGTTCTGGATCCACAAGGCAACAGCCCCTTGGATCCCATGCCCTCTCACTTTCTTTTGGGTCACTGTCTTAAATGGGTGACCCCTTACTCTGCAATCGTGAGTGATTTAGTACTTTATCATTATAACAATATGACATATGATCAAGAATTCAAACAAGTTCCAATACAACAATGAAAGCCTCTATATAGCATCTATACTGTAATCAAATGTCCAAAAATGCTTCACAGCGGCATTTTAAAACTAAATATGACACTGAACCAAATAGGAAATATTAGGTCAGATGAGTAAATTTTTTTTAGATTTTAATGGCATCAAGGGTTGTGGGGTGAAAGCGGGAATATGGCATTGAGATCAAGGATCAGCCGTGATCATATTGAATGGTGGAGCAGGGGTGAAGGGCTGAATGGCCTACTCCTGTTCCTGGTTTCTATGTCAGAGAGGTAGTTTTTAAGGAGTTTAAGGAATTTCTTAACGGAAAAAAAAAGAAAGAGAAAAGTGAAGAAGTGTAGGAGAGGGAATACCAGAGTTTGGGATCCAGGCAGCTGAAGGCATGGCTAAACATAATAGTGGAATGAATAAAACAGAATCTCGAGGCCAGAATAAGCTAAACGCAGATATTTCAGAGGGTTGTGAGCTGGAGGAGATTACAGAGAAAGGAACAAGTGAGGCCAATGTAATATTGTAAGACTTCTTTCCTCTTTTACTCTAATGTTTTGTAACCAAAGCTAACATACCATTTGCTTACCTAATGCTCTACTGTGTTTGAATGTTCACCTTGTCAATCATGTACAAGTTCACCCAGTACATCTGAGTGCAAACTTTTCCCAGTCTCTTACCATTCACTTTTTAAACTATTGTATTCCATCTGCCATGTTCCTGCAATTTCTTTGTGCCATATTCACCACTTACTTTCCCACCTAACTTTTTATTGGCTGTGTTACACTCAGACTCTACCAAGTACCTAGTATTCTAGTATTTTGTCTGTGTAGTAATTACAAGGATTATCGACCATCAGTTAGTATAATGAACTATAACGGTTTATTTAGAAGCAGATAAATATCAAGTACTTTCACAATGTTAACACTTCCAGCTCTAGAATCCACTGTGGCTGCAAAAGCCCGCACTCAGCACCAAGATCCCCATGCTAAAGTTATTATTTATTAGTCATACATATGCTTACATTAACACTGCAGTGAAGTTACTGTGAAAATCCCCTAGTTGCCACACTCTGACACCTGATCAGGTACACTGAGGGAGAATTTAGCATGACCAGTGCACCTAACCTGCACATCTTTGGACTGTGGGAGGAAACCGGAGTACCTGGAGGAAACCCACACAGATACGGGGAGAACATGCAGACTCCACACAGACAGTGACCCAAGCCGGGAATCGAACCCGGGTCCCTGGCGCTATGAGTCAGCAGTGCTAACCACTGTGCCACCGTGCTGTCCCATTTTTATTCCACATTGGTGACTGGGTTATATGACCATCAGGATTTACATCCCTTAAAAGGGCCAGTTACTACAGTCTGCTTCTGATATCAGGCCCATTGGCCTAATATCCCCATTTTCTCTCTTCCTCATTTTTTAAACAATTGGTTTATGTTTGCTATCTTCCTATCCCAGGGAACTGTTCTAGAATCTGAGAAATTCTGAAAAATTAAAACCAATGCATTTACTTCTCTGTAGCTACCTCTTTGAAAACCAGAGGCACAGGTCACCAGGTTCGGGGGGTTGTGGTCACTTGGTCCTTATATTTGATTTGATCTAAAACAGCCTGTTCTCATCTTTGTTCCACACCATATCGATCTAAACTATCTTGTATACATGAACTCTTCCCCCTAACTATTACAGCAAATTTGGTTTACTCAGTCTATCTGAAGGTGAAAGGTCCCCATGATTATTTGTTACCCTGTTACATTGACCTATAACTTCCAGATTATTGCTCTGTCTAATACTATCACTATTGGGGGCTCATAAACAACTCCCACCATCATTTCTGCCCTCGGCAGTTTCTTTGCTCCACCCAGAATGATGCTAATTCTGGATTTCACAAGATAGATCCTTTCTTTGCTGTAACCATTCTTTATGTTCAGGGCAACCCTCTTCCCTTTTGCTAATCATTTCTAATAGTTAGGTATTCTGCAATATTTAGTGCTAGGGCCAGCCTTGGCCACTTTGCAACCCCATAACCGGTGGAATTTTCCATTTATGAGACTAAGTGCAGTGATGAGTGGTTTCAGCGCTGCCCACACCCGCTGCTGAGAATGACGGGAACTCGCATCCGATTGCACACTTGGCAGCTTATTAATTATGCACAGGTGAATAACAAACTAAATCACCCAGTGGCTCAGGTGCTGATTCGTCAGCTGGCAGGGTCAAAGATCTGGGTAGCATATTTAAATACCAGTCGAACACATATATCTCATCTCTCCAGCCTACCTGAGACAGTTACAGATGTCCTCCATTCGGAATAAGAAGGCTTCAAGCCTCAAGAACAAAGCAACCTCCCGCTTCAGTTAGCAGGCCTTGCAGATGAGTGTGGGCACATAGGGTCCTGTATCCCATGGATAACCGGGAAATACACCAACCTCACCCCTCCAGCCTGGGAGGCCATCGCAGAGCAGCTTAGAGCAGCTGGCAACCATGGCCCATCCAGTGTGGGAAGAGATAACTGATCTCCTCCGCTCTGCCGGGACAAGTCATCTCTCAACAGGCAGTGTGGTGGCGCAGTGGTTAGCACTGCTGCCTCACACCGCCAGGGACCCAGGTTCAATTCCGGCCTCGGATGACTGTAGAATTTGCACATTTTCCCTGTGTCTGCGTGGGATTCCTCCGGGTGCTCCAGTTTCCTCCCATGGTCTAAATATATGCAGATTATGTGGATTGGCCACGCTAAAATTGCCCTATGGTGTCCCAAGATGTGTAAGTTAGGGGTATTAGTGGGGTAAATGGGTGAGGTTACTTCGGGCGGGGGCTAGGCCTAGGTATGATGCTCCGGCAGAGAGTCAGTGCAGACTTGGCCTCCTTCTGCACTATAGGAATTCTATGAACTCCTTTCAATATCAAACTCTCATCATGGCATCATGTACTCAAATAGTACTCTCTTTAGGGATCTCCAACAACTGTTAGCGGGGGACACATATCAACACTCATTCCCTCACGGAGACATCCACATCACCACCACCCCATCTATCATATTGCTCACACTCCATCCTCCGACCTTTCTAGGGAAGATTCATCACACAGAGGGTATGCACCTTACCCAATCTCTGTGCTACATCGTTTCAGCCGTCATGCCTTTCTTTCGGTTTCACACAGGCCAAGCTGGCACACAACAGATGCCAAAAGATCACAGACTGAACTCCAGAAGTTGTTTATTCCTGTTTGGCACAAGAGTGATAAGGGAATTGTGGCCAGACCATGCCTTACAAGGGATATTAGAGATAGCATCAGATTCAAGGAAGAAACATACCAAATGGCAAGAAAAAGCAATAGGCCTGAGGCCTATAGTTTATTTTACTATCTATTAGTGTCACAAGTAGGTTTACATTAATACTGCAATAAAGTTTCTGTTAAAATCCCTAGTCGCCACACTCCAGCGCCTGTTCCGGTACACTGAGAGAGAATTTTGCATGGTAGATCCACCTAACCAACACGTCCTTTGGACTGTGGGAGGAAACTGGAGCACCTGGAGGAAACCCATGCAGAAACAGGGAGAACGTGCAGACTCCACACAGACAGTGACCCAAGCCGGGAATCGAACACAGGCCTCTGATGCTGTGAGGCAACATTGCTAACCACTGTGCCACCATGCCGGAGGAATGTAAAGAGATAAAGATTGACAAAAATGAACGTAGGCCTCTTACAGTCAGGAACAGGAGAATTCATAACGGGGAAAAAAGAAATGGCCGAGGAATTAAATTCGTACTTTGCTTCAGTCTTCACAAGGGAAGACATAAATAATGTACCAGAAGTTCTGAGAGAAGCAAGTTTTAGTGAGGAGCTGAAAGAAATAAGCATTCGTAGAGAAATGGTTTTAGTGAAATTGATGGGATTAAAGGTGGATAAGTCTCCAGGTCTTGATAGTCTTCATCCCAGAGTACTTAAGGAAGTGGCCCTGGAAATAGTAGATCCATTGGTGGATATTTTCCAAATTCTTTGGACTCTGGAATAGTTCCTACAGATTGGAGATTAGCTAATGTAAGCCCGCTATTCAAAAAGGGAGGTAGAGAGAAAACAGGGAACTATAGACCAGTGAGCCCAATGTCGGTACTGGGGAAGTTGCGAGAGTCCATTATCAAGGATTTCATAACTTAGCATTTGGAAGGCAGTGGTATAATCAGACAAAGTCAGCATGGATTTACAAATTCATTGAGAGAGGTGGATACTCAGCAAGGAAATCATGCTTGTCGAATCTAAATGAATTATTTGAGGGTGTAACTAGTAGAGTTGACTGAGGAGAACCAGTGGGTGTGGTTTCTTTAGACTTTCAGAAGGCTTTTGACAAGGTCTCACATAACAGACTACTATGTAAAGCTAAAGCACATGGGATTGCAGGCAATGACTTAAGATGGATAGAAAGCTGGTTAGCAGATAGAAAGCAAAGAGTTGGCGTAAATGGGTCTTTTTCTGATTGGCAGTCAGTGACTAGTGGGGTTCCACAGGGATCTGTGCGCAGACCCCAATTGTTCACATTATATATTAATGATTTGGAAGAGGGAACTGAATGTAATATTTTCAGATGATATAAAGTTGGGTAGGAGGGTGAGCTGTGAGGAGGATGCAGAGATGGTTCATTGTAATTTGGACAGGCTGAGTGTGTAGACAAATGCATGGCAGATGCAGTATAATGTGGATAAATGTGAGGTTATCCACTTTGGTAGCAATAATAGGAAGACAGTTTATTACTTGAATGGGTGTAAATTGAGAAAGATGGATACTCAGCAAGACCTTGGTGTCCTCTTGCATCAGTCGCTGAAAGCACGTAGGCACAGCAGGCAGTAAAGAAGGCAAATGGTATGTTGGCCTTCATAGCGACAGGATTTGAGTATAGGAATAGGGATGTTTTGCTACAATTGAATAGGGCATTGGTGAGGCCACACCTGGAGTATTGTGTGCAGTTTTGGTGTCCTTATCTGAGGAAGGATGTCCTTGCTATAGAGGGAGTACAGCGAAGGTTTTACCAGGCTGATTTCTGGGATGGCAGGTTTGTTATATGAGGAGAGAATAAGTCGGTTAGGATTATAGTCACTGGAGTTTAGAAGAGTGAGAGAGATTTCATAGAAACTTATAAAATTCTAACAGGATTAGACAGGGTAGATACAGAAAGGATATTCCCAATGGTGGGGGAGTCCAGAAATAGCAGCCATAGTTTGAAGATAAGGGGTAAACCTTTTAGAACTGCGGTGAGGAGAAATTTTTTCACCCAGAGAATGGTGAATCTGTAGAATTCACAACCACAGAAAGTAGTTGAGGCCAGAACGTTGTCTGATTTCAAGAAGAAATTAGATATAGCTCTTGGGGCTAAAGGGATCAAGGGATATGGGGGGAAAGGGGGATCAGGATATTGAACTCGATGATCAGCCATGATCAAATTAAATGGTGGAGCAGGCTCGAAGGGCCGAATGGCTTACTCCTGCTTCTAGTTTCTATGTTTCTATGACTGGAAGGGACGGCTTGCCCTCACTAAGTTAAAGGTACCTTTAAGACTTGATTAGCTGTAAAGACTCACATTCCAATCATTATTCATGTAAATTGAGTTTGTGTCTTTGTGCCCTGTTTGTGATCAGAACTCCCACCCACCTGATGAAGGAAGAGCCTGTTCCGAAAGCTAGTGGCGTATGCTACCAAATAAACCTGTTGGACTTTAACCTGGTGTTGTTAAACTTCTTACTGTGTTTACCCCAGTCCAATGCCGGCATCTCCACATCATAAACAAGGCATACAGAGACACAAACTCAAGTTACAGAATACTGATTAGAATGCGAATCTTTACAGCTAATCAAGTCTTAAAGATACAGACAATGTGAGTGGAGAGAGCATTAGGCACAGGTTAAAGAAGTGTGTATTGTCTCCAGATAGGACAGCCAGTGAGATTCTGCAGGTCCAGGCAAGCTGTGAGGTTACCAATAGTGTGCCATGAACCCAAGATCCCGGTTCATGTGTGCGGAACTTGGCTATCAGTTTCTGCTCAGCGACTCTGCGCTGTCGTGTGTCGTAAAGGCCGCCTTGGAGAATGCGTACCCGAAGATCAGAGGCCGAATGCCCGTGACCGCTGAAATGCTCCCCCACAAGAAAAGAACAGTCTTGCCTGGTGATTGTCGAGCGGTGTTCATTCATCCGTTGTCGTAGCGTCTACATGGTTTCCCCAATGTACCATGCCTCGGGACATCCTTTCCTGCAGCGTATCAGGTAGACAACGTTGGCCGAGTTGCAAGAGTAGGTACCGTGTACCTGGTAGATGGTGTTCTCACGTGGGATGATGGCATCCGTGTCGATGATCCGGCACGTCTTGCAGAGGTTGCTGTGGCAGGGTTGTGTGGTGTCGTGGGCACTGTTCTCCTGAAGGCTGGGTAGTTTGCTGCGGACAATGGTCTGTTTGAGGTTGTGTGGTTGTTTGAAGGCACGACGTGGCGGTGTGGGGATGGCCTTGGCGAGATATTCGTCTTCATCAATGACATGTTGAAGGCTCCGGAGGAGATGCCATAGCTTCTCTGCTCCGGGGAAGTACTGGATGATAAAGGGTACTCTGTCCACCGTGTCCCATGTTTGTCTTCTGAGGAGGTCGGTGTGGTTTTTAGCTGTGGCGCGTCAGAACTGTCAATCGATGAGTCGAGCGCCATATCCTGTTCTTATGAGGGCATCTTTCAGCGTCTGGAGGTGTCTGTTGCGATCCTCCTCATCCGAGCAGATCCTGTGTATATGGAGGGCCTGTCCGTAGGGGATGGCTTCTTTAACGTGTTTAGGGTAGAAGCTGGAGAAGTGGAGCATCGTGAGGTTATTCGTGAGCTTGCGGTACAGTGACGCGCCACAGCGAAAATCCGCATCAACCTCCTCAGAAGACAAACACAGGACACGTTGGACAGAGTACCCTTCGTCGTCCAGTACTTCCCCAGAGCAGAGAAGCTATGGCATCTCCTCCGGAGCCTTCAACATGTCATTGATGAAGATGAACATCTCGCCAAGGCCATCCCCACACAGGGCGGCACGGTAGCACAGTGGTTAGCACTGCTGCTTCACAGCTCCAAGGTCCCGGGTTTGATTCCCGGCTTGGGTCACTGTCTGTGTGGAGTTTGCACATTCTCCTCGTGTCTGCGTGGGTTTCCTCCGGGTGCTCCGGTTTCCTCCCACAGTCCAAAGATGTGCGGGTTAGGTTGATTGGCCAGGTTAAAAATTGTCCCTTAGAGTCCTGAGATGTGTAGGTTAGAGGGATTAGCGGGTAAATATGTGGGGGTAGGGCCTGGGTGGGATTGTGGTCGGTGCAGACTCGATGGGCCGAATGGCCTCCTTCTGCACTGTAGGGTTTCTATGATTCTATGACCCCCACTTCTTGCTTTCAAACAACCGCACAACCTCAAACAGACCATTGTCCGCAGCAAACTACCCAGCCTTCAGGAGAACAGTGCCCACGACACCACACAACCCTGCCACAGCAACCTCTGCAAGACGTGCCGGATCATCGACACGGATGCCATCATCCCACGTGAGAACACCATCTACCAGGTACACGGTACCTACTCTTGCAACTCGGCCAACGTTGTCTACCTGATACGCTGCAGGAAAGGATGTCCCGAGGCATGGTACATTGGGGAAACCATGTAGACGCTACGACAACGGATGAATGAACACCGCTCGACAATCACCAGGCAAGACTGTTCTTTTCTTGTGGGGGAGCATTTCAGCGGTCACGGGCATTCGGCCTCTGATCTTCGGGTACGCATTCTCCAAGGCGGCCTTTACGACACACGACAGCGCAGAGTCGCTGAGCAGAAACTGATAGCCAAGTTCCACACAGACGAGGACAGCCTCAACCGGGCTCTTGGGTTTATGTCACACTATCAGTAACCCTCACAGCTTGCCTGGACCCGCAGAATCTCACTGGCTGTCCTGTCTGGAGACAATACACATCTCTTTAACCTGTGCCTAATGCTCTCTCCACTCACATTGTCTGCATCTTTAAGACTTGATTAGCTGTAAAGATTCGCATTCTAATCAGTATTCTGTAACTTGAGTTTATGAGCAGATATCCACTCCATCTGACGAAGGAGCAGCGCTCCGAAAGCTAATGGCATTTGCTACCAAGTAACTCTGTTGGACTTTAACCTGGTGTTGTTAAAACTCTTACAATCTTACTTATGCAGTCGGCTTCCAAAGAGCTTCTGCAAATACATAAAGGACAGAAGACTAACTAGGGAGAGAGTAGGGCCTCTTAAGGATCAACAAAATCATCTATGTGCAGATCCACAAGAGATGGGTGAGATCCTAAATGAATATTTCTCATCGGTATTTACTGTTGAGGAAGGATGGATGTTAGGGAACTTGGGGAAATAAATAGTGATGTCTTGAGGAATGTACATATTACAGAGAAGGAGGTGCCGAAGTCTCAAAGCGCATCAAGGTAAATAAATCCCTGGGGCCTGACTAAATGTATCCCAGGGCATTGTGGGAGACTAGGGAGGAAATTGCAGGTCCTTAGCAGAGATATTTCAATCATTGACAGCCACAGGTGAGGTGCCTGAAGACTGGCGGCAAATGTTGTGCCTTTGTTTAAAAAGGGCTGCAGAGAAAAGCCTGGGAACTACAGGCCGGTGAGCCTAAAATCTGAAGTGGGAATTTGTTAGAAGGTATTCTGAGAGATGGGATCTACAGGCATTTAGAGAGGCAAGGATTCATTCGAGACAGTCAGCATGGCTTTGTGAGTGGAAAATCATGTCTCACCAAGTTGATTGAGGTTTGTGAAGGGGTAACCAAGAAGGTAGATGAGGGCAGTGCAGTTGATGTTGTCTACATGGATGTTAGCAAGGCCTTTGACAAGGTACCAACTACATGGTAGGTTGTTGCATAAGGTTAAATCTCATGGGATCCAGGGTGAGATAGCCAATTGGATACAAAATTGGTTTGATGACAGAAGACAAAGTGTGGTTGTAGAGGGTTGTTTTTCAAACTGAAGGCCTGCCTCAGGGATCGGTGCTGGGTCCACTGTTATTTGTCCTTTATATTAATGATCTGGATGAGAATTTAGGAGGCATGGTTAATAAGTTTGCAGATTACATCAAGATTGGTGGCATCGTGGACAGTGAAGAAGGTTACCTAGGATTGCAACGGGATCTTGATCAATTGGGCCAGTGGGCTGATGACTGGCAGATAGACTTTAATTCAGAAAAATGCGAGGTGATGCATTTTGATAGATCGAACCAGGGCAGGATTTATTCAGTTAATGGTAGGGTGTTGGGGAGAGTTATAGAACAAAGAGATCTAGGGGTACAGGTTCATAGCTCCTTGAAAGTGGAGTCACAGGTGGACAGAGTGGTGAAGAAGGCATTCAGCATGCTTGGTTTCATTTGTCAGAATATTGAATACAGGAGTTGGGACATCTTGTTGAAGTTGTACAAGGTATTAGTAAGGCCACACTTGGAATGCTATGTACAGTTCTGGTCATCCTATTATAGAAGGGATATTATTAAACTAGAAAGAGTGCAGAAAAGGTTTACTAGGATGCTACTGGGACTTGATGGTTTGAATTATAAGGAGAGGCTGGATAGACTGAGATTTTTTTCTCTGGAGCGTAGGAGGCTGAGGGATGATCTTATAGAGGTCTATAAAATAATGACAGGCATAGATCAGCTTGATAATCAATATCTTTTCCCAAAGGTGGGAAAGTCTAAAACTAGAGGGCTTAGGTTTGAGGTGAGAGGGGAGAGATACAAAAGTGTCCAGAGGGGCAATTTTTTCACACAGAGGGTGGTGAGCATCTGGAACAAGCTGCCAGAGGTAGTAGTAGAGGCGGGTACAATTTTGTCTTTTAAAACGCATTTGGACAGTTACATTGGTAAGGTGGGTATAGAGGGATATGGGCCAAATGTGGGCAATTGGGACTAGCTTAGTGGTTTAAAAAAAAGGGTGGCATGGACAAGTTGGATCGAAGGGCCTGTTTCTATGCTGTAAACCTCTATGATCTCTGGCTCCACCCACATATTGCCCCTTTCATCACTAATGGACCCGGCTCTTTCCCTGGTTATCCTCTTCCCATTGATATACTTATCGAATAGCTTGGGATTTTCCCTACTTTTACCAGCCAGAGCTTTCTCATATCCCCTCTTTGCATTCCTGATTGTTTTCTTAAGTATCACCCTGCACTTTCTATACCTCACTAATGCCTCCACTGATTTGCTTCCTTTGTACTTTTTAAAAGCTTTTCTTTTCCTTCTCATTGTATCCTGAATATCTCTGGTCATGATGTGGAGATGCCGGTGTTGGACTGGGGTAAACACAGTAAGAAGTTTAACAACACCAGGTTAAAGTCCAACAGGTTTATTTGGTAGCAAAAGCCACACAAGCTTTCGGAGCTCCAAGCCCCTTCTTCAGGTGAGTGGGAATTCTGTTCACAAACAGGGCATATAAAGACACAGACTCAATTTACATGAATAATGGTTGGAATGCGAATACTTACAGCTAATCAAGTCTTTAAGATACAAACAACGTTAGTGGAGAGAGCATCAAGACAGGCTAAAAAGATGTGTATTGTCTCCAGACAAGACAGCCAGTGAAACTCTGCAGGTCCAGGCAGGCTGTGGGGGTTACAAATAGTGTGACATGAACCCAATATCCCGGTATATTATTTGGTAGCTTTTGCTACCAAATAAACCTGTTGGACTTTAACCTGGTGTTGTTAAACTTCTTTCTGTATCTCTGGTCATCCATGGTTCTCTGGGCTTGTTATTCCTACCTATCACCCAAGAGGGAACATGCTGGGCTTGCACCGCACTCCCCCTGCCCCCGTTTCCTTTTTGAATTCATCAAGCTCCTTGCGGATACATAATCAATGAGTTGAATAGCAGATGACCACATGTGTTCAGCCGTTTCTTCGCCCAGAGGGAATCACTCTGACATCCCCGCCCTTTAATTCTAGATTCCCCCATGAGGGGAAACATCCTTTCAGAATCTACTATGTCAAACCCCTCAGAATTCATATGTTTCAATAGAACAAAGAACAGCACAGCACAGGAACAGGCCCTTCAGCCCACCAAGTCTGTGCCGACACAGATGCCTCTCTAATCTAATATTTTCTTGCCTCTCCATGATCCATATCCCTCTATTCCCTGCCTATTCTTGTACATAAGAAATAGAAGCAGGAGTAGGCCATCTGGCCCCTCAAGCCTGCTCCGCCATTCAATAAGATCATGGCTGATCTGATAGTGGGTTCAGTTCCACTTACCCGCCTGCTCCCCATAACCCTTAATTCCCTTATTGGCTAAAAACCTATCTATCTGCGACTTAAACACATTTAATGAGGTAGCCTCTACCGCTTCATTGGGCAGAGAATTCCAAAGATTCACTACCCTCTGGGAGAAGAAGTTCCTCCTCAACTCTGTTCTAAATTGACTCCCCCGTATTTTGAGGCTATGCCCCCTAGTTCTTGTTTCCATTGTAAGTGGAAACAATCTCGATGTTTCTACCCTGTCTAGCCCCTTCATTATCTTATATGTCTCTATAAGATCTCCCCTCAACCTTCCAAACTCCAAAGAGTACAGGCCCAGTCTGCTCAATCTCTCCTCATAAGCTAACCCCCTCATCTCCGGAATCAACCTGGTGAATCTTCTCTGCACCCCTTCTAAAGCCAATGCATCCTTTCTTAAATAAGGGGACCTAAATTGTACACAGTACTCTAGGTGCGGCCTCACCAGTACCCTGTACAGTTGCAGCATGACCTCCCTGCTTCTATACTCCATCCCTCTCGCGATAAAGGCCAACATTCCATTTGCCTTCTTGACCACCTGCTGCACCTGCAAACTGTGTTTTTGTGATTCATGCTCAAGGACCCCCAGGTCCCTCTGCACAGTAGCATGTTGTAATTTTTCACCGTTTAAATAATAGTCCCTTTTCCTATTATTCCTTCCAAAGTGGATAACCTCACACTTACCAATGTTATACTCCATCTGCCAGATCCTTGCCCACTCACTTAACCTATCCAAATCTCTCTGCAGATGATTGTACCTATCCAGATGCCTCTTGAACGTTGTTATAGAATCTGCTTCCACCACCTCCTCTGGCAGCGCGTTCCAGGCATTCATCATCCTCTGTGTGAAAAACTTGCCCCTTACATCTCTTTAAAATTTTCCCCCTCTCACTTTCAACCTATGCCCCCGAGTAATTGATCCTTCGACCCTGGGAAAAAGACTCTGACTATCCATCCTATCCAAGTCTGTCATAATCTTATAAACCTCTATCAGGTCCCACTCATCCTCCAACACTCCAGTGAAACCAGTCCAGGTTTGTTCAACCTTTCTTCATAGTCCATATCCTCCAAACCAGGCAACATCCTGGTAAATCTCTTCTGCATCCTTTCCAATGCATCAACATCCTTCCAGTGATGTGGCGACCGGAATTGTACACAATACTCCAAATGCAGCCTAACCAAGGTCTTATACAGCTGCAACATGATTTTCCAATTCCTATACTCAACGCCCTGACCAATGAAGGCCAGCATGCTATACGCCTTCTTGACCACCTAAACTTTAGTCAGCGGGATAACCAACCAGCCATTAGCCTGCCATCGAGAGAATTGCTGGGTTCTCCACTGGCCTGCGCAAAACTCGCTGTAGGCAGTGTAGGAGAATTCCCTGCATACAACCAGGTCCCTCTGCTCCTGCATTCCCATTACAATAGTACCCTTTATTTTATGTTACCTCTCCTCGTTCCTCTGACCAAAATATATAACTTCACATTTCTCTATATTAAACTTCATCTGCCATATCTGTCCATTCCACCAGCTTGTCTACATCCTCTTGATGTCTATCACTATCTTCCTGACAGTGCACAATATTTCCAAGTTTTGCATCACCTGCAAATTTTGAAATTATGCCCTGTACACCCAGATCTAGTTAATTAATATAAATCAAGAATAGCAGTGTTTCCCTTATATTAAGAAGTCTCACAACACCATGTTGAAGTCCAACAGGCTTATTTGGTATCAAGAGCTTTTGGAGCGTTGCTCCTTCTTCAGGTGAGTGAATAAGCAGTGCTCAGAAAGTTGATGAATGAGTTGATGAAGCACCTGACGAAGAGGCAGCGCTCCGAAAGCTCGTGAATCCAAATAAACCTATTGAACTTTAATCTGGTGTTGTGAGACTTCTTACTGTGCCCACCCCAGTCCAACGCCGGCATCTCCACATCATGTCATTCATTCACCCCCCCCCCCCACCCCCCCCCCCGTCCACCCCCACCCCACCACCCCCCCCACCACCCCCCCACCTCCCCCCCCGCCCACCCCCACCCCACCACCCCCCCCCACCTCCCCCCCCACCCACCCCCACCCCACCCCCACCACCCCCCCCCACCCCTGCACCCATCAGAAGCAACCTTTTCTGCAGCTTATGTTTTAGTAGATTTGAATTAAAAAGTTAAAATGTTGCATAATAAAATTCTAGCTATGCTAAAGATTATTGGTACAACATGGTTCAGAACAAAAGGTCAGCCTGCACTAACATTTTTCACTTAAAACCAATAGTTTTACTGACTTTTGGGGACTCGGATGATTAATACATAGGGAAACAACATATTTAGTAATGACATGGCCAACACCTTTTCTTAAAGCTCTGGCACCTCAATGTTTGGCACTACACCTCTGGTTGCCATCCCCATTGAGGCTAACAGCTCACCTCAAAGAATTGTCAAACCAATCAGAGGGCTGACGGCCTCAGCAGTGCCACCACAACCCACTCCAGACTATCTTGTTCCCTCACACACACACACACACCATCCCTGCTGGGTGAATGGGGTTTATAATCAACCTTTCTATGATTTCTATGATCCTTTATTCTGGTGCATCTGAGAAAAAAATTCATTGAGCCAGAAGGTGGCAGTATAGATTCATTAACTTCCTGTGGCTGGATAATTTCTTTCAAACATAATTTAGCTCTAATTTTTCCCTGAGGCACCTCATTGCTGGGACAACTAACTACTTTTGTTAAGTCTTTACACTGAAACGGGGAAGTCAACATCTTTTAGCAATTAAACACCAAATATGGTTCAGGGCAATCTGATATTCTCCTCCATGTACAAGCCTCAAACTTCGTAAAAGTTTTGGTGCTTTTAATGAAGTGAGCTTATGCAATGTTTATTCTAGGTTGACTTGCAGAACCAAATACTTGGGGCTTATTAGATAAAATTAAGTTGAGAACCATTGGCAGAGAAATATGCAGATGGCAACTGATAATTAGGAAAAGTGGGAAGAGAAATTCCATACACTTCCAACAGACAAAATGGGGCCTATATTAGCTGTGAGCAAGTTCATTTTGGACCTGCCAGAGGATCAAAGGCAACAATAACCATCCAGATTTGGTTTTTTGATCTGTCACAAATCACAAAACTCAGCTTGGGCCTAGCTCAGGCCTCAGCCCCACCTCCCCCCACCCCGCTCCGCCCCACCCTTGAAATGGTAAGATTCTAGGTAAGTGCCCGGGAGGGCATCTCTGTTGCTTTGACAGAGATGCAGTCACCTGTCCATATTATTCTGAGGATTTGGTGTGTGGAAACTCAGCCCACCTCACTTGAAGTATGCAATCAATGGCACTGCAGGATTATTTTCACATTGCTTTCTAGCAATAGATTGAATTGTTCTCTTGGTGGCTTGAAAATCTTCCTTACATTCATTATAGTACCTTATACCCCAGTCTAAAAGAAAATCTATTACTGTCCAGACAGATATTCCACGTAATATAAATTTACTTTCTAATTTTGCCTCTTTTGTTTGGGAATCTTCTGTCCCACTCAACCTGCTATCGTCTGTTACTTTAGAAACATAGAAACATAGAAAAACTACAGCACAAACAGGCCCTTCGGCCCCACAAGTTGTGCCAAACATATCCCTACCTTCTAGGCCTACCTATAACCCTCCATCCTATTAAGTCCCATGTACTCATCCAGGAGTCTCTTAAAAGTCCCTATTGAGTTTGCCTCCACCACCACTGACAGCAGCCGATTCCATTCGCCCACCACCCTCTGTGTGAAAGATTTCCCCCTAGCATTTCCCCTGTACCTACCCCCCAGCACCTTAAACCTGTGTCCTCTCGTAGCAGACATTTCCACCCTGGGAAAAAGTCTCTGAGAGTCCACCCGATCTATGCCTCTCAACATCTTATATACCTCTATTAGGTCTCCTCTCATCCTACGTCTCTCCAAGGAGAAAAGACCGAGCTCCCTCAGCCTATCCTCATAAGGCATGCCACTCAATCCAGGCAACATCCTTGTAAATCTCCTCTTCACCCTTTCAATCATTTCCACATCCTTCCTGTAATGAGGCGACCAGAACTGAGCACAGTACTCCAAGTGGGGTCTGACGAGGGTCTTATATAGCTGCATCATTATCCCCGGACTCCTAAACTCAATCCCTCGATTGATAAAGGCCAGCACGCCATACGCCTTCTTAACCACCTCCTCCAACTGCGGGGCCGATTTTAGAGTCCTATGGACCCGGACCCCAAGGTCTTTCTGATCCTCTACAGTACTAAGAGTCTTTCCCTTAATATTGTACTCCTTCATCCCATTTGACCTGCCAAAATAGACCACTACGCATTTATCTGGGTTGAAGTCCATCTGCCACTTGTCCGCCCAGTCTTGCATCCTATCTATGTCCCTCTGTAACTTCTGACATCCCTCCAGACTATCCACAACCCCACCAACCTTCGTGTCATCGGCAAACTTACCAACTCATCCCTCCACTTCCTCATCCAGGTCATTTATGAAAATGACAAACAGCAAGGGCCCCAGAACAGATCCCTGGGGCACACCACTGGTGACCGACCTCCATTTAGAAAAAGACCCATCTATACACACTTTAGCCATTTTATAAAAACGACACTTTCTTATCATCTTCCAATCCATTTGTATTTTTCCCTGAAGGTGTTCACTCCTCACTGGGACGTGGTCTCCTGGGTGCTTATTCCAAATGGTGTTACTTATCATAGAATAGAATCATAGAATCCCTACAGTGCAGAAGGAGGCCATTCGGCCCATCGAGTCTGCACCGACAACAATCCCACCCAGGCCCTATCCCCGTAACCCCACATATTTACTGCGTTAATCCCTCTAACCTACGCATCACGGGACAGGAAGGGGCAATTTAGCATGGCCAATACACCTAACCCGCACATTTTTGGACTGTGGGAGGAAACCTGAAGCACCTGGAGGAAACCCAGGCAGACACGGGGATAAGATTTTTGACTAGGGTGAGTTGGAGTGAGGATTAATTCATCAACAATTTACTGCTTCCTCCTTTGTCCCAACTTTCAGTTGAACAAGGAATCTTGAGAGACATTGTGATGACTGCCCTCTGACTGTCTACAGCAATAGCAATGTTATATAATAGTTTTTCAATTGTAATGCACACTCAAAGAATTTCTGAGAATTTGTAAGGCATGAATTGCCTTTTATAAACACTTGTTAGCTATTGCCTTCACTGTTAAGTGTACTTGAATTGCTTCCTTTCTACCAGACCTATGACTTTTCTATTGTCAACCTTCCAGATCTTACATTTTTAAGCAGCCTGTCTTTACTTCTGTTCAAAACCAGAACAGCATTAGCTAATTTCCAATCATTTAAGAGCCATCCTTATATTTAATGAGTGTCAAAAATTTGAGCCGTGATTTCCCCGGCCTTTAATTCCTGAATTATTCTTGAAAAAACTCAATGAAGATGCTAGCATATTGTTTTTCAATCACTTGTTCCTTTTCCCAGATTTATCTATCACTAGGCAGGACAAAAGATCATTCTAAAATGATTGTTGAGTCCATGACATTCACTAATAAAGTAAAGCTGTGACTATAACACTACATTCCGCACTCTCTCCTTTCTTTCTCTATGTACGGCATGCTTTGTCTGTATAGCGCGCAAGAAACAAAACTTTTCACTGTGTACTAATACATGTGACAAATAAATCAAATCAAATCAAATCAAATCAAATTGCCATATCTTAGACAGTGTTGGAAGTCTTTTATTCTATTGCAGTTTCACTCATCCAGGTCATAAGACCATAAGACCAAGACATAGGAGCAGAATTAGGCCACTCGGCCCATCGATTCTGCTCCGCCATTCAATCATGGCTGATATTTTTCTCATCCCCATTCTCCTGCCTTTTCCCCATAACCCGTGATCCCTTTATTAATCAAGAACCTCTCTATCTCTGTCTTAAAGACACTCAATGACCTGGCCTCCATAGCCTTCTGCGGCAAAGAGTTCCACAGATTCATCACTCTCTGGCTGAAGAAATTCCTTCTCATCTCTGTTTTAAAGGATCGTCCCTTTAGTCTGGTTCTGGTGCCCTCTGGTTCTTCCTACTAGTGGAAACATCTACTCCACGTCCAGTCTATCCAGGCCTCGCAGTATTCTGTAAGTTTCAATAAGATCCCCCCTCATCCTTCTAAACTCCAACGAGTACAAAGCCAGAGTCCTCAACTGTTCCTCATACGACAAGCCAATATGATCAGTGAAAAATCCATTGATTGTTATGACATGAAAGAGATTTTTTAAAATCATCAATGAGCTTCTTAGCTCTTAAAATGCTGACAGCAATAGTGTTCTTCTATCCAGTATAAATTTCAGAAATAGGATCTCCTGGAATTGCTCTGTGTGCCCTCTGTTGGTTATAATTTCATTTTAGAGTTTGAGGTAATCACCAAGCCAGGCAATGGTGTCAGCAGTGGCTAAATGGAGCTTTGTGGGCCCACCGTTCAATTTTGTTAGCAGGCAGTCTTCAATGAGGTGAGTCATTGATTGGGGTGCATCACGGATGCAGTCCACACTCTCTGCAAGGCCCCACTTGAGCCGATTAAACAATAGTTGCTAGAACATTAGAAAATGATTGTGTAACTATTTAAAAATGAACTGTACATATTGAATACTTGAAGGCTGTGAATGGAAAAAAAATCTCAATTGAAGATTTTCATGGTGAGAGCAGTAATTTTGAGCGAGGCAACTATACAGTTTCACTGCTCTGGTTACATGGTTTAAAACTGCTCTGAAGACAACAGTTGTTACTTTACACAAGTTCATTTAAAAGGATTGGTTTGTCAATGAAAGTGTGGAAGCAGTTGAGGAGTGCCCAGTGTTGGTGTGGCAGGTTGAAGCTGGGTGGGCGGCCTGTGGAATCTGTGATGTGGTTACAATGTCATAGATATTTTAAAAAATCAAATTGTGAGTGGGAGAGAGGGAAAGGGTTGGAGAAAACAAATTAAAATACTTCCATTTTCTAATTTAAGGGGTTGGTGAATGTATTAAGTGTTCAAATTTTTAAAAATCCACAGGTTAACAATGGACTGGATCTGTGATGGTTTGAAAAGACTAGGAACAATATTCCAAATCTTCTGAGCAGTGTCAGAACCACTGCATCCACTGCTGCAGGCCGAAAATGACCCTCTTACATGGATAAAAGCAAAATGTGATGTGGAGATGCTGGCGTTGGACTGGGGTAAACACAGTAAGAAGTTTAACAACAAGAAGGGGTTTAAGGCTCCGAAAGCTTGTGTGGCTTTTGCTACCAAATAAACCTGTTGGACTTTAACCTGGTGTTGTTAAACTTCTTACTGTAAAAGCAAAATATGCAGCTGCTGGAAATCAGAAATAAAAACTGAAAATGTTACAAAAGCTCAGGAGGCCTAGCAGTTTCTGCGGGGAGAGAAACAGTTAACATTTGTGAGTGGGAGAGAGCCATATGAAGTCGAAACATTAACTCTGATTCTCTGTCCACAGATGCTTACTCCTGTCCCCCCCCCCCCCCCCCCCCCCCGCAGGCCTGCAGCTGATGGCGCTGGGTCAGAGGGAAAGAAGACGGGCCCATATTGCACAGCACTAACTTCCATAAAGCAGGTAGATTTAAAGTTTTAGACACATTGGCAAGCCAGGAAGAAGGTAAGTAAGGTGAGCGCGTAAAATGGAGGGCTGTGCAACAGCTGAGGACATCTTCAAGAATGTCTGTCAACGTGGGTGAAACAGCTGAAACAAATTCAATCTCGCCAAAGTGAAGCTGAGTGGAAAATGCAATCATGGAAAAGTAATTAAAAGGTGGATTGAATTGGGCAGAATTCCAATTTTTAGTTTTGAAATGGTTTTCATGAAATACATGAAAAGATTTCCCAAACTTAGCTTGTGTGAGGTTGGAATAGAGTTGAGTGAAGGAAGTAATGACTGATAAGCAAAGCACAGGAAGCAAATAAAAAATGAATGAGAAATGTTTTCCAGTTGGAAGAGTCGGAGGAGACTATGGAAGAATTATGATAATGAATCTCTTCGAGATAACTTCAAATTGAAGTCCAAAGACGAAACCCAAAGAACACTCAGTGCAATCGTCCCCTGTGCAGGCAATAAGTGAGGATTAATTCAGGCAATCTACAAGAAGCAGTTTAACATTGGAGTTGACACAGTCTGGCAGACGTGTTGATTAGATGCATTGGCAATGCTAAATTCTCCCTCAGTGTACCTGAACAGGCGCCAGAGTGTGGCGACTAAACTAACCTCATAATAACTTCATTGCAGTGTTAATGCAAGCCTACTTGTGACACTAATAGATAAACTTTAAACTTTAAAACTTTGATTGGTGATCTGTGGGAAATTGTTAGTCTTTTAAATATTGTGGAAAATTCAATTGCTACAAATACACCAACACTGTGATTATTGACAAAATAACAATACTATTATGAAGGAGTAATTATGCATTAACATAGAGTGGTTCTTACACTTTACACCAATGGTGTTCATCTTTAGCATACAGAATGAGCAGATTGGAGAGCCTTCTATGGAATCTGCACCCAGAATTTGCAAATTTCCATCTTGTGCAGTTTCTTGGGGTTGCCTCTCTGAGTATTTATCCATGCTGAGTTTTAAAAAAATCGTTTGTCAGAGTGGCTGAAGGTCTGATGTGAGAACTCTGGAGAGAAACATGTCGGTCTTCAGTCAGAAACTGACATTGGCAAATTATGGGGATATCCCACCCTCTAAACCCATTGTCTAGGTTACTTTTGCCAATCTGATACATCAAATCTGTACGTAGATTGTAACCATTCATGATCACTGAGGTAACTTTCTCACAGGCTGCCATGGTTTCTTCCTTTATGCACCTTCCCACACTGTGGTTACTGTTTGAAGGGTTATAAACCACACTCAACTTTACTATTCCTCATCTCTACCCAAACTGATTCTACTGCTTGATCCTCAGAACTAAGATCGTCTCCCTTTTATTGCGCCAATGTCATCCTTAATTAATGGAGTTATCCCTCCCATTTTCCTAACTTCCTAAATGTCAAGCACCCTTGAATATTCAGGTTCCAAACCTTGACATCTTGCAGCCATGTCTGTAATGGCTTTTGGATCATACATATCTGGTTCTATTTGTCCTTAATTCATCTGTTTTGTTACAAAATCTAGGTGCATTCAAATACAGAGCCTTTAGTCTGTTCTTTTACTATTTTAGTAACCTCTAACCTTATCTGCTAGTGCACCCTTAAGTTTGCACACTGGGTCCCTTCCTGCCACATTCTCATAATCATTTACCTTATTGCTACCTTGGTCTCCTGCCTTGTCTTCTCTATTTAATTCATTACATCTTCACAAACATGATACCCCACCTCCACAATTCAGTTTAAAGCCCTAGTCATATGACCCAGCAGGACACTGGTCCCAGCACAGTTCAAAGGAAGACCTTCCCAATGTACAGCTCCCACTTTTCCCAGTACAGGTGCCAGTGCCCCATGAATAGAAACTCATTCCTCCCACACTACGCAACTATCTGTCTAATTTATTTACCCTATGCCAGTTTGCTTGTGGCTCAGTTAGTAATTCCGAGATTATTACCTTTGAGGTTCTGCTTTTTAATTTAGCCCCGAGCTGCCCAGACTCTCGCAGCCCAAATTCTTTCCTAGTTCTACCTCTGTCATTTGTATCTATGTGGATCATGATCACAGGATCTTTCCCTTCCCACTGCAGGTTCGTCTCCAGCCCAGAGCACAGCTCCTGAAACCTGGCAACAGGCAGCCAACACAACTCACTCTCGGCTGCAGAGGACTGTATTTATCCCCCTAACTAGATAGAGCCCTGCTACCACAACATTCTTATTTCTCCCTCTCATTTGAATGGTTTCCTGTACCACAGTGCCTTGGTCAGTTCACTCATCAACCTCGCAAACCTCTCATTTTCATCTACACAGGCTGCAGGAACATTGAGCCTGTTGATCAATTGCAAAGGATGAGGCTCCTCCAACTCTAACTTCCTGGGTTCCCATACCTGCCTCACTCGCAGTCACACTCTCCTGTCCCTGACCACTAATCAAACAGAAGTTCCAACCCTAAGGGGTGTGACCTCTTAAATGGAATAAAATAGCCAGACAACATTCCCCATCCATGATGCATTGCAGTGTCGCACCTGCCAAGGTGCTTTTTTATTAAATTCAAATTCCACCATCTTCCATGATTCAAACCTGCGTCCCCAGAGCCTTATCCTGGATCTTTGGTTTACAAGTCCAATTAATACCACTACCCCACCGCCTCACCGCTAGGTCTAATGATGACCATGACATCATCGTCAATTATTGTAAAAACCCAGGATAAAAGCAAATTACTGTGGCTGCTGGAATCTGAAACCAAAAGAGAAAATGCTGGAAAATCTCAGCAGGTCTGGCAGCATCTGTAAGGAGAAAAAAGAGCTGACGTTTCGAGTCCAGATGACCCTTTGTCAAAGGGAGAATGTGCAAACACCACACAAACAGTCAGCCAAAGCTGGAATTGAACCCGGGTCCCTGGCACTGTGAGGCAGCAGTGCTAACCAACTGTGTCACCATGCCAGCTTTGACAAAGGGTCATCTGGACTCAAAACATCATCTCTTTGCTCTCCTTACAGATGCTGCCAGACCTGCTGAGATTTTCCTGCATTTTCTCTTTTGGTTATTGTACAAACCCATCTGGTTCACTGATGTCCTTTAGGGAGGGAAATCTGCCATCCTTATCTGGTCTGGCCTACATGTGATTCCAAACCCACAGCAATGTGGTTGACTCTTAAATGTCCTCTGAAATGGTGTGGCAAGCCACTCAGTTCAAGGGCAATTAGGGATGGGAAACAAATGATGACCTTACCAGTGATGTCCATATCCCATGAAAGAATAAATAAAAATAGAGCAAGCCTACCTGAGTTGGAAGTACCTACACCACATGAACTGCAGCAGTTCAAGAAAGCGGCTTACAATCAACTTCTCATGGGGTGAGCAATAAATGCTGGTCTTGCCAGTGAAGTCAACATGCATAGAACATAGAACATAGAACAGTACAGCACAGAACAGGCCCTTCGGCCCACGATGTTGTGCCGAGCTTTATCTGAAATCAAGATCAAGCTATCCCACTCCCTATCATCCTGGTGTGCTCCATGTGCCTATCCAATAAACGCTTAAATGTTCCTAAAGAGTCTGACTCCACTATCACTGCAGGCAGTCCATTCCACACCCCAACCACTCTCTGCGTAAAGAACCTACCTCTGATATCCTTCCTGTATCTCCCACCACGAACCCTATAGTTATGCCCCCTTGTAATAGCTCCATCCACCCGAGGAAATAGTCTTTGAACATTCACTCTATCTATCCCCTTCATCATTTTATAAACCTCTATTAAGTCTCCCCTCAGCCTCCTCCGCTCCAGAGAGAACAGCCCTAGCTCCCGCAACCTTTCCTCATAAGACCTACCCTCCAAACCAGGCAGCATCCTGGTAAATCTCCTCTGCACTCTTTCCAGCGCTTCCACATCCTTCCTATAGTGAGGTGACCAGAACTGCACACAATACTCCAAATGTGGTCTCACCAAGGTCCTGTACAGTTGCAGCATAACCCCACGGCTCTTAAACTCCAACCCCCTGTTAATAAAAGCTAACACACTATAGGCCTTCTTCACAGCTCTATCCACTTGAGTGGCAACCTTTAGAGATCTGTGGATATGAGTTAATGCATGAATTAATGAAATCAAATATTCTCAAAATATAGCAAGGGCTTTTTTGCTATGCCTTGAACTCGGGAGTGAATTCACAAAACAACTTAATCAGCAACCTACCAACATTTACCTTGCAAAATGCAAATTTAGAAAACAACATAAGGAGCTCAAAAATAACACAGAGGGTGAAGAAACATAAGTGAGAAATTGAGCACAGAATAAAAGAAAACAAAAGTTTCCATTTGCCATTTGATAATCTTGCATTAATCTTTTTCATACTTGCACATAGAATCATAGAATCCATTTGGCCTATCGAGTCTGCACCAACTCTCCAATGAAGCATCCCACCCAGACCCTATCCCTGTAACCCCACGTATTTACCCCACTAATCCCACCTAACCTACACATTTTGAGACACTAAGGGGAAATTTAGCACGGCCAATCAACCTAACATCACTGGACTGTGGGAGGAAACTAGAGCACCCAGAGGAAACCCACACAGACACGGGGAGAATGTGCAAACAGTCACCCAAAGCTGGAATTGAACTCGGGTCCCTGGCGCTGTGAGGCAGCAGTGCTAACCACTGTGTCACCGTGCCACACCACATGGGCACAAAAAAAAATCTATGGAACTAGTTTAATTATTTCATTTTTTTTTGTATTTCCATTCTTGTGTCAGTACAGGAAAATACACAAAGGAAAGAGTCTGGAAATAAATGCAAAACTTAAATACCAATGTGCACAAAAGGTCAGATCCTGATGTAGGAGAACTCGAAACATTTTCAAAATGTTTCACATGCTATGGCTATTTTTCCTACAAGTACAATACATATTTCACACAAACCGCATGTAAATCAAAGTGCCTGAGTTTTGTGCCATATAAATGGTGGTTCTAACATTTCAGTGATTTACTTAAATGATGATTTACAATCAAAAGTTAGTTATGGACTCCAGGCTTTGCTGTCCCAGTAACATTTTATCTGTTCAATATGTGACATGCTATTAAAACAATATATTGACCCTTTTGGCAAATTATGTAATTTGTTTACAATGTAGTATGAATGGACGATAAACCTTCAATGACATCTTATTTATAACATCAGAGATTAGAAAGGAGATTTACTTTACGACGTTGTTCAATCTGAAAGTTCCTAAACACAATCCCAGTGGAAGCATATTACATCAAAGTGCCTAATGCTACTCATATGCTGCAGTTTCCCCCTCTCTTAAACGCATAAAATATTTATCACTCAGTTATATAAACATACTATAAAATTCATAAAGCTGGGGCCGCATATTAAATAACCCTGTTTATTAGTGTTTCCTCGTGATGCAAATCCACAAAAATGTGCAGCATGTATAAATAATTTGTATTTATTCATGGGTGGTCTGAATTATGCTTACTGCGAATGATATACCTGTAATGTATTGTATTTTTGCAGCTTGTAAATTTTATAAGCCACCTAACACAATCTCCCGCTGTCATTATAGCAAAGACATCCAACAGCTAAAGTAAAGTTTATTTATTAGTCACAAGTAAGGCGTACATTAACACTGCAACGAAGTTACTGTGAAATTCCCCTACGCATGATTGGTCGTGCTAAATTGCCCCTTAGTGTCCAAAATGTGTAGGGTAGGTGGATTAGCCATGGTAAATGTACGGGGTTATGGGGATAAGGTTGGGGTGGGGGGGGGGGGAGGGGGGGTTAAGGGAGGGTAGGGAGGTTGAGAGTGGGGAGGGGGGGGGTTGACGGGGTGGGGAGGGGTGGGGAGGGGTGGGGAGGGGGGAAGGGGTTTATACATGCTGCACATGGTGGGGGGTTGGGGGGAAGAGGGGGGTTTGGGGGGAGGAGGGAGGATTTGGGGGGGACAGGGGTGGGTGCATGGGCTAGGTAATTTGCTGCTTTGGAGAGTTGCTGCAGACTCCAGGGGCTGAATGGCCTCCTTCTGCACTGTAGGGATTCTATGGTAGTAGCATATTTCATGAGATGATACAGAAATTCCACACAATTGCCAGGAATTTGAAACAGAAACCAAAGCTGAATTTAATGTCCCATCACCAGGTGTGAAAGCGGGGTGGTGAGCCTGTCCCTGTGGCCTGCAAGACCCAAGGCCACATCTCATCAGCCATGGCCAGTGTGCTGGGATTGCCATTCCTATTAAAGGGATGCAGTTACACTGGCACTGGGAGTGGTGACCAATGCTGGGGCTGCACTTTGAGATGGATGGTGCTTTGCTGGTAGTGCACCTTCACAACCAGGTAAGTGGGCTGTTGGGAGTGCCACCAAGGTAGATCAGGCAGGTGCCACTGAAGTATGGGCGTGCGGGGGGTTGGCTGATAGAGAGGGTTGGTGGCTTCCTTGCTACAGGAGTGGCCATTGTCATCAGGGGCCCATTTGAGGACCAAAGCGAACCTGAAAATGAGGGCCCTCCATTCCGGACCCCTCACCCCCTGAGCCACCATTGAAGCAGCCAAGAAGGCTTTCCGCCACTTTCCCTGTTGTTGGCAGGTTGGCCTGGTGGGGGCAAGACGATGAGCAGTCCACCCACCACTATCCCATGCCATTTTACAGGTCCTCCCTGCTCCTAGCAGGATACCAGCCCACCACTTCCCCACCCATCCCCAAGCCCATGCCCATAACGCAATAGGTGGTGGGCACCGAAATCCTGAAAGTCCAATATTTTTAACACATTATTAAAAGGGTGGGAATGAAGGGTTGTACTGTCCTTGTGGAGTGAGGAAACCCCTCAGATGTTCACCGCTCTTCCGTTCTATCTGGACACTCCACACCCTCCCTAAAATGGCTAAATCCACCCTCCCTGGGACTTACCTCACTTGGGGATCCATTGCGCCTTCTTCTTGGGGATTGGTGGCAATCCCAGAAGTGCCCATTACTGTGGTCTTGGTGACTGGCCAGCAGCTCCTGAAGGCAGGACCTCCTCCCCAGTGAGGGACAGACCTCCTACTGTGAGCCAATTTAGTCTGCCCGCATCATATAATGGTGGGGTGGGGTTGGATGGAGCATACAGGGTTCACCCCCTCTCATTGCTGAAATGTATCCCTGCAATTCAAAGCTAAGCGGATATAAGAGGCAAGGGAGTTCAAACTCCAGTTCATGCTGTTATGAAGATGTGCTTACATCAAATATTGATTTTAATCCATCGGCTGGAAACATGAAATTGAACCTTTTAAGAGAACAGAGAGTGATAGCTGATTTAAATTTACATTGCTACATATTCCAACCCAACAGAGAAGAGACAGCCAGTGTGTGAAACCCATCACAGACAATGATACCCCCTGGGATTTGTGAACGACCTTCCTTCCCTATCAACAAGACACCTATGGAAATTACCTGATGTATTCAAATTTTGAAGATGAACCATTAATTGCTTGGACTAAAAGACTGATTTTTAAGATTATTCTCTTGATGACCTAATTGAGTTATGATAAGAAGTCTCACAACACCAGGTTAAAGTCCAACAGGTTTATTTGGTAAGTCATGTGATGAAGGAGCAGCACTCCGAAAGCTTAAGCTACCAAATAAACCTGTTGGACTTTAACCTGGTGTTGTGAGACTTCTTACTGTGCCCACCTCAGTCCAATGTCGGCATCTCCACTTCATAATTGAGTTATAATTAGAATATACAATTATGTTTGAATTACTGGTAATTGGAGAGAGATCACATGACCAGCCCAACTCCATTGTGCAGTAAACACAGAAGTGGACTAGCAATTTAGAATGCCTCCCCAACTAACAAATTGGGAAGTGTCCACTAATTTAACTTTGTCTGAATTCTGCAGTAGACAGAGGGGTTTTTTTTTAGAAAGAATTTAATTCCACAGCTCTCTCTCCAGGAGAACACCCAACTCCGGCATCTACATCTTTAAATCCGAAGCTTCGAGACCATCAAATTTAGCCTGAAGCCAGCCAAATCACCAAGTCAACCAAGTTACCGTGCGCGGCACATTGCCACAGTGGTTAGCATTGCTGTCTCACAGTGTCAGGGGCATGGGTTCAATTCCTGGCTTGGATCACTGTCTGTGCGGAGTCTGCACGTTCTCTCTATGTCTGTGTAGGTTTCCTCCAGGTGCTCCGGTTTCCGCCCACAGCCCGAAAGACGTGCTGGTTAGATGGATTGGCCATCCTAAATTCTCCCCCAGTGCACCCGAACAGGCGCCGGAGTGTGGCGACTAGGGGATTTTCACAGTAACTTCATTGCAATGTTAACGTAAGCAATGAGCTCTGACGAAGGGTCATCCAGACTCGAAATGCTGGCTCTATTCTCTCTCCGCAGATGCTGTCAGACCTGCTGAGAATTTCTAGCATTTTTCTGTTTTTGTTTCAGATTCCAGCATCCGTAGTATTTTGCATTTATAGCAATGTAAACCTACTTGTGACACTAATAAATAAACTTTAACAGCAAACTGATCGAAGACAGAGGGTGGTGGTCGATGGAAAATTTTCAGACTGGAGGCAGGTTGCTAGCAGTGTGCCGCAGGGATCAGTGCTTGGTCATCTGCTCTTTGTGATTTTTATTAATGACTTAGAGGAGGGGGCTGAAGGGTGGATCAGTAAATTTGCTGATGACACCAAGATTGGTGGAGTAGTGGATGAGGTGGAGGGCTGTTGTAGACTGCAAAGAGACATAGATAGGATGCAAAGCTGGGCTGAAAAATGGCAAATGGAGTTTAACCCTGATAAATGTGAGGTGATTCATTTTGGTAGGACTAATTTAAATGTGGATTACAGGGTCAAAGGTAGGGTTCTGAAGACTGTGGAGGAACAGAGAGATCTTGGGGTCCATATCCACAGATCTCTAAAGGTTGCCACTCAAGTGGATAGAGCTGTGAAGAAGGCCTATAGTGTATTAGCTTTTATTAACAGGGGGTTGGAGTTTAAGAGCCGTGGGATTATGCTGCAACTGTACAGGACCTTGGTGAGACCACATTTGGAATATTGTGTGCAGTTCTGGTCACCTCACTATAAGAAGGATGTGGAAGCGCTGGAAAGAGTGCAGAGGAGATTTACCAGGATGCTGCCTGGTTTGGAGGGTAGGTCTTATGAGGAAAGGTTGAGGGAGCTAGGGCTGTTCTCTCTGGAGCGGAGGAGGCTGAGGGGAGACTTAATAGAGGTCTATAAAATGATGAAGGGGATAGATAGATAGAGTGAACGTTCAAAGATTATTTCCTCGGGTGGATGGAGCTATTACAAGGGGGCATAACTATAGGGTTCATGGTGGGAGATATAGGAAGGATATCAGAGGTAGGTTCCTTACGCAGAGAGTGGTTGGGGTGTGGAATGGACTGCCTGCAGTGATAGTGGAGTCAGACACTTTAGGAACATTTAAGCGGTTATTGGATAGGCACATGGAGCACACCAGGATGATAGGAAGTGGGATAGCTTGATCTTGGTTTCAGATAAAGCTCGGCACAACATCGTGGGCCGAAGGGCCTGTTCTGTGCTGTACTGTTCTATGTTCTATAAACTGTAAATGCTATTTTACCTTTTTTCATGGATTCTGATTTGGCCAATTTATCCTCCCCTACTCTGTAGTCTGTGTTTGTGCGTCTGGACTTGGAGTGTGTGTATTCTTACCCAGATCAGTTTAAATATATTAAAACTAACCTCCGAGGTTAAATGCAAGAAAACATGTCTGATTATGATAACAATGTGTAAATCGTTAAGTACTTACTGAATTGACAGCGTAACCTTTTTTTAAAAATACTATTGCAATCAATCAAAAAGAGGGGAGGCACTTAACTCCTCACCTGATTATAACAATGCCCAGATGACAATTGTTCTTATCCAGATTAGCAAAATGTATTGCAACTTTCCACAGCGCTTTCGAAGCTCAGTATTATGTAATGTTCAGGCACTCAGTGACTTATGGCTTGCTATTGTTTGTCGTGTCCTGCACATTATTTAACAAGTAGAGACGGTAAATTTGTAGTTGCACAGTCTGTGATCTACAAACCAAAGTTCTCTCCAATTCAAAGTTATAGTTCAGATTGGTTTCCCCGCTAGTTAATCAGCCCTGTCCAAACCCATACTTTTAAAATGAGGTTTCCATCTCATTAGAAAGTTTCCAGCTCTGCACTTAAGTTTCTGAAATATCTGTGCCTGGAAGCTGTGCTCTCATGGCCCCAAGCCAATCAGCTGGGAAATCTGCACTAACCAGATGGCAGCTTAGATTTCCCACTTGAGTTCACTGGAATAATTTAGGGGAACGGACATAGAAACTTCTTTGGGAATTGCTCAACTTGTCACTGCTGGTTATCCTGCCAAAAACAATAAAATGGACAAAACATTCAGTCACAGATGGGTGATCAGCATTTACAATGTATTTCCCTGTTTTTGCATAACAATGGTGCAAGGGAAGCTGTTTCTCCTGACTTTGCCCAACTATTAATGAAAGCACTTGGGACGAAGGTGATCAAAGGATATGGGGGGAAGGAGAATCAGGTATTGAGTTGGATGATCAGCCATGATCATAATGAATGCTGGGGCGGGCTCGAAGGGCTGAATGGCCTCCTCCTCCTCCTGTTTTCTATTTTTCTAGATGGCTTTTTAAATGAGCAAACTAAGAGGTGATGAGTTGCACTAGCACAATGTTGAAACTTTCAGGTTTTTATTACAACACCAACTTTTCTGATCTCCACCAGTAATCCCACCTGAAAAATCCCAATGATTCCAGTTACAAGTCCTGTCCCACAGAAGATGCCAAGGCAATGCGCATGGGCAAACCCTGCTCAGCCTTTCGATCATTGGGATACTTTATTGATATAAAATCTAAAGACACATTACAAAACATTTCCAGTCGTTTTAATAGGAAAGTGCCATGATATTCACGTTTTCTCCAGAGATCAAGGTGCACTCGGAAGTGCTTCAGTTCAGTTATGAGAATATTACAAACATTTCAATATTTTCATTACATTGCGTACAATTCTTTTCAAACTATATACATCAGTTATGTTGCATTCTGCAGTTCTTCAGGCCTGATTATTTGTTACCCTTTACACATCCAGGAATCACCTTAAAATTAAACAGAGCATAGCTCAGGGTTGAGTTGTGCTGAGTCTCTGGCTGGAATTTTCCGGTCTCATACACCCCGTCACTGCTCCCAGCAAGAACGGAGAATTTGGTGCTCAGCCAAATCTTCATTCACTGCAGCGGGACCGGAGAATTGCAGCCATTCTCAGCATACATTTCACACTGGCTGCCCGTTAATTGGCCAGCACGAAATCGCATTTCAGGGCTGATCATATCTGCTTCTGAGTGCGTGCACCCGACACGTACAGAATTCATGTCATCCTATCATGGGGCAACAGTGGCATAGTGGATTTGAAATTGGATTAGTAATAATCCAGACACCCAGGATAATGCTCTGCTGGCTCAGGTTCAAATCCAATCATGGCAGATGGTGCAATTTGAATTCAATAAAAATCTATTGATCATGAAACCATTTGTTGATTGTCCTAAAAACTCCTAAAAACTCAGCTGTTTCGCTAGTGTCCTTTAGAACTCAAGAAATAGAAGCAGGAGCAGGCTATCAGGCCCTCCAAATCCACCCGCCATTTAATACGATCATGACTGATCAATGACGGCCTCAGCTCCTTTTCTCTGCCATTTCCCCATTGCCCTCTATTCCTCGTTCTATCAAATATTTATCCACCTCCACTTTAAATACTTCTAATGATCCAGCCTCCACCACCCTTTGGGGCAGAGAATTCCAGAGAATTGCAACCAATGCATCCACTATTTCTGTAGCTAATTCCTTTAGGATCCTCGGATGCAAGCCATCAAAGCCAGGGGACTTATCTGCCTTTAGCCCCATTAATTTGTCTAATAATACTTCCCTAGTGATGGTGATGGTATTTAATTCTTTAGTATTTATGGGATTTTCGAAGTATCTTCCACTACAAAGACTGACGCAAAATATTTCTTTAAATCCTCTGCCATTTCCTTATTCTTCATAACCATCTCCCAGATTCATTTTCTAAGGGGCCTATGTTCACTTTGACCTCTCTCTTCCTTTTTATATCTTTAAAGAAGCTCTTATTGTCAGTTTTTTATACTCCTCGCTAGTTTGCCCTTGTCGTTTTTTTTTCTCTCTCTTTATTATCTCTTTGATTGAGGTTGTAGCTAAAACGTGAAGGCCACCGGGTATCATTGGCATGATACTTTGGTGTTGGTTGCACCCTATTTGGAGTGATAATTCTTTCTAATTACAAAAGACCCTGGCTTCCTTGCTGGTGCCCTGGACTACAATCAGTGATGCCTTACACCCTTGATAAAACCAGTCATGGCTGCAAAGCCTCTGGCTCTTTCCATTTGATTACTAGTGTCTGCAGTGAAGCCACTGAACTGATGGGTACAGTGAAACATGGCATCTGTAAAATCCTTTATGCAGTGGTGTGGGACAAGCTGGGATATCCCACTCGGATCTGCATGGGTGGGCTGAAATGACCCAGATGGGAAGAAGCTTGTACACAATTGGATGCACTATCTGGGGAAAGCGCGCCATATTGAAACATCAAAGTGGCTCATGGAAGATGAAATTACAGCTCCTCCATCATTTGCAGATATGTCAAATGCACCCTACGCACACTCTCGGCTGAGTATGGCCTCCAGCTGTGTTAGTGTGCCTGCTGCGTTCTGCCCTCAGCAGCCCAGTGCTCCTCAGCAGGTTGGTCGTCTTCTTCCACTTCCATGTAGCTCCTGCCCCTGTTCAGCTGGCTTCCTCCCTCCCCTTCTCCTCTCCTCGCAGGAGCAGGTACTTCCAAGAGAATATATGATGCAGGAATACTGCAAAGATAGATTTCAGTATCAACAAGTTTGCAGACACTGTAATGAGGTTTAGAATCATAGAATCATATCTCTGATAAAGTTCAGAGGTTCATGTAGATTTGCTAATGTAATGTATATCACAGTCTCTACTGCTAAAGTCAGACATAGACCCACCTCCTGCCTTTATACCTGCCCTTTTCAGTGACAATGAAAATAAATGAGGTTCCCACCTACTGTGATTCACACGCAGCCACTATTATAGCTTTGGGGATGTAATATTTGAACCAATCAGACTGCTAATGAGCATAAACTGGCATTAATTATCAACTTCAAAATGGCGGAGGAATCTCCATCATCATGTCAGATATTGCACTTTCTCGGACAAAAGTTGAAGCCTAAAATTCAACCCAGTGTCTCCATCCCATTTCCTATGCCCTACGTCCAGGGAATAGGGTTTCTCCAGGTACAAATCAGAGAAAAATGACCTCCCAACCCGCTCTCCCGCCTGTTAGTAACAAGCCATTGCATGGGCCTGATAAAGTAATTGAAAGCTGGCTATAAATTGCACTGGACACGAAGCCACATCTACTGTTCAATCGTCAAGCTGCTGAAACATGTACTGGGAAGTCATATTTAAACATTTTACAGCAGCAGCCCTGTGAATCAACCAGAACTCTTCCTCTTCAGTGAGAAACAAGTCAATTAATTAATTGATTGGATAATATGCACCATGAACGCATATTTGGAGGAGGCGATCATAAAGCTGTAATTAGAGATTTTGAAATAGTCTGAAAAACATTCAGGCAATGGAAAATTGTGAACTTTTATTGTTGCTTGAAACTATATCTTGGGATTTGGCAGGCTAGGTTATAGTAATTAGGCTGTCATCCAACAAAGACCAGGAAGTTTCTATTGCAAGAATTTTCCAACAGAAATTGATATAAAGAACATGCTTTCCAGCTTTATTGTGTTTGTGGATAGGGTTCTGCAGGAATAGTTGTTAACTGGGAAATCTCTGCCGGCCATAATTGTGCAATGCATCACCTACCCCATTATATTAAAGAACGCTCTTCTTTCTTATCAGCTACCTGCTGGTCGATAGACCATCCGCAGCCTGCCTGGCCAACTCCTATCAGAACTGTCAGGGCGGCACGGTGGCACAATGGCTAACACTGCTGCCTCGCAGCTCCAGGGACATGGGTTTGATTCCTGGCTTGGGTCACTGTTTGTGTGGAGTTTGCACATGGGTTTCCTCCGGGTGCTCCGGTTTCCTCCCACAGTCCAAAGATGTGCAGGTTAAATGCATTGGCCATGCTAAATTGCCCTTTAGTGTCCCGGGATGTGTAGGTTAGAGGGATTAGTGGGGTAAATGTGTGGGGTTGTGGAGATAAGGCCTGGGGTGGGATTGTTGTCGGTGCAAACTCGATGGGCCGAATGGCCTCCTTCTGCACTGTAGGGTTTCTATGATTCTAACTCCAACTATCCACACCCAATTGAGCAGGACCAGAAGAAACTGCTTAGCTTGGCATTCACAAAATAAATTAAAAATCTCAGTTCCAGGACATCATTGCAAGAATTCCTCCAGGTAGTGCCCTAAGCCAAATCATCTTCAGCTGCTTCATCAATGATCTTCCTTCCATCATAAGGTCAGAAGTGGGGATGTTCACTGATTGCACAATGTTCAGCAGCATTCACAACTCCTCAGATACTGAAGCAGTCCATGTCCAAATGCAACAAGATCTGAACCATACCCAGGCTCGGGCTGACAAGTGGCAAGGAACATTTGCACCCCATAAGTGCCAAGCAATGGCCATCTCCAACAGGAGAGGATCTAACCATTGTCCCTTGACATTCAATGGCATTACCATCGCTGAATCCCCCCACTACCAACATCCTGGGGGTTACCATTGACCAGAAACTGAAATGGACTAACCATATAAATACTGTGGCTACCAGAACAGGTCAAAAGCTCAGAATCCTGCATTGAGTAACTCACCTCCTGATTCCCCAAAGCCTGTCCACCAAAACACAAGTCAGGAGTGTGATGGAATACTCTCCATTTACCTGGATGAATGCAGCTCCAACAACACTCAAAAACTTGACACCATCCAGGACAAAGCAGCCTGCTTGATCGGCACCCCATCCAGAGACATTCGCTCCCACCACCGCCAATGAACAGTGGCAGCAGTGTGTACCAGCTACAAGATGCACCGTAGGAACTTACCAAGGTTCCTGAGGCAGAACCTTCCAAACCCACGACCACCACAATCTAGAAGGACAAGAACAGCAGATATCTGGGAGCACCACCACCTGGAGCTTCCCCTCCAATTCGCTCACCATCCTGACTTGGAAATACATTGCCATTTCTTCATTGTTCCTGGGTAAAAATCCTGGAATTCCCTCCCTAAGTGCACTGTGGGCGTACCTACACCTTAGGGACTGCAGTGGTTCAAGAAGGCAGGTAATCACCACCTCAAGGACAACTAGGGATAGGCAATAAATGTTGGTCTAGCCAGTGACATCCGCATCCCACAAACAGAGTCATAGGGCAGGATTTTTTTCACTCCAAAACCAGAAAATCCTGCCCAAGGTCAACGGACCTTTGCATGGTTCGTCCCCACCCGCTACAATTCTCGTGGCGGGGGGGGGATGGGAAACTTCCCCTCCATAGAGATATACGGCACAGAAGCAGGCCCTTCGGCCCAACTTATCCATGCCAAACAGGTTGCCCATTTGCCTGCATTTGGTCCATATCCCTCTAAACCTTTCCTATCCATGTACCTGTGTAAATGTCCTTTTTTTTTGCTACCAATAGTAAACAGAAAATCTCCCCCAATCCCCCTTCTCACCCCAGCTGCATTTCCTATCCATGTACCTGTGTAAATGTCCTTTTTTTTTGCTACCAATAGTAAACAGAAAATCTCCCCCAACCCCCCTTCTCACCCCAGCAATTTCTTGTTTTCAAAGATATTCTAATCTTCAGTGTAGATTGGCCAGAAACAGGCGGGCAAGTTTCAGTTGCATTGAATGTCAAGTTAAACAGAGTTCCTGACTGTTTCTTAGCATACCGGTTAAAAAAAAACCCTGACATCTCTAGCTTTCCACTCACTCGAGCCAGCAGCATCAGAAACCTCCTGACATCTGGTGACCGCAAAACTGCTGACGATTCCTCAAAGTAATTAAGGATAGCTGCCATGTGCAAATGGAAAACAGTCACTTTGAAAGATGGTTTCAGTATGTAGATGAAATGCTAAAAATAGAACCAGGGCTGGGAATGAAACTAGTTATTGCAAAAATGCTCTTTATATTAAATATAAGTTGTTTGGGGTCTGGAATTTTTGTATAAACACTCGGTTCTTAACTTCTCCTTATACAAACATTGATAAGGTTCACAGCCTCATTGTTATACACCAGCGCTGATCAAATCGTATAACTAAAAGTTTTTTTAAAAAGTTGGGAGGAAAACTCTCAAGAACATTTTTTCCTAATAAGCTCACAAAGCAAAAATTATTATTATTAAGAAATGGAATGATTGTTGGGATGGAAATATGATCCCCTGTGTGTTTCAACATTAAGCTCTGCTGTCAAAAGAAATATAGAGCTGTTGGAAAGGGAACAGGAAGGGCAATTAAGGATATCTCAATTTACATCACTGAGCTAAGAGAAGGTACTCTGAGAGGGGAGGAAAGGAGGATATAACTGAAGTGTTTTTAATTATAGAAGTTAAAAACCTGACGCCTATAAGGTGCGTTGTATAGAATGAGTATGCTGAACAAAAGTAACTTCAGATTAAACTCATCTTCTCAGCTGGCATTAAGGGCGTATCGATCTAATGGGGAGCCTCACCAGGAGTGTGGTAAGTTACAGAACAAAATGTTGATAAATAGAAAAGGACACAATTGAGTTTATTGAAGGGGACTCCATTTGTTTTCAGACTGTGAAAAGGAAAATATTAGAAAGAGAGCAGAGTGTAAGGTAAGATTTTTTCGAGGCAGCACGGTGGTTAGCACTGCTGCCTCACAGTGCCAGGGACGCAGGTTCAATCCCAACCTTGGGTGACATAAGGGATAGGAGCAGGAGTAGGCCATTTGACCCCTTGAGCCTGCTCCGCCATTCAATAAGATCATGGCTGATCTTTTCATGGACTCAGCTCCACTTACCCACCCGCTCACCATAACCCTTAATTCCTTTACTGTTCAAAAATCTATCTGTCTTTGCCTTAAAAACATTCAACGAGCTAGCCTCAACTGCTTCACTGGGCAGGGAATTCTATAGATCACAACCTTTTGGGTGAAGAAGTTCCTCCTCAACTCAGTCCTAAATCTGCTCTTCCTTATTTTGAGGCTATGCCCCCTATTTCTGGTTTCACCCACTAGTGGAAACAACTTCCCTGCTTCTATCTTATCTATTCCCTTCATAATCTTATATGTTTCTATTCGATCCCCCCTCATTCTTCTAAATTCCAATGAGTATAGCCCCAGTCTACTCTGTCTCTCCTCATAATGTGGAGATGCCGGCGTTGGACTGGGGTAAACACAGTAAGAAGTTTAACAACACCAGGTTAAAGTCCAACAGACTTTAACTTGGTGTTGTTAAACTTCTTACTCTCCTCATAAGCCAACCCTCTCAACTCAGGAATCACCCTAGTGAATCTCCTCTGCACCCCCTGCAGTGCCAGTATATCCTTTCTCAAGTAAGGAGACCAAAACTGTACACAGTATTCCAGGTGTGGCCTCGCCAGCACCTTATACAGCTGCACCATAACCTCCCTCTTTTTAAACACCATCCCTCTGGCAATGAAGGACAAAATTCCATTTGCCTTCTTAGGTACCTGCTGCACCCGCAAACTAACTTTTTGTGATTCATGCATAAGGACACCCAGGTCCCTCTGCACAGCAGCATGCTGCAATTTTTTACCATTTAAATAATAGTCCATTTTGCTGTTATTCCTACCAAAATGGATGACCTCACATTTACCAACATTGTATTCCATCTGCCAGACCCTTGCCCACTCAGTTAAACTATCTATATCCCTTTGCAGACTTTCAGTGTCCTCTGCACACTTTGCTCTACCATTCATCTTAGTGTCATCTGTGAACTTTGACACACTACACTTGATCCCTAACTCCAAATCATCTATATAAATCGTAAACAATTTTTGTGACTGTCTGTGTGGAGTTTGCACGTTCTTCCTATGTCTGCATGGGATTCCTTCGAATGCTCCGGTTTCCTCCCACAGTCCAAAGATGTGAAAGTTAGATTGATTGGACATGCTAAATTGTCCCTTTGTGTCAGGGGGATTAGCAGGGTTAATACATGGGGTTTTGGGGATAGGTCCAGCATGGGATTATTGTTGGTGCAGGCTCAATGAGCTGAATGGCCTCCATCAGCACTGTAGGGATTCTATTTACTGCTGGGTAGCAGTATTGTAAAAGTGTTTGTGGAGATTTTCTTTTCATACTTCCATCAAATTTGTAGTTGATTTGTTTAGAAACTGATTAAGATTTTGCTGGAAATATCGAACGGAGAAATCTTTCATAAACAGATTAACAATTCTCTGCGCATAATGAGCATGAGAATTCTTATCACCCGACTGGGTTGAAATTGCAATCTGATGCACTCATTATAAACACATTAATGTGGCCATTTCCACTGTGAAACATAAAGTAAAGTTTATTAATAGTGTCACAAATAAGGCTTACATTAACACTGCAATGAAGTTACTGTGAAATTCCCCTCATCGCCACATTCCGGCGCCTGTTCGGGTCAATGCACCTAACCAGCATGTCTTTCGGACTGTGGAAGGAAACAGAGGCACCCGGAGGAAACCCACGCAGACACGGGGAGAATGTGCAAACTCCACACAGACAGTGACCTAAACTGGGAATCGAACCCAGGCCCCTGGCGCTGTGAGACAGCTAACCACCGTGCCGTCCCATGGGGTGTGGAGATCTCTGAAAGTAGGAAGGTAACGTTACTGAGCACAGGAGAGAAGGAAGACAATTTTAAAGAGGGGGGAAGGTGCTGTGTGTTTTCATTAACAAAGCATGAGCAAATTTATTGGCCCATGATTTGAATAAAGGATTATCTCTTTGGAATAAATGTTTTGTTCAAACAGTGGGGTTATTTTCTAAAAACTGCTAATTTTAAACCAATACTATACCATTCAATTTTAGCACTACATTTCTCAGAAAGTCAAGATTATTTCAGAACAATTATACTGCATGAAGAAAACAGTTAAAGTCTACATCAAAGAACAAGAAATAGGACCATTACCTTGGTGTGCATGTACACCAGTCCCTTAATGTAGCAGGACAGGTGGATTTAAGAAGGCATATGGTATAATTGCCTTTAGCCAGGGTATAGAGTTTAAGAGCAGGAGGGTTATGCAGGAACTATATAAAATATTGGTTAGGCCACAGCTCGAGTATTGTGTGCAGTTACGTTGATTGGCCATGATAAATTGCCCCTTAGTGTCAGGGGGATTAGGACTGTAAATATGAGGGGTTATGGGGATGGGACCTAGGTGGGATTGTTGCCGGTGCAGGCTCGATGGGCAAAATGGCCTCCTTCTGCACCATTGATTCTATGATCTATGATGAGTTCTGGAATCCACACTTTAGGAGGGATGTGAATACACTGGAAAAAGTGCAGAGGAGATTTACTCTGCCAAGTGTGGTGAACCATCGTTGGTTACCACTGGGGGTTGTTCTTATGTTACTGTTGGGTTAGGGTGTTGCCACTGTGGGGGTTGTATAATGTTGTTGGGTTAGGGTGTTTACCTGTAGTAAATGTTGTTATGGCACATCCCGGTCGGGCCCCGCCTCCGGGTGAGAGGTATAAGACCCTCTGCTCCGGCAGGACCCCTCCAGTCTGAACTGGTGTACTCGTGTTAGTTAGTTCCATTGTTTGCTAATAAAAGCCTTCAATAGCTGAAGCCTTGTTCCACGTGCTTGATTGTCGCGCATCAATTTTATTAGCAAACATAAAACTCTCAACAGTAAAAAGGGAGTATGGAACAAATATTAAAACCAGAACGTCTGGCGCTGGACCCACGTGCGGTCGGTGCCGCTAACACCTTCGACCACTGGTGGAAGTGTTTCGAAGACTACCTGGCAGCCTCTGTAGCTGTTACTACAGACAGCGACAAACTCCAGGTCCTCCACGCGAGGGTAAGCGACACGATTTATCTTGCGATTCGTGCGGCCACCACTTACCCGAGGGCCATCGAGCTCTTGAAGAAGCGATACACGAGGCCTCCCAACGAGATACACGCTCGTTACCTCCTCGCTACACGACGTCGGCAGTCGGGCGAAACCATGGAGGACTACGCCAATGAGCTCCTGCAGCTTGCCAGGGGTTGCGATTGTAAAGATGTATCAGCCGAACAATATATGTACGACCTTGCCCGAGATGCGTTCGTAGCAGGGGTAGGGTCCTCGTACATCCGGCTTAAGTTACTGGAGAAAGGGAACCTCAACTTGACCCAAGCGATGGAGATGGCTGAGATGCTGGAAGCAGCGTCGAAAAGCTTGGCTCTGTACCCCGAAGACCACGTGGAGACAACGTGGCAAGAGCAAGCTCAAATCCCTCCTCGCCCCACGGGCTCACGCTCCCATATCGATCCGACGACGGCGGCAGCTCCAGGCGGCCAGCGATGCTATTTTTGCGGCGGGGCCAAGCATTCACGGCAACAGTGTCCTGCAAAAACGGCAATCTGCTGCCAGTGCGGTAAAAAGGGCCACTATGGTAAAGTTTGCAGGTCGAAGCCCAAAAACGGCAGTGCAGCTTGTGACCCTCCAGAGCGGAGACAATCTCCTTCGGCGTCGCAGTACCCACGAGGTCCGACCACGTGCGAATCCAGGACGGCGCCATCGTGGCTGACGGAGGAGGAGGAAGACCACCAGGAGTCGCTACGTTTGGCGCCCTCACCCACGTGCGATTCATGGGGGCGGCCATCATGGTCAACGACGACTAGGAGCGACCAGCAGGGGTCCTCAGCATCAACCTCGGCTGCATGCAGTGACGCCCAGGGGCCAACGGTGGCGTCGATCTCCCTGGACCAGACAAAGCACCACAGGCTTGATAATTCCATGATGAACATCAAGGTAAATGGTCGTACTGTGTATTGTCTGTTTGACAGTGGGAGCACCGAGAGTTTCATACACCCTGACACTGCAAAAAGGTGTGGACTCCGGGTTCTACCTGCCAAGCAGACAATTTCCATGGCATCACGGTCCCGGTCTGTACCGATCCAAGGACGGTGTATGGTAACCCTAGAGGTACAGGGCACAATTTACGAGCAATACAGGCTCCTTGTGTTACCGCACCTTTGTGCGCCAATTCTCCTCGGACTAAATTTTATGGTCCACATGAAGAGTGTGATCCTACAGTACGGTGGGCCACTCCCTTCACTGGCAGTAGGGAATCAGCCGCAGCCTCCAAATTGCCCAAAGCGCCCCGCATGCAATCTTTCCACACTAAAAATCACCACACCTTCTTTATTTAAGAATCTGGTACCAGGCTGCAAGCCCATCGCTACTAAGAGTAGGCGTTATAGCGCAGAAGACCGGATCTTTATCAGATCTGAGGTTCAGCGGCTCCTCAAGGAAGGGATCATACAGGCCAGTGCTAGTCCGTGGAGAGCGCAGGTCGTGGTAGTTAAAAGCGGGAACAAACCTCGGATGGTCATCGACTACAGTCAGACCATTAACCGTTATACGCAGCTGGATGCGTATCCTCTCCCGCGCATTTCTGATATCGTCAATCAGATTGCGCAGTACCGAGTGTTCTCTACCATAGACCTTAAGTCCGCCTACCATCAACTCCCCATCCGCCCAGAGGACCGACAATACACGGCTTTTGAGGCGGATGGTCGTCTATACCATTTTCTCAGGGTTCCATTTGGTGTCACCAATGGGGTCTCGGTCTTCCAGCGTGCTATGGACCGAATGGTGGACCAGAACGGGTTGCGGGCTACCTTCCCGTACCTGGATAACGTCACCATCTGCGGCCATGACCAGCAGGACCATGACACGAATCTCCAACACTTTCTGCGCACTGCATCTCGCCTGAATCTGACCTATAACAGGGAGAAGTGCGTATTCCGTACGCGCAGGTTAGCTATCCTTGGATACGTGGTGGAAAACGGGGTCATTGGCCCTGATCCAGACCGTATGCGCCCCCTTACTGAACTTCCCTTGCCCGCTAGCACGAAAGCACTGAGGAGATGCCTCGGTTTCTTTTCATATTATGCGCAGTGGGTCCCCAACTACGCGGACAAAGCCCGTCCGCTCATCAAGTCCACGACCTTCCCACTCACGCCGGAGGCCCAATTGGCCTTCAAGGCTTTGAAAAGTGACATTGCGAAAGCCACGATGCACGCGGTGGATGAATCCATCCCTTTCCAGGTGGAGAGTGACGCATCTGATTTCGCCCTAGCCGCCACACTAAACCAGGCAGGCAGGCCCGTCGCGTTCTTTTCCCGCACCCTTCAAGGCCCAGAAATTCGGCACTCAGCGGTGGAGAAGGAGGCTCAGGCCATTGTGGAGGCAGTCAGACACTGGCGCCATTACCTGGCGGGGAAGCGGTTCACTCTGATCACGGATCAACGATCCGTGGCGTTTATGTTCAGTAACACGCAGAGGGGCAAGATCAAGAACGATAAGATCTTGCGGTGGAGAATTGAGCTCTCCACCTATAATTACGATATTATGTATCGTCCAGGGAAGCTCAATGAGCCCTCGGATGCCCTCTCGCGCAGAACATGCGCCATCATGCAGGAGGACCGCTTGAAGGCCCTCCACAATGACCTGTGTCATCCTGGAGTCACCCGACTCTACCACTTCGTAAAAGCCCGCAACCTGCCCTACTCGGTGGAGGATGTCAGGTCAGTGACGAGAAGCTGTCGGATTTGCGCGGAATGCAAACCGCACTTTTATCGACCGGACCGGGCACAATTGGTCAAGGCCACTCGCCCCTTCGAGAGGCTGAGTGTGGATTTTAAGGGCCCCCTTCCCTCAACGGACCGGAATGTCTATTTTCTCAATATAATAGATGAGTACTCCCGGTTCCCGTTTGTTGTCCCCTGTGCGGACACGTCGACTGCCACCGTGATTAAGGCATTCAGTGAGCTTTTTACCCTGTTCGGGTACCCCTGCTACATACATAGCGACAGGGGCTCGTCGTTCATGAGCAACGACTTGAGGCAATTCCTGCTCTCATACGGGATTGCCTCTAGTAGAACCACGAGCTACAACCCTAGGGGTAACGGACAGGTGGAAAGGGAGAATGCTACAGTCTGGAAGGCTGTCCTGCTGGCGCTGAAATCCAGGGGCCTTCCAGTCTCCCGTTGGCAGGAGGTCCTTCCAAATGCGCTTCATTCTATCCGCTCCCTCCTGTGTATGGCAACCAATGCTACTCCCCACGAGAGGATGTTCTCATTCCCTCGGAAGTCGTCCTCGGGGGTCTCATTACCAGCCTGGTTGACGTACCCAGGACCCGTCCTTCTGCGGCGACATGTGAGGGCCCGCAGGTCCGACCCCTTGGTCGAACCGGTCCAACTCCTCCACGCCAACCCTCAGTATGCCTATGTGGCATATCCTGACGGGCGAGAGGACACAGTCTCCATTCGAGACCTGGCGCCCGCAGGGGACGTAGCAACCCCTGTCGCTCCCATACCCCCTGTCACGAATCCCCTATTACTTATTTCTTCCCCAGACGTGGCGCGGTCAGCACCGGGACCAGTGCATAACAGTTATACTCCCATGTACAGCTTGCCTGAGACTCGGAGATCGGCACCACCACAGAAGGTTCCAGGATCCCCTGCACCATCGCCTCACCAGGGTCAACCGGCCCGGGAGTCCTCGAGGGGACAGCCGGACGCTGTTTTGGAGAGAACGCCACCGCAAGCACCTGCTCCGGTGTCGCAACCGGTGTTGAGGAGATCACAGCGACGGTGCGGTCCTCCAGACCGTCTGGACTTGTGAATTTTGTACATATATGACCTGTTTTGCGCCCCGCCGGCCTTTGTTTTTAAAGGAGGGGTGAATGTGGTGAACCATCGTTGGTTACCACTGGGGGTTGTTCTTATGTTACTGTTGGGTTAGGGTGTTGCCACTGTGGGGGTTGTATAATGTTGTTGGGTTAGGGTGTTTACCTGTAGTAAATGTTGTTATGGCACATCCCGGTCGGGCCCCGCCTCCGGGGGAGAGGTATAAGACCCTCTGCTCCGGCAGGACCCCTCCAGTCTGAACTGGTGTACTCGTGTTAGTTAGTTCCATTGTTTGCTAATAAAAGCCTTCAATAGCTGAAGCCTTGTTCCACGTGCTTGATTGTCGCGCATCACCAAGAGAAAGTGAAATGTAGTCAATTCCCTTTGAATAGAGAAAGTCAGTGACATAACCTAATGCGATAGTGACAGCAAGCTGCCAAAATGTTGCTAATATCATCAGTTCTAAGCTAGAAGGAAGCCAGCACCTGAAGGTTCATCACACAGTCACCTTTATGGGCAATGATAAAGCAGTTCTCGTGCTCCCCTCGGGTTGCAGTTGTGGCTACAGCAAGTGGCAGATTTCAGTGAGGGGATTCTTCTTGAAGAGCAGACATTTCACTCACTGATCCTCACTGAGGTTCACCCTGGGTGGAAATGGCCTTCTACGGAGAGCCCTATTCCCTCCTCTCCTACTCCAACCTCTTTTAGCTGTTTTCCCTGCTTGTGGCCTCTACTCATTCTCCATGTCATGCTTCATTCCAAAGGGAATGCCTACTACTGACTGCACGTCTGGGTGTGGAAATGCCGGCATTGGGCTGGGGTGGGCACAGTAAGAAGTCTCACAACACCAGGTTAAAGTTCAACAGGTTTATTTGGTAGCACGAGCTTTCAGAGCGCTGCTTCTTCATCAGGTGAGTTGGGTTCACAAACAGGGCATATATGGACAAAGACCCAATTGCAAGATAATGGTTGGAATGCGAGTCTTTACAAGTATAGACAATGCGAGTGGAGGGAGGGTTAAGCACAGGTTAAAGAGGTGTGAATTGTCTCAAGCCAGGACAGTTAGTAACATTTTGCAAGCCCAGGCAAGTTGTTTGGGTTACAGGTAGTGTGACATGAAGTCAAGATCCCGCTTGAGGCTGTCCTCATGTGTGCAGAACTTGGCTATTAGTTTCTGCTCAGCGATTCTGCGTTGTTGTGTGTTGTGAAGGCTGTCTTGGAGAACGCTTAACCGAGGAAGAGGTCACTGCGGTCGCTACTTGCCTTCAAATAACCACGAAACTTCAAGCAGACCATTATCCGCAGCAAACTACTCAGCCTTCAGCAGAACAGTGACCACAACACCACACAATCCTGCAACAGCAACCGCTGCAAGACGTGCCGGATCATCGACACAGATGCCATCATCTCACGTGAGAACACCATCTACCAGGTACACGGTACCTACTCTTGCAACTCGGCCAACATTGTCTACCTGATACGCTGCAGGAAAGGATGTCCCGAGGCATGGTACATTGGCGAGACCATGCAGACACTGCGACAATTGGATGAATGAACACCGCTCGACAATCACCAGGCAGGCGTGTTCCCTTCCTGTTGGGGAACACTTCAGCAGTCAAGGGCATTCAGCCTCTGGTCTTCAGGTAAGCGTACTCCAAGGCGGCCTTCAAGACACACGACAACGCAGAATCGCCAAGCAAAAACTGATAGCCAAATTCCGTATCCATGAGGACGGCCTCAACCGGGATCTTGGGTTCATGTCACATTTTCTGTAACCCCAAGACTTGCCTGGGCTTGCAAATTCTCACCAACTATCCTGGCTTGAGGCAATTCATACCTCTTTAATCAGTACTTAACCCTCTCTCCACTCACATTGTCTGTACCTGTAAAGATTTCATTACCTGTTAAAACTCACATTCCAACCATTATCTTGCAATTGAGTATGTGTCTATATATGCCCTGTTTGTGAACCGAACTCTCACTCACCTGATGAAGGAGCAGCGTTCCGAAAGGTTGTGCTGCCAAATAAAGTTGTTGGACTTTAACCCGGTGTTGTGAGACTTCTTACTGTGCATGTCTGGGAGCAAATTGTTTGTGAAGTCAAGACAAAATCCTTCAGCACTCGTCAGTTGACTTCAGGAACTTAAAAAGACTCTGGAAAACACTAAAATACCCAGACAATCATAGCAAAAGGCTTTAGAAATAAATCAGTTGTTAATAATTCCTTTAAATAGTGCTGTTGGGGATCGGAAGTAAGGCAGTGAGGTTTCTTCTGGCGAATATATAGAATCATAGAAACCCTACAGTGCAGAAAGAGGCCATTTGGCCCATCGAGTCTGCACCAACCACAATCCCACCCAGGCCCTACCCCCATATCCCTACACATTTACCCGCTAATCTCTCTAACCTACACAGCTCAGAACACTAAGGGGCAATTTTAGCATGGCCAATCAACCTTATCTGCACATCTTTGGACTGTGGGAGGAAACCGGAGCACCCGGAGGAAACCCACGCAGACACGGGGAGAATGTGCAAACTCTACACAGACAGTGACCCAAGCTGGGTCACTGTTCAGCTATATGTGATTAATGTTCAGCTATATGTGATTAAATGAGGTATTAGCAGGATCCTGGGCCCCAAAATGTCAATGCTGGCCTCAAATTATCATTAATGTTTTGTATTTGGAGCATGATACTCAGGAATACTCGATAAATGAACATAACCTTATTGGTATGTTCTCTCTCAAACTTGCTGTTTCTCTGTTTCCCGCTCTACATTGCATCACATCACTTCCTTGCATGCAATACGACAACATGGCTCTATGGTAAGCGAAAAGGGACAAATATATAATAGTTAACACCCAATTTAATGTTATTATTTGCCTACTCTGAATACTCCAGTGCTCATGCATGCTAATGCCCTCATTAATATGGTGTCTTGCATGACTCACATTAGTAGTGTTAGCGCTAGCTGCTAGCTGTGGCTGCCATGTTGGATCTCACTGGCTAAAAACAAGGTGGTACTCATCCGAATTTCGCACCACATTTATTTCTTGAAATAAGCTGGGGGGAGGAACAGAGAGATCTGAGAAGATATAAAACACTAAAACCAGCAACAAATCAAGCTGTGAAGAATGCAAAGTGCTGGAATTCATCTCTAAAGAAATAGAATGCATAAACAAAGATCACGCTCAATTGATACAGAAACTTGTTTTAGACCGCATTTGAAGTAAAGAGGAAAGGTAAAGTCACAGATGACCTTAGAGGCTGGTGGTGATTTAACATGATGATCACCACACCTCAAGCAAGGGGTAAGGTTGAGAAGGCCAGGTTTTCATGCATAACATCAGCTGGTACAGGAATTGAACCCTTGCTACTAGCATCAACTTCACATCACAAACCAGCCGTCCAACCAATTGAGCTAACCACCTCTCCAATTTGAAGTACTATGTGTTGTCTGGTCACTGTGCAACAAAATAGAAGCACAGGCGAAAGTGTAGAATGATTTACAAGAATATAATGAAAATTGAGAAAATGCCACAATCATGCAACCTTGAGATGGCTTGGATTCTTTTCTGAATAAGAGTGAAATCTAAGAGGGGACCTGATAGAGTTCTTTTGAAATTATCAAGTGGTTCTATTTGATAAATACAGATAAATCTTTTCCACTTGTGGATGCATTCAGAACAAAGTGACACAAACATAAAATAGCCACTAATGGATCAAATAAAAAATTTAGGAAGAACTTGTTCACCAAGAGATTAGTGAAATTTGGAGTTTACTACTATAGCGAGTGATTGGAACGTAATATTGACACATTTAAGTGACTGTTTGATACATATATGAGACGAAGGGAAAGGGTGATCGAAGACTATTTCCTCGGGTGGATGGAGCTATTACAAGGGGGCATAACTATAGGGTTCGTGGTGGGAGATATAGGAAGGATATCAGAGGTTCTTTACGCATCCGAATTTCGCACCATATTTATTTCTTGAAATAAGCTGGGGGGAGGAACAGAGATATCTGAGAAGATATAAAACACTAAAACCAGCAACAAATCAAGCTGTGAAGAATGCAAAGTGCTCGAAATCATCTCTAAAGAAATAGAATGCATAAACAAAGATCACGCTCATTTGATACAGAAACTTGTTTTAGACCGCATTTGAAGTAAAGAGGAAAGGTAAAGTCACAGATGACCTTAGAGGCTGGTGGTGATTTAACATGATGATCACCACACCTCAAGCAAGGGGTAAAGTTGAGTGGTTGGGGTGTGGAATGGACTGCCTGCAGTGATAGTGGAGTCAGACACTTTAGGAACATTTAAGCGGTTATTGGATAGGCACATGGAGCACACCAGGATGATAGGGAGTGGGATAGCTTGATCTTGGTTTCAGATAAAGCTCGGCACAACATCGTGGGCCGAAGGGCCTGTTCTGTGCTGGACTGTTCTATGTTCTATGTATTAGTGACATGGGGACAAGGTGGAAAAGGATAACGAGAGTATGAGGATGTTTGTGTGGTGTATAAACACACACCATCCTGACTTGGAAATATATCACCAATTCTTCACCGTCACTTGATCAAAATCCGGGAACTCTCTTACTAAGAGCACTGTTGGTTCACCAACACCACATGGACTTCCTGGCCCTGTCTCTGACCACCTAGCGGATTTCAATGACCTCCCGTCCCACTGGCAAAGCCATCACATCTGGTCTCCATCTGTGATCCTCACCGGTGAGGACCTCAACCAGCGACTGGACTAAGGTAAGTGAGCCCAGACAATAACATCCTGTTCTTGTTAATGACATGCTGAGCATCTTACTGGTTTGCCATGCCAATCGACTGGCGTGACGAGCTGGTAAGATCCTGCCCCATATCTCAAATGCTCCATCCCAGGCAATATCTTGGCGAATCTCCTCCACACCCTCTCCAGTGCAAACACATTCGATGAATGTTTTTAAGGCAAATTCTTGACTATCAAGGGAGACAAAGGTTAACAGGGTAGACAGGAATGTAGAGTTGGAGACCACAACCAGGTCAGCCATGATCTTATTGAATGGCAGAACAGGCTGGAGTGGCTGAATAACAATAATCTCATGTAAACAAAACGAAGGAGATAGTCATCAACTTCAAGAAGCGCAGTGGAGAACATGCTCCTGTCTACATCAATGGGGGTCAAGTAGAAATGGTCGAGAGTTTTAAGTTTTTAGGTGTCCAGATTATCAACAACCTGTCCTGGTCCCCCCCATGCCAACACTACACATAAGAAAGCCCACCAATGCCTCTACTTTCTCAGAAGACTAAGGAAATTTGGCATGACTATGACTCACACCAACTTTTATAGGTGCACCATAGAAAGCATTCTTTCTGGTTGTATCACAACTTGGTATGACTCCTACTCTGCCCAAGACCATAAGAAACTACAAAGGGTTGTATGAAGCCCAGTCCATCACACAAACCAGCCTCCATCCATTGACTCTGTCCATACTTCCCACTGCCTCGGAAAAGCAGCCAGCATAATCAAAGACCCGACGCACCCCGGACATACTCTCTTCTACCTTCTTCCATCGAGAAAAAGATACAAAAGTCTGAGGTCAAGTACTCAAGAACAGCTTCTTCTCTGCTGCCATTAGATTTTTGAATGGACCTACCTCGCACTAAGTTGATCTTTCTCTACACCCTAGCTATGACTGTGACACTACATTCTGCACCTTTTCCTTTCCCTTCTCTATGAACGGTATGCCTTGTCTGTCTGGCATGCAAGAAACAATACTTTTCACTGTATACTAATACATGTGACAATAATAAATCAAATCAAATCAAATAATTTTCGACTTCTTCTAACTTGTATGTTTGTCTTTTCAAATAAGAATCTAATTCCCTCTTGAATGCCTCGATTGAACCTTCCTCCACCATACTCTGTGCATTCCAGATCCTAGCCATTCACTGTGTGGATAAAGTTTTACTAATTTCACCAATGATTCTTTTGCCAATGATCTTACCCTCTTGCTCCTTCACCAATGGGAACCATTTTCCCTATTCACTCTGTCCAGACTCCTCATGATTTTGAATATCTCTTCTAAACTTTCTCTTCCCGAAGGAAAACAGTCCTGGCTTCTCCAATCCATATATGTAACTAAAATTCCTCATCCCTAGGATCATTCTTGTGAATCTTTTTCACCCTCTCTAATTCCTTCACATCATGCTTAAAAAGTGGCACCTAGACTTGGTGCAATACTCTAATTGAGGCCAAACCAGTGTTCTATTCAAGTTTAACACAACTTCCTTGTTTTTAGACACTATGCCCCCCCCCCGCCCCGTTATTAATGCTTTGAATACTGTATGCTTTATTGACCGTGTTCTCAACCTGTCTTGCCACCAAGTCCCTCCTCTCCTGCATTTTCTGTGCCCTTTGTTTAATATTTTTCCTCTGTGTTCTTCCTAACAAAACAAATCACTTCACATTTCTCTGCATTAAATTTCATCTGCTACTTATTCACCCATTCCAACAACTTGTCTATGACCTTTTGAAGTTCTGCACTGCTCTTCTGCTAGTGACAACGCTTCCATGTTCTGTATCATCTGCAAATTTTGAAATTTGCCCTGTACACCGAGTTCTAGGTCATTAATATAGATTGGGAAGAGCAAGGTCCCAATACCAGCCCCCTGTGGAACTCCGCTGCAAACCTTTCTCCAGGCTAAACATATATCAATTTATCACTATTCTCTGTTTCCTGTCAATCTTTCAATTACATAGAAACATAGAAACTAGAAGCAGGAGTAGGCCATTCAGCCCTTCGAGCCTGCTGCGCCATTCCTCTTGATCCACGGCTGATCATCCTGATCCTCTCTTCCTCCCAAATCCCTTGATCCCTTTAGCCCCTAGTGCTATATCTAATTTCTTCTTGAAATCAGACAATGTTTTGGCCTCAATTACATTCGGTGGTAGTGAATTCCACACATTCACCACCCTCTGGGTGGAGAAACTTCTTCTCACCTCAGTTCTAAAAGCTTTACCCCTTATCCTCAAACTATGACCACTAGTTCAGAACTCGCCCACCACTGGGAATATTCTTTCTGAATCTACCCATATCCATACTGTCTCTTTTATTCCACAAGCTATAGCTTTGCTCACAAGTCTGTTGTGCAATACTTTATCAGACACCTTTTGGAAGTCCAGGTGAACCACTTCATCAACCTTCTCTGTTACCTCATCAAAAAAAAGGTTAGCTAAACAAGAATTTACAGATCTGTTCTGGCTTTCCTCAATTAACCTGAATTTTCCCACCTGACTATTTATTTTGTCCTGAATTATTCTTTCCACAAGATTCCACAACACTGAGATCAAAGTGTCTGTTCACCAGACATCCATTACAAGCACACTTTTCCTTCTTCATCTTAACATCTACCTCTTTTATCATCCAGGAAACTTTGAGTTTGTTTGCCCTGCTTTTTCGCTTTGTGAGAATCTACTTTGTCTGTGCACTTAACTCTTTTTCACGGAAGATAATCTCTTTTTGCATGTGGACAAGCATCTTGAAAGTTTCTAATAACATACATTTCATCAGTCATAAAAATTCCATTGCGATAGAAAACATTGGATGAACTGATTATAAAATTGAAAACTGCTATGAGCGGATTTAACAGGTGTTTTCATTTTAAATATCCATCTGCTGCCATCTTTCCCTTGGCACACACATTCTGACCTGTGTATATTCATGATGTATATTTTTTTCCATCTCAGAAACTTCTGGAATGTTCAAGCTATAAAATAATCTGTAGTAACTGACATTCAATGTGTTTATTTAGCTTTACAGAGTCTGGAACAAAGTCAAACAACAATTTAGACGTCACAATACTGAACAGCTCAGAAGAAAACTATTAGGAACATTGAAAAATGCCATTCAGCCACTTGAGCCTGCTTTGCCATCTAACTAGATCATCACTGATCTTCTATCTCAACACCATCTTCCTGCCCTGTGCTCATATTCCTGGATGTCTTTAGTATAATTAACTTAGTATTTGTAAATTAGTATCGCTACTTTCTCAGAAGACCAAGGAAATTTGGCATGTCAGCTATGACTCTCACCAACTTTTACAGATGCACCATAGAAAGCATTCTTTCTGGTTGTATCACAGCTTGGCATGGCTCCTGCTCTGCCCAAGACCGCAAGGAACTACAAAAGGTCGTGTATGTTCCCCAATCCATCATGCAAACCAGCCTCCCATCCATTGACTCTGTCTACACTTCCCGCTGCCTTGGCAAAGCAGCCAGCATAATTAAGGACCCCATGCACCCCGGACATTCTCTCTTCCACCTTCTTCCGTCGGGAAAAAGATACAAAAGTCTGAGGTCACGTACCAACCGACTCAAGAACAGCTTCTTCCCTGCTGCTGTCAGCAATAAGTTGATCTTTCTCTACATCCTAGCTATGACTGTAACACTACATTCTGCACTCTCTCGTTTCCTTCTTGTGGTGAACCATAGATGGTTACCACTATGGGTACTGAACCATAGATGGTTATCACTATGGGTACTTGTACATATATTACTTTTGTTACTGTTGGGGTTAGGGTTGGGGTGTTCCACCTGTTAGCATTGTTCTGTGATACACTCCGTTTGGCTCCGCCTTCCTGTAGGAGTATAAAGGTCACTGCCACTTCCTAGTGACCCTCAGTCTGGGATAGTATTGTTAAGCAGTGTACTCTATTCTTGTTGCGAATAAAAGCCTTTATTTCCTGAGTACGATCTAGCCTCTCGAGTGAATTAATCGCGCATCAATTTTATTCGCAACAAATTTTTTTCAAAAAAAATGGAGCTGATGCTTAAACCCGATCGGCTAACCTTGGATCCGCGTGCCGCGGGAGCGTCGGACACTTTCGACCATTGGTTGAAGTGTTTCCAGGATTACATCGACGCCTCGACAGCAGTCCAGACCGACGCCGACAGATTGCGGGTCCTCCACGCAAGGGTGAGCGACACTGTGTATGCAACAATCCGTGATTCCCAAGATTACAAAGAGGCCATCGAATTACTCAAGAAGCTGTATCATAAACCGCCAAACGAAATCCACGCTCGTCACCTATTAGCCAGTCGACGGCGGCAGCCCGGTGAAACGACGGGACAGTACCTGCGCGAACATCAGCAGCTAGCCAGAATCTGCAATTGCAAGCCGGTGTCGGCTACTCAATACACTAACGATCTGATCCAAGATGCGTTCGTGGCGGGAATCGGCTCATCCTATATTCGCCTGCGGCTGCTAGAGCAAGGTAACTTGGACCTGGCCAAGACGGTAGAATTGGCCGATGCGATGGAAATGGCCTCCAGAAGTCTTGAAACCTACCCCACCGACCACGTGGGAACATCGTGGCAAGTACAGCCACCGCCTCAACTGTACCCAGCGGCTCCTCGGAACTGCGCGATCATGCTCTCAACGTCAGGCCTGACGGCTGCGGCAGCTCCAGGAGGCCCACGGTGCTATTTCTGTGGATTGGCGAAGCACCCTCGTCAGAGATGTCCGGCCAGGACGGTATTTTGCTCCGCTTGTGGGAAGAAAGGGCATTATGCAAAAGTGTGCCAAGCAAAGCCCCCTTCCAAGCCAAGCAGTGCTGCGTGTGACTCCCCAGGATCCGTCTCCTCGTCTCCGGCCTCATCGATGTCTTCCACCACGTGCGATTCACGGGCGCCGGCATTTTGGATGATGACGGCGCAAGACACGTGCGACCTGCGGGTGCCGCCGTTTTCAACGCCATCGACCACGTGCGATCCGTGGGCGCAGCCATTTTGGTCGACACCGGCCGCAGAAGACCAGCAGGGGTCCTCGTTGTCGACTATCTCAGCTTCCTGCAGTTACACTCGGGATCCAACAGTGGCGTCAATCATCCTGGACCAGGCCAAGCCTCACAGACTCGACAAGTCCATGATGGACATAGAGGTAAACGGGCGCCTGACACATTGTCTGTTTGACAGTGGGAGCACGGAGAGTTTCATCTATCCGGATACAATGAAACGGTGCGCTCTCCGTGTGCAAACTGTCAGGCAGACAATCTCTATGACGTCGAGGTCCCGATCTGTTATTGTTCTTGGGAGCTGTGTGGTAACCTTAACGGTGTGGGGCACAGTTTACGAAAACTTCAGGCTCCTCGTGTTACCGCACCTTTGCGCTCCGGTACTCCTGGGGCTCGACTTTATGGTCCATCTGAAGAGTGTGACCCTGCAGTACAATGGGCCACTCCCTCCACTTTCAGTGGGAGAACAGTAGCCTCCAAATTGTCCAGCGCGCTCCACATGCAGTCTCTCGACACTCAAAATTACCCCGCCTTCCTTATTTGAAAATCTCATGCCAGGCTGCAAGCCCATCGCGACTAAGAGCAGGCGTTACAGCGCTGAGGATCGGATCTTTATTCGATCTGAGGTTCAGCGGCTCCTCAGGGAAGGGGTCATTCAACCTAGCACTAGCCCATGGAGAGCACAAGTCGTGGTGGTCAAGACTGAAGACAAGCCCCGGATGGTCATAGACTATAGTCAGACCATTAATAGGTACACGCAGCTGGACGCGTATCCTCTCCCGCGCATATCTGACATGGTCAACCAGATTGCGCAGTACCGGGTGTTCTCCACCATCGACTTGAAGTCAGCTTACCACCAGCTCCCCATTCGCCCAGAGGACCGCAAATACACGGCCTTTGAGGCGGATGGCCGTCTCTACCACTTCTTAAGAGTCCCTTTCGGCGTCACTAATGGGGTCTCGGTCTTCCAGCGGGAGATGGACCGAATGGTGGACCAAAATGGGCTACGGGCTACCTTCCCGTACCTGGACAATGTCACTTTCTGCGGCCATGACCAGCAGGACCACGACGCTAACCTCCGGAAGTTTTTACGCACTGCATCTCTCCTGAACCTGACCTATAACAGGGAGAAGTGCGTGTTCAGCAAGCACCGCCTAGCAATCCTCGGATACGTTGTGGAAAACGGGGTCATCGGCCCCGATCCAGACCGTATGCGTCCCCTCCTTGAACTTCCCCTACCTACTAGCATCAAAGCACTGAGAAGATGCTTAGGCTGCTTCTCGTATTATGCACAGTGGGTTCCCAATTACGCGGACAAAGCCCGTCCGCTCATAAAGTCTACCTCTTTTCCCCTGACAGCAGAGGCTCGCCTAGCCTTTGAAGGGATAAAAGCCGACATCGCGAAAGCCACGATGCACGCTGTTGATGAGTCCATCCCCTTCCAGGTGGAGAGTGATGCATCTGATTTCGCCCTGGCCGCCACACTTAACCAGGCGGGCAGGCCCGTCGCCTTTTTCTCTCGCACCCTCCAAGGCCCTGAAATCTGGCACTCCTCTGTGGAAAAAGAGGCTCAGGCCATTGTGGAGGCCGTACGGCATTGGCGCCATTATTTGGCTGGAAAACAATTTACCCTGCTCATGGACCAGCGGTCCGTGGCCTTTATGTTCAACAACACATTAAGGGGAAAAATTAAGAATGATAAAATCTTGAGGTGGAGAATCGAACTCTCCACCTACAACTATGATATCATGTACCGTCCGGGGAAGCTCAATGAGCCCTCAGATGCCCTGTCACGTGGAACATGTGCCAGTGTGCAGGAGGACCGGCTACAGGCCCTCCACAATGATCTCTGCCATCCGGGGATCACTCGGCTCTTCCATTTTGTAAAGGCCCGGAATCTGCCCTACTCGGTAGAAGATGTCAGGTCGATAACTCGGAGCTGCCAGGTATGTGCAGAGTGCAAGCCGCACTTCTACCGGCACTCCTACACACCTCATTAAGGCCACTCACCCTTTTGAACGACTGAGTGTCGATTTCAAGGGCCCCCTTCCTTCGACAGATCGGAATGTGTATTTCCTCAACGTGGTTGCCGAGTACTCCCGATTCCCTTTTGCCATTCCCTGTTCTGACATGTCCTCTGCCGCGGTCATCAAAGCCCTGCAGGGGACCTGGAAACCCCCGTCACTCCCGCACCCCTGGTTAGGATTCCTTTGCCCATTCTCTCCCCCCCTGCCACTGTTCGGCTACCCCAGTTATATGCACAGTGATAGGGGTTCATCGTTTATGAGCGACGACTTGAGGCAATACCTGCTCTCTAAAGGGATTGCCTCAAGTAGGACTACGAGTTACAACCCCAGGGATAACAGGCAGGTCGAAAGAGAAAACGCTACAGTCTGGAAGGCTGTCTTACTGGCGTTAAGGTCTCGGGGTCTTCCAGTCTCCCGTTGGCAAGAGGTACTTTCTGATGCGCTCCATTCAATCCGGTCCCTCCTGTGTACGGCAACCAATGCTACCCCACATGAGCGGATGTTTACCTTCCCTAGGAAGTCTTCCTCTGGGACCTCACTGCCGTCTTGGTTGACGTACTCAGGACCTGTCCTCCTGCGGCGGCATGTTAGGACCCGCAAGTCCGACCCTTTGGTTGAACAGGTCCATCTCCTCCACGCCAACCCTCAATATGCCTATGTGGCATATCCTGACGGGCAAGAGGACACGGTCTCTATCAGAGATCTGGCGCCTGCAGGGGACCTGGAAACCACCGTCACTCCCACACCCCTGGTTAGGATTCCTTTGCCCATTCTCTCCCCTCCTGACACGGTGCGGGCAGTATCGGGACCTCCACTTAATCCTCTTACTCCCGTGTACAGCTTGCCTGAGTCCAGGAGATTGTCGCCACCTCGAGGTCCACAGGTGCGTGAGGAACTGGAGGAGTCACTGGACACCACCTCGGAGAGAGGGTCACCACGGTCACCAGAACCAGCACTGGCGCCAGTGCTGTGGAGGTCACAGAGACGGTGCGGACCTCCGATACGACTGAACTTGTGAACGTATGGACAGTTCGTATTGTTTTTTTTACCCCACCGGCCTTTGTTTTTAAAGGAGGGGTGAATGTGGTGAACCATAGATGGTTACCACTATAGGTACTTGTACATATGTTACTCTTGTTACTGTTGGGGTTAGGGTTGGGGTGTTCCACCTGTTAGCATTGTTCTGTGGTACACTCCGTTTGGCTCCGCCTTCCTATAGGAGTATAAAGGTCACTGCCACTTCCTTAGTGACCCTTAGTCTGGGATAGTATTGTTAAGCAGTGTGCTCTATTCGTGTTGCGAATAAAAGCCTTTATTTCCCGAGTACGATCGAGCCTCTCGAGTGAATTAATCGCGCATCACTTCTCTATGAACATTATGTTTTGTCTGTATAGTGCGCAAGAAACAATACTTTTCACTGTATGCTAATAAATGTGACAATTATAAATCAAATCAAAATATCGAGAAATCTATCGACCCTTGCTTTAAACATACTCAATGACTGAGCCTTCACAGGCCTCTGGGGTAGAGAATTCCAAGGATTTACCATCCTCTGAATGAAGAAATTCCCCCTCATCCCAGCCCTGACTGGCCTATCTCTTATTCTGAGACTGAGTCCCCTGATTCTATCGCAACTCCAACCAGGAGAAACATCTTCCTGCATCGACCCTGTTGAGCCCTGTAAGAGTTTTGTACACTTCAGTGAGATCATCTCTCATTCTGCTAAAAATAAATTAACCTTTGGAGCATTCTTCTCTTTCTTAGGCAGTCCTTTGGGACTGAAGATGTCTTTCTTATGACACAGTGGCCCAGAGTGAAAAAACCATAGAATCCCTACAATGCAGAAGGAAAACATTTGGCCCATTGAGACTACACCGACTCTGACAGAGTATCTTACTCAGACCCCCTCCCCCACTCTATCCTTGTAACCCCACACATTTACCATGGCTATTCCATGGCTATTCCATACCGTGGCACGGTAGCACAGTGGTTAGGACTGCTGCTTCACAGCACCAGGGACCTGAGTTCGATTCCCGGCTTGGGTCACTGTCTGTGTGGAGTTTGCACATTCTCCTCGTGTCTGCGTGGGTTTCCTCCGGGTGCTCCGGTTTCCTCCCACAGTCCAAAAATGTGTGGGTTAGGTTGATTGGCCATGCTAAAATTGCCCCTTAGTGTCCTGAGATGCGTAGATTAGAGGGATTAGTGGGTGGGATATGAGGGTAGGGCCTGGGTGGGATTGTGGTCGGTGCAGCCTCGATGGGCCGAATGGCCTCTTTCTGTACTGTAGGGTTTCTATGATTCTAAACTACACATTTTAGGACACTAAGGGGCAATTTTACTATGGCCAATCCACCTAACCTGCACATCTTTGGACTGTGGGAGGAAACTGGAACACCCAGAGAAACTCATGCAAACACCGAGAGAATGTGCAAACTCCACACAGACAGTCGTCCAAGACTCGAGTGGAACCTGGGTCCCTGGCACTGAGAGGCAGCAGTACTAACCATTGTACCACCATGCGGTCCCAAATGTTGCATGGTATTTTTCTGAACCCATTACTGCTTTTCCTGGATCCACATAAATGTGACCTTTAGAATGTTTCCTGATCTTTTTTAAAATGGTCTCCAGCAACCCCTTTAAGGGCTATTCATGTAGCTGTTAAAGTTCTGGAATAACTGGGTGGACCTGTATGGCACTTGAACTGTTCATTTGCTGACCAATAGCAGAGTACATTCAGATACAATCGTGATTTGCTTATACAGGCCCCAGTGCCTGTTCCAGCAGGACAAACCCAGTTTCCAATTTGACAAGATCAGGGGAAGATAGGACACGGGATATTCTGACCCAAATCTACCAACACTGATTTAGCCCTCACAAAATTAGTGCAAAAATATTCCTGCAGAGAATAAGCCTGAACTGATGGGACAAGGACAAAAGGAACATCAAAAGGAGCCCTTCACCTCCTCATGTCTGTTCTGCTATTCAATTGGATGATGGCTGATCTGTCCCTCCACTGATCTTGCCCAATATAAATCTATGGCTGATCTCCTACCTTAATCTTCCTACCTACCTCAATCTACCTCAAGCTTCTTCCCTGCTGTCATCAGACTTTTGAATGGACCAACCTCAAATTAAGCTGATTTTTCTCTGCACCCTAGCTATGACTGTAACACTATATTCTGCACCCTCTCCTTTCCTTTTCCCCTATGTACTCTATGAACAATATGTTTTGTCTGTGTGGCGCGCAAGAAAGAATACTTTTCACTGTATCCCAATACCTGTGACAAAAATAAATCAAATCAAATCAAGTCAAATCAATTCCTGTATCCCTGGATATTTTTAATGTCTCGAATCAATCTCTCTTGAGTATACTCAGTGACTGAACTTCCACAGTCCACTGGGATTGCTGCAGCTGGTTCTGTTTTTTGAGGATAACATTAGTGGATCTACATTACCAAGGCCGTCATAAGGAAAGTTGAGGTGGTTCTGCAGGCTTGTGCCAGTTGGGTGAAGATTATTCCCTTGGAACTCGGGGTTGGTTGTGAGCTGCTGCTGGCTGGGGAGCAGCCTAAACTGGAAGAAGAGGAATTGTAATTCCTCATGAGAAAGACAGAGTCATGAAGGAGTTTATGGCTGAGATTGATGGTATCTGCAGTATGCTGAGTGATTGTATCTGCCACTTAATGTGTAATTGGTGGTTTATAGTCGACTGCAATTTGCCTGATAAGATGGGAAAGTCTTTAAGAATTTTGGATCCTGGGCACAAAAGCAAGGAAGTTATGAATGCCACTGGTTTGTCCTCAAATAAATATTGTATCCAATTTGGGACACCGCACTTTAGGAAGATGCAAAGGCATTAGAGAGGGTACAAAATAAAGTTATGGAAATGGTTCCAGAGTCAGGGACTTCAGTGATGTGGATATATTAGTGACATTGTTCAGAGAAGGTTGAGAGGGGATTTGTTAAGAGTGATCAAAATCATGCGGAGTCTAGACAGAGTAGATAGGGAGAAACTGTTCCCACTGGTTAGCACTGCTGCTTCACAGTGCCAAGGACCCGGGTTCAATTCCAGCCTCGGGTCACTGTCTGTGTGGAGTTTGCACGTTCTCCCTGTTTATGTGTGGGTTTCCTTCGGGTGCTCCGGTTTCCTCCCACATTCCAAAGATTTAGGTGGATTGGCCATTGTAAATTGCCCCTTTGCATCAGGGGGATTAGCAGGGTAAATATGTGGGGTTACAGGGATAGGGCCTGGATGGGATTATTGTCAGTGCAGGCTCGATGGGCTGAATGGCCTCCTTCTGTACAGTAGGGATTGTATGATTCTATGACTAACAGAAGAATCCGTTAAGAAGCAGAAGACACAGACTTAAAAGTTATTGGAGAAAGAACCAAAGATGACATGGGGAAATACCTTTTTTTATGCAGTGAGTGGTACTCTTCTCCTGTGTTGAAGCCATTGTAAGATTCTATGGATAGGGTCTTGCTGCGGGCTTCGGGACACCAACGTTGGGATGAAATGGGGCTCATTAGTCTGTACTTCCTGACTGTAGAACCTACTCATCAATTTTACCAGAAGTGGCTTCCTAATTGGCTGACTGTCTAATTACGGACGGTGTGTGGCTCCTGACTCAAACAGAGACCCAACAACACTGTAGCCTCACCGACCCCCACTGGCAAACATGTGAAAGAGAGTCTTGCTAATCAAACTAGTAACACAATGTCAATGTACCCCTGAATCCACTGCAGTGACATAATTCATTTGCAACGAAAAATAATTTCCTTTTGCCTCTGAGGGACAGCAAAGTAAAGGTAACATAGTCATGACATAAGCCAAAGGAAATAAGTAATATAAACATTATCAGAGCTACAGGCTACATTTGTTAACTGTTCCAATATTTCACCAGACTTATAACTAATGTAGTTCCCTGATTCAGTTTGACATCGTTATGCTTGTGGTTCAGCAGCGAAACCCAATCAAAGACTCATGTTAATGTAAAAGCAGCCAAAATATATCCCCCACTAAATCTTTCAGCTAGCAATACCTCATTTTACAGACAAATTTAGCTAACTTTTGAAATACAAGTTACCAAACCATGACCGAGGGAACACTGTTTTGACAGCTCAGCAGCTGTTTGGAGCTGTGCCATCATTTTCAGAACATTGAAAGCAAATGCAATGTTGTCTTGAGGGCTTTGTTCTCAAGTATGGAAAATTATATCAAATGTAAACGGCCAGTTCTGAGATAGCTCACTGGAACACTCACAGTGAGGATAAACAGTCCTTTCAAACTAACAGATTTGTGGGCTTTCACAGAGCAGATTCTGAGGTCATCGCACAAAGGGGACCGGCTTTGAAAAGTGAAGAGTCACAAAGACAGATTTGGAAATCTGAAATTTAAAAACAAACAGAGGATGCTGGAAACACTCGACATGTCAGGCAGCCTCTGTGGAGGGAGAAACAGGGCTAACACATGCTCAGAACTCCAGACAGATCAAATATGTGAAATTTTGCAAATACTATGGGCGAGACTCCACCCCCGGCCCCCCCACCCCCGCCCCCCCCCTGCACCCCCCGCCCACCACCATTGGGTGTTTTGCAGGAACTTTCAGTCCTGCTGCTGTCAATGGGTTTTCCGTTGCTTGTACCCTCAGCCACCAGAGAACCTGCTGGACTGGAAGATCCCCCGGTGGAATGGTCAGAAAACTTTGGCCTACATTTCATTATCCAGCAATATAGTCTTCGAGTCAGAGAGTTGTACAGCGCAGAAAAGGCCCTTTGGCCCACTGAGTCTGCACCGACAAAAACTTCCACTAAAAGCATGCTAACCCCATTTTCCTGCATTTGTCCCATATCCTAGAATGTTATGATATTTCAAGCGCTCATCCAAATATTTTTTAAATGTTGCAAGGTTTCCAGTCTCCACTACCTTCCCAGGCAGTGCATTCCAGATTCCCACCATCCTCTCAGTGAAAATAATGTTTTCTCAAATTGCCTCTGATTCTCCTGACCCTTACCCTAAAACTATGTCCCCTCGTGATTGACCCCTCAGCCAAGGGCAACATCTGTTCCCTGATCACCCCTCAAAATCTTTTACACCACAATCATGTCACCCCTCCCCACCTCGCTCAGCCTTCATTGCTCTAAAGAAAATAATCCAAGCCTATCTGGTTTTCCTTATAGCTCAAACGCTCCATCCCAGGCAACATCCTGGTGAACATCCTCTGTGCCCCTTCTAGTACTATCACACCCTTCCTATAGTGAGGAGACCAGAACTGAACACAAAACTCCAGCTGTGATCTAACCAATGCTCTACACAATTCCAACATTACCTCCTTGCTCTTATACTCTATGCCATGAGTGATAAAGGCAAGTGTCCCATATGCCTTCTTAACTATTCTATTCATGTACTCTGCTGATTTCAGGGATCTGTGAATAAGTACCCCAAGATCCATCTGTTCCTCTGATCTTCCCAGTGCCCTGCCATTCATTAAATAATCCCTCGTCTTGTTTCTTTTTCCAAACTGCATCATCTCACACTTATCAGTGTTAAATATCATCTGCCACTACTCTGACCATCTGACCAATCCATCTATATCTTACTGTAACCTACGACCACCTTCTTCACCATTAACCACTCTACCAATCTTGATGTCATCTGCAAACTTGCTTAACATCCCCCCCCACATTTTCATCTATATCACTAATGGATATAACAAATAATAAGAATTCCAGTACTGATCCTTCTGGTACACCACTAAATATTGGCCTCCAATCACTGGTACAGCCTTCTACCACTACCCTTTGTGTCCTATCACTAAGCCAGTTTCTGATCCATCATGCCAGGTTTCCCTGAATTCCATGTGCTTCAACCTTCTCAATCAGTCTCCCATGGGGGACCTTGTTAAAGGCTTTGCTAAAATCCATATAAACTCCCTCAGCCGAACTTCCCTCATCCACACAATTGATCACATTTTCGAAAAATTCTCACAAATTTGTGAGGCATGATCTCCCTCTGACAAAGCCATGCTAGTTATCCCTAATTAACCCATGCCTTTCCAAGAGGATATTAATTCTCTCCTTCAAATTTTCTCCAGTATTGTGTTCGGTTCTGAACTTGGCTATCAGTTTCTGCTCAGCGACTCTGCGTTGTCATGTGTCGTGAATGAATGAACGTGCGGATGAATGAACACCACTTGACAATCACCAGGCAGGAGTGTTCTCTTCCTGTCGGGGAACACTTCAGCAGTCATGGGCATTCAGCCTCTGATCTTCAGGTAAGCGTTCTCCAAGGCGGCCTTCACGACACACGACAACGCAGAATCGCTGAGCAGAAACTGATAGCCAAGTTCCGCACACATGAAGACGGCCTCAACAGGGATCTTGGGTTCATGTCAGACTATCTGTAATCTCCACGACTTGCCTGGGCTTGCAAAATCTCACCAACTGTCCTGGATGAAGACAATACACATCTCTTTAACCTATGCTTAACCCTCTCTCCACTCACATTGTCTGTATCTTTAAGACTTGATTACCTGTAAAGACTCGCATTCCAACCATTATCTTGTAAATTGAGTTTATGTCAATAAATGCCCTGTTTGTGAACACAACTCTTCACTCCGAAAGCTTGTGCTACCAAATAAACCTGTTAACCTTGGACTTTAACCTGGTGTTGTGAGGCTTCTTACTGTGTTTACCCCAGTCCAGCACCGGCATCTCCACATCATGACTTCCCCCATGGGCAGAAAGGAATTCAAAATTTGTGTCTGAGCCCTTGCAATTTTCTGCCTTGCCTTCCACAGCAGCCTGGGATACAATTCATCCAGGCCAGGGGATTTGTCCATTTTTAAGACCGTCAGAACCTCCAATTCCTCTCCATTTCCTATGTCAAATTTTGCAAGTTCCTCACAGTCCCTTTTCCTGAATTCTGTACCCATGTTCTCCTTTTCCTGGGTGAAGATTGAAGAGAAGTATTCATTTAACATCCTTCCAATGTCCTGCTGCTTCACACACAGATTGCCCCCTTGGTCTTTAATGCGCCCTAATCTTTATGCGGTTAACCTCTTCCATTTAATGTATTTATAAAATACCTTAGGATTCTCCTTAATCCTGTTCTCAAGTTCTTTTTCATCTCCCCTTTTTGTTCTTCTAATTGCTTTCTTAAGTTCCCTCTTGCACTTCCTATATTTCTCCGTTGCAGCAATGCCATCGTCGTGGGGCCTCAGTGCTCAGCGCCGACAACTGCCAATTTCCAGCTGCAATTTTACAACTCATCCGCTTCATCCTGGACCACAATGTCTTCACCTTCAACAACCAGTTCTTCATCCAAACACACGAAACAGCCATGGGGACCAAATTCGCACTTCAATATGCCAACATCTTCATGCACAGGTTCGAACAAGACTTCTTCACCGCACGGGACCTTCAACCGATGCTATACACTAGATACATCGATGACATTTTCTTTCTTTGGACTCATGGTGAACAATCACTGAAACAACTATATGATGACATCAACAAGTTCCATCCCACCATCAGACTCACCATGGACTACTCTCCGGAATCGGTTGCATTCTTGGACACACGCTTCTCCATTAAGGACGGTCACCTCAGCACCTCACTGTACCGCAAGCCCACGGATAACCTCACGATGCTCCACTTCTCCAGCTTCCACCCTAAACACGTTAAAGAAGCCATCCCCTACGGACAAGCCCTCCATAAACACAGGATCTGCTCGGATGAGGAGGATCGCAACAGACACCTCCAGTCACTGAAAGATGCCCTCATAAGAACAGGATATAGCGCTCGACTCATCGATCAACTGTTCCGATGCGCCACAGCGAAAAACCGCACCGACCTCCTCAGAAGACAAACACGGGACACGGTGGACAGAGTACCTTTCGTTGTCCACTACTTCCCCGGAGCGGAGAAGCTACGGCATCTCCTCCGGAGCCTTCTGTGGTGAACCATCGTTGGTTCCCACTAGATAGTACTGAGCCAGGGTCTGGCCAGTACTACAAGTATGTATATATGTTGCTGTTGGGGTTAGGGATGGGTTGTTCTACTTGTTGCTGTTGGGGTTAGGGTTGGGCTGTTACACCTGTATTATAGTTATTATGGTACATCCCAGTCGGGCTCCGCCTCCTGGGAGAGGTATAAAGGTCACTGCTCTGTCTGGGACCCCTCAGTCTGGGATCGTGTACTATACATGGTAGCTTCGTTGTAACAGTAAATAAAAGCCTTTATTTCCTGAGCATCTCAAGCCTCGTGTGTGATAACGCGCATCACCTTCAACATGTCATTGATGAAGACGAACATCCCCACACCCCCACTTCTTGCCTTCAAACAACCGCACAACCTCAAACAGACCACTGTCCACAGCAAACTACCCAGCCTTCAGGAGAACAGTGACCATGACACCACACAACCCTGCCACAGCAACCTCTGCAGGACGTGCCGGATCATCGACACAGATGCCATCATCTCACGTGAGAACAGCATCCACCAGGTACACGGTACATACTCTTGCAATTCGGCCAACCTTGTCTACCTGATACGCTGCAGGAAAGGATGTCCCGAGGCATGGTACATTGGGGAAACCATGGAGACGCTGCGACAACGGATGAATGAACACCGCTCGACAATCACCAGGCAAGACTGTTCTCCTCTTCCTGTTGGAGAGCACTTCAGCGGTCACGGGCATTCGGCCTCTGATATTCGGGTAAGCGTTCTCCAAGGCGGCCTTCACGACACACGACGATGCAGAGTCGCCGAGCAGAAACTGATAGCCAAGTTCCGCACACATGAGGACGGCCTCAACCGGGATATTGGGTTCATGTCACACTATTTGTAATCCCCACAGCCTGCCTGGACCTGCAGAGTTTCACTGGCTGTCCTGTCTGGAGACAATACACATCTCTTTAGCCTGTCTTGATGCTCTCTCCACTCACATTGTTTGTATCTTAAAGACTTGATTAGCTGTAAGTATTCGCATTCCAATCATTATTCATGTAAATTGAGTTTGTGTCTTTATATGCCCTGTTTGTGAACAGAATTCCCACTCACCTGAAGAAGGGGCTTGGGGCTCCAAAAGCTTGTGTGGCTTTTGCTACCAAATAAACCTGTTGGACTTTAACCTGGTGTTGTTAAACTTCTTACTGTGTTTGCCCTAGACATCCAGGGTTCCCTGAATTTACTGCTCCTACATTTCCACCTAAAGGGTACATGTTAGACCTGTCCTCTTCCCAGCTCCTTTTTGAATGCCCCCCACTATTCCGTGGTAGACCTCCCTACAAGGAGCTGTTCCCAGTCAAGTTTGGCCAGATTCTGCCTTATTTTAATAAAATCTGCCTTCCCCCTATCCACGCACCCCGAACATTTTCTCTTCCACCTCTTCTGTCGGGAAAAAGATTCTAAAGTCTGAGGCCATGTACCAACCAACTCAAGAACAGCTTCTTTCCTGCTGCTGTCAGACTTTTGAATGGGCCTACCTCATATTAAGTTGATCTTTCTCTAAACCCTAGCTATGATTGCAACACTACATTCTGCACCCTCTCCTTTTCTTCTCTATGTGTGGTGTACTTTGTCTGTATAGCGCGCAAGAAACAATCCTTTTCACTGTATACTAATACATGTGATGATAATAAATCAAATCAAATCAAGCCATCTTTTGCAGGGCATCTTTCTCTTTGTCCATAATAAAATTGCACTATACCATGTTGTGATCGCTATTACTAAAATGCTTCCCCACTGCCACATTGAATACTTGTCCGGCTTCATTCCCCAGAACCAGATCCAGCACTGCACCATCCCTTGTTGGGCCTTCTACATCTTGATATTAAAAACTCCCCTGGATACATTTCAAGAAATCCACCCCCTCTAAACCCTTATGCTATGACTATCCCAATTTATGTTGGGGAAGTTGAAATTCCCTGGTATAATTATCCGATTATTATTCTTACACATTTCTGTGAATTGTCTACATATTTGGTCCTCTATTTCCTGCTGGCTCTTTGGGGGTCTATATTACACTCCCAGTACTGTGGCTGCCCCCTTCATGTTCCTAAGTTCTACCCACAAAGTCTCATTTGGAGATCCTTCCAAGATATTATCTCTCCTTATTGCAGTAATTGACTCCTTAATTAATAGTGTTACACCACCTCCCTTTTTACAGCCACACCCCCCCGCCCCCCGCCCCCCCCCCCCACATCACCACCACCAACCTCCCCGTCTCACCTAAAGATCCTATACCCCAGAATGTTGAGTTGCCAGTCCTGCCCTTCCATCAACCATGCTTCTGTGATGGCAACACTATCACACTTCCATGTTTCACTCCACGCCTTTAACTCATCAGTCTCACCTGTTACACTCCTAGCATTAAAGTAAAGACCATCCAGCCTTGCCTTATTCTCTTGACACTCAACATAGTTGAACTTACTTTGACTTGCTTCCTTTACTATAGCACGATGTGTCTCTATTTTACCAATATTCTGTGTCCCCTCCACCTGCCAGACTAGATTAAACTCTTCCCAAAAGCACCAGCAAACTTACCTGCAAGGATGTTGGCCCCAGTGTGGTTCAGGTGCAGACCGACCTGTTTGCACATGTCCCAACATCTAAGCTGTTAATAAATAGAGTGAATAGTTAAGGATGTTATGCAAATCCATACGAGTCCACTGGTCACAGTCTGCCGATTACAGCAGCAGCCCGGTATCCCTACTCTCTGTATCCTACCATTCAACCAATTCCCTAAACAGGTTAATAATTTGCCTTCAATTCATTAAAATTATAGAAAACATATAACTTAGAAGGAAAGCATTTGGTTTATTGAATCCATGCCTGTCAATGAAGAACCACCAGCCTAATCCCACCAGCACTCTATCTGGAACCCTAAGTCATGGCACTTCAAGTAGACCTCCAAGTACTTTTTAACCGTGGTGAGAGTTTCTGCCTCTATTGTCCTCCTCAGGCAATGAGTTCCAGGCCCCTCCAATTCAGTGGATGAAAGAAATGTTTCCTCATCTCCCTTCTAATCCCTCGACCAATTACTTTAAATCCATTCCCCCAGGTTTTTGACCACTGCTAAGATAAATAGATCATCCCTAATTACTCCATCTAGGCTCAGCATAATTTTACATACCTTAATTAAGTTAGCCCTCAGCCTCCTCTGTTCCAAGGAAAACAAGAACCTATCCAACCATTCCTTATGGTTAAAAATTCCCAGACCAGCAACATCCTTTTAAATCTCCCTCATCCACTCTCCAGTGCAATCATACATTTCCTGTAATCTGTAACCAAATCTGCATCCAGTTCTCAAGCTGTGGTCTAGCTAGTATTGTATACTGGTTCTAACAAAGCCTATGCTGCGACTAATAAATGCCATATGGCTTCTTCACCACCATATCAAACTGTCCTTCTCCCTTTAAGGATCTATGGGTGTGCCCTCCAAGGTCCCCGTGTTTCTCCACACTCATAGAACATAGAACAGTACAGCACAGAACAGGCCCTTTGGCCCACGATGTTGTGCCGAGCTTTATCTGAAACCAAGATCAAGCTATCCCACTCCCTATCATCCTGGTGCGCTCCATGTGCCTATCCAATAACCGCTTAAATGTTCCTAAAGTGTCTGACTCCACTATCACTGCAGGCAGTCCATTCCACACCCCAACCACTCTCTGCGAAAATAACCTACCTCTGATATCCTTCCTATATCTCCCACCACGAACCCTATAGTTATGCCCCCTTGAAATAGCTCCATCCACCTGAGGAAATAGTCTTTGAAATAGCTCCATCCACTCCTTAGTATCCTGTCAATTATTGTGTATTCCATTGCCTTGTTGCACATGCCAACATGCATTGCCTTACTCCTCTCTGAATTGAATTCTATTTTCCACCTTTCTGCCCAACTGACCACAGCTTCTATGTCATCCTGCAGTCTAAAGTGTTCCTCCTCGCTGCCAGCACCATGTCAAACTCTTGAAGAATCTGAAAACTTCTTAATCATTTCCTCTCTATGTCAGAACATAAGAACATAAGAACTAGGAGCAGGAGTAGGCCATCTGGGCCCTCGAGCCTGCTCCGCCATTCAATAAGATCATGGCTGATCTTTTTGTGGACTCAGCTTCACTTACCCGCCCGCTCACCATAACCCTTAATTCCTTTACTGTTCCAAATGTATCTATCCTTGCCTTAAGAACATTCAATGAGGTAGCCTCAACTGCTTCACTGGGCAGGGAATTCCACAGATTCACAACCCTTTGTGTGAAGAAGTTCCTCCTCAACTCAGTCTTAAATCTGCTTCCCCTTATTTTGAGGTTATGCCCACTAGTTCTAGTTTCACCCGCCAGTGGAAACAACTTCCCTGCTTCTATCTTATCTATTCCCTTCATAATCTTATATGTTTCTGTAAGTTCTCCCCTCATTCTTCTGAATTCCAATGAGTATAGCCCCAGTCTACTCAGTCTCTCCTCACAAGCCAACCCTCTCAACTCCGGAATCAACGTAGTGAATCTCCTCTGCACACCCAAGCAAGGTGATTGAGGCGGACACGCTGGGATCGTTTAAGACTTATCTAGATAACCACATGAACAGACTGGGAATAGAGGGATACAAAAGAATGGTCTAATGGGCACATGAGTGGCACAGGCTTGGAGGGCCGAAGGGCCTGTTCCTGTGCTGTATTGTTCTTTGTTCTTTGTTCTTTGTTCACCCTCCAGTCCCAGTATATCCTTTCTCAAGTAAGGAGACCAAAACTGTAAACAGTACTCCAGGTGTGGCCTCACCAGCACCTTATACAGCTGCAACATAACCTCACTGTTTTTAAACTCCATCCCTTTAGCAATGAAGGGCAAAATTCCATTTGCCTTCTTAATTATCTGCTGCACCTGCAAACCAACTCCTTGAGATTCCTGCACAAGGACACCCAGGTCCCTCTGCACAGCAGCATGCTGCAATTTTTTACCATTTAAATAATAGTCCATTTTGCTGTAATTCCTACCAAAATGGATGACCTCACATTTACCAACATTGTACTCCATCTGCCAGACCCTCGCCCACTCACTTAGACAATCTATATCCCTTTGCAGACTTTCAGCTTTAAGGCTAAATCATTGATAAAAACTAAAGAAAGCAAGAGATTTACTACTGAGCTCTTTAGAACACCACTGGCAACAGGCTGCCATTTGCAAAATTTGCCCATCCAAAATTACCCTTTGCTTCCGGCCACTCAGCCAATTTTGGATCCAATATTCTAGTCTCCTTTAGATTCTAAGAGCTTTACTTTTTTGATCAACCGGCCATTTAACAAAAACCTGGTTACTGCAGACCACCTCCACTGACCTGCCCTCATCAACCCTACTTGTCAGGCCCATCAAAAATTCAACCAAGTTAGTCAGACCTGACCGTCCCTTAACAACTTCATGTTGGCCTTCCTTGATCTATGTCTTCCTCAATAAGAATGATACTGTCCCTCAGAATTAATTTCACGTAGAGAGTTGGAGTGGTTTAGGAAGGAAATTCTGGAGTTGAGGGCATAGGTAGATGAATGTCTGGCAATCAATGGTGGAGCAATTAAAATAGGGGATCACGAGAGGCCAAGTTTGTCAGAGCATAGAGCTCAGAGAGCTGTAAGATGGAGAAGATTACAGAGATAGGGAATGGTGAGGCCATAAAGGAATTTGAAAACCAGGTTGAGAATTTAAAAATTGTGTTGGTGGAACAGGAACTAATGTAAATCAGTGTGAGCAGAGGGGCAATGGATGAATTTAAATTGCTGTAATCACTGTATTGAAGCCAATTATCTTTCAAATTTGCTTACAAACTATGTTCAAAACATCCATTCAACACCATCTAAATTGTTTGGAACACGTAGAATTCTCTGGTTTGATGATTTTGAATGAGCCATAGGTAATTGACTTTACTTGGTGGGCCAATTATATTCTTTCACGGGATGTATGGTGGTTGCACGGGGACACTGTGGTTTGCAGTGCTGCCTCCCAGCACCAGGGAATTGGGTTCAATTCCGACCTTGGGTGACTGTGCGGAGTTTGCACATTTTCCCCGTGTCTGCGTGGGTTTCCTTTGAGTGCTCCGGTTTCCTCCCACAGCCCAAAGATGTGTGGGTTGGGTTGATTGGCCGTGCCAAATTGCCCCTTAGTCAGGGGGATTAGCAGAGTAAATACGTGGGATTAAGGGGTTTGGGTCTGGGTGGGATTGTTGTTGACGCAGACTCGATAGGCTCAATGGCTTCTGCACTGTAGAGATTCTATGATTTTCTGATATAGGTGTCGCTAGCTGGGCCAGCATTTATTGCCCATCCTGAAAGGAAATGTTGATTATAAAGGCTATGGGGAAAGGCAGGATCAGGGTATTGAATTTGATGATCAGTCATGATCATGATGTATGGTGGAGCAGGCTGTAAGGGCTGAATGGCCTATTCCTGCTTCTATTTTCTATGTATGTTTCTATATATAAGGAAGGAGAAATTGAAGTTTAGAAATAGTGCAATTCCTGGCAATCCTGCATGTTCGTTTACCCTCAGGAAACATGCTAAGAACACAAAAGAGATGAATAGATGTTATATTCTGCCCACTTCATCATCATTTAGATTATATGATTACTTTATATTCATAAAGTACCATACTAAATGGTGTCAGCTCTCGCTCAGAGTTGCTCAGCCTACAATTAATAGTCAGGAACATGTTTGCTTGGCGATCGTTGTGACTATGAAGATCAAGGCATGTTTCTACATTCTAATGTCTGACCCAGTGGGACCATCACAGCAGTCAACAGCCCACAACATGGCAGGCCAAGTGGAAACTGATGACCTGGCCCTGGGAGCAAGCCAAAAGCTAATTCTGACAGAATTTAGCTGCTGGGGGACTTGAATGAATGGATTGTTTTTATTAGATTACTCACTAACAAACCTTTTGTTCTCCAGCTTAGTCTGATCTAATTATATTGCCCCCGTCTGTAGTCAATAAGTTATATAAGAATAAACAAAGAATTTTTTCTCTATATTTCTCTATATGTTTTTACACTCGTCACAAGCTTCCGAAGCTTCTAATGTTGCATCGTTGTCTATTTATTTTAACTTTAACCAAGGTGTGCCTTTTTTCCCAGTGTTTTACAATAGTCTTTCTCTTTCCCATCTTTAGGTGTTCGAAAGGATTATCGTTCCAGAAAGAGCATTTCAAGTAGATTTACAACAGTTATTAAATGCATGGAGATGGGCTAAATTGAGAAGGAAGATTGGAGATATTGAGATTAAATCCTGTATAAACAAAAAGCAAAATGCTACCGATTCTGGAAATCTGAAAATAAAAATACTCAGGAAGTCAGATAAAATCTATGGAGAAACGGAAGTCCGTCACTCGATGTTTCAGGTCTAAAGGTCTGCCTGATTCTCCAGAGATGCTGCTTGACCTGTTGAATATTTTCAACTCTTTGAGTTATAGATCTTAATATTTACCACCCCTCACCCCCCCATGCTGGGTGCGACAGGGTTGTTGGCTGGGGGTTGGGTTTGGGATGGGGGCACTTTGGTTTTCATGCCCACCTCACATTACTTGATTTGATTTATTATTGACACATGTATTGGGATACAGTGAAAACTATTGTTTCTTGTGCGCTATACAGACAAAGCATTCATAGAGTACGTAGGGGAGATGGAAAGGAGAGGGTGCAGAATATAGTTACAGGAGGGTGTAGAGAAAGATCAACTTAGTATGAGGTAGGTCCAGTCAAAAATCTGATGGCGGCAAGGAAGAAGCTGTTCTTGAGTCGGTTGGTACATGACCTCAGACTTCTGTATCTTTTTCTCAACGGAAGAAGATGGAAGAGAGAATGTCCGGGGTGCGTGGGGATTAAATAATGCAGTTAAAGCCTTTGTTGTTATTTGAAGTTGCTTCATTCTGCAGGTGAATAAACTTCACCTGATGAAGAAGCAGCGTTTCGAAAGCTAGTGGCTTTTGCTACCAAATAAACCTGTTGGACTTTAACCTGGTGTTGTGAGACTTCTTACTGTGAATAAACCTTTACCATGGTGACAGGTTACTCTACTTGCTACTTCATCAGTTCATTCCGAATGCTGCCTGCGATGGGCACCCTGCTCATGCACAATCTCCTTTATGTGCATCGCTGATAATAGTAAATTAAAATCAGTAATGAACAAGTAATATCCGAGACTCTGATAGCTCTTGTACTCAATGCAGAAAGGAACCGCTCAGTGCGCTGCTGTACAGGAAAGATTCAATCAGAAAATGCTGGACATACTCAACAGGTCATGCAGCATCTGTGAGAGAAGCTGAGTTAATTGGTGGCATTTTATGGCTTTGCTTGCCCCGAAACCGTGAAATCCCGCCCGAGGTCGAGGGACCTTTCCATGTTCTGCCCCTTGCCTGCTCCGATTCCCATGGCGGACAGGCGGGGCGGTAAAATTCCAGCCAATGTTTCAGATAAATGACCCCTCATCAGAGGGTTCCTCTGAATGGTCATCGATCTGAAAAAGTTGGACAGTATTTTATTTGGGATGTACGGTTCCCGACGGCAGAACCAGAAGTGGGTGGCACTTCTGCTCTCTTCGGGAAGCTGCGTGAGTCATGAGGGTTCCCTGGGGAACAAGCACAGACATGCATGCTTCTCTTTGGTCACAGACCAGCTGCATGTTCAACAAGCGAAAGCCCTGATGATTCACAAATGCCACTGGTTGGTCGCAGGGAGATCTCAAAGCCATTCAAGTGCTGCCTTGCACTCTAGGGAAATAAGCAATAACCCCAAAACCCAATGCTTTTGCTCCCAAGCTGTTCTTATCTATGGAGTATTGCTAAATTTACTTGTATGACAGAAGAGAGGGTTGGTAATCTCCTTCGTGTACCTGTTTGTGGCAGCCTGTGATATACCACTTAGGAGATCCGCAGTCACTTTGAGGCACACTGGCGTGGGTTTTCGCCAAATCCATGTGGTTTCCAACAACTGCACCATCCCATACATTTCAGTGACCACTTCCTAGGACAATCTCAGCCATCTCCAGCATTGCTCCTCCGACATTGCCAGCTAGGAGGATGTGGTGATGCACCAGTACCCAGCTTCAAGATGACTGAAATAAAATCAAAATACTGCAGGAAATCTGAAATAAAAACAGGAAGTGCTGGAAGATTTCATCTGGTCTGGCAATATCTGTGGAGAGAGAAAAAACGTTAACCTTCCTGTCCTCAACTGGAACTGGAAAAATTCAACAAATTTCCTTCCCATTTCCACTCCTCTCACTTTCACATGCGTTATGGTTCAGGTTAGAAATCCCAAAGTGTTTTATGAAGCCTGCCTGAATCATAAGTTTTGTATCTTGAATTTTTCTAGGATAAGCTTGAGATGCTTCATTTCAGATATGATTCAAGTGACCCAATAGGGAGGTTTTATCAAACAAAGTTGATTAAAGATTATAGTCAACCCTGTATAGTAAGAAAATTAGCAAGAACTTTTATCAATTACAAACAAAAACAAAACAACCACACCAACATATACCCTTTAATGAATATATCTAATGCCGTTCCAATTAAAACCAAAATCCAATAAACAAAACCTTTCAAACAGATTTATCACTGCACAGGCTAAAGCTCACATGATACTGGAATCCGGTTCCCTGGGTTGAATGCTGATTTCAAATGATCTCAAAAACTTAGAGCAACCTGCAGTCGTATCAGCTCCCCAAAACATCAAAGCACAGTTTAATTACTGCAGCATGACAACAAGCCTTTCTTTCAGCTAACTGGTAAAATTTTCAAAACATAACAGAGAAAGAAAGAGACTTCTTTTCAAGCTTGCTTTTAAGATTGCCTCTAACACTTCAGCCAAAATGAAACTGAAAGCTGAAAACCTTTGGTCACCTAACCTCCCACAGTTTTTATTCTCCTTCCAGCAATGACATCACCTAAGGCTGTGACCATGATTAAAAAAAACCTCTTAAAAGTAAACTAACATCACACATGGTCGATCTCTCACACATCAGATCCTTCCTTCCTTTGACTTCTCTGTCTCCATTTCTGGCAGTAGACCATCTACTAATATTAATTAAACCCACCAACTCCCACAGCTACCTCATTTATACTTCTTCACTTCTTATAAGGACTCCATTCCACTGTCCCAGTTTCTTCTTCTTTGCCTAACTGTCTCCCCTTGACATTCAAAAGCTGAATCCCTCACCATCAACATCTGGGCGGTCACCATTGACCAAATATTTAACTGGGCTAGCCATTTAAATGTTGTGGCTACAAGGACAGGTCAAAGGCTAAGAATTCGGTGGTGAATAACTCATCTCCTGACTCTCTATAGCCTGTCTGCCACCTGCAAGACACAGATCTGGAGTGTGATGGAATACTCTGAAGCTCCTACAGTACCCAAGAAGCTCAACACTATCCATGATAAAGCAGCCCTTGACTTGAACAAGATCCCATCCACCATTTTAAACATTCACTCCATCCAGAACCATCACATAGTGGCAGCAGTGTGTACCATCTACATGCACTGCAACAGCATGCTAAAGATCTTTCAAAAGTACCTTCCGAACCCATACCCTCAACACCTAGAAGGACAAGATCAGCAGAAAAATGGAAACATCACCATCTGCAGGTTTCCCTCCAAGACATATACCATCCTGACTTGGAATATCATTGTCATTCCTTCAGTTACCCAGAGTCAAAATCCTGGAACTCCCACCATAACGGCAGCCTGGGTCTCTGGGTATACCTACACATGAACTACAGGGGTTCAAGAAAGCAGTTTGCCACCGCATTCTCAAAGGCAATTAGGGATGGGCTTGTCTTGCCAATGATGCTCATATCCCAAGAACAAATTTGAAAAAAGGGTTGGTGGCCAGTCGTGTTATAAGTTACATTGCAAAATTAAGGCAAATGTGAGCCTACCACCTTTCCTCTTTACCCAGAATATGAGATAGTGAATAAAAATTCAATTTCCACATTCCCAGTGCACATTGTGGAGGTGGGGGAGGGTGGAGAGGTATATGATTTGCCTATGATTCACCTTCCCTTAAAGTGAATAGTCAGAACACTGTAGGTTGGACCTGCACAGTTTAGCAATGAAGAAATTGTGGTGAACCATTGTTGGTTACCACCAGGAGTGCTGAGCCATGGTCTGGCCAGTACTATGAGTCTGTAGATATGTTACTGTTGGGGTTAGGGTTGGGCTGTTCTACCTGTTAATATAGTCCTATGGTACACCCCAGTTGGCTCCGCCTCCTGGGAGAGGTATAAAGGTCACTGCTCTGCCTGGTGACCCTTTAGTCTGGGATTGTATATTGTATATAGTAGCTCCGTTATTGTTGGCAATAAAAGCCTTTATTTCCCGGGTACATCCTGCCTCCGTGTGATTTATCGCGCATCAATTTTATTGCCAACAAGTAAAATCTTTTTTTTAAAAAAAAACAACAAAAGAAAACCATGGAGCAAATGCTGAAACCCGAACGGCTTACGTTGGACCCACGTGCGGCGGGAGCATCGAACACTTTCGACCACTGGTTGAAGTGTTTCCAAGATTACCTCGACGCCTCCACAGCGGTCAACAACGACGCCGACAGACTCCGGGTCCGCCACGCGAGGGTAAGCGACGCTGTATACTTAGCGATCCGTGAGGCCCCAGACTACAAAGGGGCCCTCGAGCTTCTCAAAAAGCGATACAACAAACCGCCGAATGAGATCCATGCTCGACACCTTCTAGCCACTCGACGGCGGCAGCCCGGCGAAACGACGGAACAGTACGCGTGCGAACTTCAGCAGCTAGCCAGAGCCTGCAACTGCAAGCCAGTGTCGGCAGCCCAGTACATGAGGGACTTAGTTCAAGATGCGTTTGTGGCGGGAATCGGCTCGTCGTACATCCGTTTTTGGCTGCTGGAGCAAGGTAACCTTGATCTCACTAAAACCGTAGAGTTAGCTGACACTCTAGAAACGGCCTCCAAAGGTCTGGAGATGTACCCCGACGACCGCGTGGGGACATTGTGGCAGGTGCAGCCGCAGACTCAACTTTATTCAGCGGGATCGAAAAACTGCACGATTGCGTTTCCAGCCTCGGACCTGACGACCAGCTCCAGATGGCCCGCGGTGTTACTTCTGTGGGGGGGTGAAACACCCTCGGCAGCGATGTCCAGCTAAAGCGGTATTGTGCTCCGCCTGTGGCAAGAAGGGACATTATTCTAAAGTATGCCGGACCAAACCACTCTCCAAACACAGCAGCGCGGCGTGTGACTCCCCGGAGCCGGCCTCCTTGTCTTCTGCGTCTTCGAGGTCTTCCACCACGGTCTTCCAGGACGTCGCCATTCCTAACGACGGAGTCGCAAGACATGTGTGACCTGCAGGGGCCGCAGGTTTTGGTGCCATCGACCACGTGCGACCTATGGGGGCAGACATTTTGGTCGGCACCGACCGCGAATGACCAGCAGGGGCCGTCATCAACCATCTCAGCTGCCTGCAGTTGCGCCCACGATCCAACGGTGGCGTCAATCATCCTGGACCAGGCCAAGCCTCACAGACTCGACAAGTCCATGATGGACATACAGGTAAACGGACGCCAGATTTATTGTTCATAGAAATCATAGAAACCCTACAGTGCAGAAGGAGGCCATTCGGCCCATCGAGTCTGCACCGACCACAATCCCACCCAGGCCCTACCCCCACATATTTTACCCACTAATCTCTCTAACCTACGCATCTCAGGACTCTAAGGGGCAATTTTTAACCTGGCCAATCAACCTAACCCGCACATCTTTGGACTGTGGGAGGAAACCGGAGCACCCGGAGGAAACCCACGCAGACACGAGGAGAATGTGCAAACTCCACACAGACAGTGACCCGAGCCGGGAATCGAACCCGGGACCCTGGAGCTGTGAAGCAGCAGTGCTAACCACTGTGCTACCGTGCCGCTACTTTTTTTTTTTCGCACCAAAATTATTTATAAAAACTGCACACAAACTGGACAATTTATTTGAAAAGCTGGCTATCTTATCATAATTGCAGTATTTTTTACTGCATAACTTTAATTTACCTTAAAGTACAGCATACCACACAACACCAATCACAAAAGCCCTTATTACGAATGTTCCGCTGTGTTGCAAAGTGAACATTTCGGATCGGACGACAGAGTTTTCTATTCAAGAATGTGCTCCAGTCACAAGATCAAGGAACACAAAGGATCAGCTAGTTTGCAAAAGGTGTGTCAGAGAGTTGCAAAATGTGAAACAAAGGACGCCAGTCAGATCCCAAGGCCGTCTCGTCTTTGCATCCAATCCACACGCAAACGAAAAACTCAATTTGTCTTTCAGGTTCTCTGACTGCAGCCATTTTGCTTTGCAGTTACAGGGTCTCTCAAACAACCAGAATTGTGTAAAGTGCACAAACATTTCCTCCGTGTAACACCGCATTCTGAAAATCATTTGTAGACGGTCAGTCACGATTGCTGTACCGATGCAGGTCGACATTCCTCCCTTTCCAGCCTCGGAACGTAGAGGGTGATGGGCCATTTGAAAAACTCCTGGCTCAAAGCGACTGTGGAAAATGGGCTGTGGCTCACTTCTGTTGACTTTGGGCAGCTTAATTTGCTCGATTATAAAATCAGGCCCAGCTTCGAGCTGAGAGATGAAACCTTGTGGCTGTGAGCAAACTGTGTCGCCATCATTAACTGTGCCAGGGTTACAAGTATTCTCCCCATCGTAACCTCTGACTTTGTCGTCATCGGGTGAAGAACATTTGACATCGTCTTCAACCACAAAACACGAAGCACGGCCAATATCCATCAACCCTTTCACACTCCGCATGTTCTGAAGGCTGATGTTGGTTGGTAAGGTTTACTGATTATACATGAAATTTCCAGTCCAGAATTAGATAATCTTCAACAAAACTACCTCAACTGATCTAGTGAATCTCAATATGGACCTGCAGGCGGACATTCAGCATCAGGGAGGCGATCAGGTAGAGGTAGGGGAACCGGAGGCGGAGCCTCCAGGCCAAGTCGAAGAAGGTGATGAGGGTCCGGCTCAGGCCTTTGGAGAAGACGGTGTAGGAGCGGGCGAGCGGCCCGATGAAGCTGAGCGGCAGCTGGGGCAGTCCCGCCATAGACACCTGGGGCCGTCGGGTGTCTATGTTTGTTTGACAGCGGGAGCACGGAGAGCTTCATTCACCCTGACACCGTGAAGCGGTGTGGTCTCCAAATTTGGACTGTCAAGCAGACAATTTCGATGGCGTCAAGGTCCCGGTCTGTCACCGTGCTAGGGAGCTGCGTGGTCAACCTGATGGTGCAGGGCACGGTTTACGAGAACTTCAGGCTCCTTGTGTTACCGCACCTTTGCGCGCCGATACTCCTAGGACTAGATTTTATGGTCCACCTGAAGAGTGTAACCCTGCAGTACGATGGGCCACTCCCTCCACTTTCAGTGGGAGATCCGCAGCCTCTAAATTGCCCAATGCGCTCCACATGTAGTCTCTCGACGCTCAGGATAACCACACCCTCCCTATTCCAGAATCTCGTGCCAGGCTGCAAGCCCATCGCAACAAAGAGCAGGCGTTACAGCGCTGAGGATCGGATCTTCATTCGATCTGAAGTTCAGCGGCTCCTCAAGGAAGGGATCATCCAACCTAGCGCTAGTCCTTGGAGAGCGCAAGTCGTGGTGGTTAAGAATGGGAACAAACCCCGGATGGTCATAGACTATAGTCAGACCATTAACAGATACACGCAGCTGGATGCGTATCCCCTCGCGCGCATATCTGACATGGTCAATCAGATTGCGCAGTACCGGGTGTTCTCCACCATCGACTTAAAATCTGCTTACCACCAGCTCCCCATTCGCCCAGAGGACCAACAATACACGGCCTTTGAGGCGGATGGTCACCTGTACCATTTTTTAAGGGTTCCCTTTGGTGTCACGAATGGGGTCTCGGTCTTCCAGCGTGCAATGGACCGAATGGTGGACCAGAACGGGCTGCGGGCTACGTTCCCGTACCTGGATAACGTCACCATCTGCGGCCATGACCAGCAGGACCACGATGCCAACCTTCTTAGATTCTTACGCACTGCGTCTCGCCTGAATCTGACCTACAACAGGGAGAAGTGTGTATTTAGCACGCGCCGCCTTGCTATCCTCGGATACGTGGTGGAAAATGGGGTCCTTGGCCCTGATCCAGACCGTATGCGAACTCCCCTGCCCACTAGCATCAAAGCACTGAGAAGATGTTTAGGCTTCTTCTCATACTATGCACAGTGGGTTCCCAATTACGCGGACAAAGCCCGTCCGCTCATCAAGTCTACTTCCTTTCCCCTAACAACAGAGGCTCGCTTAGCCTTTGCAGGAATAAAAGCCGACATTGCGAAAGCCACGATGCACGCTATTGATGAGTCCATCCCCTTCCAGGTGGAGAGTGATGCATCTGATTTCGCCCTGGCCGCCACATTTAACCAGGCGGGCAGGCCCATCGCCTTTTTCTCTCGCACCCTCCAAGGCCCTGAAATTCGGCATTCAGCGGTGGAAAAGGAGGCCCAGGCCATTGTGGAGGCCGTTCGGCATTGGCGCCATTACTTGGCGGGAAAACGGTTCACTCTGCTCACGGACCAGCGGTCCATGGCGTTCATGTTCAACAACACGTTACGGGGTAAGATCAAGAATGATAAAATCTTGAGGTGGAGAATCGAACTCTCCACCTACAATTATGATATCATGTACCGTCCGGGAAAGCTCAACGAGCCCTCGGACACCCTGTCGCGTGGAACATGCGCTAGTGTGCAGGAGAATCGATTACAGGCTCTCCACAATGACCTCTGCCATCCGGGGGTCACTCGGCTCTTCCACTTCATAAAGGCCCGGTATCTACCCTACTCGGTGGAGGATGTCAGGTCCATAACCAGAAGCTGCCAGGTATGCGCGGAATGCAAACCGCACTTCTACCGACCTGACAGGGCACACCTCATTAAGGCCACTCGTCCTTTTGAAAGACTGAGTGTGGACTTCAAGGGCCCCCTTCCCTCGACAGATCGGAACGTGTACTTCCTCAATGTGATTGATGAGTACTCACGATTCCCTTTTGTCATTCCCTGTTCTGATATGACCGCTGCCACGGTTATCAAGGCATTACGGGATCTTTTCACCCTGTTCGGTTACCCCTGTTATATCCACAGCGATAGGGGCTCGTCGTTCATGAGCAATGACTTGAGGCAATACCTGCTCTCATATGGGATTGCCTCTAGTAGAACCACGAGCTACAACCCAAGGGGTAACGGACAGGTCGAACGAGAGAATGCTACAGTCTGGAAGGCTGCCTTACTGGCGTTGAGGTCTAAAGGTCTTCCAGTCTCCCGTTGGCAAGAGGTACTCCCTGATGCGCTCCACTCCATACGCTCACTCCTGTGTACGGCAACCAACGCTACTCCTCATGATAGAATGTTTTCATTCCCTACGAAGTCTTCCTCTGGGACCTCATTACCGTCTTGGTTGACGTACTCAGGACCTGTCCTCCTGCGGCAGCATGTTAGGACCCGCAAGTCCGACCCTTTGGTTGAACAGGTCCATCTCCTCCACGCCAACCCTCAGTATGCCTATGTGGCATATCCTGACGGGCGAGAGGACATGGTCTCGATTCGAGATCTGGCGCCAGCAGGGGGCTTGGAAACCCCTGTCGCTCCCACACCCCCAGTTAGGGACCCCCCGACCATTATCTCCCCTCCTGACACGGCGCGGGCAGTATCGGGACCACCACTTAACCCTCTTACTCCCGTGTACAGCTTGCCTGAGTCCAGGAGATTGTTGCCACCTCGAGGCGTGCCCAAGTCCAGCGGATTGTCGCCACCTCATGGTCTACAGGCCCGTGAGGAACTGGAGGAGTCACTGGACACCGCCTTGGAGAGAAGGTCACCGCGATTGCCTGAACCGGCGTCATCGCCGGTGTTGAGGAGGTCACAGCGACGGTGCGGTCCCCCAAACCGTTTGAACTTATAGACAGATGAACAGTTGTTCTGTGTTTTGTGCCCCGCCGGCCTTTGTTTTCAAAGGAGGGGTGAATGTGGTGAACCATTGTTGGTTACCACCAGGAGTGCTGAGCCATGGTCTGGCCAGTACTATGAGTCTGTAGATATGTTACTGTTGGGGTTAGGGTTGGGCTGTTCTACCTGTTAATATAGTCCTATGGTACACCCCAGTTGGCTCCGCCTCCTGGGAGAGGTATAAAGGTCACTGCTCTGCCTGGTGACCCTTTAGTCTGGGATTGTATATTGTATATAGTAGCTCCGTTATTGTTGGCAATAAAAGCCTTTATTTCCCGGGTACATCTTGCCTCCCGTGTGATTTATCGCGCATCAGAAATGAAATTGTAACCCTGCCTTGAAGCCGTCAACCATCACAATTCACATGACGTTGTTTTCTGTGGAGGATACTACATCTCTCCAAAACAGTCCAACCTCCTGAGCATGATCTGTTTCAGCGGTACCAGAACTGCTGCCTTCTATGGTGCATTCCAAGCTTTGCTGCAACCATTCGTCATTATGGATAGCATTGTCCCATTAAGGGTGATTGGGAACCCTGTGAGGTCTGCTGGTGCTTAGAAATACATAACACCGACAGTGTGACAAGAGCATTGCGATAATGTGATAAGGAGCTAAAATCGGATTACACCACAAGGATAATTGTTTACACTGCAGGTTTATGGAATAGCAGTCCTTGAATCTCTGTGCTGAGCACATTATTGACTCCTAAATGTCATTACAGTCAGCAGAATAAAATAGCGGTAGAGTATTCGATATAGAACATAGAACATAGAACATAGAAAGCCACAGCACAAACAGGCCCTTCGGCCCACAAGTTGCGCCGATCACATCCCCACCTCTAGGCCTATCTATAGCCCTCAATCCCATTAAATCCCATGTACTCATCCAGAAGTCTCTTAAAAGACCCCAACGAGTTTGCCTCCACCACCACCGACGTCAGCCGATTCCACTCACCCACCACCCTCTGAGTGAAAAACTTACCCCTGACATCCCCCCTGTACCTACCCCCCAGCACCTTAAACCTGTGTCCTCTCGTAGCAACCATTTCAGCCCTTGGAAATAGCCTCTGAGAGTCCACCCTATCCAGACCCCTCAACATCTTGTAAACCTCTATCAGGTCACCTCTCATCCTTCGTCTCTCCAGGGAGAAGAGACCAAGCTCCCTCAACCTATCCTCATAAGGCATGCCCCCCAATCCAGGCAACATCCTTGTAAATCTCCTCTGCACCCTTTCAATGGCTTCAACATCTTTCCTGTAATGAGGTGACCAGAACTGCGCGCAGTACTCCAAGTGGGGTCTAACCAGGGTCCTATAAAGCTGCAGCATTATCTCCCGACTCCTAAACTCAATCCCTCGATTAATGAAGGCTAGTACGCCATACGCCTTCTTGACCGCATCCTCCACCTGCGAGGCCGATTTAAGAGTCCTATGGACCCGGACCCCAAGGTCCTTCTGATCCTCTACACTGCTAAGAATGGTACCCTTCATTTTATACTGCTGCTCCATCCCATTGGATCTGCCAAAATGGATCACTACACACTTATCCGGGTTGAAGTCCATCTGCCACTTCTCCGCCCAGTCTTGCATTCTATCTATGTCTCGCTGCAACTTCTGACATCCCTCCAAACTATCCACAACACCACCTACCTTGGTGTCGTCAGCAAACTTACCAACCCATCCCTCCACTTCCTCATCCAGGTCATTTATGAAAATGACAAACAGCAAGGGTCCCAGAACAGATCCCTGGGGCACTCCACTGGTCACTGACCTCCACGCAGAGAAAGACCCCTCCACAGCCACTCTCTGCCTTCTGCAGGCAAGCCAGTTCTGGATCCACAAGGCAACAGCCCCTTGGATCCCATGCCCTCTCACTTTCTCAAGAAGTCTTGCATGGGGGACCTTATCGAACGCTTTGCTGAAGTCCATATAGACCACATCCACCGCTCTTCCTTCGTCAATGTGCTTGGTCACATTTTCAAAGAACTCAACCAGGCTCGTAAGGCACGACCTGCCCCTGACAAAGCCGTGCTGACTACTTTTGATCATACTAAACTTCTCTAGATGATCATAAATCCTGTCTCTCAGGATCCTCTCCATCAACTTACCAACCACTGAGGTTAGACTCACCGGTCGGTAATTTCCCGGGCTGTCCCTGTTCCCTTTCTTGAATATAGGGACCACATCCGCAATCCTCCAATCCTCCGGAACCTCTCCCGTCTCCATCGACGATGCAAAGATCATCGCCAAAGGCTCCGCAATCTCCTCCCTCGCCTCCCACAGTAACCTGGGGTACATCCCATCCGGTCCCGGCGACTTACCAACCTTGATGCCATTCAATAGTTCCAACACATCCTCTTTCTTTATGTCCACATGCTCGATCCTTTCTGTCCTCCGCAATCCAGCAGTACAACCACCCAGATCCCTTTCCACCGTGAATACCGAGGTAAAGTATTCATTAAGCACCTCCGCCATTTCTAACGGTTCCGCACAAACTTTTCCCCCTTCACCTTTTAAGGGTCCTATGCCTTCACATCTCATCCTTTTACTCTTGACATATTTGTAGAAAGCCTTGGGATTCTCCTTAATCTTACCCGCCAAGGTCTTCTCATGACCCCTTCTCGCTCTCCTAATTTCCTTCTTAAGCTCCTTCCTACATCGCGTATACTCCTCTAAATCCTTAACACCTCCTAGCTCTCTGAACCTTCTGTACGCCTCTCTTTTCTTATTTACCAGGTTCATCACAACCTTCGTGCACCACGGTTCCCGTACCCTACCAACACCCCCCTGTCTCATCGGAACGTTGTCATGCAGAGCTCCAGACAAACATTCCTTGAAAATCCTCCACTTTCCTTCGGTACTTTTCCCCAAGAATGCCTCCTTCCAATTTACCCGTCTAATTTCCTCCCTGATGACACTGTATTTCCCTTTACTCCAGAGAAACACTTTCCTAGCCTGCCTGACCCTATCTCTTTCCAATGCTATCGTGAAGGAGATAGAATTATGATCGCTATCCCCAAGATGCTCACCCACCGAGAGATCCTCCACCTGTCCAGGTTCATTAGCCAGCACCAGATCAAGAACAGCCTCTCCTCTAGTAGGCTTATCCACATACTGTGTCAGGAAACTCTCCTGGACACACCTAACAAACTCCTCTCCATCCAAACCCCTAGCCCTAGGGATATTCCAATCTATGTTTGGGAAATTAAAATCTCCCATCACGACAACTCTGTTATTCCTACATCTCTCCAGGATCTGTTTCCCCATCTGCTCCTCAACATCTCTGTTACTATTGGGCGGCCTATAGAAAACACCCAGCAAAGTTACCGACCCCTTCCTGTTCCTAACCTCCACCCACAGAGATTCCGTAGTCAGTCCCTCCACGGCGTCCACCTTCTCTACAGCCGTGACACTATCCCTGATCAACAGTGCCACTCCCCCCCCTCTCTTGCCTCCCTCCCTGTCCTTCCTGAAACATCTAAAACCCGGCACCTGAAGCACCCAGTCCTGTCCCTGAGACATCCAAGTCTCCGTAATGGCCACCACATCACAATTCGAAGCAGCAATCCACGCTCCAAGCTCATCCACTTTATTCACTACACTCCTGGCATTAAAATAGACACATCTCAGACCTTCAGCCTGAGCACTTCCCTTCTCCCTCACTCGTCTAACCTCCCTCTTACCCTGTCTACATTCCTTATCTATTTGCGAGCTAACCTCCTCGCTCTCAGTCCCCTCATTTCGATTCCCTCCCCCCAACCTTTCTAGTTTAAAGTCTCACCAGTAGCCTTAGCCAACCTTCCCGCCAGGATATTGGTCCCCCTGGGATTCAAGTGCCACCCGTCTTTTTTAAACAGGTCACACCTGCCCCTAAAGAGGTCCCAATGATCCAAGTACCCAAATCCTTGTCCCTTGCTCCAGTCCCTCAGCCACGCATTAATTCTCCACCGATTCCTGTTCTCACTCTCCCGCGGCACAGGCAGCAATCCCGAGATTACTACCTTTGCATTCCTCTTTCTCAGCTGTCTACCCAACTCCCTATATTCTCTTTTCATGACCCCTTCCCTCTTTCTACCTATGTCAGCAGTACCTATATGCATCACGACCTTGGGCTCCTCTCCCTCCCCCTTCAGGATTTCTGGGACTCGACCAGAGACATCCCGGACCCCTGCACCAGGGAGGCAAACCACCATCCGAGAGTCCCGTCTGTGTCCGCAAAAACGCCTATCTGACCCTCTCACCGTAGAGTCCCCAATTAGCACTACCCTCCTTTCCTTACCCCTTTGCACTACTGGTCCAGGCTCAGCTCCAGAGACACTGCCACCGCTGCTTCCCCCAGGTGGGCTGTCCACCCCAGTAGTACTCAGACAGGAGTACTTATTATTAAGGGGCACATCCACCGGGGTGCTCACCATCACCCGAGCTTTCTCCTTCCTCACTGTTACCCAGTTACCCTCCTCCCGTGGTCCCGGTGTGACCACCTGCCGATAGCTCCTGTCAATGACCTCCTCACTATCCCTAACCCGGCGAAGGTCCTCGAGCTGCAATTCCAGTTCCCTAACATGGTCCCTTAGGAACCGCAGCTCAACACACCCAGCACAGATATGGTCGCCTGGGAGGCTAGGAGCCTCCAGGACCTCCCACATCCTACATTGGGAACAACATACTGGCCTGACAGTCATAATTGCCCTTTTAAACACAGGGAAAAAAGTGAATGAAGATTATTCCTCTCCCTGCTCGCCCTTTCTGCCTAAGATATGATGTCAATTCTTTTATATTTCAAATAGGGCAGGCAATGGCCTAGTGGTATTATTACTAGACTATTAATCCAGAAACACAGCTAATGTTCTGGGGTCCCAGGTTCGAATCCCCGCCACAGCAGAGGATGGAATTTGAATTCAATAAAAAAATCTGGATTTAAGATTCTACTGATGACCATGAAACCATTGTCGATTGTCAGAAAAACCCATCTGGTTCACTAATGTCCTTTAGGGAAGGAAATCTGCCGTCCTTACCTGGTCTGGCCGACATGTGACCCCAGAGCTGCAGCAATGAGGCTGACTCTCAGCTGCTCTCTGAAATGGCCTGGCAAGCCACGCAGTTGTATCAATCACGGTCAACTAGGGATGGGCAATACATGCTGGCCCAGCCCACGATGCCCACATTCCACGAATGAATAATTTAAAAAAGCTGGTCTCTTTCTGTAGGTTTCAATAAAATTACAAACATGGAATGCAACTTGACAAAATTCTGGGTCCACTATCATAGACCATAAAATCCCTACAGCGCAGAAGGAGGCCATTCGGCCCATTGAGTCTGCCCTGACAACAATCCCACCCAGGCCCTATTCCCGTAACCCGACATATTTACCCTCCTAATCCTCTGACACTAGGGTCAATTTAGCATGGCCAATCAACCTAACCCGCACACCTTTGGACTGTGGGAGGAAACCGGAGGAAACCCGCGCAGGCACGGGGAGAATGTGCAAACTCCACACAGACAGTGATCTAAGCTGGGAATTGAACTCAGGTCCCTGGCGCTGTGAGGCAGCAGTGCTAACCACTGTGCCGCCATGTCATCCCATAATCTTTTGAGAAGCATTGTGCTAATTACTGCAGTGCGTTGTATTTAAAGTGCCCAAAGGGACACACAAATGCCAACAGCGAGTGCTGCAACACTTCAGCAGTAGGGAGCCTATGGTGCCAACTTGAAATGCTGCTCACAACCTGTTACACAGAACAGATGTCCTCACCCTCAGCTGTTTATAGTCAGGTTTCTCAGCTTTACACTGGTACACTTCATCACCAAGTAGCTGTCAAAACTGACAACGGTTATGTCCCCACGACACCCATAAAACATACACCCAAACAATCTCTTTCAGGCTCTGTGTTTAATTACCCAAAATATTACCAAACATGTTTGTAATCTCTGGCCATGCCCAGCATTGCCTCAGCACAAATGCTGTCACTACGTCACAATCTGAAGGATAAAGTAAACATTTTTGTCATTTTCAACGAAAGGTGATTTGTAATATAAATTACAATTATGAAAGCAATTGATATACGCTGTCTGTTTATTCAAGATCTACATATGCTGGGTTTCCACGGGATCTTTCTGGCTTAAAATAAAGTCATGTTTATAGAATAAACAATGCCACTGGTAAATTATTTCAATTTGATGAGTTAAATGGTTTTTCCTCCTTCATTTGTAAAAATGACGGAGGAGGTTGTTTTCGGGCATGTGTTAATATTACACAGCCCATTTACTAGTGCTAGTCATCTGTTAGATTTGGCAGTGGTTTTACTTTTAGGGCAATCCCCACCTGGCTACAACTTGTGTTTTTGTTTTAACATATCAGATGGAATTAAGGATGGAATTAACCAAAGACGCCCCTTGCAGACATTCAACTTTTCACCAGGCCTGGCAGCATCTGTGGAGAGAGAAACAGAATTTATTTGTTTCAAGTTTGTGACATACCTGAAATGTTAACTCTGTTTCCCTCTCTGCATATACTGCCAGACCAGCTGAGTATTCCCCGCAATTTCTGCTCACATTTCGATTCCCAGCAGCAGCAGCATTTTATATTTGTAATCGTCTTTCACCTCTTAGGTGCTGCAGATAAAACTTTCAGTCCAGGATTTAAGGACTTTTTTGAACTGAACACGTGAATTTGAATAGTTGAAGGCAACTCTGCAGTGACACACAGCAGGAATAGTTTAGACAAGCAAGCCACAAAGATCCTTCGTGAAACAAATATCCCAGATTCCAGAATCAGCAGGATGTGGCCTGGCAAATGTGAAATCAAGAGATAAGGAACTGAGGCCAAAGACATCAGCTAAGCATGTAATCATGAACTGATAAGAATAGAACTATGTAATCGTAAGGTGGCATGAATAGCTGCACATTGTATAGCCACATTGTGTGATACAGAGTGTATATAAGCTTGCAGCTTTGAGTGTAAAATCAGAGAGCTATATTGGACTGCCCGAGGTAGTCTCTACCTGCTTACGCTTGAAGAAACAATTGAAACCTGTTCCCAAGTCTCTTCTTGTGGTGATGGAGTTATCCCATAGCAACCCAGATGCTACTTAAGGAGACATGGAGGGGAGATTTGAGAACCATCATTTCAAAGGAATGGGGGACATTTAACTGTGCACTCATAACACAGAAACCAGCAGCAACAACTTGATGGAGGCTCAGTTGAAATTAGAGTCATTTGCACCACTCTGTTTATCTCAGAAAGTTGCCCATATCAGGCAAATCATGCCAATCATTTGTCATTACGATAAGCACCAACTACAAATCAACTCAAATTGTACGAAGTGTTCCATTACTAACGGTGGGATCTGTACTACTTTTACCTTACTTTAGTCATTCAAGATCCTTCTTTCGGTGGTTAAACGAGCACGTCACACAATCATCTTAACTGAAACTTCTTCACAAAGCGAGTAAGAAGTTAGCTGATATCTGTTCCAGGGTCTTGCTGTATGTAGACACAGAAGGAGCAATCTTATCATTCTGCCTCATTGGCTGATGGGCGGGGAGAGCCGGTTGATGCGCGATTAAATCACTCGGGAGGCTGGATCGTACCCAGGAAATAAAGGCTTTTATTTGTAACAAGAATGGAGCATACTGCATAACAATACAATCCCAGACTAAAGGGTCACCCGGCAGTGCAGTGACCTTTATACTCCTACAGGTAGGCGGAGCCAACCGGAGTGTACCACAGAACAATACCAACAGGTAGAACACCCCAACCCTAACCCCAACAGTGACAACAGTAACATATGTACAAGTACCCATAGTGGTAACCATCTATGGTTCAGTACCCATAGTGGTAACCATCTATGGTTCACCACACCGGTAAGATCGCGCAAGAGCCGAGAAATCAGGTTCGCGCCCGGTTTCTCACCTCTCGCGATCTTACCGGAACCGAATATCTGTCAAGGTCAGCCTCGCACCCATTTCCGGCGCAAGGCTGAATAAATTATTTAAATTGAATTTGTATATGTTTAACATGTATTTAGCGAGCCCGGGATGTTATAGTCTGGGCTCACTTGCCTCTGTGGCCTCTCCGGGAGAGGTTCTCCCCAGCGAGAATCACAGCTGGTCCCCAGCAACGGGAACCAGATGTGATGGCCTCGCCGGTAGAACCGGAGGTCACTGAGGCCCCTCCAGGAGGTCGGGGGCAAGGAGGAGTGCCCCTTGGGCAGTGCCAGCCTGCGCACTCTGCATTGGGGATCAGTGGGGGAGGAAGGTGGACGATCATGGCTGGCCATTGGGGTTGGGAGGGATGGGCTGGCCTTGGGGGGGTGTCGGGCTGGCGATCGGAGTGGAGGGAGGGTGGCCCACTGCCACTCTGCATTGCGATCGGTGGGGGGAGGGTGGGGGGATCGGTCTGGGGAAGGTGGGTCATGGGGTCGATCGTTCCAGGTGGGTGGAGGGGCTGCCGGGGTAGATCGGTCTGGGCACGTGGAGGGTGTCCTGATAGGCCATAGGCCCCCGCGATAGTGTAGTTGCTTTGTTTGAGGCTGGCTCAGAGCAACCGAGGCTGAGTGACAAGCCTCTCTATTAGAGACCTGCACATGTGTAATTGCGTCCTCTGCTGCTCTCAGCCAGCATTCAGGTGTTTTAAGCCCCGCCTCCTCCCACAACAGGCAAGAAACCATTTTTGAGAATTTATTTTTGTCTAACTGGATAAGATAGCAGATTTGGACTCCCCCAAAAAATGGATCAGAAACTCTCTCATTTCAATCTCATCCTGGACTATTTTTTGTAAGATCACCCCAGGTTGCTTCAGTATCTGAGGAGTTGTGAATGGTGCTGAACATTGTGCAGTCATCTGCAAACATCCGCACTTTTGACCTTGTAATGGAAGGTTGGTCATTCATGAAACAGCTGAAGATGATTGGACCTAAGACACTACCCTGAGGAACTCTTGCAGTGATGTCCTAGGAGTGAGATGATTGACCTCTAACAGCCAAAACCATCTTTCTTTGTGCCAGGAATGATTCCAACCAGTGGAGAGTTTTCCCCCTGGTTCTCATTGACTCCAGTTTTGTTCGGGTTACTTGATGCCACATTCAGTCAAAAACAGCATTGATGTCAAGGGCAGTCACTCTCACCTCACCTCTTGAGCAGATCTTTTGTCCATGTTTGGACTAAGGCTGTAATAGCTCAGGAACTGAGTGCCCCTGGCGAAATCCAAACTGAGCATCAGTGAGCAGGTTATTGCTGAGTAAGTGCTGTTCGATAGCACTGTTAGTAACACTTTCCATCACTTTCCTGATGATCAGTAGTAGACTGATGAGGTGGTAAGTCAGGTTGGATTTGTCCTGTTTTGTGTATAGGACCTCCAGAAGAGGCCGAGATGGATCATCCAATCCATTGCAGTATTCAGTACCTTCAGCTGCTTCTTAATACCACCTGGAGTGAATCGAATTGGCTGAAAAATGGCATCTGTGATGCTGGGGATCTCAGAAAGAGGCTGAGATGGACCATCCACTCAGCACTTCTGGCTGAAGATTGTTGCAAATGCTTCAGCCTTGTTTTTGTGCCAATGTGCTTGGCTCCTCCATCATTGAGGAGCCAAGCATATTTGATTGAGTTTTTTGAAGGGGTAACCAAGAAGGTAGATGAGGGCAGTGCAGTTGATGTTGTCTACATGGACTTTAGCAAGGCCTTTGACAAGGTACCGCATGGTAGGTTAAATCTCACAGGATCCAGGGTGAAGTATCTAAATGGATACAAAATTGGCTTCTTGACAGAAGCCAGAGGGTGGTTGTAGAGGGTTGCTTTTCAAGCTGGAGGCCTGTGACCAGCAGTGTGCCTCAAGGATCAGTGCTGGGTCCACTGTTATTTGTCATTTATATTAATGATTTGGATGAGAATATAGGAGGCATGGTTAGTAAGTTTGCAGATGACACTAAGATTGGTGGCATAGTGGACAGTGAAGAAAGTTATCTCCAATTGCAACGAGATCTTGATCAATTGGGCCAGTGGGCTGACGAATGGCAGATGGAGTTTAATTTAGACAAATGCGAGATGATGCATTTTGGTAGATTGAACCAGGGCAGGACTTACTCAGTTAATGGTAGGGCGTTGGGGAGAGTTACAGAACAAAGAGATCTAGGGGTACATGTTCATAGCTCCTTGAAATTGGAGTCACAGGTGAACAGAGTTGTGAAGAAGGCATTCGGCATGCTTAGTTTCATCGGTCAGAACATTGAACGCAGGAGTTGGAATGTCTTGTTGAAGTTGTACAAGACACTGGTAAGGCCACACTTGGAATACTGTGTGCAATTCTGGTCACCCTATTATAGAAAGGATATTATTAAACTAGAAAGAGTGCAGAAAAGATTTACTAGGATGCTACCGGGACTTGATGGATTATGTTATAAGGAGAGGCTGGATAGACTGGGACTTTTTTCTCTGGAGTGTAGGAGGCTGAGGGGTGATCTTATAGAGGTCTATAAAATAATGAGGGGCATAGACAAGGTAGATAGTCAATATCTTTTCCCAAAGGTAGGGGAGTCTAAAACTAGAGGGCATAGGTTTAAGGTGAGAGGGGAGAGATACAAAAGTGTCCAGAGGGGCAATTGTTTCACACAGAGGGTGGTGAGTGTCTGGAACAAGCTGTCAGAGGTAGTAGTAGAGGCAGGTACAATTTTGTCTTTTAAAAAGCATTTAGATAGTTACATGGGTCTGATGGGTATAGAGGGATATGGACCAAATGCGGGCAATTGGGATTAGCTTATAGGGGTTTTAAAAAAGACAGGGTGGCATGGACAAGTTGGGCCGAAGGGCCTTTTTCCATGCTGTAAACCTCTATGACTCTATGATTGAGGTTGGAGATATTTGTGGAGTCTCCTCCTCCAGTAAATTCTTTAACAGTCCACCACTATTCACGACTGGAGGTGGCAGGACTGCAGAGCTTAGATCTGATCCATTGTTTGTGGGATCGCTTAGTTCTGCCTATCACTTGCTGTTTTTGTTGTTTGGCATGTCAGTAGCCCTGTGTTGTAGCTTCACCAGGTTAATGCAGGTACCAGGTACAGCAGGTACTTAAGAAGGTAAATGAAATGTTGTCCTTCATTGCTAGAGGAATCGAGTTTAAAAACAGCAAGGTTATGTTGCAGCTGTATAAGGTGCTGGTGAGGCCACACCTGGAGTACTTTGTACAGATTTGGTCTCCTTATTTGAGAAAGAATATACTGGCACTGAAGGGGGTGCAGAGGAAATTCACCAGGTTGATTCCAGAGTTGAGAGGGTTGGCTTATGAGGAGAGACTGAGGAGACTGGGACTATGCTCACTGGAATTTAGAAGAATGAGGGGAGATCTTGTAGAAACATATAAGATTATGAAGGGAATAGATAAGATAGAAGCAGGGAGGTTGTTTCCACTGGCGGGTGAAACCAGAACTAGGGGGCATGACCTCAAAATAAGGGGGAGCAGATTTAGGACTGAGTTGAGGAGGAACTTCTTCACACAAAGGGTTGTGAATCTGTGGAATTCCCTGCCCAGTGAAGCAGTTGCAGCTACCTCGTTGAATGTTTTTAAGACAAGGATAGATAAATTTTTGAACAGTAAAGGAATTAAGGGTTATGGTGAGCGGGTGGGTAAGTGGAGCTGAGTCCACGGAAAGATCAGCCATGACCTTATTGAATGGCGGAGCAGGCTCAAGGGGACAGATGACCTACTCCTGCTCCTAGTTCTTATGTTCTTATTATGCCTCATTTTCAGACATGCCCTACATGCGCTCATGCACACTTAATTAAACCAGGATTGATCCCCTGCTTTGATGCTAATGGTAGAGTGGGGGATATGCCAAGCCATTAGGTTGCTGACTGTGGTTGTATTCAATTTTGTTGTTGGTGGTCCACAGCGCCTCATGATGTTCAGTATTGAGTTGCTAGATATGTTCAAAATCTACTCCATTTAGCACAGTGACAGTGATACACAACATGGAGGGTATCCTCATTGTGAAGGCAGGTCATGAGGACTGTGCAGTGGTCACTCCTGCCAATACTGCCATAGACAGCTGCTTCTGCCACAAGCAGATTGGTGAGGATGAGGTCAAGTAGGTTTCTCTTTTGTTCATTCCCTCACCACCTGCTACAGACCCAATCGAGAGGCTATGGGCAGAATTTTCCCATCCTGCCCGCCACGGGAATCATAGCAGGTGGGACAGAAAATTTGGTGGACCATACAAAGGTCCATTAACCCTAGGTGGGAATTTCCAGTCTTGGGGGCGAGCGCGGCTGGAAAATCCCGCCTTCTGTCATTTAGAATACGGGCAGCTGGTCCTCAGTGCGCTACCAAGCCACTCTTGGCGATGGACAATGATGCCCCCTCACCAGAGTACATTATGTGCCCTTACCACCCACAGTGCTTCCTCCAAGTGGTATTCAACATTGAAGGGTACTGATTCCCCAGCTGGGGCAGTTGATGGCAATCAGCAGGAGGTTTCCTTGGTTATGTTTGACCTAATGCCGTTCGGCTTCATGGGGTCAAGCGTTGGTGTTGGGAAGTCCCAGAGCAACTCCATGTCGACTGTATACCGCTATGCTGCCACCTCTGGTGGCTATGTCCTGTCAATGAGACAGGGATGGTGATGGGATGTCTGGGACCTTGTAAGGTATGATTCCGTGATCATGACTATGCCAGTCTGTAGCTTGATAAACTTTGGCACACACTGTCGGATATTAGTAAGGAGGGCTGATCACTGGGGAATTACTGTCAATTTGTGAAGACAAATTGAAGTTTATTTAACCATCATTTCTGCTACAGCTTGATTGTGCCTTTGAGTTCTTTAACACGGCTCTGTCCAGCTGACTGTTGTTACTGCTGCATATCATAGTTTTGGCAAGAAGAGAATGGAGCGTCATTGTATGGCTTGTTGAATTTTAAACTGTGTCTAACTGGTTTTTCTGTTGACTTTGTTTGCTTACTCTATTTGCTTTATTTCTTTTAAACAAATGATGCTGGCATGAAATTTCTCACCATGAATCCTCAAAGTGCTGAAAGTGACTGTTTGCTAAATAGCACTGAGAAATCAAGTCCAAAAATGGTCACTATCTACTATTCCTGTGTGTGTACTCGGCGTATTCTACTGTAAACTTCCTATGACTGATGAAGGCTTGCAAAACCTTCACTGCGCGCTTTTACATGCATTATTATCCGTTTGATGGTTTGTATGGACCACTGTTTTGGAACGTGTATCCTAGATACTGCTGTACTCTGACCTCAGTCAGCTAAATAGAGCCAAATGACATGAGTGGAAAGCGTAGCAGACTTGAGGTTCAACACAGAGTTTAACAATGTATTAGGCAAGAACCGCTAAAGAGCTACGGTAATGAAGTAGAGAAAATTTATAGAGTGACAAAGACAAGGGAGGCTTTTCACGTATAAATCCATCTTGTTTCTAGAAAATGCTTTATAAACTTTGAGTCTTTCTAAAAGCTTTGATAATGTATAGCAAGTTTCAGGGATGCTTAACTTTTCACGTTTTATTCTTTTTTTGCTTTTATGTATTTTAAATTTAATAGCCCTCACAATTTTATGTTTCTTTAATATGTTAATACAATAATTTTCTTTCCAACTCTTTGCCACTGTTGCCACTATTACATGTTTGTCCTATACATTAAGAAGTAGACTTAAGCATGTTTCATTTTTCTGATCTGGTTTAGTGAATTTTGCAGCAGTTTGCAGTAGGATTTATGATATTGTTCACTGCTGATTTGTAAATGGGAACACTGTTTATCTATGGAATCCAGGGGACATGTTCTTCCATGTGTTCCATCTGCTTTCAATCATCTTTGCTTTCCTTTGTTTCACAGGTGCATTCTGGAGTAACTGGAATAAAAACTGTTATGGATTGTGATTTTTTTTTAAAAGCAAAATAGGCTCAAAGCTTATCAAACTAGCACCAGGACAGTATATACCCAATCTGCAGACACCAGACTTACTGCCAATTTCACAGGCCCCAAAACTTTAGGATACTGGACTAGGATGCCTGTTAGGTCTCTTTGATCACAGAATCATAGAATCTCCACAGTGCAGAAGGAGGCCATTCGGCCCATCGAGTCTGCACCAACCACAATCTCACCCAGGCCCTATTCCTATAACCCCTCATATTTACCCTGCTAATCCCCCTGACATTAGGGTGAATTTAGCATGGCCAATCATCCTAACCCACACATTATTTGGACTGTGTGAGGAAACCGGAGCACCCAGAGGAAACTCATGCAGACAGGGGGAAAATGTGCAAACTCCACGCAGACAGTGACCCGAGGCCAGAATTGAACCCGGATCCCTGGCTATATCCAGTAGCACTAACCACTGTGCCACTGTGCCGCCATTATGTAGACATGTAGATTAAGGGCCTAACATCTGTTTAAGCAACGCTTTGGCAAATTAGTCACAATGAGCCACACGATTTTTCAGTGGTTATAGCTGGCACTAGCCAAAAGTAAACTTGCGTAATTTACTGAAAAAAAACACTTTCCTGTAGAACAAGGAGAAGGAATGCTCCCTGATGCGCAATTAATTCACTCGGGAGGCTGGATCGTACCCGGGAAATAAAGGCTTTTATTAGTAACAAGAATGGAGCATACTGCTTAACAATACAATCCCAGACTAACGGGTCACTGGACAGTGCAGTGACCTTTATACTCCTATAGGTAGGCGGAGCCAACCGGAGTGTACCACAGAACAATGCTAACAGGTGGAACACCCCAACCCTAACCCCAACAGTAACAAGAGTAACATATGTACAAGTACCCATCGTGATAACCATCTATGGTTCAGTACCCATAGTGGTAACCATCTATGGTTCACCACATTCACCCCTCCTTTAAAAACAAAGGCCGGTGGGGCAAAAAAAACAGGACGAACTGTCCATATATTCACAAGTTCAGTCGTATTGGAGGGCCGCATCGTCTCTGCGACCTCCTCAACACTGGCGGTACCGCCGGTTCTGGTGACCGTGATGACCCTCTCTCCAAGGCGGTGTCCAGTGACTCCTCCAGTTCCTCACGGACAGGTGGACCACGAGGTGGCGATAATCTCCTGGACTCAGGAACGCCCCGAGGTGGCGACAATCTCCTGGACTCAGGCAAGCTGTACACGGGAGTAAGAGGATTAAGTGGTGGTCCCGATACTGCCCGCGCCGTGTCAGGAGGGGAGATAAAGGGCAAGGGGTCCCTAACCAGGGGTGCGGGAGTGACGGGGGTTTCCAGGTCCCCTGCAGGCACCAGATCTCGAATAGAGACCGTGTCCTCTCGCCCGTCAGGATATGCTACATAGGTATATTGAGGGTTGGCGTGGAGGAGATGGACCTGTTCAACCAAAGGGTCGGACTTGCGGGTCCTAACATGCCGCCGCAGGAGGACAGGTCCTGAGTACGTCAACCAAGTCGGCAGTGAGGTCCCAGAGGAAGACTTCCTAGGGAAGGTAAACATCTGCTCATGTGGGGTAGCATTGGTTGCCGTACACAGGAGGGACTGGATTGAATGGAGCACATCAGAAAGTACCTCTTGCCAACGGGAGACTGGAAGACCCTTAGACCTCAACGCCAGTAAGACAGCCTTCCAGACTGTAGCGTTTTCTCTTTCGACCTGCCCGTTACCCCTGGGGTTGTAACTCGTAGTCCTACTTGAGGCAATCCCTTTAGAGAGCAGGTATTGCCTCAAGACGTCACTCATAAAGGACGAACCCCTATCACTGTGGATATAACTGGGGTAACCAAACAGGGAGAAAAGATCCCGCAAAGCTTTGATAACCGTGGCAGCGGTCATGTCTGAACAGGGAATGGCAAAAGGGAATCGGGAGTACTCGTCAACCACGTTGAGGAAGTACACATTCCGATCTGTCGAAGGAAGGGGACCCTTGAAATCAACACTCAGTCTTTCAAAAGGGCGAGTGGCCTTAATGAGGTGTGCCCTGTCAGGTCGGTAGAAGTGCGGCTTGCATTCAGCACATACCTGGCAGCTTCGGGTTATCGACCTAACATCCTCTATGGAGTAGGGTAGATTCCGGGCCTTTACAAAATGGAAGAGCCGAGTGATCCCCGGATGGCAGAGATCATTGTGGAGGGCCTGTAGCCGGTCCTCCTGCACACTGGCACATGTTCCACGCGACAGGGCATCTGAGGGCTCATTGAGCTTCCCCGGACAGTACATGATATCATAGTTGTAGGTGGAGAGTTCGATTCTCCACCTCAAGATTTTATCATTTTTGATCTTACCCCTTAACATGTTGTTGAACATGAACGCCACGGACCGCTGGTCCGTGAGCAGGGTAAATCGTTTTCCAGCCAAGTAATGGCGCCAATGCCGGACGGCCTCCACAATGGCCTGAGCCTCTTTTTCCACAGCGGAGTGCCGAATTTCAGGGCCTTGGAGGGTGCGAGAGAAAAAGGCGACGGGCCTGCCCGCCTGGTTAAGTGTGGCACCCAGGGCGAAATCAGATGCATCACTCTCCACCTGGAAGGGGATGGACTCAACGACAACGTGCATCATGGCTTTCGCGATGTCAGCTTTTATCCCTTCAAAGGCTAAGCAAGCCTCTGCTGCCAGGGGAAAAGAGGTAGACTTTATGAGCGGACGGGCTTTGTCCGCATAATTGTGAACCCACTGTGCGTAATACGAAAAGAAGCCTAAGCATCTTCTCAGTGCTTTGATGCTAGTAGGTAGGGGAAGTTCAAGGAGGGGACGCATACGGTCTGGATCAGGGCCAAGTCCGGCTTTCCACCACGTATCCGAGAATTGCTAGGCGGCGCTTGCTGAATACACACTTCTCCCTGTTATAGGTCAGATTCAGGCGAGACGCAGTGCGTAAAAACTTTAGGAGGTTGGCATCGTGGTCCTGCTGGTCATGGCCGCTGATAGTGACGTTGTCCAGGTACGGGAAGGTAGCCCGTAGCCCGTTTTGGTCCACCATTCGGTCCATCTCCCGCTGGAAGACCGAGACCCCATTAGTGACGCAAAAGGGGACCCTTAAGAAGTGGTAGAGACGACCATCCGCCTCAAAGGCCGTATATTTTCAGTCCTCTGGGCGAATGGGGAGCTGGTGATAGGCTGACTTCAAGTCAATGGTGGAGAACACCCGGTACTGCGCAATCTGGTTGACCATGTCAGATATGCGCGGGAGAGGGCACGCGTCCAGCTGCGTGTACCTATTAATGGTCTGACTATAGTCTATGACCATCCGGGGCTTGTCTCCAGTCTTAACCACCACGACTTGTGCTCTCCATGGGCTAGTGCTAGGTTGAATGATCCCTTCCCTGAGGAGCCGCTGAACCTCAGATCGAATAAAGATCCGATCCTCAGCACTGTAACGCCTGCTCTTAGTTGCGATGGGCTTGCAGCCTGGCACGAGATTCTCAAATAAAGATGGCGGGGTGATTCTGAGTGTCGAGAGACTGCACGTGGAGCGTGCTGGGCAATTTGGAGGCTGCTGTTCTCCCACTGAAAGTGGAGGGAGTGGCCCATCGTACTGCAGGGTCACACTCCTCAGGTGGACCAGTCTAGTCCCAGGAGTATCGGAGCGCAAAGGTGCGGTAACACGAGGAGCCTGAAGTTTTCATAAACTGTGCCCCGCACCGTTAGATTTACCACGCAGCTCCCAAGAACGGTAACAGATCGGGACCTCAACGCCATCGAAATTGTCTGTCTGACAGTCTGTACTCGGAGACCGCACCGTTTCACGGTGTCAGGATGAATGAAACTCTCCGTGCTCCGTGTCTAACAGACAATGTATCAGGCGTCCGTTTACCTCTATGTCCATCATGGACTTGTCGAGTCTGTGAGGCTTGGCCTGGTCCAGGATGATTGACGCCACTGTTGAATCCCGAGTGCAACTGCAGGCAGCTGAGATGGTCGATGATGATGACCCCTGCTGGTCGTCTGCGGTCGGTGTCGAGCAAAATGGCTGCGCCCATGGATCGCACGTGGTCGATGGCGTTGAAAGTGGCGGCACTCGCAGGTTGCACGTGTCTTGCGTCGTTGTCCTCAGGAATGGCGGCGCTCGTGAATCGCACGTGGTGGAAGACCTCGACGAAGCCGGAGACGAGGAGACAGATCCTGGAGAGTCACACGCAGCACTGCTTGGCTTCGAAGGGGGCTTTGCTCGGCACACTTTAGCATAGTGCCCTTTCTTCCCACTCGCGGAGCAAAATACCATTCTCGCCGGACATCGCTGACGAGGGTGCTTTGCCAATCCACAGAAATAGCACCGCGGGCCACCTGGAGCTGCCGCCACCGTCAGGTCCGAGGTTGAAAGCACGATCGCGCAGTTCCTAGGAGCCGCTGGATAGAGTTGAGTCGGTGGCTGTACTTGCCACGATGTTCCCACGTGGTCGGTGGGGTAAGTTTCAAGACTTCTGGAGGCCGTTTCCATTGCATCAGCCAATTCCACCGTCTTAGCTAGGTCTAAGTTACCTTGCTCTAGCAGCCGCAGGCGAATATAGGATGAGCCGATTCCCGCCACGAACGCATCTCGGATCAGATCGTTAGTATACTGAGTAGCCGACACTGGCTTGCAATTGCAGGTTCTGGCTAGCTGCTGAAGTTCGCGCAGGTACTGTCCCGTCGTTTCACCGGGCTGCCGCCGTCGAGTGGCTAGTAGGTGCCGAGCATGAATCTCGTTTGGCGGTTTGTTGTACAGTTTCTTAAGTAGTTCGATGGCCCCTTTGTAGTCTTGGGCATCACGGATTGGTGCATACACAGTGTCGCTTACCCTTGCGTGGAGGACCCGCAATCTATCGGTGTCGTTTTGAATGGCTGTTGAGGCGTCGACATAATCTTGGAAACACTTCAACCAATGGTCGAAAGTGTTCGACGTTCCAGCTGCACGGTAGCACAGTGGTTAGCACTGCTGCTTCACAGCTCCAGGGTCCCGGGTTCGATTCCCGGCTCGGGTCACTGTCTGTGTGGAGTTTGCACATTCTCCTCGTGTCTGCATGGGTTTCCTCCGGGTGCTCCGGTTTCCTCCCACAGTCCAAAGATGTGCAGGTTAGGTTGATTGGCCATGCTAAAATTGCCCCTTAGTGTCCTGGGATGCGTAGGTTAAAGGGATTAGTGGGTAAATATCTGGGGGTAGGGCCTGGGTGGGATTGTGGTCGGTGCAGACTCGATGGGCCGAATGGCCTCCTTCTGCACTGTAGGGTTTCTATGTTTCTATGTAAGCCGATTGGGTTTTAACATTTGCTCCATGGTTTTTTTTTTCAACCAAAATTGTTACTAATAAAATTGATGCGCGATTAATTCACTCGGGAGGCTGGATCGTACCCGGGAAATAAAGGCTTTTATTAGTAACAAGAATGGAGCATACTGCTTAACAATACAATTCCAGACTAACGGGTCACTAGGCAGTGCAGTGACCTTTATACTCCTATAGGTAGGCAGAGCCAACCGGAGTGTACCACAGAACAATACCAACAGGTGGAACACCCCAACCCTAACCCCAACAGTAACAAGAGTAACATATGTACAAGTACCCATAGTGATAACCATCTATGGTTCAGTACCCATAGTGGTAACCATCTATGGTTCACCACACTCCCCAACTCTGCAGGTGTGATGGTCTCTGTTCCACACTTCCCACCCCTCATCCCTTGACATCTCACCACAGCCCACAACAAATGCCTTCTGGGATATACCTAGGGGGTCTCTCCTAGTGAATCAGCTTCTGTTAGGCAAGTACTCCGGCTTCTCCCTTCACATTCCTGCTGGAATCACCTCACTCACTGTACCACTCACTGTGCAGTACACACCTTGCTCCAAGAGGATTTCTTTCATCCACTGCAGCCAACAACAGGGGGAAAAAAGTCAGAGCTTCTTATTTGACTAGAATTGACTAGGATGAAACCATGAAAAGGGAAATCAACAAAACAGCATTACCGACAAACAAGATGTGCACTTGCGATGCCATGGCTATGGGCCAACTGCTGGAAAATTGGGATTAGTATAGTTGGGTGCTTTGTCTTTTACCAGTGCAGATGGACTTACGACACAATTGGTTCCTGAAAACCTTGTCATAAGTTGAAAAATCAGATTTGGAACCGGTTTTCTCATAGGAACAATGTTACAAATGGGAAATTGGTTCCTAAACCAAGGGCAGAAATCACACATGGGGCACCCTGCAGTGTAAAATGCCCAGTCAAGTCATTAAGGATTAGTGTAGGAGTTATATTGAAGCGTGGGAGATATATTGAAATCATTAATCACTGTCAGCTGTGAGTCTGAGTGCATATTAAATACAACATAAGTGTATAAATGCATTAAAATTTCAGCGGTTGTGGCAAAAACGTTTAACAGAATAAAACATTAATTTTCAACCAAATAAGGATAATTTGACCTGTCCAATTATACAGATGGGTAGTACAAAATGTCAATACGCATATACGAATGTTGCAAAGTCAAAGCCAATGTTGTAAAGTTGAAATGGGGTGTAGATTTATAAATGTTGTAAATATCATTCATCATGAAGGTCGAGAGTCATAAAGTCGAGGGCTGCCTGTATAGTTTTAATCCCCTTATCTAAGAAAGTATATACTTTCCACAGGGGGAAGGCAGTAGACATTCACCAAACTAATCCCTGGGATGATGGGATTGTTTTATGGTAATAGATTGGTTTCAGATAAAGCTCGGCACAACATCGTGGGCCGAAGGGCCTGTTCTGTGCTGTACTGTTCTATGTTCTATTGAGGAGCCTGGGACAGTATTCTCTCGAATTTGGAAGAACGAGAGGTGATCTCGTTGAAACTTACAAAATTCTTAAGGGGCCATAGATCGTAGGTGCAGGAAGGATGTTTTCCCCTAGTTGGGGGGTCTAAAACCAGAGGACATGAGCTCAGAATAACGTATAGGCCATTTAGGATTGAGATGAGAAGGAATTTCATCACCCAGAGAGTAGTGAATCTTAAGAATTTTCCATAGCAACTGAAGAAAGAATAGAATGAGAAAAAAATAATTTGCTCAATTCAGACTGTTCCTTTAACAAACCCCCTCAAATCATGCACCAACATGGAGTGCATCACCCCTACTTAAGCTCCTGAAGAAGCTTCCACATTTCCAGTTGGTTCTTCCAAAGGTAAACCAAGATGAGGAGATGCCGGCGTTGGACTCGGGTATACACAGTAAGAAGTCTCACAACACCAGGCTAAAGTCCAACAGGTTTATTTGGTAGCATGAGCTTTCGGAGCACTGTCCCTTCAGCTGATGAAGGAGCAGCGCTCCAAAAGCTCGTGCTACCAAATAAACCTGTTGGACTTTAACCTGGTGTTGTGAGACTTCTTAAAGGTAAACCAAGTGCTAGCTAGTGCACCTTAAAATAATTATTATTTATGTCCAACTATCTGAATACGTGCAATTCGCAGAATCACAAGAGAGCAGAAGAGGTCCTTCAGACCATCAAGTCTGCACTGACGTGAGAAATGCCTTTCCTACCGATCTAATCCCATTTACCAGCACTTGGCCCTTGTTACGACATGCCAACTGCTCATCCAAGTATTTTTTAAAGGATGTGAGACAACCTACTTCTCAAATTTCCGATCTTTAATTAAGAAATGAAGTGGATGGAATGAATAAAATGTGCTAATGAAAATGCTTACAGATGTCTTTAAATGTATGAGGCTGAAAGCCATTAGCTATGTTTTCAGGCCTGTTTCTCCATTCTGTCCGCTATCTGTGGTGAACTAAGGTGCACTATAGATACAAAAAGAAGGTGAAGTGTGCCCAAGGCTGGACAAGCGGCTGAGTACCCTCAGCGGAATTGTAATCTACCAACCTGAGGCATTCAAGAGGGCATCCGTTAAGTACTTGAATAGAAACAATATGAAAGGGTATTGGGAGAAGGCAGGAGAATGGCGTGAAAACATAATGTTCATTTGGAGAGTCGGGGCAGATAAGATGGGCCAAATGGCCTCCTTCTGCGCTGTAACAATTCTGTGATTCTGGAACCTTGATCGTTCTTGTTTTTCTCAGGTGTTGCCCTAATGTTGAATTCCATTAAGGGAAGACAATTGCTAGATTAATTAGGGCCAAAGCTAAAATCTGAAGTTTTAATTGCATTGCAGTTTGGGTATTTTCCTTTCAGTAATAGAAAGATTTTAAAAAGCAGCACCATTTGACAAACCCGTGAGAGTTCATTTAGGTGGGTTGATGCATTGGAATTTATTTGGCCTGAAAATCTATCAAATAATAATTAATGCAGCTGAATGAAAAATGTCACTTCTAAAAATTATGCAGACAGTTGATGTGATTGTTGGAGTCAGAAAAGATAAACTGTCAGCCAGGTTTTACTCAGGATTGTAATCTTGGATAACAATAGTTTCAAAGTCATATCAAAGTTCTAAAAAAAATCTTGGTTTTAAGCTGCTAATAAAGTAATAAGCTAAAAATGTCAAACTCCTTCAACTGGGAATATGAAACCTAGCTCTAAAGTGAAACAGAAAAGATTTGTATTTCTGCTTATTAATAAGATGTAGGAAAATCTGCAAACTGTCTGTAGTTATGCCAAATGAGGTCATGTTTTAATGCTTCCAGGAAATAGGGCCAAAGGTGACGTTACTTTATGGATACTCTTGTGATTAAAGGCTTCATTCAGTGTTTACTAATGAACAGAACTTCCAAAGAATGATGGTATAAATTTAATTTTTAATGCTCTCAGTGCAAATCTTCACCCAATGGAGCAGGAATCTGCATTGGTGGAGGTCACCTTAAACCACTTTATGAGAAAAAACACGCAGGACATGATTAAGACTCTTCCCACTGTGCACTTCAGTTGTGCAAAGCTGTGTGTCTGGGGTGCTCGATTGTAATATTAGCCCAACTGGGTGGCATGGCGGCACAGTGGTTAGCACTGCTGCCTCACAGCGCCAGATTCTCAGCTTGGGTCACCGTCTGTGTGGAGCCTGCATGTTCTCCCCATGTCTGCATGGGTTTTCTCTGGATGCTCCGGTTTCCTCCCATAGTCCGAAAGATGTGCTGGTTAGATGCATTGGCCATGATAAATTCTCCCTCAATGTACCCGAACAGGTGCCGGAGTGTGGCGACTAAGGAATTTTAACAGTAACTTTATTGCAGTGTTAATATAAGCCTACTTGTGACACTAATAAAAAAACTGATTACAATTATCTTTTTAGCATTAAACCCAATTTAACCATCACCAGAGATAAATTCCAGAACTTAAGTGAAATGGGAAATCCTAGAAACATCAGCACAAAAGCAAAATACTGAAATGGAAACAGAAATGCTGTCAATACACAGCCCTGAGTAAAATAAGGGCCCATGGTATTCAAGGCAAGGTACTAACATGGATTGACGATTGGCTGTCAGACAGAAGGCAGAGAGTTGGGATAAAAGGTTCTTTCTCAGAATGGCAACCGGTGACAAGTGGTGTCCCGCAGGGTTCAGTGTTGGGGCCACAGCTGTTCTCTTTATATATTAACGATCTAGATGACGGGACTGGGGGCATTCTGGCCAAGTTTGCCGATGATACAAAGATAGGTGGAGGGGCAGGTAGTATTGAGGAGGTGGGGAGGCTGCAGAAAGATTTAGACAGTTTAGGAGAGTGGTCCAAGAAGTGGCTGATGAAATTCAACGTGGGCAAGTGCGAGGTCTTGCACTTTGGAAAAAAGAATAGAGGCATGGACTATTTTCTAAACGGTGACAAAATTCATAATGCTAAAGTGCAAAGGGACTTGGGAGTCCTAGTCCAGGATTCTCTAAAGGTAAACTTGCAGGCTGAGTCCGTAATTAAGAAAGCAAATGTAATGTTGTCATTTATCTCAAGAGGCTTGGAATACAAAAGCAGGGATGTACTTCTGAGGCTTTATAAAGTACTGGTTAGGCCCCATTTGGAGTACTGTGAGCAATTTTGGGCCCCACACCTCAGGAAGGACATACTGGCACTGGAGCGGGTCCAGCGGAGATTCACACGGATGATCCCAGGAATGGTAGGCCTGACATACGATGAACGTCTGAGGATCGTGGGATTATATTCATTGGAGTTTAGGAGGTTAAGGGGAGATCTAATAGAAACTTACAAGATAATGAACGGCTTAGATAGGATGGACGTAGGGAAGTTGTTTCCATTAGCAGGGGAGACTAGGACGCGGGGGCACAGCCTTAGAATAAAAGGGAGTCACTTTAGAACAGAGATGAGGAGAAATTTCTTCAGCCAGAGAGTGGTAGGTCTGTGGAATTCATTGCCACAGAAGGCTGTGGAGGCCGAGACGTTGAGCGTCTTCAAGACAGAAATTGATAAATTCTTGATTTCTCGAGGAATTAAGGGCTATGGGGAGAGAGCGGGTAAATGGAGTTGAAATCAACCATGATTGAATGGTGGAGTGGACTCGATGGGCCGAATGGCCTTACTTCCGCTCCTATGTCTTATGGTCTTATGGTCTAAATCAGACAGCAAGCTTGAAGAGAGAAACACAGTTAATGCGTTAAATTTAATGTCCAATGCGGGTTCACATCTGCTGGCCGCAAACTCAGTGGAAACATTTCACAGAGAGGCACAACACAATTTTGTGAGAACATTGTGAGAATTATGTCAAAGTAAGCCCCAAGCAGGGCAGAGGGCCCCCGCACCCAAAATCGCCCAGCCAATCAAAGGTTCACAGCCCTCCAGTACTGACAGCACCATGGGAGTGGTGGCCACTGCACTCGAGCCTTCACCAGGGTTCATTGCTGGGTTCCTGGACCCAAGTAAGTGGGGCTGAATGGGGACATCAGGGAAGGGAGGGGCCACCTGTGAGGTGGACGTGGGGAAGTTGACAGCAAGGGCAGACAGTGCTTTCTCCTGGAGTTCCCGTTAACAAGGCCGCATCCCTCATTTGGGCATAGGGTGCCTGAGAAGAAGAGAATCCCCCCACCGTCCCCCCCCCCCATCCCCGTCCCCAGCCCCACCAGTAGGTTACAGACAAACATGCTATGCAGTTGACCTCAGGGCGAGTTCCTTGCCCACCACTAGTATTCTACCAGCGATGGGGGGATAAGGCTCTTGGTGGCACTTAAAGGTTTCAGCTGGTCTGGCAGGAAGGCTGTCATCAATCCTTCCTGCTCATAGTGTGAATGACAGGGGGAGGTGGTAAGGTGGCAGGATCTCCACACTGCATTCTCCAGCACAGTTACACAGCCTCTAAACTTGTCTCCAAAGTCGGGTAGGGGGAAAGGGGGGGGGGGGGGGGGGGTGTCGCAGGGGGAAGGGGGAAGAGGGTTGGTGGGGAGGGAAGGACATTAATCTCCGCTTCCCACTGATAACCTTTCATCTGAACTTGGAAAATTGAGGAATGTAACAGCTTTTAGGCAAATGAAAGGAAGAGGGTCTGGAAAAAGTAAGGAAAGGCCCATGAGAAGATAGAAGTCAAGAGAGATTGAATGACAAAAGGATTAATGCTGCAAGGCCAAATGGGAATAGAACAAGTAACAAGGCAAACAATGTACCTTGGAGAGGTGTGAACAGCAAAATGTGAAACAGCTGCTACCCAAAAGCAGAGAAAGAGTAAACCAAGGCAGTAAAACTAAAACTTTCAAAGGAAAACAAGTGGGGGCAAAGGCTGCGGCCGGCAATTGTTGAACACAATGTTGAGGCTGAAATCCTGTAAAGTGCTACAGGAAGATGAGGTGCTCTTCTTCGAGCTTCATTGGAGCATGGCAGGAGGCTGAGGTCAGCATGAGAGAGCAAGGTAGAGAGTTCAATTGACAGGTGACTGGAAGCTTGAGTAGATTGAACAGAGCTATTCCACAAAGTGGTCATCCACTCTGTGCTGTGTCTCCCTGGGGCAGAGCGGATACATGGTGAACAGTGGATGCAGTAAACTAAATTGAAAGAAGAACATGGAAAAAGCACTGTTGCCTGGAAGGAATATTTGGAATATTGGACAGTGAGAAGGAAAGAAGTAAAAAGAGCAGATGCTGTGTGGAAAGGTGCCACAACAAGAGGAGGGAGTATTAGGAGTGACTGAGGAATGGACCAGGATTCACAGGGGAAATGACCGTTCAGAATATTGCAAGGGGAGGGGAAGATGTGTTAGGTGGTGGCATCTTACTGATTGTGTTGGAAATGAAGGAGGATCTGTTGAATATAGAGGCTGGTGGGGAAGAAGGTGAGGAGAAGGGGAACCCCATTGTTGTTCTGGAAGTGTGGGGAAGGTGTGAATTGGGGAAATAAAATGAAAACAAGACTTGTCAATGATGGTTGGGGAGGGGCGGTGGGGGGCGGGGGGGGGGGCGGTGGTGGTTCCTCAGCTGAAGAAAAATGAAGACAATCCGGAAGCTCTGGAATCTAAGGATATATCATCAAAACAGATATACCAGAGATGGAGAAACCGCCATTCTGCCACTCATGCCTCCTCTAGCCATATCGTTTGTTTCTTCACTTATCCCATTACAATTCTCTTTGGCTTTGCACTGTAAACCTTTTGTCATTTAACCTTCCATGCCTTTCATCCTATCACAAGGGTTCCTTTTTGTACTTTTCCCAACTCTCCCCACTCTCACTTGCTTAAATCCTGGTCCATTTCCATCTTTTTCCAGTATTGGTGAAAGATCGATGAACTGAAACATTGGGCAGAATTTAATGGAGCCTGCAGGAGTGGACATGGTGGCAGGGCTGGGGCTGATAGCAGGAGAATCAGGCAGAAGTCCCTGATTCCAATTCCCAGTGGCAGGGAAATTATCCCATGTTTAGCGGGCCTGATGCTGAAAGCCTGCCTGCTTGTAGTGGGATATCATTTGACAGCAATTATCCCTGAGCTCACCAAAATTTAATGAGACTCTCATGGGTCTCTCATGTATTTTGAAAGCCAGCCAGAAAACCCTGTCAAGTTTGCCTGCAGCCTTGTGGGATGTGGGGAGATCCTTATTCACAAACAGAGTGCGCAATTGAGGGATCAAGCAACAAGCAGGGTGGAGGATGCTGAAAGCCACACCCCTATCCTTGCATCTGACCCATCCCACTCTCACCTTGCCAGTGACCCCTCCTCCCAATGACCCTTATCCCACTCTACTTCCCTCTCTCCAGGGATGCAGTGACAATGCCCAGTGAAGGCCTTAGTGCATTCACTGTAACAACCACTGCTTCCAGTCACACTGTAAGAAGTCTCACAACACCAGGTTAAAGTCCAACAGGTTTATTTGGTAGCACAAGCCACTAGCTTTCGGAGCGCTGCCCCTTCATCAGGTGAGTGGGAGTTCTGTTCACAAACAGGGCATATAAAGACACAAACACAATTTACAAAATAATGGTTGGAATGCGAGTCTTTACAGGTAACCAAGCCTTAAAGGTATAGACAATGTGAGTGGAGAGAGGGTTAAGCACAGGTTAAAGAGATGTGTATTGTCTGCAGCCAGGACAGTTAGTGAGATTTTGCAAGCCCAGGCAAGTCGTGGGGGTTACTGATAGTGTGACATGAACCCAAGATCCCGGTTGAGGCCGTCCTCATGTGTGCGGAACTTGGCTATCAGTTTCTGCTCAGCGACTCTGCGTTGTCGTGTGTCGTGAAGGCCGCCTTGGAGAATGCTTACCTGAAGATCAGAGGCCGAATGCCTGTGACCACTGAAGTGTTCCCCAACAGGAAGAGAACACCCTTGCCTGGTGATTGTCAAGCGGTGTTCATTCATCCGTTGTCGTAGTGTCTGCATGGTCTCCCCAATGTACCATGCCTCGGGACATCCTTTCCTGCAGCGCATCAGGTAGACAACATTGGCCGAGTTGCAAGTGAATGTACCGTTGAGTTTGTGTCTTTAAATACCCTGTTTGTGAACAGAATTCATACTCACCTGATGAAGGGGCAGCGCTCCAAAAGCTAGTGGCTTGTGCTACCAAATAAACCTGTTGGACTTTAACCTGGTGTTGTGAGACTTCTTACTGTGTTTACCCCAGTCCAACGCCGGCATCTCCACATCATGTCACACTGCCAGGACTGGAGAGCTGTCAGTCTCTGATTGGTCAGCAGCACTCAGGTTGAGAGTTTTGCCAAGCTGGGGTCTTGATTGAGTGGGTGGTCTGACACTGTCTAGGTAAGTGCCTGATTGCACTTAAATGATGCTGGATCCCCCATGGAAAGATCACACAGGGTTTCCATTGGTTCCACATCAATGTGTAGGACCCCCTCAACTAAATCCCACCCATTTACTGTTTCTGGTGCTGCCTTGCTGCCTGAGTATTTCCTGGCAACATGGATGTTGGCACACTGGAATTCTGCTATGTAGCCCATTGCCCCTATCTTGCTAGTCTTTCACCTAAATGAACAAAGAGATTGGGATCGAATGCATGAGTTGGCAAAACCGAAAGCACACGGATGTTCAAAGCACGTAACCAACAAATACAATTCTTTTTAGTACTACATGAAGTAGGTTTTAGGCTTCTGTCATTTAAAGCATTTCATTTGTTGTTTCCAAAATTTACCTATGATGTTACAACAATTTTATAATTTCAAATATTTGGATCAACAGCTGTGCTCGATTTTGCAGCCTGATTATTGTAGTCAAATTGAGGTCTATGTAGTACATCATCGAAGAGCGCGAATAAAATTGTCAAACACTGTTTTCCTTTCATAAAACCATGTTGAATCTGCCTGATTGTATTATGATATTGTACAAATGCCTTACTACTATGTGCTTAATATAATTCTAACATTTTAGACCTCTTTCTGCTTAATGTCTCCTTCCTCTCTCTGGGTTTATAATTTGCGGTTTTCCAATCCACTGGGACTTTTCCAAAATCGAGTGAATTCTGGAAGAGTATAACCAATACATCCACTAGCTCTGCAGTCACTTTGTTTAAGACCCTAGGATCAGGTCCAGGGGACATCTTATCACTTTGTCCCCTTAGTTTGCATAGTGATGTTTCTCTATGATGGTGATTATTTTATATTCCTCCCTCCCTTTCTCCCCCGATTTTCTATGATTATAGATGCTTTTGGTATCTTATACAATGATAGAAATCATAGAAACCCTACAGTACAGAAAGAGGCCATTCGGCCCATCGAGTCTGCACCGACCACAATCCCACCCAGGCCCTACCCCCATATCCCTACATATTTTACCCACTAATCCCTCTAATCTACGCATCCCAGGACACTAAGAGGCAAATTTAGCATGGCCAATCAACCTAACCCGCACATCTTTGGACTGTGGGAGGAAACCGGAGCACCCGGAGGAAACCCACGCAGACACGAGGAGAATGTGCAAACTCCACACAGACAGTGACCCAAGCCGGGAATCGAACCCAGGTCCCTGGAGCTGTGAAGCAGCAGTGCTAACCACTGTGCTACCGTGCCGCCCATTCAAGATATTTGTTCAAATTTCTGCCATTTCCTTGTTTCCACGTATTGATTCCCCAGTCCCATCCTTAAAAGAACCGGTGTTTATGTTAGATAACCTTTTAGGTCTTAAAATCTGTTCTGATGAAAGATCACAGAACTGACATGTTAACTTTGTTTTCTTTGCTACGAATGCGGCCAAACCTGCTGATTATTCCTCGCATTTTCCGCTTTACTTCAGACTTACAACATATGCGATGTTTGCTGCTGTTCACTTTAGCTACTCTCTTTGTATATATATGTAGAAGTTCTGTCTGTTTTCATATTTATTGCTAGTCTACTCTCATATTCTAATTTCTCCCTTTATTCATTTTTCACCATTCTTTGCTACTTTCCAAAATTTTCCCAATTTCTCACCTACTACAATCTTTGCAACATTAAATGCCTTTTCTTCCAATTTAATACCATCCTTAATTCTTCAGTTAGCCATTGGTGGTTCATCCTTTTATAATGTTCTTTTGTTCTCAATGAAATACATCTTTGTCGAGAGTTCTGAACTCTCGCCTTAAATATCTGGCACTGCTTATCTACTATCTTAACCTTCAATCTAATTTCCAGTCCTTTTTAGCCAATTCTGTTTTCAAACCCTTTATTTAAGTTTGGCACAATAGTTTTGGGCCCAAGTTTCTCACCCTCAAACTGAATGTGAACTTCTATCATGTTATGATCATTCTTACCTAGAGGATTCTTTACAATGAGGTCATTAATTAATCTCTTCTCATTACGTGTTACCAGCTCTAAAATAATCTGTTCACTTGTTGGTTCCACAATGCATGTTTCTAAGAAATTGTTCTGAATATCCTCTATGAACTCATCCTCGATGCTACTCGATATTTTGTGCAATCTATATGAAGATTAAAGTTCCTGTAATTATTGCAGTACCTTGCTTAGAAGCCCTCACTATTTATTGACTAATACTCTGTCCTATAGTGTCACTTCTGTTCAGAGACTTATGGATGGGGTCCATCTATTACTTATTTCCTTTGCTATTTCTCATCCCCACCCATGTTGATCCTACATCTTGATCTTCCAAACCAAGGTCATTTCTCACTACATTAAAATCTCACCCTCATATTAACAGAGCGACCCCACCTCCTTTTCCTTTCAGCCTATCCTTCAAAGGGGGGAGGCAATGTCCTTGTGGTGTTATCGCGAGACTATTAATCCAGAAATTTAGCTAACTTCCCAAGTTTGAATCCCAGCACAGCAGATGGTGGATTTTGAATTCAGTAAAAAGAACCTGGAATTAAGAGTCTACTGATGAACATGAAACCATTGTCGATTGTCGGAAAATCACTTATGGTTCACTTATGTCCTTCGGTGAAGGAAATCTGCCGTCTTTACCTGGTCTGGCCTACATGTGACTCCAGAGCCACAGCAATGTGGTTGACTCTCAACTGCCCTCTGAAATGGCCTAGCAAGACATTCAGTTGTATCAACCGCTACAAAGTCTCAACAAAGAAATGAAACTGGACAGACCAGCTGGCATCGACCTAGGTACCAGAAAAGACAATGGCCCTAAGCCTCCCAGAGTGGTCACTATGTCTGATCTCCGTTTTTGGAGAACAGTAATGTCAGAAACTTCAAAGTGTTTTATGGAGCCCGCCACTATCATAAGTTTTGCATCTTGAATTTGGCTAGGAAAAGCATGATATGGCATGGGTGGCACCGTGGCACTATGGGCGGCACAGTGGCACAGTGATTAGCACTGCTACCTCACAGTGGGGATCTGGGTTCCATTCCCGGCTTGGGTCATTTTCTGTGCTGAGTCTGAATATATTAATGAAGAGTTAAATATGCTAATTTGATTTGCATCCTTGCTGGGCATGAACCAGATTATGTCGACAGCTGGGGGAGGCAGAGAAAATCTCAGAATGAGCTCTCCCCGGTGCAAATCGCATGATGGCCCCTCTCGTGAAAGTCTCTGGCCATAATGTGATTTGCACATGTGTGAGTTAGGGCGGAGACTTATTTTCTTTACATAGTCTTAATTAAATATACTCTCCATTATGAAATCAAGTGGGTTTTAACTTTCAACCAGTCTGATGGTTGGTGGCTGTTTAACAGCCTGGAATACATGGTAAGGTCAACCTTGTTACGAATTGATTTGACATTTTGTTTCCGATATGGTTAACGATAGACAAATGGAAATGTTTTTTGCCACAAAATTAGTGTCGGCTCAGGAAACGTTGGAGGACAGAGTAGAAGTTGTTAGATTTTTGTGAGTCAGAGATAACTAAAACATGAGTTAATGGATTTTTGCCTAACAACATATAAACATTGACTAAAGAGTATTTGTGAAAGTGGGGAGATTACCCAATCCAGTTTCACAGCATTTGGAGACAAGTGGCATATGATTAAATAAACCATTTACTGATTGGCCAATTTGACATTTGTAGATCTATGATGATCTGGAATTCCGCACCATTCATTTGGCTGTCTATTCTCCATGATTCACTGGTTTATGACGTTATCATAATCACTTTTATTTTAGGAAATTGTTTTGTATGTCACCTATATACATTTTGACATATTTGTGGTCAATTTGTTGCAGCTTCTGTCAGAGATTGATGGCAGTTGCGACAAACCATTACGGTATGAGTTCCTATGATTCAAAAGGCATTGCAGCATTGAGGTTGGATATTACAATAATGGATCTATTTGCAGTCAAGAAAGCTGGGAAATTTTATAAACTTACACTTTAAAAAATAACTTACCTATTTTAAGAACATTTTTGTAAGCATAAAATAGATATATGCTCTTTGTGGCACTCGTTACTGGAATGAACTGGATAAAATCAGGGTAATCAGGCAGAGACAACGTGGTTTTGAGAGTGGGAAATCATGTTTAAGCAATTCATTACGAGTTCTTTGAAGGAATGACGTGTGCTTTGGATAAAGGGGAACACGTGGATGTACTGAATTTAGATTTCCAGGAGTAATTTGGTAATGTGCCATATCAAAGGTTATTGTGGGCAATAAAAGCTCATGGTTTAGAGAGTAACATATTGGTGTGGATAGGAGATTGGCTAAGCTAAGAGGACACAGGGAGGAGGCATAAATGGGTCACTTCCTGTTTGGCAAGATGTAGAGCAGACTTCTCCCATCTGAAGACTAAGTATTGTGGCGGGGATGGGAACATAATGTTTCCAACTGCAGAGGCCGGCAGGAAGACATGCCAAATCCTTTGGCTCCAACCTCATTAATTAATTGGGTATTTTGCGCTGTATTCCATGGTGAGACAGGTCTGATGGTGCATAGTGCACTGTCCTACCTGGGTGCCATACCGAAAAGGCACCGAAAAGGCACCTAACTTCACTGGCCTACGATTTAAGAAAGAAGGTGAACTTCTTGAAGATGCAGATGGATCTCCAGGAACATTCTGAGGCTGGAAGATGGACTTCCTAAGAAAGAAGATGGATCTTCAGGTACATTTTGAGGTGGAAAGATGGGCCCCCTCCAGGACACTGAATCTGAAAAGTCAACCTATAGATGCCCCCCTCCTCACCCACTGCTGTGGTGTTCCATGGTCCAGGGTTGCTGTTGGCCTCCATCCGGAACTCCAGAGGCAGCCTCAGGCATTGTTCAGGAGAGTCCCTGTGGTGAACCATAGATGGTTACCGCTCTGGGTACTTGTATATATGTTACTCTCGTTGCTGTTGGGGTTAGGGTTGTTGGGTGTTCCACCTGTTATTACTGTTTATGTGGTACACTCCGTTCGGCTCCGCCCAGGACTCTGCCTTCTTACAGGAGTATAAAGGTCACTGCTACTTCCTAGTAGTCTTTAGTCTGGGATAATATTGTTGAGTAGTGTGCTCCTATTTGTAGTGAATAAAAGCCTTTATTCGCGGGTATGTCCTAGCCTCCCGTGTGAATCAATCGCGCATCAATTTTATTCACTACAATTGCTGAAAATTTTGTTCAAAGAAAATGGAGCAGATGCTAAAGCCCGATCGGCTAACCTTGGATCCGCGTGCCGCTGGGGCATCGAACACTTTCGACCATTGGTTAAAGTGCTTCGAGGATTACGTTGAGGCCTCGGCAGCAGTCCAGTCCGACGCCGACAGATTGCGGGTCCTCCACGCCAGGGTGAGCGACACAGTGTATGCAACAATTCGCAATTCCCAAAATTATAAAGACGCTATCGACTTGCTCAAGGGGCTGTATAACAAACAGCCGAACGAAATTCATGCTCGTCACCTATTAGCCACTCGACGGCAGCAGCCCGGCGAAACTACGGGACAGTACCTGCGCGAACTTCAACAGCTAGCCAGAGCCTGCAACTGTAGGGCGGTGTCGGCTACTCAATGCACCAACGACCTCATTCGGGACGCATTCGTGACTGGAATCGGCTCGTCCTATATCCGCCTGCGGCTGCTAGAGCAGGGTAACCTGGACCTGGCTAAGACGGTAGAATTGGCCGTGCACTGGAGACAGCCTCCAGAAATCTCGAAGCCTACCCCACCGACCACGTGGGAACAGCGTGGCAAGCACAGCCGCCGCCTCAGCTGTACTCGGCGGCTCCTCGGAACTGCGCGATGATGCTCCCAACTTCGGACCTGACGGCTGCGGCAGCTCCTGAAGGCCCACGGTGCTACTTCTGCGGTTTGGCGAAGCATCCTTGCCAAAGATGTCTGGCCAGGGCGGTGTTTTGCTCCGCCTGTGGAAAGAAAGGGCACTATGCTAAAGTATGCCAAGCAAAGACCCCTTCCAAGCCCAGCAGTGCTGCGAGCGACTCTCCAGGATCCATCTCCTCGTCTCCGGCCTCGTCGATGTCTTCAGCCACGTACGATCCACGGGCGCCGCCATTTCCTATGACAACGACGCCAGCCACGTGCAACCTGCGGGTGCCGCCATTTTCAACATCCTCGACCGCATGCAATTCATGGGCGCAACCATTTTGGTTGACATCAGCCGCAGGAGACCAGCAGGGGTCGTCGTCGTCGGCTATCTCATCTGCCTGCAGTTACGCTCGGGATCCAACAGTGGCGTCAATCATCCCGGACCAGGCCAAGCCTCACAGACTCGACAAGTCCATGATGGACATAGAGGTAAACAGGCGCCTGGAGCATTGCCTGTTTGACAGCGGGAGCACGGAGAGCTTCATCCATCCGGATACAGTAAAACGTTGCGCTCTCCGTGTGCAAGCTGTCAGGCAGGCAATCTCCATGGCGTCGAGGTCCCGATCTGTCCACGTTCTCGGGAGCTGTGTGGTAACTCTAACGGTGCGGGGCACAGTCTACGAGAACTTCAGGCTCCTCGTGCTACCGCACCTTTGCGCTCCGGGACTCCTGGGGCTAGACTTTATGGTCCACCTGAGGAGTGTGACCCTGCAGTACGATGGGCCACTCCCTCCACTTTCAGTGGGAAAACAGCAGCCTCCAAATTGTCCAGCGCGCTCCACATGCAGCCTCTCAACACTCAAAATTACCCCGCCTTCCCTATTCGAAAATCTCGTGCCAGGCTGCAAGCCCATCGCGACTAAAAGCAGGCGTTACAGCGCTGAGGATCGGATCTTTATTAGATCTGAGGTTCAGCGGCTCCTCAGGGAAGTGGTCATTCAACCTAGCACTAGCCCATGGAGAGCACAAGTCGTGGTGGTCTAGACTGGAGACAAGCCCCAGATGGTCATAGACTATAGTCAGACCATTAATAGGTACACGCAGCTGGACGCGTATCCTCTCCCGCGCATATCTGACATGGTCAACCAGATTGCGCAGTACCAGGTGTTCTCCACCATCGACTTGAAGTCAGCCTACCATCAGCTCCCCATTCGCCCAGAGGACCGCAAATACACGGCCTTTGAGGCAGATGGCCGTGTCTACCACTTTTTAAGAGTCCCTTTCGGTGTCACTAATGGGGTCTCGGTCTTCCAGCGTGAGATGGACCGAATGGTGGACCAAAACGGGCTACGGGCTACCTTCCTGTACCTGGACAACGTCACTTTCTGCGGCCATGACCAGCAGGATCACGACGCCAACCTCCAGAAGTTTTTACTCACTGCGTCTCTCCTGAACCTGACCTATAATAGGGAGAAGTGCGTATTCAGCAAGCACCGCCTAGCAATCCTCGGATAAGTGGTGGAAAACGGGGTCATCGGCCCCGATCCAGACTGTATGCGTCCCCTCCTTGAACTTCCCCTACCCACTAGCATCAAAGCACTGAGAAGATGCTTAGGCTGCTTCTCGTATTATGCACAGTGGGTTCCCAATTACGCGGACAAAGCCCGTCCGCTCATAAAGTCTACCTCTTTTCCCCTGACAGCAGAGGCTCGCCTAGCCTTTGAAGGGATAAAAGCCGACATCGCGAAAGCCACGATGCACGCTGTGGATGAATCCATCCCCTTCCAGGTGGAGAGTGATGCATCTGATTTCGCCCTGGCCGCCACACTTAACCAGGCGGGCAGGCCCGTCGCCTTTTTCTCTCGCACCCTCCAAGGCCCTGAAATTCGGCACTCATCTGTGGAGAAAGAGGCTCAGGCCATTGTGGAGGCCGTACGGCATTGGCGCCATTATTTGGCTGGCAAACGGTTTACCCTGCTCACGGACCAAAGGTCCGTGGCCTTTATGTTCAACAACACGTTAAAGGGCAAAATTAAGAATGATAAAATCTTGAGGTGGAGAATCGAACTCTCCACCTACAACTATGATATCATGTACCGTCCGGGGAAGCTCAATGAGCCCTCAGATGCCCTGTCGCGTGGAACATGTGCCAGTGTGCAGGAGGACCGGTTACAGGCCCTCCACAATGATCTCTGCCATCCGGGGATCATTCGGCCCTTCCATTTTGTAAAGGCTCGGAATCTGCCCTATTCCATAGAGGATGTCAGGTCGATAACTCGGCGCTGCCAGGTCTGTGCGGAGTGCAAGCCGCACTTCTACCGGCCTGACAGGGTACGCCTCAATAAAGCCACTTGCCCTTTTGAACGACTGAGTGTTGACTTCAAGGGGCCCCTCCCTTCGACGGATCGGAACGTGTATTTCCTCAACGTTGTTGACGAATACTCCCAATTCCCCTTTGCCATCCCCTGTTCTGACATGTCCTCTGCCACGGTCATCAAGGCCCTGCGGAGTCTTTTCACCCTGTTCGGCTACCCCAGTTATATCCAAAGTGATAGGGGTTCGTCATTTATGAGCGACGACCTGCTCTCTAAGGGAATTGCCTCAAGTAGGACTACAAGTTACAACCCCAGGGGTAACGGACAGGTCGAAAGAGAAAACGCTACAGTCTGGAAGGCTGTTTTGCTAGTGCTACGGTCTAGGAGTCTTCCAGTCACCCATTGGCAAGAGGTACTTCCTGATGCGCTCCATTCGATCCGGTCCCTCCTGTGTACGGCAACCAACACTACCCCACGTGAGTGGATGTTTGTCTTCCCTAGGAAGTCTTCCTCTGGGACCTCACTGCCGACTTGGTTGACGTACTCAGGACCTGTCCTCCTGCGGCGGCATGTCAGGGCCCACAAGTCCGACCCTTTGGTTGAACAGGTCCATCTCCTCCACGCCAACCCTCAATATGCCTATGTGGCATATCCTGACGAGCGAGAGGACACAGTCTCTATCAGAAATCTGGCACCTGCAGGGGACCTGGAAACCCCCGTCACTCCCGCACCCCTGGTTAGGATTCCTTTGCCCATTCTCTCCCCTCCTGACACGGCGCGGGCAGCATCGGGACCTCAACTTGATCCTCTTACTCCCATGTGCAGCTTGCCTGAGTCCATGGGATTGTCGCCATCTCGAGGTCGGCGGTCCGGAGAGGAACTGGAGGAGTCTGTGGACACCACCACGGAGAGAGGGTCATCACCACGGTCACCAGAACCGGCACTGGAGCCGGTACTGCGGAGGTCGCAGAGACGGTGCGGACCTCCGGTTCGGCTGAACTTGTGAACATGTGGACAGTTCTTATTGGTTTTTTTTACCCCACCTGTCTTTGTTTTTTAAAGGAGGGGTGAATGTGGTGAACCATAGATGGTTGCCACTATGGGTACTTGTATATATGTTACTCTTGTTACTGTTGGGGTTAGGGTTGTTGGGTGTTCCACCTTTTATTACTGTTTATGTGGTACACTCCGTTCGGCTCCGCCCAGGACTCCGCCTTCTTACAGGAGTATAAAGGTCACTGCTACTTCCTAGTAGTCTTTAGTCTGGGATAATATTGTTGAGTAGTGTGCTCCTATTTGTAGTGAATAAAAGCCTTTATTCCTGGGTACGTTCTAGCCTCCCGTGTGAATCAATCGCGCATCAGTCCCAAAATCTACACGCCCCGTTTTCCAAAAGTGTTTCGCATGGGTATGTTTTCCCACTGGCGCTGTAGAGAATCAGGCAATGGGTGGTCAGATCTTCATCTGCTTCACATTACAGACACAGCTCGCTATTTCTCCAGAATCTCAGTGAGAGTTCCAGCCATGGCCAACAATGTTTCCAACATGCAAGGGCGGCACGGTAGCACAGTGGTTAGTACTGCTGCTTCACAGCTCCAGGGACCTGGGTTCGATTCCTGGCTTGGGTCACTGTCTGTGTGGAGTTTGCACATTCTCCCCGTGTCTGCGTGGGTTTCCTCCGGGTGTTCCGGGTTCCTCCCACAGTCCAAAGATGTGCGGGTTAGGTTGGTTGGCCATGCTAAAATTGCCCCTTAGTGTCCTGAGGTGCGTAGGTTAGAGGGATTAGCGGGTAAATATGTAGGGATAAGGGGGTAGGACCTGGGTGGGATTGTGGTCGGTGCAGACTCGATGGGCCAAATGGCCTCTTTCTGCACTGTAGGGTTTCTATGCCCCCAACACCCATGGCCACAGACCGTTGTGCCTCCAGAATGCTGTCGACACCCTCGGCCGTGGCCCGCTATATCTCTGCCATGGCTGGCTGTGTCTCCAGGACAGCCTGGAGCCTGTCAACCATGAGGCCAGATTCCTGCACCAGACTTCCCACTGTGGACGCTACCCTTACAGTTTTGGCCTGGCTAACACGCTGTCCCGGCACCACCTCCTGTAACAGCACTCTGTTTGACTCCTCTAAACAGCCCTGCAGTTGCATCATGGTTGCTGACGGCCTATCCACAACTCCCCGGGTTTTCTGATGCATCTCCACCAGCTTCAGGATGAACAAACCCCAAGGCCCGGCATCTGGCTTGGACCAGCTGAATCCTTGCCTCCAGCAAGGGTGCCCGGGCTCTCGGATATGCCCGCCTCCACACAATGTTTCTCCAGTGTGCTCGTCAGTAAGGGACCTAGAAGCTTCAGCACTAAAATAACCCACCGTGGTGATAGTCTCTGTGTTGGTGGGTTGTGTTTTTCATGCCTGTGCCAAAATACTCCTGCTGTCCTCAGAGGGTTCTTCAGGACTTCCCTCCGAGGTATCGTCCAAGGTGTCCAGGGGAGTTTCTTCAAGAGCAGCCGGGGGGGGGGGTGGGGGGGGGGAGGCGGGGAGCGGGCAGGTGAGGGGGGGAGGTGGGGGAGGTGGTGGGGGGTGGTGGGCAGTGACACCAGAAGGGCCTGGTTCATCAGGGTCCAGCACTGTAATAAAGAACACACATTAGGGGAGAGGAGGGAAAGTAGCCCTCACAGCATGGCACTCAAAGAAGACTTAGGAAGAGGGTTCAGCTGATGCTCACGTGCATTGCCGGGTGCCGACCTGGCTGCCAGTGACCATTCGAAGCGCGTGCCCCCCTGTTACCTCCAGCACGCTGCTCAGACCCCATCAGCAGGTGAAGCTTGGGTACTCCACCACCACTTTTCACCCTCTAAAGCTGATTGTTTGCGGTTTTCTCCTGTGGAAACATAAGGGGGATTGAAAGCATGATGTATGGAAGGACGTGGGGTTAACGTTAATGTCAGGGTTGGGGAGCTTGTGTTGGCCATTTCAGGGAAATGGGTCCCCACTGGGGGGTACTGATTGGGGGGGATGCCACAGGGGTTGGAGACATACTGGGTGGAGAAGGGTGACAGTCGGCGGCCGCCCTTGAGGTGTCTGGGGATGGTTTGACATTGTAAGCACAGCACATGTATAGGTTTCAGAATGGGATGCACACTTACCCTTGCAGCCCAAAGAAGGCTATGGGCCAAGTGCTGGCAAGTGGGATTAGGTGGGCAGGTCAGGGCCTTTCATGCATCGGTGCAGATTCGATGGGATGAAGGACCTCTTCTACACTGTCATATTCTGTGGTTTTGTGAAGGTCGTTCATCTTGTTATGGTACTTCTCTCCGGACTGAGGGGTCAGTGTCCTGGCATTCACTGCAGATACCACTGCCTCCCATATGACGCTTGCTGAGCGACCCCTTGGGCAGCTGCCCTAAGTGGGGTAGAGCAGATGTCGCCTCTCCTCCACCACGTCCAGCAGGCAGGCCTGCTCACTCTCTGAGATCCTGGCGTGACTGTCCGTGTGTCCATCATTGCAGCTTAGAAACATAGAAGATAAGAGCAGGAAGGGGCCATTTGGCCCTTTGACGCTGCTCTGCCATTCATTACAATCATGGCTGATCATCCAACTCAAGAGCCTAATCTTGCTTTCTCCCCATAACCTTTGATTCCATTCACCCCAAGTGCTATATCCAGCCGCCTCTTGAATACATTCAATGTTTTGGCATCAACTACTTCCTGCGGTAATGAATTCCACAGGCTCACCACTCTTTGGGTGAAGAAATGTCTCCTCACCTCCATCCTAAATGGTCTACCCTGAATCCTCAGACTGTGACCCCTGGTTCTGGACTCCCCACCACCTGGAATATCCTCCCTGCATCTACCCTGCCTAGTCATGTTAGAATTTTATAAGTCTCTATGAGATCACCCTTGCTTCCAAAGTGAATAACCTCACACTTATCCAAATTATACTGCATCTGCCATTGATTAGCCCACTCACCCAACCTGTCCAGATCATTCTGAAGGATCTCTGCATCCTCGTCACAGTTCATCCCCCCACCCAACTTGGTATCATCTGCAAACTTTTAGATGCTCCATTTTGTTCCCTCATCCAAATCATTAATATATATTGTGAAGAGCTGGGGTCTCAGCACCAATCCCTGTGGCACCCCACTAGTTACTGCCTGCCAATTTGAAAAGCACCCATTAATTCCTACTCTTTGTTTCCTCTGTGCCAACCAGTATTCTATCCATCTCAATACACTTCCTCCAATCCCATGCGCTTTAATCTTGCATGACAATCTCTTATGCGAGACTTTGTCAAACACTTCCTGAAAGTCCAAATATACCACATCAACTGGTTCCCCCTTGTCAACTCTACGAGTTACATCTTCAAAGAATTCCAACAGATTTGTCAAGCATGATTTCCCCTTCATAAATCCATGCTGACTCTGCCTGATCCTGCCATCTGATATACAGCTCTATCTTGTTAAGGGAGTCCAGATGCAGTCAGTTTGGGCCAGTCATGGGCCCATTAGTTAAAATTAATTGTGAATAATGTACAGGCAATAGAGGGAGAGCCATCTCCAATGGTGCTGATTGGGTGAACTCAACAAGGTACCATGGCCAGTGGGGGAGGGGGTGCAATGCTCAAGGCTCTCACTCAACAAGGGAGAATGCTTGCAGGGAGAGGATGTGCCTGGCAGCACAGCGCTCTGTGTGTGAAGGGGGTCGGGGGAGGGATGGGGAGGCCAGCGAGGTCCCGGTCAGTGTGGAATGGGGAGGCCAGGAGGCCAGCAATTTTCTTGTGGGGTGAGAGGCCAGTAATGTCCGTGGGGGGGGGTTGAGGCCGGTGATGTCTATTCTGCGAGGACTTGTTTAGCGATCTCCCAGAGATGTGTGCAGGGGGCCCGCTCAGCATGCTGATTTCAGCCTCTTTAGTGGGAATAGGCCCCACCACTGGATTTTTAGCGTGATTCACGCTACTGCACTCTGCAGTGCACAGAATGTGGGAGGTTCATTTTGAAACTCCCGCTGAAAAATCCAGTGGGATTTACTCCAATTTTCATGCGAATTCGACACTTAGAATATTTTGGGAGAATGGCCCCTGTTATCTTTATTGAGAGTGGAACTGAATACAAAAGTAGAAAGGTTGTGTTTCAATTATACAGGGCACTGGTGAGACAACATCTGGAGTATCATGAACCATATTGGTCTCCTTATTTAAGGAAAGATGTAAATGCATTGGAAGTAGTTCAGAGAAGGTCTACCAGATCAATACCTGGAATGGGATGGTTGTTTTTTGAAAAAAGGTTAGACAAGTTAGATTTGTATATTCTAGAGTTGAGAAGAGTAAAAGGTGACTTGATTGAAACATATAAGATCCTGAGGGGTCCTGACAGGGTTGTTGTAGAGAGAATGCTTCCTCTTGTGGGCAGATTCTAGAACTAAGGGTCACTGTTTAACAATAAGGGATGACCCATTTAAGACAGAGATGAGGAGAATTATTTTCTTTCAGAAGGTTGTGAGTCTTTGGAACTCTTTCACAAAAGGCAGTGGAAGCAGAGTCTTTGAATATTTTTAGGGTAGAGGTAGTGAGATTCTTGATGAGCAAGGGGTGAAAGGTCATTGGGGGGTACGTGGAAATGAGGGGATGATGTTGCAATGAGATCAGCCATTATATTATTGAATGATGGAACAGGGGTTGAAGGAGGTTACAGAGAAAGGAAGGGATGAGGCCATGGAGGGTTTTGAAAACAACAATAAATATTTTAAATCCAAGATATTGCTTGACGAGGAGCCAATGTAGGTCAGTGAGCACTAGGCTGAAAGGGGAACAGGCGCTGCAGTGATTTAAGACACCGGCAACAGAATTTTGGATTACCTCAAGTTTACCCAGAGTAGAATGTGGGAGACGAGCTAGGAGTGAGTTCGAATAATTAAGTCCAGAGGTAATGAAAACATGAATGAAGGTTTCATCAGTAGATGAGCTGAGGCAATAGTGAAGTCAGGCAATGTTATGGAAGTGGAAATAAGTGGCCTTAGTGATGGCACAAATATGAGGTTAGAAGTTCATCTTGGGCTCAAATGAGGCACCAAAGCTGCAAACACAATTGACTTTCTCACAAACTGTTGCCAGGGAGAGGGATAGAATCAGTAGCTAAGGAACAGAGTTTGGAGCAGAGAACAAAAACAATGCTTCATGCAATCTTCCCAGTATTTAATTGGGGAAAATTTCTACTCACCCATTATTGGATGTCAGATAAGCAGTCTGACAATTACTGAAGTCAACTGATGGTTTATATTTCTAAAACTCATAACATTCCCCATATATCTTTTACAAAAGACCTTTGGCACTACTACAAATAAATCTCCGTCCAAGAAATGAAAACAAGGGGATGCCAGAGCAAAAAGAACAGCGTAGCCCCTTTGATGGCCAGTAGGAGGTGTGCACTGCCCAGAAATGTGACAGCTGAGTTTTCCTTTTCCAAGCCAGCAGTTGATTATTTGAACGTGAAGTGCCTCACTGTGTGATTCAGCTGAAAATTGACCAAATTACTGATGTATTTGTCAGAAAGGTTGATATCAGAGCCTGGAAGTGTGGTATGTGATCCGGATACATCAAGAATCTATCCTGCTGCTTACGTGGGCAGTCAGATTGCCTGCTGCTCTTTTCAGAGACGCTCCGAAGGAACAAAGAACCAATGTTTTAAACTTCTGCCTGCAAGACAAGTTATTGGAGCACAGCGCTTTCAACCTAAGCGTGGAACTGCGCCAAAGTAAGACATGTCACGAGATTTCAAATATCTAAAACTGTTCTCATATCACAAGGCTTGAAGTAGTTTCTCACTTCCTGCCACTTTTCAGACAACTTGACCACTGAACCTAATCCCAAGGGTGGAAAAACTGAGCCTGAATTGTAACTACACATGACTTCCAGCTGGCTCATAGTTACTTTCTCTTGAGTAATACATTTTTCAACAAAAAAAAGTCTGGAGAGCATCAGCAATTAAAGTGGAAAAAACAGCCTGGGTGGTTTGAGTTGGAACACAGCACTTGTGATGACACTGGATGGGGTAGGAGGAGGCAGGGTTCCAATGTTGTTGCCATTATATTGATAGTCTACAGAGTTTGATTATAAGCCACATGTTGACTGATCTTCACTAAGTATGGAAACTAAGATCCGGACTGTGACCATCTCTATTTAACATACAAACATGGGTGTGTGTATAGATGTTATACACACACACACACGCATAAATATATATTTCTATATAGTACAATTACATATATACTGCTATATCTCTGCATCTTTTCACAAGGGTAACTGTGGTCAGTAATATGGTGGAATTCATTGCCCACTGGTTCTAAATCAATCTAGTTAGAAAAATCACAAACTTTCTTCAAGGCTTTCAGTTCTAAAAATACTGGGTAAGATACTCTGTCAAAGAATCGGTACAGACTCGATGGGCCGAATAGCCTCTACTGAAGTGTCGGGATTCTATGATTCTATAATTCATCCTTCAGTTGCAGGCTGGCCCAAGGTTTATTGCCCATCCCTAATTGTCCTCGAGAAGGTGGCGGTGAGCTGCTTTCTGGAATTTCTGCAGTCCATGTGTAGCTACATTCTCAGTGCTGTTAGGGAGAGAGTTCTAGGATTTTGATCCAGAGACAGTGAAAGAACAGGGATATAGGCCGGAATTCTCCCAGAAAAATTCTAAGTGTCGAATTCACGGGAAAACTGGAGTAATTCACGTTGTTTTTTTCAGTGGGAGTTCAGAGAAGAATCTCCCACACTCTGTGCACTGCAGAGGCCACCAGTGCGAATATCATTACATTTCAGGGGCGGGGCCTATCCCCTCTGGAGAGGCTGAGATCAGCGCGCTGAGGGAGCCACTGCGCATACACCGATCTGTCAGTGCCGAGATCGGCACATGCACAGGAGCCCCGTACTGACAGTCTCACCGATTGCTGGCCAGCTCAATCACTGGTCACCCCTGCGAGCCCTGCAATGCCCGCTCTCCACCCCCCCACCACCCAATTGCTGGTCCCGACCATTCCCAGGCCTAGCCCCGAACCACCCCCCCCCCCTCCCCTTCCTGGCCCACCCTGATCTCCAGACCCCTCCTGATTCCCACAGTCCTGAACTCTCCCGCAGTCCCCACCCCCCCCACAGTGCTAACCACCCCTCCCAGCTGACCCCCCCCCCCCCCCCCCCCCCCCAGCCCACTCCAATCGCTGGCCTCTCTCCTTTCCCCACCGATTGCCCCCATCAGGCCTTGTACTCCATGGGCCCTGCCCCAATATGCGCTGCCCCCTCAGCACTGCCCATGCCTGATGGGCAGTGCCAAGGTGCCCCTGGCATTGGCACTTTGCCCCTTGGACAATGCTGGGGGCCCAGGCTGGCACTGCCAGGGTGCCAATGCCCAGGGGGCACCCCCTGCCGCCCAACCCTCTGGCTGGCCCTGATAGTCTCCCCCATCACTGGCCCTGATTGCCTCTCCATTTCAGCGGGGCCAGGCCACTAGCTCCCCAAAAGTAGGGAGCTACTGTAAACCCTCCTGGAATGAAATACTCTGGCAGGGTGGGAGAGACTAAAGTCTCCGGGCCCGCTAATTGCATTTAAATTATATTCAAAATAGAATTATAATACTTACCCCGCCTCCCCGCCAATTTCCGGTGCAGAGCAGACACTGCCAGAAATCCGGCGCTGGGAGACGCTATCACGGCGAGAATGCATGCGCGCATCCCGCACCTTGCCCGCTGTGGGATCCGCCCAGCCTGCTGCGCTAAGAAATTAGGGGGAGAATCGCCCCCATATTTCCAAGTCAGGATGATGGGTGGCTTGGAAGGGAACTTCCAGGTGGTGGCGTTTCCATGGGCGGGATTTTATGGCCTTGCTCGTCCCGAAACCGTAAAATCCACAGCGGTCGGGATGGTAACATTCCAGCCCATGTGTCTGCTGCCCTTGTCCTTCTAGATGATAGCGGTCCCAGGTTTGAAAGGTGTTGTCCAAGGAGCATTGATGAGTTGTTGCAGAGCATTTTTTAGATAGTACGCATGCTGCTACTGTACGTCAGTGGCGGAGGGAGTGAATGTTTAAGCTGGTGGATGGGGTGCCAATCAAGTGAGCTGCTTTACCTTACTGTATCTATGTGAAGTAGTCAGCCAGTGTGAGCTGTGATCTTACTTTGAAACAATACCAAGGGACTATTGCATTACAATAGAGGGATGCTAAACTCTGAAGGACACAGCAAAAACTGGGCCTGTAACTCCATGGAGTGACAATCAAAAGGAGTGTGTGATCATTGGGGGTCAGGTGGTCAGTGAGAGGGGGTCATGTGGTTAGTGGGCTGGTTGCGGGGGGGGGGCTTCGGGTGGTCAGTGGGGTATCAGCTGGCGGGGGTGGTCAGTGGGAGTGGGGAGAGCAGTCAGAGGTGGGATGGGCAGCCCTGGGGGATGAGGGTTAGTTAAGGGGTAGTCGATGGAGGATATAGTAGGGGGTTGGCGGTATAGTAAGGAACAAGGGTGGTGTTTGGGGGCGTGGGTGAGACATTGTCGGGGGTGTAGAGATGGTAGTCAGGGGCGTAGCCAGGGAGTGTAGTTGGTGGGGGGGTGTAACTGGGGGCGGGAGGGAGTCACTGGACAGGTAGCCGTGGGGTAGTCGAAGAGATGGGAGGTAGTCTGGGTGTACGATGGATGGTCGTCAGGACGGGTCCTGTGGGGGATATGGGGAAGTCTGTGGTGTTTGGGGGAGAGTGGGGGGGGGGGGCCGGTAGGATTTGGGGGTTCAGCTGGAGTATTAGCACTATAGCTATCCAGATGTTAGAAGTGGTTTTAATTCTTCTAGCCTTTTCTGGGTAACTGGTGATGTAAGAGTGTCAAACCATCCGAAGTTTGTGATTAATATTGTACTTCCAGATGGTTCTCAGTGTGGCGCGAATGCCCAATGGAAGTTTGAATTTACCGGGAAGTTGCCATGCAATTCTGAAGTGGGGACTTTCAGAAGAGGGTGGGTCTCGGCGCATCTTTGAAGAGCCGCCAGTTACGATGGCCTGGAGCTTAAAATTTACAGATCAA